>NC_089515.1:6464960-7064960 GCF_036850995.1 Saccopteryx leptura
CACGCCCCGCTCAGCTGGGTACTTGGGGTGCAGGGAACACAGCTTGAATTCACAACATGACATCGTCTTGTGTGGAACCTCCTTTTTTCTTTTTTTCAAACCCCGGCCTGGGTCAGGCCTGATCAGCAGCACCCCGTTATTGATTGGCTCTCTGGGTGTTTTTTCCAGTCGTTTCCAAGGCTCCCTTCTTGTCCCCCTCGCACCCCCCCAACCTGGCATCCTCCTGTCTTGTTTGTTTCTCCTTCACAGAGCCACTTAGAGCAGGCTTTTTCTCCAGCGGCCTGGAGCCCGCGGAGGCCACCCGCTCAGCGGCCCCTGGGCACCTCACCTGCCTCAAACCCCCCGGCTCTGGCGGGCACAACAGTAAAAACGCTGAAAGACAGACGGAGCAGAGGGACAGACAGATCTGTGGGCCACATCTGGGACAGCCCAGAAACTGGCCTGTTTTGTTTTCCTTTAAAACGGGGCTGCGTTCCAAGACCTGCCTTACAGTTTCCCACTGGCTCGCCTTACATTTGAGGACGAGTTCTAAAAGTCTTGGCTGTTGGGGGGTTTTCACATTCTTAAAACTTAAAACCAGCTGAACATAATTAATATTACAAAATTTCCATAAACATTTCTCTGTACGAAGACTGTACGTACAGTTTCTGCCCGGAGGGTGTTTTTCTTACTGAAGTCGAAACTTGGACACTGGGGGGGGGGGGGGTGGCTAATGATGTGTTGATTTGACCTTAAGTGTCTCGATGCCAACGTGGGCTGCAGGGGACATGGAAAGAATGAGCTCTCGGGGTGGTTGTTCCCCACCCCCACCCCCACCCCCACCCCCACCCCCACCCCTACCCCGGAATAAAGGATAATTGTTTCAAAGCTAATGAATGTGGTTTGTTTATTGTTAGGCAATAGTAAGTGGAATTGAATCCCGGGAAGGGATCACCTGCTACACGGAGGTGAGAGTATCTCCTTTCTCACCCTGTTGACTGTCCCACGTGCAGGGGACACTTCGCTCTTCCACAGACGTTCCTTTGGTTTTTCCCATGTGACCACCAAACCAGACTTCCACCCCACTTCCTGCCCAGTGGGCTAGGCTTTGCGAGGGGTGAGTTGGTGATCACAGCAGGTTGGGCAGGTGCACAGAGAATGTGGGAGGGACCGGGGGGCCACCGTTCCGGGCGGCTTGTGCTGTCACAGAGCTAGCCTGGGGTCCTGGTTAAGAGGGCAGGAGCCCACGTGCGGCCTGGTGTGCTGAGCACAGGGACAGAGGTGGGGAGGGCCCCTGTGCAGCAGCTGTCAGCCCTCGCCCCTCCCCACGTCACTCAGAAACGCCCCCAGCAGCCCCCAGGCTCGCAGAGCACCTCTCGCTGCCCAGGCAGCTGGGGGCCGGCCCAGGGCCATCCCACTTCTATTGTGGGTCATTTGGCATCGCACATCCTCGTAGTGACCCGGAAGCCAGGACAGAGGAGAGGCAGGTGTGGAGCTCGGGGTGGAAGGTCATCCTCCCGGGGTGGGGGGGAGGAGAGACCTGCTCAGGGTGACCAGTGGACAGTAGGGAACACACTGGGAGCTGTGTGTCCTCCCTTGTCATTTGGGATCAGGGGCCCAGGCTGCTGTTGTGGCCTTGAGTGAATGTCTGATGTGCTCCCTCTCGGCGTGTGTGTGTCCATCTGGCCGGACTTCTTGCTGACACAGGCAGGTTGGTTTTGGGGGCGGGCATTTGGTTTCTCTGTGAATGTCCAGTTTCCACGTCTGTCTGAGGCTTTTCCCCGCCCGCCGTCCTGGACCTTGAGACAGTGGTGAGGACCTGCCGTGTACGTGTGTGCATTGGAAAGGCCCTGGCGCTTGCGGCCCTTGCTCGCACATCCAACACCCAAAACACGGCTGTGGGGCCAGTGCTGCAGCAGAGGGGAGAAAAGAGGGACACGGGGCTTGCGTGGGGACGGACGCGGGGGCCTCCAGGTCCTCTCGGGGCTCCGAGGCCCTCAGCAGGGTGGGGTGAGAGAGCCTTCTCTGGAGTTGTGGCTCCTGTTTCTTTCCCGTGGGTCCCTCCTACAGCAGCCTGCGGTGCGGGCAAGTCTCTCCTGAGGACTGGGTGGCCCTGGCCGGAGGCAAGGGCAGCAGGGTGCCCGCCATGGGTCCTGCAGCTGCGGAGAGATGGGCACTTCTTGAAGGGCCGGCCTGTTATGTTAGCGTGGCTCCGATGCCGATTTGATAACAATGGGCGTGTCTGTGTCAGGGACAGGGATGCGAGAAGGCTGGGTTCTAGGGGGCTGTTCCCCAGCCCCTGGCGCCTCTCCTGAGCTCAGCCTTGCACAGGGCTCTCAGCAAGCTGACTCAGGTCCACCCTGTGTCACTCTGCTCAGCGACCTGGTCGGGACAGGAGTATTGGCTGCCTAACGCCAAATAGGACCATTTATCCCAGGGTTTGGGGCGGAAGTGGGTGTGGCTCTCAGAAGGGTGACCTTGTCCCAGAGTTGCGAGCCAAGTGTGCTGGTGACTGGCCTGTAGTAGAGTACCTGCAAGCCTTGGGCTGCACTTCCTCATCTCTTTGAAAGGGCTCTGTCACCTGTCACCGGTGATGTTCACCTGTGAATGCCATCTCCTCCAACTCAGACAGCCCGGGACCCAGGTCACCTTGACCGTGTGGCCTGGGGTTCTTCCGTGTGGTTCCTGCTGACTGGATGCTCTCTCCTGCCCCTTCCTCCCCAGCGTCCTTCTCTGGGGTGAATCTGCCGTTGCCTAAGGGGTGATTCTGCAGATGACGTTCTAAGACCTGAGCAGTGTCCAGAGGAGGGTGGGGCCCTGGGGCCCTCCCTGGAGCCCAGGCCTCCTGCTCACCCCACATTTGCCACATGAGGCCCTTTGCTTCTGACCAGTGCCCATGCCAGCCCGGAGGGGTGGGGCAGGGGGCGCTCCACGTGGATGCAGTGGGTGAGGCAGGTCCCACTGCCCATGACAAGACAGTAGATGGCATTTTAAAGCCTAGATGACTCAAGTGTTTCTCAGTGAGAACAAGGAATCCAGGTGAGGGTCAGGCAAGCCCTGGCGGTAAAAAGATCCGGCACTTAAGATGTCAAAAACAGCATTAAAAACAATTCATTCATGCGCTGTGAGTGAGTGGGCACTTTGCACACAGACCAGGCCCATGGCAGGGCACCCAGGCTGGCCCACTTCACCGATTGGACGGTGGAGACCTTCACTGCTGTGCAGGGCCCAGGAAGGCAGCTGAAGCTCACATGCAGGCAGGACCAGTCCGGTCCCCCTGGATTGAGCCAGGGCAGAGCCTCTCAGGTTCTTAACCGATTTTTCTAGGGGCCTCCATTTACCCAATTTCAGAAAAGTAGATATCAATTATACACCTAAAATGTGATGTTCATATTCCCAGCTTAGTATGAGAAGAAACGAACAGTCCCAGTGGAGGGGGGACCACTTTAGGCCCTATGTCGTGAATACGTTAGAAAACCCTGGGACATGGCCTCAGACTCCTCCGGGCTCTGGGTATCGGCTCTGGGTCTCGCTGTTCCTCTCCTCTAAGAGGTTTGGGGAGGTTGTGCACCCCCCATCATCATCAGCCTGTGGGCGGGACACATTGGCCAGGTGATGCTTAACTGCGTTCACGCAGGTTGATGGAACAGGCCAGAACTAGGAGTCCTCCCTGGCCCGGGCAGCCAGGCTGTCAGTGACGATTTGAGTCAGCTGAGTCACTTCGCTGTCCTGTTGTACACGCCTGGATGATCTTAGACCGGTACTGCCCAGGAAATTCCCCCGGCCAGCCCACGGGGGCCACACCACAGTGAGGTCAGCAAGGATCTACGGAACAATGTTTCCGTTTTGTGCCTTCCTGTGCTTCCCGTCTCTTCACATACTTTTTCCGACCTTCACGTAACAAGGGGCACCCGCTGTTCAATATTCTGACAGTCTGGCAAGCGCTTTAGCATCCTTCCTCCACTAAATTAGCTGTCAGCAGTGTGCGCCTGGGCAGTGTGGGCTCTTGAATTGGTCTTAAAAGTGCATCAAGTGGCCTGACCAGGTGGTGGCGCAGTGGATGGAGCGTCGGACTGGGATGTGGAGGACCCAGGTTCGAGACCCCGAGGTCACCAGCTTGAGCCCAACGTCACTGGCTCGAGCAAGGGGTCACTCAGTCTGCTGAAGGCCCGCGGTCAAGGCACAAATGAGAAAGCAATCAATGAACAACTAAGGTGTCGCAATGAAAAACTGATTGATGCTTCTCATCTCTCTCTGTTCCTATCTATCCCTCTCTCTGTCTCTCTGTAAAAAAAAAAATTTTAAGTGCATGAAATGTCACCTCCTCCGTGAAGCCTTCTACACAGGCAGAGTTATCTGTTCCCAGTTTAATTTTACTATGAAGTATCTCAAAGTTAGACTCTGTACTCACTGCTAACATTATTTAGAAGTTAACAGGTAATGTTTGACTTCAGGCCTTTGTTTAAAAATAGGAAGTGATGTTAGACATTACTAAGTTTTGCTTCACATATATTTATGAAGTGAATATATATATATGAAGCAAATATACCAATATTTTTATATTTTTTATATTTCAATATATTTATGAAGTAAGTATATATATATGAATTAAATATTCCAAATATATCAGGAAATTTTATATATAGGGTATGTAAAATACCCTTATACATTCAAAATTCATTCTTTTTTTTTTTTTTTATTCATTTTAGAGAGGAGAGGGAGAGACAGAGGAGAGACAAAAGGGGGGGGGGGGAGCTGGAAGCATCAACTCCCATATGTGCCTTGACCAGGCAAGCCCAGGGTTTCAAACTGGTGACCTCAGCATTTCTAGGTCAATCAAAATTCATTCTTTATGTATTGATGTATATTGTATCCATGAATGTTTGAGAGTCTGCTGTGGGAAGCATTAGACGTAGAAGGGAACAGGAAGCCCGTGGCATGCTGGGAGAAGCCATGCTAGTCAGGGAAGATTAAGTCCACTATGCAGTTGGTCAAATATTTGATTACCTATTCTCTGCCAGACATGGAGAAATCCAGGGATGAATAAAATGTAGTCAAGGCATTCTCCCTTTGGAGCCTTAGCGATGGGCAGGGTAGGTAGCAGCTTGGCAGTCCACAGGAAGGTGTTCCAGAGGTACTTACGAGATGGGTTTTGCAGGGTGCGTAGGCGGTTGCCGGGCAAGCTCTCACCCCCTCAAAAGGATGGCTGCTTGGCCATCGGAGGTGCTTACCTAACATAAAACTGTGTTAATGTCACTAGAGGCTTGGAACTACTGGAGAGCCAGCCTGTGCCTGCTCCTCCCTTCCTGACATTTAAGAGGCTGCAATATCTCTGTCCCACTTTTCGTCGAACTGGAAAATTGGGGGTGTGGGGGAGCACATTCCTTCTTGACCTTGGGTGTACAGTGGTCGTGACGACAGAGGCCCCCCTTTTCCTGGGGTCGTCAGGACCATTCCCGCTGCTGACGGGTCTGGTTGGTGAAGGAGGAGCCTCTGGTGTCTTGGGGCCTGAGCATTTTCCGTCCTTACGTTACATAAGGACACAGGACTTCAGGTTTCCTTGGGCATGGGGAGCCGGAGGGCTGGGGGGGGTTCAGTGGTTCCTCTCTAATTTTGCTACATAATCCAGCAGGATTGGATCCCAAGATGGTTTTAAAAGAGGAGAAAGTGTATTGAGAAACTGGTTCCCTGAGATGTCAGTGGTTGGAAAAGCAGAGTGTAGCTGAGAAATGGCTTTAAACAGTAATTGATTTCATACGTTTTAAAAAAGACTAATTGGGCCTGACCAGGTGGTGGCACAGTGGATAGAGCACTGGACTGGGACCCAGGACCCAGGTTTGAGACCCTGAGGTAACCAGCTTGAGCCCAAGGTCGCTGGCTTGAGCAAGGGGTCACTTGGTCTGCTGTAGCGCCCCCCCCCCCATCAAGGCACATATGAAAAAGCAATCATTGAACAACAAAGAATTAATGCTTCTCATCTCTCTCCCTTCCTGTCTGTCTGTCCCTATCTGTCCCTCTCTCTGTCTCTGTCATACACACACACAAAAAAAGACGAATCGGCCATTTGGACCCTGACTGGGTTGTAAGGTGGGCTCAGCAGTGGCCAGAGTAGGCTGCAGCCCTGCGTGTCCACGAGCCACCCTCTCCTTTCTCGGTGGAGTCGGGGAAGGCTCCTCACAAGGTGGACGCTCCCGTCGCATGGCACCTCGAGTGCTGAAATTTTGTCTGTTCTTAGCAAAGATGCTGAAAAGACCCCCGGCCGTCCCCTGCCTGCCCTGGGGGCCACTTCCCCTCCTGCTCCCTCGCTGCTCTGTGTGGACAGGAAGTGGTTCTGAGTCCAGGAACGGCCCCTATGTTTGCTCTTCTTTCTGTGCGTAGGAAAATAAATGTGAGTGCCGCTTAATGCAGTCGCCTCTTTTTCATACTGCCTTTGCTGAGAAAGTGCCGTTCTGTCGAATCTTAGGATTGAATTCTTAACTGAGTAATCAATTTCAGTGGTAAGTTAAAAATGCCTCCTATTAATGGACAACTCCAACCGTTAATCAGAGCTACCGGGGAGTAACAGCTGTCAGTGTTTATGCTAATGGGACTTAGGAACCTGGAGCTGGTGAACTGCACTTTGCAAATCCACGTTCCTCAGGCGATCGGCCGGAGGCACTTTTTGCTTGGTGAGGTATTGATTGGTTTTTTTTGGAGCCCTTGCCATGGAAGGGAAGCTAAATGCCCTCTTCCCCGGGACGACACAACACCGCACACTTGGCTTTGTGTCAGGAGAGATGGAAAGGGTTCATTTGTTCTGGGGCTCTCCTGTTTCATCTGATCTGCGGTGTGACTAAAGCAAGACAAATAGTATTTTTAATGGAAACCGTTTAATAACCTCTGGAAGCTGAAGAGTCAGAGGCATTGGGAAAATGCCATTAAAGAGTAGCTAGAGGTAAACACCAAGAACAACCCCCCAAAATCACTGCCTTTTCGCCTCACTGACCCAGTGCATTTCCCTTTTCAGGGTTCCATCGCCTTAAATGGTTTCGAACCGATGAAGCTGGATTCCCTTGAGAAGACGGACAGCCCCCTCGTGTGGACCGTGTAGAGTTGGTGGACAGATTTATATTGGTGAGTTAACTGTAAAACACCTCCAGGTAAAAAGTTCAGGGTTGTTTTTTTTTTCCCCTAAAAAGTCCCCTTTGGAATGTGTTTTCAATTAGTTGATGACTATGGATCGCCGGCGGCCTCTGGATGTTTCATTGGGATATCTAATCGCGGGGTCATATTGATTGCCTTTCAATTAATTGCATCTGGTATTTTCATTTATCAAAAGCAAAATACATGTAATTAACTCGGAGGCAATATAGTTCGGTGTAAAGTGATTGCTGCTGCTGCTGCTATAAAGATAAGTCAGGGGAAATTGTTCTGCTAGGAGCTCGAGTCAGGATGGACGTCGTGTGAGGACTTCTCGACATATTAATTACGGAGAATAAAAATGAGTTAGGGAAATAGTCTCGTCCCCACCCCCGACTTGTCGCGGGAGCACAGCGGCGGATGGATGTCTTCAGGAAGAAAGCTGCGTACTGGGGAAGGCGTGTCTCTGAATGAGCTCCGGTTTCTGGGAGTCGCCAGCCTCTGGATGTGTTGAGCACGTAATGACGTCTTCCTGGTGGAGCTGGTTGAGGGGGGCGCTGTGTGCGGAGGAGAGTGTCCAGTTCTGTCCGCGCTTGTTTGGAGTGTGTGTGGTTGAGGACATATGCTTGGGGAGAGCTCTGTCCTCCGCTGTAGTGGGGCGTTGGGGTCCCGAGTTGAGTGTCAACATGTCTTGAGCCATTTTCACAAAGCCTGGCTCTTACTCAAAGTCTCCAAGTGGCAACTTGTCAGAAGTGATTGATTTTTATCCTGCTTTAAAAAAAAAACCAAAAACCATTTTCTCTCTGAGCAAACAACATCGTTTTAAAGCAAGACAAGAGAGTACGGGGAGCAAATCTTCTCGCTGTCGTTTCTAGGGAACCCCCACACCTGTTCCCTGAGGTGTTAAATAGGACGCAGTCTCTGGTTTAAGGTAAGGTCAAGTTCACCACTGTGGCCTTAGGCCCTGCGTCCCTCAGAGCTGTGATCCCCGGGGGATAGCCGAGCTGAACCTTAGTCTTGACCCAACCGGCAGGGTGGACAGTGGCCCAGGGACCAGGGTCTCCCTGTCCCCGTGTCTCCCTCCTTTGCCCCGTGGAGGAGGAGTAGTGTCAGGTGGGGACACCAGTGTAGCTGCCTGGTCACTAGCAGTCGCCTCTTCTAGGCATTTTGAGGCCTTCCTTGTGAACTGAATAGTTGGACTGGGGTAGTCGCAGAGATCCCCACCTTTTGAGATTTAATTCAGTGTAGAAGCCCGGAAACCTTTCCTAGGAGCGACCTGAGAGGCCTTGCCCTGTCCGAGGCCACCGCAGAGCACGGCCTTCTGTGCGGATGACTTCTCAGAGGAGACTGTAATCGTTGAACTCTTCCAAGAATCTTAGCATTGGAGTGGACAGGAAACGGGGGAGTGTTGAAAAGTCACGATGGCCCCTCTCACCCATATACATTCAGTTCCTCCTTTCAAGGCTGACACTCATTTCTTCTCTGGCTCCCGCCTGGTCTCTTAGAACCTGTGTGTGAGAATCGGCCCGGACGCTCAAAGGCATGGAGACACAAAATGTCTCATGGCTCTGAGCTTGGTGAGCATTCATTCCAGTTTGGGGTGCTGGGATTGAAGATGTTTTCAGGGGTGATGGCAATAAATCCATTGGACGTCCCTGACCCCATTTGGATGTCCAGTTCTGTGTCCGCGCACTAGCTGTACCTGATGCCTGAGACTCACCTGCTCTTCGGGACGGGGCATCTCACCTGGATAGCCAGAATTGAGCACAGTGAGAAATGGACTTTTAAGATATCGACAAGGGTTGCGTGATAGCATTTTCATTTGATTCATCCTAATGGTCGAACCACCGTGGGATCTTGTTTAACGGTGGCCTCGGCCCCACAGGACCCGTAACCTTGCATAAACGCGTCCAGTATCAGGATGAAATGGCAGCACGCTTCCTGGTAAATTTCTTGAGCACCAAGCTCCCTGCCAGTGGGCTCAACCTCCACTCCTGACCGACCACCCCTGGACGTACTATACAGGGTGGGGTTCTCGCATGTCCCCAGAAAGCGTGTGTAAACTCTTGGACCTCTTTCTCCCCACAAAGTCCCACCTGCGGCTGATACATTGCTACAGAGGAGGGGATGTGGAATTACAGCCAAGCGAGGACCCCATGTTGACCTCAGCCTGGTAGCCCATGTGCTGAGGTCTCTGGTGTGAACAAGTCTTTTTTTTTTTTTCACGTGGGTAAAGATGGATATACGAACCATGCCCTGGGTTACAAACGAGAGAGGTTCTATAGTTTTGTGCTTAAGTTGAATTTAGATGTAAGTTGGAACCGGCATATTTATCTATAAAGTACAACTTGGACAGATGTTTGTCTTTTTCTGTGCAGAGAAATACGTCAACGTTTTCAACTCGACAGCACCTGCCTTGTTCATAACCTGGGGACGGCCGGTAGATAAAAAACGCAGAAGTCATGGAAACGCACAGCTTTGCAGAAGCAGAACTGGGAGGTGCCCGAAACCTTCCTGCTTCATTCTTGGCTCCTTAGGAATCTGGAGTATGTCCCACTTTAATAGCATTATGTACCTATTATTTTGGATTGTAGCTTTTTTTTTTTTTTTTTTAAATAACCTCAAATCAAACCTTTCAGCTTTCTCCCTCCAAAGCGGCTCATCTCATCATTACTAATGCTACACTTAGGTCTGCTTTTGCTGTCCTCTCGGTATGCTGTTACTGTTACACAGGGAAAGCCCAGGATGCCCCCGAGTTGCTGACTTACCCTGGAACCCCGAGGAAGTTAGACCTCCGTGGGTGCAGGCGGAGCTCTGCCTTGTACTGTTTCCTTATTCAGTAAGCCCTGACATTTATAGCGGCAGCCGGTTACCTTGTAACTTTAACAAAAGTATCAGAGAAACGTAAGTGCTTTTTGTTAAATGCCTACGGACAAGTGGAAGCGGGCATCAAAGCCTTTGGCGTTGGTTGTGTGCGGTGATGGTGGGGTAGCGGCGGCTGTGGTTTGGCAGAGACGTGCCCAAGTGTCCGGCTGCCTGTGCCGGGGAAGCTTGCGCCATGCACCGTTTTGACAGATCACGATAATGAGGTGGAGGCTCGACCCGCCTCCCGAGGACCCAGGGACGGGATCGGAGGTCCCCGGGGTGCTGGTGATGTGTTCGGAAGTGGGGAGGGCCTCGCCACGGCCACCAGACTGTGGGCCATGGGGATTGTGGCTTCAGCGGGCCCAGGAGCAGTGAAGTCTTCTCCCTGCCCATCGATCTCGGCCCTGTTTCTGCCAGGACAGATTTCCTTCTTGACAAACAGAAGGGCAGAGTGTTGCCTTCCATTAGAAACAAGCACCCCCACTGAGGTTGAGGCTCAGGGGCCCTGCTGGTCCTGCCTGCGGCCTCCTCCTGAACCCTCGGCCTGCACGGGGTCCTGCGATCCTGCTGTCCGGTTCTCAGGCCAGAGGCTCACCACCCGCTTGAAAACCGCAAGCCTGAGGCCGACACACAGGGCCTTTCATCTGCAGGGGAACTCCGGGTGAGGAGCAGCCTGGAGGCCGATGGGGGTGGTGGTGGGTGCTGGGCTGCGTCCCCCAGCTCACCGCGGAGCAGGCAGGAGGGCCATCGCAGGTCCAAGCTCATGGGGCGGCCGATCTCTGGGAGGTGTTGGCTCAGCCCCGCCCTGTGCTGGCAAGGACCAGAGGCATCCCCCCATCCGGTCCCCAGTTTTGTTCTCAGAGTGTGTCCTTGTCCTAGCCACATGGGGCCGAGCCCCCGCCCCGGTTCCCCCTGCTGGGCTGCTTTCTGCTCTGTGGGTCTGTCACCCCACCCCCTGTGACTGCTGGTCCAGTTGGAGTCAGTTTACCAGCCCGGGAGGCACAGACCAAGCTGAGGGTCTTCATGTTCACTCTGTCATGCCTGCGTCTGGAGTAAACGAGCCTGTGGTTCCCACCAGGCTGAGCCTCTGCTGAGCTCTGCCCCACTGGAGGGCCCCTGTTGGGAGCAGTGTTGCCCGGAGACCCCCTCACCCCTGCTGGGTGGGAGGCATGTCATTATTGAGCACCCCATCGAGGTGTGATGCAGGGACACATAGGTGCGAGATCCACCTCTTTCCCAGGGTTTTTAGGACTGGAAGGACAGTGATGCTCAGATCCATCTGCCAGCGCTTGGGGCTTGGACTCCCAAAGGTGTGACCCCAGCCCCAGGCTGCCCCTCGCCCCTGCTGAAACACTGGGTGGTGTGACTCTGGTGTGACTGGCCCCTGCTGAGACGCTGCGGTGGTGTGACTGGTGTGACTGGCCCCTGCTGAAACTCTGGGTGGTGTGACTCTGGTGTGACTGGCCCCTGCTGAGACACTGGGTGGTGTGACTCTGGTGTGACTGGCCCCTGCTGAAACTCTGGGTGGTGTGACTGGTGTGACTGGCCCCTGCTGAGACACTGGGTGGTGTGACTCCGGTGTGACTGGCCCCTGCTGAAACACTGGGTGGTGTGACTCTGGTGTGACTGGCCCCTGCTGAAACACTGGGTCGTGTGACTCCGGTGTGACTGGCCCCTGCTGAAACACTGGGTGGTGTGACTGGCCCCTGCTGAAACACTGGGTGGTGTGACTGGTTTGACTGGCCCCTGCTGAGACGCTGCGGTGGTGTGACTCTGGTGTGATTGGCCCCTGCTGAGACACTGGGTGGTGTGACTCTGGTGTGACTGGCCCCTGCTGAAACACTGGGTGGTGTGACTGGTGTGACTGGCCCCTGCTGAAACTCTGGGTGGTGTGACTGGTGTGACTGGCCCCTGCTGAAACACTGGGTGGTGTGACTCTGGTGTGACTGGCCCCTGCTGAAACTCTGGGTGGTGTGACTCTGGTGTGACTGGCCCCTGCTGAAACACTGGGTGGTGTGACTCCGGTGTGACTGGCCCCTGCTGAGACACTGGGTGGTGTGACTCCGGTGTGACTGGCCCCTGCTGAAACACTGGGTGGTGTGACTCTGGTGTGACTGGCCCCTGCTGAGACACTGGGTGGTGTGACTCTGGTGTGACTGGCCCCTGCTGAAACACTGGGTGGTGTGACTCCGGTGTGACTGGCCCCTGCTGAAACACTGGGTGGTGTGACTCCGGTGTGACTGGCCCCTGCTGAAACACTGGGTCGTGTGACTCCGGTGTGACTGGCCCCTGCTGAAACACTGGGTGGTGTGACTCCGGTGTGACTGGCCCCTGCTGAAACTCTGGGTGGTGTGACTCTGGTGTGACTGGCCCCTGCTGAAACACTGGGTGGTGTGACTGGTGTGACTGGCCCCTGCTGAAACACTGGGTGGTGTGACTCCGGTGTGACTGGCCCCTGCTGAGATGCTGCGGTGGTGTGACTGGTGTGACTGGCCCCTGCTGAAACACTGGGTGGTGTGACTCCGGTGTGACTGGCCCCTGCTGAAACACTGGGTCGTGTGACTCCGGTGTGACTGGCCCCTGCTGAAACACTGGGTGGTGTGACTCTGGTGTGACTGGCCCCTGCTGAAACACTGGGTGGTGTGACTCCGGTGTGACTGGCCCCTGCTGAGACGCTGCGGTGGTGTGACTGGTGTGACTGGCCCCTGCTGAGACACTGGGTGGTGTGACTCTGGTGTGACTGGCCCCTGCTGAGACGCTGCGGTGGTGTGACTGGTGTGACTGGCCCCTGCTGAGACACTGGGTGGTGTGACTCCGGTGTGACTGGCCCCTGCTGAAACACTGGGTGGTGTGACTGGTGTGACTGGCCCCTGCTGAGACGCTGCGGTGGTGTGACTGGTGTGACTGGCCCCTGCTGAAACTCTGGGTGGTGTGACTCCGGTGTGACTGGCCCCTGCTGAAACACTGGGTGGTGTGACTCTGGTGTGACTGGCCCCTGCTGAAACCCTGGGTGGTGTGACTCTGGTGTGACTGGCCCCTGCTGAAACCCTGGGTCGTGTGACTCTGGTGTGACTGGCCCCTGCTGAAACACTGGGTGGTGTGACTGGCCCCTGCTGAAACACTGGGTGGTGTGACTGGTTTGACTGGCCCCTGCTGAGACGCTGCGGTGGTGTGACTCTGGTGTGATTGGCCCCTGCTGAGACACTGGGTGGTGTGACTCTGGTGTGACTGGCCCCTGCTGAAACACTGGGTGGTGTGACTGGTGTGACTGGCCCCTGCTGAAACTCTGGGTGGTGTGACTGGTGTGACTGGCCCCTGCTGAAACACTGGGTGGTGTGACTCTGGTGTGACTGGCCCCTGCTGAAACACTGGGTGGTGTGACTCCGGTGTGACTGGCCCCTGCTGAGACACTGGGTGGTGTGACTCCGGTGTGACTGGCCCCTGCTGAAACACTGGGTGGTGTGACTCTGGTGTGACTGGCCCCTGCTGAAACTCTGGGTGGTGTGACTCTGGTGTGACTGGCCCCTGCTGAGACACTGGGTGGTGTGACTCCGGTGTGACTGGCCCCTGCTGAAACACTGGGTGGTGTGACTCCGGTGTGACTGGCCCCTGCTGAAACACTGGGTGGTGTGACTCTGGTGTGACTGGCCCCTGCTGAAACTCTGGGTGGTGTGACTCTGGTGTGACTGGCCCCTGCTGAAACACTGGGTGGTGTGACTCCGGTGTGACTGGCCCCTGCTGAAACACTGGGTGGTGTGACTCCGGTGTGACTGGCCCCTGCTGAAACACTGGGTCGTGTGACTCCGGTGTGACTGGCCCCTGCTGAGACACTGGGTGGTGTGACTCCGGTGTGACTGGCCCCTGCTGAGACACTGGGTGGTGTGACTCTGGTGTGACTGGCCCCTGCTGAAACACTGGGTGGTGTGACTGGTGTGACTGGCCCCTGCTGAAACACTGGGTGGTGTGACTCCGGTGTGACTGGCCCCTGCTGAGACGCTGCGGTGGTGTGACTGGTGTGACTGGCCCCTGCTGAAACACTGGGTGGTGTGACTCCGGTGTGACTGGCCCCTGCTGAAACACTGGGTCGTGTGACTCTGGTGTGACTGGCCCCTGCTGAAACACTGGGTGGTGTGACTCTGGTGTGACTGGCCCCTGCTGAAACACTGGGTGGTGTGACTCTGGTGTGACTGGCCCCTGCTGAGACGCTGCGGTGGTGTGACTGGTGTGACTGGCCCCTGCTGAGACACTGGGTGGTGTGACTCTGGTGTGACTGGCCCCTGCTGAGACGCTGCGGTGGTGTGACTGGTGTGACTGGCCCCTGCTGAGACACTGGGTGGTGTGACTGGTGTGACTGGCCCCTGCTGAAACACTGGGTGGTGTGACTCCGGTGTGACTGGCCCCTGCTGAAACACTGGGTGGTGTGACTGGTGTGACTGGCCCCTGCTGAGACGCTGCGGTGGTGTGACTGGTGTGACTGGCCCCTGCTGAAACTCTGGGTGGTGTGACTGGTGTGACTGGCCCCTGCTGAAACTCTGGGTGGTGTGACTCTGGTGTGACTGGCCCCTGCTGAGACACTGGGTGGTGTGACTGGTGTGACTGGCCCCTGCTGAAACACTGGGTGGTGTGACTCCGGTGTGACTGGCCCCTGCTGAAACACTGGGTGGTGTGACTGGTGTGACTGGCCCCTGCTGAGACGCTGCGGTGGTGTGACTGGTGTGACTGGCCCCTGCTGAGACGCTGCGGTGGTGTGACTTCGGTGTGACTGGCCCCTGCTGAGACGCTGGGTCGTGTGACTCTGGTGTGACTGGCTTTATCAGCTGTCGCAGAGCCCTTTGTGGTGGGCGATGACTTCTGTGGCCCCTGCTCCCTGGGAAGTCCATGTTCTCAAGTAGTTGACGAGGAGTGGTCCGCTTGAGAGCATGGTCCACTCGTCCTCCAGGGTGTGGCCTGTGTGCAGGACTCTGGGGTGCAGAGAACCCCCCTTTCCAGCCAGCTGTTGTGGGGACCTGGACATGCCCCAGACAGGCATTCCTGCCGCCTCCCTCAGTCTCCCCAACAGGCAGAGGAACCGCAGCCCAGGTTGGGAACAGCCAGGGGCCCGTGTCAGTAGACTGATGGTCATTGTTTCTGGGGCGAGGAGCATGCATGTGTTAGAGGAAGAAGGGGGGCTGGATGGAGGTGATGGCCCGGCGGTGTGGCCAGGCTTTCACTGGCAGGAAATGCTCTTCCCTGCTCACTGTAGTTTCAGTTGAGGATGGATGTATGGATGTGTGAGTGAGTAGGAAGTGAGCTTTCTCCGGTGAAAACGCTGGGTCTCCAATCAGGTGTGATGAATGAGAGAGGAAAGGTTATGTCTGTGTGTCTGTATTTTTGTTTAGTATTTACTGTTACCATCACTGCTGTTATTACTCCTCGAAAGTACTCGACCAGCAACATTATTGCTAACCTGGTCTTACTTTAGGCACTTCTGAGTTTGTTCTTCTGTCTCGGGTTTTATGGAGGGGCGCTCACCCACCCCACCCCTGCCCTCACCCCCAGGTTCCAGTAGCAAACTTCCTCAGCGACAGATGCTACAGGAATACTCTCCAGCCCAGTACCGCCCCCATGGTACTGATGGAACTGATGGAGCCCGGGTACTCTCCGAGGTCCTCTCTGACTTCTGGTTCCCGGCTCCACGCCTTTCCCAGAGTGAGGCCCAGAATTCCGCTATCCCCACGCCCGTTACCCACGGCTCTCTCCCTACCTGGCGCCTGGCGCCTGCAGAACAGAGTCACTTTATAGATTGATTGACTCGTTTATTTTTGGCAAACTTGGCAACTCCCACCTGGCCCCCATGCTGTTAAAAATAAAGTCTTCTTGGTTAACTGAACGGGTGGCAGTTCATTCTTTCCGCGTAGCCATTAAGCTAATTCCCCTCGACTTGTACCAGTGGGCTAAGTAGGAGGTTTTCAAAGAGAATGCTGCGTAAATTCGTCGGTTTTTGTGTGGGTGTGCAGGTGTCTGCCGGGAGCGGACTCCTGGGCGGACAGGTAAAGGAGCATTTCTCTGTACTTATGCTAAGAAGCAGCCCGAACGGTGACATTTATACATATTGCATAACACGGTTTCTTCAGGCATGGGGAGCAAACAAATCAATTTCTCAGCAGTACAACTCTTTTACACGAAAGGAAACGGCAACAACCTGTGGGGTGGGTTGTGGAAGCTGTTAAAATTAATCACGTATGGCAAAAAGATAGAACAATAGGAAAGAGTGTGCAGGGATTAAAAACAAACAAGCAAACAAACAAAAACCAAACCAGGGAGGAACAGCAGTTCCGAGCTTCTGATTATGGTTTTTAATTTCCATTTTTTTCCATTAAGTGTATACTGCCTAACAATGGCTCCCACACGGCCAGCCCTTCCTCCCCCCACCCTCACTGCCATCTTTCTTCCAGGCTGGCGGATCAGGTGTCCCCTTGAGCTTCCATCCCGGGGGGTCTGGTGGGAGTGGGCTGTGGTTTATGGGAGGGTACTGCACTGCCCTTGAATATAGATCTGCAGAACACCGTGGTCATGGTATCTGGTTGCTGTGCCCTGTAACTTGACACCTCTTCTGTGGTTGCCTCCCCTCTTCCATTCAGCTATACATTGTTTAACTGAAAGGAACCCTTTGTTGGCCTGGCAGGGTGTAACCTGCAACTCCTTGGAAAATTCAGCTGAAGCCCAGCAGGGCGATTGGTTTCCCTGGGTTGTGGAGGGAGGCCGGCAGCCAGCCAGGCAGTGCTTTCCTCGCTTAGGACCCCAGAGCTCCCCAGCAGGCTCTGCCCCCTCCTCTGGGTTAGCGGGAGGGGGGGGGGCTTGGGACGCAGAGGGTGCAATGCACTGGAATGCCCCTTAGTCATGCCAGCCTTTGTCCCACCCCTTCTGCAGGCTGAAGATGGACGTGTGCTTCCTCTGTTCAGGGATGCAGGGGCCGGAGACGTGATGCGGACAGCACTGTGCAAGGACGGGTTCTGTGTCCTATGAGGTCTAGGCCTCCCCCAGCCTCTCCTAATCCGTATCGGCACTCTGCTGGGATTGGATTGGCTTTGCTGGGTGTCCATCACCCTCTCGCATGTTTGAGTCCTCACAGGCGTTCCCTGGGTGCAGAAGGCTGGCCTGTGAGCTGGTGTGAGCCCTTGGTCGTTGGTAGCACAGAAACCCAGGGTGTTATTCGCTTGGATGATGCTGAGCTTTCTGACGATGGTGGGAAATTAGATAAAGGTGTTGTAAACGGACTTGAATGAAGGAGCAGTGCTCTATTAATGTGAACCCTTCTAGGGTGATTTCTGCAGGCTGCCTGAGGCAAAGCCGCCTGGCCCGTGGCATCTCCTTAATTTTCTGGGTGTGACCTGCACATTATGGAAGCCACAGGACCTGGGCTGCGGTGGGGCCCGTGGTGGTGTGGCGTGGCGTGGCATGGCGTGGCGTGACTGGGGCCATCCCAGCATCTGTCTGGAAGGCAGGGCGGACTCCATGAGCTGGGAGTGTTTCCTGCAGACAGAAGGCAAACCAGCATGTTTCACTACCTGTTGGGAGACGGTGTACGTACGTGTTCTGAAATAATGCGGCCTGCTCCGGATCTGTCTGCGGCCCAGAAGCGGAGGCGTGCCTCTGTCAGCTCCCACCTGCAGACAGGGTTGGGACTTGGATTCCGTGGGGCTCGGGGACCCTGCTGTACTCCCTGCCATACGGGGGTGACGTGCTTGTGGCAGCCTCACGGATGCGGGCTAGGTGTTGCGGTTCAGCTGCCCAGATTGCATTAGAGCTGGGGATTATGCAGACTGCAAGGGGGGGCCCACCGGCTTCCGGGTCCCTTGGGACTGAAGGACAGATGGCCTGTGGATCAGATCCCTTCATGGACCCAGCGTGGTGGCCACCTCCTTGCCTGCCTTTGGAGGTTTGGAACCTGGTGTTTCCTGCATGTGTGACTGATGGCCCCAGTCCCGTGTTTGTTAAAAACCTCAACTTGGAGAGTCCTGTACTCCTGGCTTTTCATAATTCAATTGAAACTCACTGCTGCTTCCTAATTACAGCAGAAGATGACCTCTAAACCGCGGCGCAGGGCTGCGACTTCCTCTCAGAAGGCGGATTCATATTGATTTGTACTCTGATCTCCCCCGGGCTTAAATGGCAGCACCACAGAGACCTGTTTAAAGCCGGAAAGCCTTCTGCTGGCGTGTTTAAACAGCAGATTGACACGGCATTCGACTTGGCTGGGAAGCGGCCCAGCTCTTTAGTCAGGGACCGCGTCAGCAGTTGCTCTCTCCGGCAGCCCGGTGGCTCTGGCACACCTGTCCCCTGTGTGCCTGGGGAAGGCGGAGCCTTGGCCATGGCCTTGGGGAGGATTTGGGGAGGACGGAAGGGTCTTGACAGCAGGGCCAGAAATTCTTGCAGCGTGACCTTGGCATTGACCTTGGGGAAGCTAAACCCCTCTGCGCTTCCTGCCTCCAGTTCTCCCGTGAGATGGAGGCGAACAGGAGTGCTTCGTCTCAGAGTTGTATGAGGGCTTAGCAAGTCCCCTTGTAAGGGCTTAATAAGGAATGACGGCCATCACCACAAGTAGCCGCAATGAGAGAGCCACATGCTTGGCTGGGGGCAGGGGGGCAGAGGACACACTGGTGACCTGCCCACAGCTGGAGTACAGAGTACAGTGTGTCTCTTTAAAGACGTACCTAGTGTCCAGGTTATAGGAACCATCTAGATGAGAGGTGACAATGGCTCAAGACAGATAGATAGTTCTATCGTGTTTTCCTCATGGGACTTTGGGAGTGGGATGTAACCCCCTCTCCCATCAACCTGGTCATGATATTTCTTCATCAGGGGAGGAAGGGTTTGGGGTCCCCTGAAGCCTTTTCCACGTGTCGCACGTCAGAATTGAGTTCTGACTCATTTTGTGAGACAGAGCTGATCAAGCCATCACAGGAGTGATGGGGACCGCTCCCAGGTATGACTGGCTGCCTGGACACCTGTTTAATAATGTGCTTCTTTCTCTGGGACCAGGTCCCCCACTCTCCTGTCCCTGGCTCCAAGTCTCTGCAGTTTGTCCAGACATGAACTGTGACTGAGGGTGGGGGCAGTCCCGGCTCCCCCTGGCGGTGACCGGGTCAGCCGTGGGGAGGCCGTGCACATGGGGCTTTATCTGGAGAGTGGTGTTGGGAGAGGCCCGTTGTCTCGGCCACTTCCCATGAAAGGCTGTTAGATTCAGGTCACCGGGTTTGGACTCCTGTGTTTTATGGCAAAGTCTAAAAATGCAGATTTGTAACAACCAATGGTAATGAATTCAGACTGTTTGAATTTCACACTGAATAATGGCTAGAATTATCAGAGCCTGGGGCTTATGAGATCCTTGGATCGCCATAGTCTTTCCTCAAGATTCAGTTGATAGCATGATGTAGTATCGCATTACTTTTATTAACAGCCTTGGCCATCAAAGCAACACACCTATTAGGAGAGGAGATTTTAGTAAAAATAGTAGTAATAACAAGACAATTTGGAATAGGGTAATATAATATAGTCAGTAAATTTCAGAAGGCCGCATCTCATTTACAGTGCAGTGTGGTGCTCCCATAGATACGGAATGCAATACCTCTGTACCCTGGGGCTCCCTCTTTTCTACATTAAAAATATTCTATTTAAATGCAGATTTTGATTTGCAGTCGAGCACTAAGGAAATATGGGGAAGGGGGACAAGTCTGCATCTATTAAATCAGTTTGGGTCTGGGTTATTCTTGCTCTTGTTCTGCCTGTCCGCTCCTCCCCCAGAGGGTAATTTTAAACGTACAAGTGAGGACAAGGCACAGACTTTCATGGGTAATAATGTTGTTTTACCTTTGTCCGTCTGAGAATTCCCCTCCAGGTCCCCCCACCCGACAACCAAGTTGAAACACAAAAGCCCCCCCACACCCAGACAGAAGCTGAGAGTTTCTCCTTTCAAACTGAGTTGACTGTCACAAGAGGGGCCGAATGAGCCCGCGTCCTCACACTTGGTTAATGTTTACATGCGTCGGCGGCATTTAAACTTTCAGACTTTTAGACTCTGTCGCCATTTTTTGGGGGTGGGGAAGGTGTGCCCTGTCCCCTGAGTTCCAGCCCTCCCCGGCTTTTCCGCCCACGGGCCGAGTTCCATACGGGAGAGCCAGCAGAGCAGCCATGTTTGCTGGGTGCAGCGCCTGGGAGACGTCAGGCAGGGCGTCCCTTCTCAGCGCACAAGCGGCTCATGGGACGTCGAGCTCCGGTTCCCAAAGGGATGGATTTATAGCTTTTGACATTTTGCTCTTGGAATGACTTAGGTGGCTGATCGTTGTGAACACCGTTCTCTTCTGCTGTTGTCTCCGTTTTACCAGAGCCTCTCCCGCTCGGCGTGCTCGTCAGTTTCCAACCGAGCCTTGTGTTTTGGCTTTTATGATCTGTCAAGGGAAATGGAAGTAAATCCTTCATAATATGCTAATTGATCTATTTGGGAATCTTTAGCTGTAGACAGCATCTGGGTTTGCCAGTAACACAGTTAATGGCTTCCGTTCTCCGACAGATGAGAAGGTTTCCACGTTCTGTGTGTGACCTTCCTTGAGACATGCTGGGTCCTCCCCGGGGGTTTGGCAGTGTGGGATTTGGGGGCCGCCTTTTTGGTGCCTCGGGAACCGGGCCTGAGACCGGGCAGGATCCTCCTAGGAGGGTGTCTCTGGCCAGAGCGGGCCGGGATTGTGTCGGTTCTTGACCAAGGTTCCCCGGCCCAAGTTTTGTGGCACCCCCAGGCCTAGACCAGACTGGCTGGAGCGATGTGCTCAGAGCCTGTGACCTTGGCCCTGGGCAGTCCCCAGAATCCTTCACCGCTCGGCGGCGACCACTTTTCCCGTAGCTGGGCACTTTTGTGCGTCCCTTAGGCCGTGGTTTGGGCAGCCCCCAAGCGTCGTCTTCCTACACAGACCTGTGCGGCCAGGAAGTGTTACTGTCTTCTTTTACTGAGCAGGGGGGGCTGCACCCCTAAGTGCCTCCTGGAGGTGGAGCACCCCCCCACGGTCAGTGAGAGATGCTTCAGAGTGTGTTGGGGGGGTCCTTAGTGAGCCTAAGTGTTGGGGGCACAGGCTAGCTTTCGCTGGCTGGAAGGCAAAGTTGAAAAACAGCTCTTTTGGGGGGGCCAAGACTGGTCCAGTGCCTGCCCTGAAATGGAAACCCCGTGAGCTGGGTGGTCAGTCTTCAGCGCAAGGTCCCACCCCATCCACTGTCTGTGGTGCAGTCCTGCGGGTGTGGGGGGTGGGTATCATTCACTCTGAGTTTAGTGGGTAACACAGGTTGACTGGCCTCTCCAGGCACTTGGTCAAGCCAAATGGGATTGGAACCTGGGTCGGGGCTGCACCCACACACCCAGAATGATCTGCGCTGTCGCAAGCTCCCCAAACAGTTCAGATACTGGGTGTTAAAAAGGTCTGATGTTGAAAACACCTGGTGAGCTGTTGGTTTGACAGGTGTTCTGTGGTTTCTCCCTGTAGACTTCCAAGTGTGTTTGCAACCAGCCTGTAAGGGGGGGCTTCCTGACGTGGTAAATGCTCTCAGGTAAGAGCACGAGTGGGGCGTGGAGCTCCGTTCCAGATGACCCAGCCCGGCTAGGGGTGGCCCCAGGCCAGGATGCACCTGTTGGACTTTGCAACAGCCGTGTTCCCGGCTGGATCGGTGCTGGGAGGACAGCTCAAACCCCCCAGAGTCTCTGTGTGTGTGTGTGTCTGTTCAGCAGAAGCAGACCCTCTCCTGGCTCCCTGGCGCTGTGAGGTGGTGGCTGAGGCAGGGTACAAGTCGGGACAGGAAAGAATAATAGGGGCTTCTCGCTTCCCCTTCTCGGAAACCTGGTCCACTCCTTCCCCAGGTCCTGGCCTCCTACATACAGCTGTTAAACAGTGACTCCGACTCAGCCGTGTATTAAGGGCCGGCCACGTCCCAGACGCTCTGCTCAGTGCTGCGTATTCTATGTCACCAGTTCTTGGCCACTGGTGATGGTGTGTCACAGTGATCGGCATACCTAAGGAGCAGGCTGTGAGTTCTGGGGTGACCTGGCCCAGGCTCGGCAGCCTGGTCCCAGGGCTGAACATATCCTGCTCACGCCTGTCCGGTCACGGACGGCTGAGGCGGCCTCAGTGCAGTTTCGGTGTGTCCTGTCTGGGATTGGTTACTGATGACTGCTGTGGTGTCACTACTGTGGCCTTGTTCCCTCTTGTTTGCACCTGCAGACCCGTCGGCAAACGCAGTTGCTACAGAGGGACTCTCACTGAGTGACCAGTCCCCCTGACCTGCTCGTCCCTGGTTGAACTCGCATGCTCAGAGGCACGTCAGGCACACGCACCCTCACGCGAGCACATACTGACACCACACGCATATGCGCACTCAGGCACACGTGGGGACACGTGTGGGCCCTGCTTGCAGCCTGTGTGCCCCTGGCGCACCTGCAGCTGGACTGGGTGACAGACGTCTGTGTGTCCCCTCCCCATCCTCATCTGGGTGCAGCCACTTTCCTGGCTCCCTCAGGAGAGAACTGGGGTCTCGACGGTCACCCGTCTTGGCTGTTGGCTGAAAGGCTTGTAGAAGTGGACAGACTTGGAGAGTGACTGGACCGGGCAGCTTTTCTTCTCCTTCCTCCCCAGATTGAGGCGTAGGGGCCGTTGAACTCAAGACAAGTCAGTTTTATCATAGGATTTAACAGAGGGCAGTGGGTGGGCCCGGGTGACCCATCCCCTTGGCCGCAGACCCTTCGCAAGTACGGCTCAGGTTCTTTTAGGATGCCAGCATTAATGCTGGGGGCACACGCAGTCTAGAGTCAGCAGGTTCACACACTACAGTATATCTCATTAAATTTTCAGGCAAAAGCTGCAAAAATTAATTGGAGGCGTGTAATAGTTGAGAATGTGAGTCGGCTTATGGTAATATAAATTACGAGACGAGAGGACAGTTTTATATACTGAGAGGGAAAACTGGTTTACTCTAATGAGAAGAGAGAGAGCGCGGAGCTGTTTCTTTCATTACAGATGCGCTCTAAAGTGTTTGGACTTGGTTGATGAATAGAGTTAATTCGTCCCTCCAGTTCTAATAATTCATGTGACGCAGTTTAATGACTTCTAGATAAAAACAGGGTGGAAATGTTCATTTCTCTGAAGAAATTGGGGCCCCCTGGGATATCAGGATCTTCCCCCCACCCCCATTTCACCGCTTGTGAATTTTGCTAAACAAGTTTCTTAGCGATAGTAGACTTCTGTATTTCTTACCTGATT
This sequence comes from Saccopteryx leptura, assembly GCF_036850995.1. Taxonomy (NCBI): domain Eukaryota; kingdom Metazoa; phylum Chordata; class Mammalia; order Chiroptera; family Emballonuridae; genus Saccopteryx; species Saccopteryx leptura. The sequence goes on from NC_089515.1 coordinate 6,488,198, forward strand.
CGAGGTTTCTTTCTTTGTATTTTTAACCTAAATGTATGGGAATCATCTTAGATGAGGATTTATCAGGCAGGGGCTTTGTCTAGATGACTTGACCCAACGGAGGGTCTCTCCACGTTTAGCTTTTTATAAACAACCCACATGGCTTTAATCTGTGTTCTGGCGACTAGTAACTTTTCTCCTTTGCATTATTTGGTGGGTATGTCTGGTGTCCATTTAAGTGGTTGATTTTAGAGAAAGAGGATGAGAGAGAGAAACAGACAGAAACATCAGTCCGTTTCTGTATGTGCCCTGACCGGGGATCAAACCGGCAACTTTTGTGTACCAGGATGGCTCTCTAACCAACCGAGCTGTCCTAGGCCAGGGCTGTCGTCCCTGTTTTTAAGCTGGGACATAACAAGAGTGGATGAGTTTGTGTTAGATGCCTGAGCCTTGGTCTCAAGTGACGTAGGAATTTCATGATCACCACGTTATTTTATTTTGCATTTCTCTTCTCCCCCTACCCCTCCTTTTTAAAGAAAGTTTTATTTATTGATTTTACAGAGAGAGGAGGTGGGGAGCAAGAAGTATCAACTCAGTTAGTTGCCTCACTTTAATTGTTCATTGGTTGCTTGTCGTAGGTGCCTTGACCAGGCAAGCCCAGGGCTTCGAACCAGCGACCTCAGTGTTCCAGGTTGACACTTTATCCACTGTGCCACCGCAGGCCTTTCTCCTTTTCATAATGTCGGGCTATTTTTTTTCCCCATATAGCCGATTCAAACCTGAGTTCAATGCCTTTTCTTTGACCTACTCGCAGCAGAGAAGATGGGGCAGGAAATATTCACTGCAGTAAGGAGAAGTTAACTAACAGTGTTGCTGCATAATTAAGGAACATTCAGATTTTCTTATTCCCAGATTTTTTTTGTTATATGGTAAACATGTATGTATTTGTGTGCATGGTTTGTTAGGGTTTTTGTTCTGTTTTTACAATGGGCACAAAAACCAAACCTACCATTATTTAAGTGGGGGGATGACCCACTTTCTCCCGTTTCGCTTCCGGGTTTGCTGTTCAGAGGGCTTCTCGTTGGGGTGAAGAGGGGGAGGCCTGGCGAGACTGACTTTGAGCTGGTAGTGGGAACAAGGCCTCCTGATCCCCACTGGTCCCCCCCACCCCCCAACCACCGGGCTCACGTGAGAGTGGGCTGGTGCGTGCCAGTTGTTGTTTTTTGTCGTTGAGTTTGGTTTTCTGGAACGCTCCCTCTCTTGGCCTCTGTCTATCAGGGTCCTTCTAAGGGCTCTCTGGCGTTTCCCTGAGACATCTTGGAAGGCGTGTCTAAGTGATGGGCACAGAGTGGGCGGCGGCACGGGTGGGAAATGGGGTGTGGCCTTATGTTTACAGACCCCCCCTAGCCTGCACGAGCACGGGTTGCTCTCCTCCTTGGGTCCCCAGATGCCCTCTGGTCTCGGCTCCTGCTTCGCCCGCCCTGGGTCAGATTATCTCCTGAGTCAACCTCTTCCCCATGGCGTGGCCTCCGCCTCCCACCGTGGGGACCGGGTTCCTCATGTGGCGGGGAGCTCACTCCTGTACTTGTCTGCTCTGCCCACTCGGTGCCCTTGGCTGGTTCCGTTGTCCCCGCATTGTGCGTGGTGGGATGGCAGCTTGCGGGTAACCGGCCCAGCTACTTCTGAGCGTTGCTGTTCCTCGGAAACTCCACAGCCTTCGCGGGCATTTCTCAGCTTTGGCACCGTCGATATTTTGGACTAGGTGGTTCATTGTTGTGGGGCCATCCTGTGCCTCGTCGGATGTTTCACGGGACCCCTGGACTCTGCCTACCCACTGGATGGCGAGAGCGCCCTTCCTCCCCGTCCAGTGTGACAACCCAGAGTGTCTCCAGACATCATCACCACACGTGTATTGGGTGTCAAGTGACCCCACTTAACACCCCCTGATTTTGTTTAAAGGGTGCCTGTCGTCACTGTGCTCCAACCTCATTGACCAGCCCTATTGGCGCCAAGCCTGGAGTGGCATGGAAATCACGTCCCCAGGTGGGGACTGCACCTTTCTTGGAAACGTGTTACCCCCACCTGTGCTGGCTTGTGCTGGCTCCCTCGTCTCCATGGGCAGAGGGGGGCCCTGAGTGTAGGAGGCAGCCAGCCTCGCCTCTGCTACACTCACATGTGTGTTCAAGATGGGGCATCTGAGACCCTGAGCCAGTGGTAGAGTGTCGGCCCAGTGTGTGGAAGTCCCAAGTTCAATTCCCAGTCAGGGCACACAGGAGAAGCGCCCGTCTCTCTGTCTCTCTGTGTTTCTCTGTCTCTCTCTCTTCCCCTCCTGCAGCCATGGCTCAGTTGGAGCGAGTTGACCCTGCACTAAGGATGGCTCCATGGCCTCTGCCTCAGATGCTAAGAAGAGCTCAGTTGCTGAGCAACAGCACAACATCCCAGATGGGCAGAGCATCACCCCCTAGTGGGCTTGCCATGTGGATCCCCGTCGGGGGCGCACGAGGGAGTCTGTCTCTCTGCCTCCCCTCACTGAATAAAATTAAATAAATAATAAAAAGACGACATCTGACAAACAGGTTTATTTGTCCCCTTGTCATGGCTCCATGCTCATGTGGTGTGGACATAGGGCGGGCCTGACACGGGACAGAGCAGCCTCGAGACCCAAGTGAGGGAGCCTTGTTGGCACGGGCATAACTCACCGCCTGCTTTTCCCTGTTTCTTTAACTTCTAATTGAAACCGCTTAGTTACCGCCCCTGCTGCTAGGAATCTGGGGACAATTAGGAAAGTCCCATCTGTCCTCTGAACCGCACATGCTATTGCCTTTTCCGCTCGCTGTCTTGAGAAGACGCGGGTCCTGAGAGCACTGCCTTCACCCCGCCCCCCGGCTGGCGGCTCTCTCCCTTGAACGACTTAGGGCAACTCTTCCATTGTTTTCTGCAGTGATGGCTGAGACGGTCCGGGTGGAAACAAGACACCGGTTTCGCGGTGCACCACGGTTCCTCCGCGAGGCTGCAGGCGGCCTTGGGAGGGCTCGCTCGGGATGTGGGGCGCCGTCTCTGCTGTCCGCCCCCCCCCAGCTTCCTGGCAAGGCCCCCGTTTGCTGTTTCTAAACATAGATTGGAAATGGCAGATGCCATGGGCTTGCCAGTCTTCCCCCAAGGCGAGGAATTATCTGTCCAGTAATATTAGGTCAGTGAGTTCCTGCCCAGCTGTGTCGGCACGAGGGGAGGGGCAGGCCAGGGGCCGGGAAGGCCGTCTGCAGACCTCGGAACGTTCTCAAGTCCGCTCTCGGCTTCGGTGTTTGACTTTGAATTAAACAGAGTGTCAGGAGTGGGAGGTGTGTTGTATAATCATCTTAACCAGTTTGCTTTCTAATGTGGAAAATCTGCCTAAAATAGGACCCTCGGCACAGCCTGTCCCTGCTGGGGGGCGGCTGGTGGAGACGCGCTCCGTGGAGAAGCCAGCAGGTGGGGAGGGACAGGCAGGGACGGGCGTCCTCTCAGTGAGGCCTGTGTCTCTGAGACTGTCCGTTTCCTTTTACTTGTGGGCCCCAGGGTCCCTGTGGACGAGCCCCCCTCCTCGGGCCTCAGGACACCGGGAAGATTCTTTTCCCCAAACGGGAGCGTGGCTGTGGCCCAGGTAGAGAGGCGCAGGTGCCGGCCGAGACAGTGGGCAGGGGTGGCTCCGTGCAAGGTCTTGCTCGGTTGCAGGTGAGGGAGAGGCAGGCGCTGGAACACGGGGGCCAGGAGGGCACAGGCGGTGCCATCGTCTCTGGGTGCCGTCACGCACCGCCTGAAGGCTGGGCTGCACTGCGGGTTACCGCTGTCCCTGTCCCCCCCCCCCCAGACTGTGTCTCTGGAAGGTGGGCTGTGTTCCTGGGCTCGCGGTGCTGCCGTTGGTGTGAACACCTGAGTGTCACTCTAGTGTGGAAAGGTGGCCCACATCTGACGCCTGATATCACTGGAAGAAATTTGGTCCGGTCCAGCGTGGCCTTTCCTGTGGCTGGACACCCGCCCCTGGTGCTGTCAGCACCTCTGCTTCTCTGCACGGCATCCAGGGGTCGGGCGTTGGACCCAGATCCAGCAGGACAAGGCTGATGTGTGTGCACGCGCACGCGTACATCTGTGCGCACGCACACACGTGTGTCCCTGTGTCTGAGACAGAGACTGGTGGAGAGAGAGGCGGTGCCGTCATCAGTCGGGATCCGCAGACGTGGCACCAGTGTCACAAAGCAGCCTGCCCGCCCTGCATCCGACCCAGTGACCGCCTTCCCCCCTCAGTGCCTGAAACGCTAGACTCCGTGGCGATGTTCTGTCATGGTGCTCCTTTGAAGACCAAAGTGGAAAAGAGCGAAGTCTTTCTAAAATGTTGCCCTCGTGGTGTGAGGTAAACTAAGGGGACGACTTGTCTTAGCGTGGAAGGACGTAGCAGGGTGTGGGCACATCTGTAAATCGGAAGAACAGAAAATACTCCGGGGGGAAGGGGTCTGCTGAGGTTGTCCGAGGTACAGTGTTATCTCTAGTTGGGAGACTTGGGCTGATTTTCCCGCCCATTCCCTTCTCCATTGTTTGTAATGAATGTATCTTTGTTTTAAATGGGGAAAAGATGGCTGGTTGTCTTGATGTTTCCAGAAGGATTATATGCTTGTGGGAGGTGAGGGGGGCAGACCACACAATGTGAGGTGTGTGAAGGCGGAGCTAATTCTCCTACCTTCCCAGCTCTCAAGCGCTCGCTCTTCCTCATACGCAGGCAAGCGTCTGCCGCAGCGAGCATGCTGGCAGTGAAGCGGAGGCTGGTTGAGAAGCATCCTGCGCCCTGGTTCCTCCCTCACACCAGGATGGTACCTGGGTGTGGCTCCGCGTCAGGGAACCCGGCATTAACCTGTGATTGTCTTCGGCGCGTGCAGACACAGGATTTTATGTGACTGGGGTCTGCGTCCTTCCTGTGTTCTCACTTTTTTGTAACTTGGAGCTTTTTGGAGTTTTGTTTTGTCTTGTTTTGTTCTGGGGTTTTTGTTGTTGTTGTTTTGTGTGTTTTTTTTGGCAAAACAGTGTATAGGTGTCCAGCTGACATGTCCAGTATAGCTGTGTGACCTTGGGGGAAATGGTAGATTCCTCTCGGCATCAGTGTTCCCCTTAAAAATAGGGACAGCCATACCTGCCCGCTGGGCTGGTGGGATCTCGGCAGGTCGGAGGTTGTAAATTGTACTGACAGCTTGTCCTTTGGTGGCGGTGTGCCCTCCTCCTCACCTCCAGTGTTCTCCGTATTTGTGACCACACACCTGCTGGCTTTAAGCGTGGCATTCTGTTCCTGTTGCATATTCTGCCCTAACGCATCAGCTACAACCTATCCATCTCGCCCGGGCTCCCTCCCGCCTGCCCCTGCCCACACCCACACAGCAGATGTCATCTGTCAAGGACTGTTGGGTTGGAGTGGCCCCGGGACCAGCTCATGAATGAGGCTGCCTGGCCCCCAGGTGTCCAGCGGCAGCAGGGGGGGGGCGGAGGCGGCACCCAACTGGACAATCCTGGGGACAAACCGAGTGCTGACTAAGGGGGGGGACTTGTGAACACGGAGCCAGCGGAGGCCGAGGTGATTAACATCCACAACTTGATCCATTAGGGGACCCCTGAGCTCCCAGATTGCAAGTGGCGGTTTATTCTATTGAGAAGGCATTTATTAAGTGCCTGCTGTATGCCTGGGGGGAGCTTAGACCCTGCGGGAAGTGATGTGCAGGTCAGCCTTGGGGCTCTGGCCTGCAGCCTTGTTGGAACTGACCATTTGCTGCCTGGCTCCTATCACCTGGAGATTTTACAGTCCCCGTCCACTCCCTCTGGGGGCAGGGGAGGTTGGTGGCCTGGGGAGATATGTCTGGTCTGCACACACTTCGTTCAGAAGAGGAGGCAGCAGCAACCATGCAGGCACAGACCCCTGCTGGGTGATGGGGCTCTAGGTTGACAACATCGTCACTTAATTACCCCGATTGACTCTTCTGCCCGGACCTGAGCTCTCTCACTGGGTCAGGCTGTTACTTCTCCTCAAGTTCACCCATCATCAAATTCAGTCAGCTTTTACAGAACAATTTCACTGATTGTATCAGGCATGTCTGTTACCTCGATTTAAAATTTTTGCACCGACTTCAGATACGTCAGAATTGCCAGTGTTTAATAAACAAAATCCTGTGAGTGATGTGTTTTCCTTTTCAGTGCTGTGGGGCCACGGCAGATTCTATCCTCCTCTAAAAGTCATTGTCAAGAGCAACTATCTTAAAGTAGAAAGAAAAATGTTTCACAGCATTTTAACAGGCTCGGAAATATTCTGTGCAGGTCCCTTCCTCCAAGAGAGACATGATAAGCACACTTGTGAGGACTGTCATTCTGGAGCCTGTTTTAGGGAAGAAATGAGAACACAGCCTTCGTATCCCAACAGCCCACCTGATGTGTGCGGGCTCAAGTGACAGGCCTGGCGATGGGCTACAACAGTAAAAGGGTCCGCTTGGATATTTTTGTCTTGACCGTTTAGCTTGTCACCATTGATCATTGGGGTTAGGTGGAGAGGGCCAGGACTGACATTTGTCTCCCTTCCAGTTGGGTGTCCTTATCTGGGGCCCTTCTTGGGGGTCGATGGGTTTCCATAGTGATGATAAGTGGCCGTCATGAGGGCTGTTCTCTGCTCCCCTCTTTGTGTGTGTCTTTTAAGGAAACTCAACACTGTTTGGCCTTAGGCAGGGCTGTTCCGTTCTAACCATTGGAAACAGTCATTTCCGGGAGGTGGGGGAGGGGTGAGATCGTTGGGGGGCAGTCCAGAAGGTAATGGGCAAGAGAGATAAGCCCTAAGCATGTCCCGGGGGCATATACAGGCTGCTGGCTAGGTTATTTAGCCAGGATGGAGGGCCAGCAGGCGCTCCCTATCCAAGGGGAGCCTTACACGGCCTCCCCGGTCCCGGAAGCAGCTGCCTGGTGCCGCCCATCATAGGCTGAGCAGTAACGAGAAGTTGTGGGTGTGTTTTCCCCCTTCCCTGTGGGCCCTGCTTTATGATCGCTGCGTACCCACGCACGGCACCCCCCCCCCCCCATTCCTCCTCTGGAACTGACCGCGGCTGCACCTCTCGCCAGCTTCCCTCTGTTTCTCTTGGTTCTTTTGTTACTCCTACCAGCTGACTGCTATACCGTTCCGGGAGCCTCCGGACAGACTTCGCTGCATCTCTGCACACAGAAGGGGCTCGTTATATTGTCATGATGGGACGTCGTGTGACTTTGCTGTGTCGCTAGGCAGGGGGACAATACGGGGGTGCTCTTTGTGGACTCTGCGCTACCTGGAGTGCTGGGGTCAGATTCCAAGGCCAGGTGGCAGCTGCACCTCGACCCCCAAAATGTTCACGAGAGCAAGTCGAGGTGGAGAGGGCAGGAAGGCATTCTGGGGACCTGGGGTGATGAGCAGGGGGGAGAGATGCCTGTCCTCGGAGTATTGTCCTATGAAAAAAGGAAGGCCACTTGTTCCAGAGGGCAGGCCTGGGCGGGACACAGGAGCATAGTTAAAAATGGCACCTGCTGTACGGCCATGAGACTGGCTGACCTCCTGTGCACTGCTGAACTGCCTGGCAGGCACCTGTCCCACCTAAAGAGGCACCATGGGTCGTGGCGTCTGCCTGGAAGCCCCCCAAAGAACTCCTAGGTTTACACATGTCGACGTTGGCACCGTCCTAGCATGGGGCCCAACTTGTGCGTCAGACAGACTCACGGGGCAAATAAAGACACAGGGCGGAGGGTGTGGGTGGCGGGGCCATAGAGTCACCGACTGGGAGCCTGGGCGAGGCTCCATCCGGAGACAGACCTTGCCTGTGAGGGGCCTGCCAGCATGTCCCCTGGCACAGTGAACATACCATTCCCAGGGGTTTCTTCTTTCTTTTCACCTGAAACACTGGGTCCCTGACCCTCATGCTCCTCCTGTCCTGGGCAAGGAATTGCCCGAGACCATCTTTTTTAGGGTTGAGGTTGCAGCTGGCCGGGTCTCACTCTCTCCGATGCAGTTGCTCATGCGTTCAAACATCGTGTGTGTGTCTGTCTGTGACTCTCCTAGGCTGTGTGTGTGCAGCAGGCAGGCTGGCACCGGGCTTGTGTTCTGGGGGTAAGGCACCCCTGCTGGACCATTATCTGGCAGGGTAAGTAGCATGCTGGGAAGATAACATGGATTGGACTGAGTAGTGGCACTCGGTGGGTGTGCAGAGAGCAGGTCTCTGAGGGGGTGAGGGTGCTGTGGCCGGAGGCAGCCGGCCGTGTGACAATCGGGGAGGGCTTCTGGGCAGAGGGCACAGCCACTGCAAAGCCCACGGGCAGTCACCAGTGTGGCCACAGCTGTGTGAGGGAGGGGACAGCGGTAGTCTAGGAGCAGGTCAGGCTGGGCATCCTGTTCTTGACTGTTGAGACAGTAGGAGCCATTTAGAGAGGTTCAAGAACTGTGATGTGAGCAGACGGAAGTTTTGAAAAAAGATCCTCCCAACCCACCCGCCCGCCCCCTCCCAAAGAGATCCTTAGGCCTCTCTGCAAAAACGGTGTAGAAGAGGGTGTAGAAGAGGGAGGAGTAGAGACGCGAGACCACACAGGTGCCCCACAGCGCCTCTGCAAAAACGGTGCAGAAGAGGGAGGAGTAGCCCTGGCCGGTTGGCTCGGTGGTAGAGCGTCGGCCTGGCGTGCAGAAGTCCCGGGTTCGATTCCCGGCCAGGGCACACAGGAGAAGCGCCCATCTGCTTCTCCACCCCCCCCCTCCTTCCTCTCTGTCTCTCCCTTCCCCTCCCGCAGCCGAGGCTCCATTGGAGCAAAGATGGTCCGGGTGCTGGGATGGCTCCTTGGCCTCTACCCTAGGTGCTAGAGTGGCTCTGGTCGCAACAGAGCGACGCCCCGGAGGGGCAGAGCATCGCCCCCTGGTGGGCAGAGCGTTGCCCCTGGTGGGTGTGCCGGGTGGATCCTGGTCGGAAAAAAAAAAAAAAGAAGAGGGAGGAGTAGAGACGTAGAGACGTAGAGACGCGAGACCACGCAGGTGCACCACGGGGCAGCGGGTCCGTGTAGCAGGATCACTCATAGCCACGCATGTCAGTGCTGGCTCAGAAGTGGCCGGTTCCAAACTGGCAGGAGATTGCCCTCAGGCCTCCTGCAGGAGGGTGGTGTGCCCAGGGCAGCTGGGAGGTTCTCTGCCCGGGTTTCCAAAGTAAAACACTACTCTGCCCACAGTCTGAGAGGGGAGTTTTGTCTGGTTACTGGGACCTTTTTGTTTTCTAAGTGAGAGGAAGGGGGACAAAGGGACAGACTCCCACATGTGCCCTGACTCGGATCTCCAACTGGCAAGCCTCCTTCAGGCCAATGCACTGCCCATCTGGCGCTATGCTTGCAACTGAGCTATTTTTAGTGCCTGAGGCTCCACAGAGCCATCCTCAGCGCCCAGGGCCAATGCGCTGAAACCAGCTGAGCCATGGCTGCAGGAAGGGAGGAGAAGAGAGAGAAGAAAGGGAGAAGGGGGAAGGGTGAAGAAGATAGTCACTTCTCCTGTGTGCCCTGACTGGGAATCGAACCTGGGACATTCACACACCAGGCCAGTGCTCTACCACTTAGCCAGCCAGCCAGCAGGGGGTTGGTTACTGGGATCTTGCAAATGTCTAAATCCTCCACTGAACACTTTCTGTAACTGCTGCGCCCACAGGGTAGCACCCTCACCATCTGCCTCATCGCTCTCTTTCCTTGTCATTAGAGTCAGACGGGCGGCAGGAGAGAGACAGGATCCTTCTGTAACGACTTTGTCTTCACCCTCTTTTCTCAGCCACTTAGATTGCTGTCGGGGCGGCGTGCGGATCTGAGAGGGGAGCCCTTTCTCTGATACGGTGATGCTGTTAGAAATGGCGCCTTTTCTCCACCCTCCGCCCCCTGTGCCACCAAAATAAAACTTGATCTTGGAGCTCAGCAGCTGTTTGCAATCTTCTTTCTGTTCCCTCCCGGTGAATCGGCGTCGAAACTCAGGAGGTGGGTGGGGATCGGGGATCGAGGTGTATGTCGGCCGGGGTCCTGGTGGTCACGAGTCAAGACCCGGGATGCTGGTTCAGCTCCAGGCCGGCAGTCTTTGGGTTTTGCTCAGTGAGCTGTTGCTAAGGTGAGGGCTTTGTTTGCAGAGTGCAGGGGATGTTCAAGGGCAGTGCGCTTTGGCACAGAGATCTGCTGGTGTGGCAGCAGGAGTCCTCGGGCTGTGTGTCCGGCCCAGCTGCAACAGGTGCAGAAGTCAGCACCCTGGGGGTCAGAGTGAGGGCAGTGGCGGGCTGTGTTTTCCGGGATCACTGGGTGCCTGGTGGGAAGGAACTCTGGTCAGTCTGCAAGGCAAGTCCAGAGGGATGGGGGGAGGAGGTAACGGGCAGGGGGCATGATGGCATGATGGCGTTGCTTCTAGGGTGGGGTCAGGACCTGCCCTGTGGTTGCCAGGCCCAGCCTCTACCAGGAAACAGAGGATGGAAGGAAAAGGATTATAGGCACTTCTGAGAATCTCACGGGCCCAGGACATCCCTGCTTAGATTGGGGCCACCCCCACCAAGAGAGGCCCAGAGGCTGAAGTGCAGGCCTGGGGCTGGGGAGGTGGCTTCAGGACCCAGGCGGGAGAGGCAGGGTGGGTACCAGCGGAACCGTAGGGACTTCACCTAGGAGGCGGCCCCCACGCACCCCGAATCCATGGACTCTTGGACTGATGGGCCCATGGTTACCTGTGGCACTGCCGAGTGCCCGCGCACCATGAACACCAGGGCCCCTGTCTCCCGTGGGACCTGAGGCCTTGTGGTGGAGCCCATGACGGGCCTCTGATAACTCTCCCCAAGGGTTCCTCCCCTCCCTGCTCAGCATTCCTCCCCCGTGAATGCTGAAACCATGGATAGTACCAAACCCTATATAGATCGTTTTTTTCAATGCATACATATCTATGATAGCGCTTAACTCATACATTAGGCACTGCAAGACGTTAATGGTAACTAATAGTGAAATAAGATAATTCTATAAAAGTAAATGTCTCAAAATATTTTTTTGTGATAACAGAGTACCTCAGTTATATCATTTGAGCTAACAATTATCTCAATTATCTATTATTTGAGCTAACAATATCTCAAATACATTACTCACCTTTTCACTTAAAGCAGTGATTTTCAACCAGTGTGCCGCAAGAATTGTTAAAACATGTGATATCTGACTGTTGAGTCTGGGGCACTGACCTCTTTTCCCTTAGAGCAGTGGTCCTCAACACCCGGGCCGCAGACCGCTACCGGTCTGTGGGCCATTTGATACCGGTCCGCAGAGAAAGAAAAAATAACTTACATTATTTCCGTTTTATTTATATTTAAGTCTGAATGATGTTTTATTTTTAAAAAGTGACCAGAATCCCTGTTACATCCGTCTAAGACTCACTCTTGACGCTTGTCTCGTAAGTTCGACAATTATATTTAAAAATACCACAGTTTTTACGCCGGTCGCATAATTTTATTTTGTGCATTTATTCGTCCCACCCTAAAGGCCGGTCCGTGAAAATATTTTCTGACATTAAACTGGTCCGAGGCCCAAAAAAGTTTGGGGACCACTGCCTTAGAGTGTCGAATAAAAAAATGACAACAGCCAACACAACAGTAGCCATCTGGTGTGAATGAATCAAAATTATACCTATTGGGTTTGTTTTTTTCCGTCACATCTGCAAAAATATGTTTTTGGGCATGCCACAGAGTTTTAGTAATGAGATATATGTGTGCCGGGAGATGAGAAAGGTTGAAAATCGCTGACTTACAAGAAGCATTTGACAGCTTCTCTTTGGTGGCTCCAGACTGCCAGCATCCCTGCTGTAGGGTTTGGGGCCACTCCTCAGTGAAGTAAGGATGGTCACTGGGATGGCTGCGGGTGAGGGCACGCAGGGCACAGTGACCCGGGCACAGGGAGGACTCACCGCCGGGCGGGACGGGGCAGGACGGGATGGCTCGAGACTTCCATTGCATTGCTCAGAATGGGGCGCAATCTGACCCTTGTGAGTTGCTTATTTCTGGAGCTTTCTGTTGCACGTTTTCGGGCTGTGATTGGCCAGGGAAAGCTGAGACTGCATGCGTGCCCACGTGCCCTGCTGCCTCAGTTTGGTCCCAGGGGAGAGGCAAAACTAGCTGAAAATGCTCCGTGAGGCAGGAGGCATTTTATTAAATTTGTATAAGGATCCATCGAGTAATGAAAAGTTGAAGTTTCTTATAGACACAGGTTTCTGTGGGAGCTACTGTCTTCTCCAGAGAGCCACCAGTCGGGCTGCATTTAAGTGGGGAGGTGTCAATGGGCTGTGTGGAGCTGGGGATTCCCCACCACCACCAAATTATAAGAGAAAGTTTACTTAGAAAGTGACGGAGGTAGGAGAAGTGAGCCATCTGGGCTGCGTGGGCTCAGGAAATAAGTCACATGGGCAGGAGAAGGGCCCTTGGAGCTTAGGGGAGAGAGAGGCAGAGCTAGTGCCCCTGGGGAGGAAGGGGTGGCAGGGAAGGTGTGGGACGCTGCTACGGAGAGCTTGGGGTTTTTAAAAAGCAGCCCTGCCCAGGGCCTGTGAACTGCTGTACCAGGGAGGAAGGCCAGCCCACTGGCTGTAGCTCTGAGCCTGGCCTGGCTTTGCCCCTGGACCAAGTGGGACATGGTCAGATTCGGGGCTGTGGCCTCAGACTTGCCATCAGGCTAGTTCTTGCTTTCATGGTAGCCGTGTGGAACCATCCGTGCAAAGTGGAGTTTGGGTGCCAGTGAATTCTGAGCGTGGCAGCCTCAGCGTTCGCTCGCTGTCCCTCCCCCGCCCCCTCATCCTCATCCTCACCCTCACCGGGCAGCCTGAAGGTCTTGAGCCTCAAACACCACCTCCAGCTGACCTCAGCGACTAGGCCAAGCGGTGCCTGGTCCAGAGACTACAAAGGGGGCCCTGCAGGACTGGGGTTCAGGTACTTTGCAGTCTGGGTGGAGAATGGGCACTAAGGGAGCCCGTCCCTCAAAGCAGCACCCAGCTCAGACCGAAGGCAGCCAGGGAGGAGAAGGCTACCTCCGTCTTAGCTCTTACCCAAACCGGGGTCCACTGTGGGATGGGGCAGAGAACGTGATCCCGGGGTCCTTGTTCTCTGACCCCACCTGTCTTTCCATCTCAAGCCCTGACATACAACAGTAATTCCATCCTGTGGCAGAAAGGCCCATCCCTCTACACAAACTTCTCACTTGCTGTGACTTCAGGCTCACAGAAGAGTTGTGAGAATGGGACAAGGAATTTCTTGTTACCTTCACCTGGACACCCCCAAATGATAACTGACCACTTTGCTCCTCTCTCTCTCTCTCTCTCTCTCTCTCTCTCTCTCTCTCTCTCTCTCTCACACACACACACACACACACACACACACACACACACACAGCACTGTTGCTGCTTTTTTTTTCCCTGGGCCCTCTGAGGATTATTTTGCAAATATGTAACACAGAAGTATTTGCAGTGGATTTACAGCACAAGTATCAAAATCAGGAATGATATCGATGATAGTATAATCTCATTTTTAGACCACCTGTAGAGTTTTCCAGTGGCCCTGAGAGTATCTTTTAAGGCACAAGAAAGTTTGTTGCCTTCGCTCCTTAGTCGACTTCCTCATCCGCCTCTGTCCCCTGACATTGATGTTTTCCGAGAACAGACTGGTCGTTTGGGTTTGTCTCCGGTTTTCTCCCAGTTAGATTCAAGCCGCGCAGTCTGGGCAGGAGTACTTCAGCAGTGACGTGCTCTCTGTGCGTCCTGTCAGAAGGCATGCGGTGCCCGTTCATCCGTTTGTCTCAAGATTGGTGCTGTTAACTTGAATTACTCCTTTACTGTGGTGTGTGTCTCTGTTTTCTCCACTGTAAAGCCCTTCTTTCCCTTGGTCGTTAGTTACTATGTTGTAGGAAGAGATTTTTGAGACAATATAAATATTCTGTTGACTTCAAACTTTCCCCAGCTGGTCTCAACATCCATTGGTGACTCTCACCTGCATTGATTATTGTGACAGTTGCCAAGCTCTCATTTTCTAGGTCTACCATTTTTTGTACATACATTTTTTTTCCATTTACTTTTTACTGTTAACAAGAAGCTTCCCTTTTTCTCTTATATTTGAGAACCCAGGGGAGAGGGAGAGAGTGTGTGTGTGTTTGTGCATGTGCGTGGGCATGCATGAAGAATCCTGGGTTCTTACTTCATTTTGTGAGTTATATCCTGTTACAATCATTTTTCATTTTGGAGCTCAGATTGCTTCAGATTTAGCCAGTGGGTACCTACCTCTTCAGGCTGCCTACCTAATCTTATCTTTTTCTTTCCTTTTTTTTTCAACCTGTCTCTATCTTTCTTTGACCATTTCTTTACTTTCTGGCTTAATCTGCCACCCCTTGAGCCCAAGTCATTGTCCCAGGCGTGGCTTTATGTGTCTCTGTCTGACGTGCCAGGGGTGTGTACTATTTCTAGTTTGCGGGCAGGATATCCACGCGATCGCGTGCTCTGAACATAGACATGTGCCCCTGCCCCCAGGAGTCAGAGGCTACTGCCCAGAGCCCCTGAGAGGCTGGCCGAGCCCCCCAGTGCTGACCTTTGGAGCACAGCTCAAGACCCGAGTCTGGCCCTTCCATATGGCCCATGGCTAAAGTTCCCTCCATTCAGTAAATAATTTATGACTTCAGCTGCTGCGGGCAGGCATGCATTTTTCTTTTCTCCCCACTTCTTTTTTTTTTTTAATTTCTTGAGTGCATCTGGAGACCTTTCGCCAGGGATTCATGGAGTTCATTTTAGGAGAAGGTCCGCAGGGGATCGCGTTTCTAATGGTGACGGTCAGGATGGCGCTGATGTCAGCCCTGATACTGCCGGGGCTGGTCCCAGGTCAGCAGTGGCCCGCCCACCCTTTTAGGATGGTCGGGGAGCGGTGACAGAGGCATGGAAAAGGGTCCCCTCTGAAAATCCAGCCATCACTCAAGGTCACCTGCCCTGACCCAGGTGAGCTGCTGGCTTCTCCGTCTTCCGTCATGAGGAGGTGGCGGGTGACAGAGGTGGACGTACTGGCTGACCGTGTGGATGTGACTGTTCACCCCCTCAGCCAAGGAGTCTCGGTGGGTGTATTTCTCTTTAGAAGTTTTGACGGTTGTTTTTCCCTGAAGTAAAATTATTTGGGAGCTTGATTTATGTGCTCCAGATAATGCGGGCCCCTTAGAGGAGTTAAGCAGAGTATGAAATGCCTTCCCAGTAGTTAAATTTACGCTCTGTTAAGATGATTTGTGCACGTTGCAGTAAGCCGCGATGTTAAATGCGTCAGTGTACAGTGGAGCTCACCGGGAAGAGCGTTTGATTTGACAAGATCAGTCAGACGCGCGGGTGCGGCGTTGGAGCCGGTTAGCACTGTTGCCAGAATTTTTACAGTCTGCCTAAAATGTTCAGAATCCGAGGGAAAGAGTGTCAGTACTTCTCCACAGAGTGCTCTGCCCTGCGAGTGGTTCCCACCCCGGGAGCAAGCTCGCAGCTCCTGATAAACCCGTTTCCTCGGTCTCCTCTGAGAAGAACGCCTTGGAAGTAAACCCAACCGTTGACATGGCTGCTTGTCCTAATTTTGGAACTTGATTCTATTCACTTCAGCAACCATTCTGTAGACATTTTGGTCTCCTTTTGTCCGTTTCCCCGTGGGAGTAGGCCATTTGCTTCCCATTGGGACGGTACAGGAAAATTAATGAATGCCACACCTGGGCAGGGTCCACCCTTCAGGGGGAGCCAGGGCTTGACTTAACTTTCTATATATAACGGGCTCTTTGAAAATGATCTCTCCTCATTGTTTTTTCATTCTTATTGAAACCAGCCCACTGTTTGTTTATCTGTGACTGAGGAAGGGGGTGGGGGGGGCGGGGACGATGCCCCAAGGGTATTGGTGCCTAGGCTAGGAGAAGGCCACATCCCACATGTGGCTGGAGATCCAGATGAACTGATCGCTTGAGGATATTCTGTAGCCCCCCCCCCCTCAGACCTGGGAGGACCGCCCTGAGGTGAGGGTGATGTCCAGCTGTGCAATGTGCAGTCCTTGTGGGAGGTGCAGCCCGCCTCTCCAGGGACCAGGAGACCCACGTACCGGGAACCTCACTCACATCTTTCAAACCCCCTGTGGACTCTGGGGAAACTCGGCCGAGCAAGGGCTGGAGCTAGGGTGCTTTTCCTCCAGTTTTTTGGTTGGCCCAGCAGGAATCGTCCAGCCGGGATCTGGGAAAGAACTGGTCATCGTGGCAGGGGGCAGATCCCAGTGTGGGGAGGGGCCCGCTCCTGCCGGAATCTAAGCAATGAGCAGTGTCAGCCC
The DNA here is from genome assembly GCF_036850995.1 of Saccopteryx leptura. Lineage (NCBI taxonomy): Eukaryota > Metazoa > Chordata > Mammalia > Chiroptera > Emballonuridae > Saccopteryx > Saccopteryx leptura. The sequence goes on from NC_089515.1 coordinate 6,504,526, forward strand.
TTCCACGGGGACCGGTGCCTGTCCCCGCTGCGGTCCCCGCTCTGCCCACCTCCCTCACGGTACAGCCTGGGCCGCCTGGGTCCCCGGGACCCCTCGGCACTTTCCCGGGCGCTTGGAGTCCACCCTGGGTGAACTCGTCAGGACCTGGCCAAGGCGCTTGGGGTTGAAGCAGCAAGAGAAACAAGTCTCAAAGTGGCTCTGGGTGGCCAGGCTCCTTGTGGACACAACAGCCTCCACTGCAGCAAGTAGTTTATATAGTAATTGATAGTAACATCCTGCTTCTGACAGGATAGGGACAAAGGAAAAGAAAAAGAAAGTGGTCTTCTTCGGCAATATTTGGGCCTGTCCTTTAAATAGGAAATAAATCTTAGGGTCTCCCTGGATTGTTGATCTGAGTACCCGGGCCCGTGGCCTTCCCCCCAAAAAACCTTCTGCTTCTTTTTGGGGCAGGGATCCTGCTGCTGAGGTCAGAGCACGTTTTCTTACGTGGACTAGGGCACATATGACATCAGGGTGGTCATGCCAATCCCCCTACCCCTCAACAGCACATCAGGGACGTCACCTGTGTCTGGAGTCAGACGTGTTTCTTGAAGCCGAAGCCCCAGATAATGTTGGTACCAAGTGTTGAAAGGACAGAAGAGACCCCAGATGGTCGCCCCGTGTAGACCGAGTGCTGCTGAGGGCCCTGCGGGTGAAGGCAGAGCTCAAAGGGATGGGGGGGGGGCTGTGGCATGCGGTCAGGGTGGCACTGGGCACGCGCCCCACAGCTTTCTCCTGGGTGATTTCTGCCACCAGCCTGGGTGCTCATATTTCCAGGGAGCTCCCCGTTTGTTCCCCAAGAGCTCTTCTTGTCAGAAATCCAGGTGCTGCCCTTCCCGCAGTATGCCCCTGGATGCAGCTGTGTCCTTGGGTCCCTTCAGAGCGTGACAGCCGCCTATCGGCGCTGGCTGCCAGGCCTGGAAGGAGATGGAGAGGTAGTCCTCTGGGCCCAGGAGCCTGGATCTCAGAGCAGGGGTTCTGGCCTTCCCGCCTCTACTTGTGACCTGTTTCTCTGAAAGCACAGGTAAGAGGCGCGTTCCCTTTGCCGCGTGTTTCCCTGTCAGCCCGGGTGCCTCAGTGTCCCTGCAAGTGCCCGGCACTAAAAACGTCCTCTTAGGGCACATGTGCTGGAAACGCCGAGTGTCCTCTGCCCCACGTCTCCTTGCGAGTGTCTTGAAAAATGTGGCTTTTCTTTACGTATATGTAACTCTGCATTCACAGCTCCACACAATCGATGGCTTGTTTCCCCCTTACAATAGCGACATTCTGTTGGTAGCGGTGCCCAGTGCACATTTTAGTTTTATTTCACGTGTAAACCTCTGGGGCGCGGGCCTCTGTAAACATGAAAGCCCTCCCGGAGTGCGGGGGGCTGTGGGTTTTCCTTCCAAGATGGGGGCGAGGCCACGGGGCCGACCCGTGCCTTCACAACAGGAAGTCACAGTTTGGATGACATCACTGCAGGGTTATTTCTTGTTGTTGTAATTAATGGAGCGGCAGGAAGTAAGGAGACAGATGACTCTTGGCAGCAATGACGACTTCAAGGGGGAAGGATGAAAAGCCGGTCTGGGAAGCCAGAACCCTTTCTGGATGCTGGAATTCTCCCGGGGAGGATCTGGAAACCCGTGGACAGCCCCTGGGGAGTGAGCTGCCTCCGGCCAGAGTGGTCACAACATGCTGGGGCCCCCCCCACAGCCCCCGTCCCCCTCCTCTGCTGTCGCACGGGGGGCCGACCTGGCCGCCACCGGGTTTTGTGCGGCTCGCTTATGCCCGAGGTGTCCGTTGCACATCAGCGAGAGGGTCTGTGCTTTGTGGAGAGGCTCGGCCCTCCTGGTCACGCGTGTCCCTTCTGGTGAGGAGTTGGGGCAGTGGAGAGGGAGGGGTGGTGTGGCAGTTTCCGGGCGAGGAGCATGGTGACCGTGGCAAGCCAGGGCAGGTCTGTGGCTTCCAGACCTGGAGGGGACGTCGACTTCCTCTGGGTCAAGCAGGCTGGGATGGCTTTTCCGGGGGCACAAGCGAGGGAGCTCAGACCACAGAGTCCTGCCTGTGCCATCTTCTCAGGGACAGCACAGCACCCCCATCCATCTGCGTGGACCCGACATGGGTGCAGCCTTAGGACACACTTGCTCAGGGTCAGCTGCTAGGCTGGGGAGGGTGGAAGTGGCCCAGAGGTGGGTGTCCCCTCTGGTAGCGGGGGAGAGGGGGGCGTCAGTGTCTGGGTGATGGGGATCTGGAGTTTGGGGGAGGTGGGAGAAGGAGGCCATACACGGGAGAGGGTTTCAGGATGAAATGTGAGACTTGGGCTGCTGTTTATAGCTTTTAAATTCATTTTTATTTATTTATTTTTATATTAAGTGACAGGCAGGGAGGCAGAGAGATGCTCACATGAGCCCTGACTCGGTTCCACCCAGCAAACTCTCTACTGGGGAGATGTTTTGCCTGTCTGGGTCACTGCTCCATTGCTCAGCGACCAAGCTATTTTAGTGCCTGAGGCAAGGCCATGGAGCCATCCTCAGCGCCCAGGGCCAACTTTGCTCAAACCATTAGAGCCATGGCCATGGTATGGGGAGAAAGAGAGAAATGGGAGGAGTGGAGAAGCAGATGGTCACTTCTCCTGTGTTCCCTGACCGAGAATTGAACCCAAAACTTCCACACACTGGGCCAACACTCCACTGCTGAGCCAACTGGCCAGGGCCTCAAATTTCAATAAAAATAGAATATACAGACAGTAGTGCACACCTCTTAAATGTACAGCTTGATGAATGTACACAGTGTATATATACGCCTGTGTAATAATGAACCCCCTGTAGGCTGAGTTGTAGTGTGTTACCTGCCTCTGAAGTTGTCTTTGAAGATTCTCCAACCATATCTCCCTCTCCCCAAGGATGTTATTTGGACTTTCCGTAGATTAATTTGGCTTATTGTTAATTGAAAACAGAGTCACATGAGATTCATCTGTGTCTCATGTGAGTATGGTAGCTCATTTTTACCTGCTGTCTAATACTCCAGTGTACAAACACACTCGATACAATTTGTAGACCCATCTTGTTGACACCTGGGATTTTGTAGCGTGGGTCTGTCCCCAGGGTGAAAGGCCTCTGGTTGAGATGGCACCAGCTGTGCAGCTCTGACCTGTCACCTAGTTGGCTTCTGCATGGTGAACCAGTGACTGACGGGCAGACCAGCCCTGGGTGATGGGGACTGTACTGCTCATACTTAGAAAGGGCCAGCGCAGTGTGGGGCGCCGCACAGGACAGCTCCGAGGGACAGGAAACAGTCACTGCAGAGTGAGAACGGACGGACTGCCGATGGACACCCAGGGCCCTTCCTTCCATGTCCAGAGGGCAGCGCTCACCATTGTCTTCATGGCACACCGGACGGGCCGCCGCAAGCCAGACCCCAGACCGCTCCTGTGGTCGACGGACGGTGTGGGATCCCTGGCCCCCTGAGTCGTCCCGCTGCATTCCTCATTAGAGGCACTGTGTTCTCGGTGAAACCCCCAGCGTGCTGGCACGGGGTCAGTGTGGGGCTGAGGTCACTTCCTTTGCTCTTGACTAGGGTCTGAGTCGCGCAGCCTGTTGCTGGGAGTTCGTGCTCCAGCTGTCCTTGCTGTGGTCGGACTCACAGCTGCACAGTGGCCGAGCAGGCCTTAAAGAGGCACAGCGTGAGAGGGTCAGGAGGAAGCTTCCAGAAGCCCCCAGGCCTCCCTCTGGTTCTTCAGAAGAGAGAACCGGGGCCGGAAACATGGCCCCAGGGACAGAAGACTATTCGAACTTTTGAGTTCCATGGATCTGAACTGCTGGCTGGACGGTCCTTTTCGTGAGGGTTCTTGTGGGAGGGAAAGTGGAAGGTCAGCTGTGCCCACCTTCCCTCCTGGGGGAAGCGGAGGCGAGAACAGGTGTGCATTCGCGCTGGTCTCCCAGGGCGACCTGTTCTCAAGACCACACCCCAAACATTTGGCCATTGTCACCCTGGTGGGGAGTGACACGAGCCGCCCACGGATGCTTAGTCTCCTGGAACCGTCCATAGGGACGTCGTATTCCTCAGCCTGGAGCTGAGGTGGGCTTCTGTAGTTGGTGCCCCCAGCCCCGTGAACAGTGTGAACTTGTTTTAGAAGAAAATTCTGGTGGAAAGACAGAGCATCTTGCCAAAAAGTTTCTCGCAGGAGAAGATGTCAGTGGGCCACCGACATTAAAAATACACGTGGATTTTGCATTTAGGGGACACATGGTCTTCAAATTGGTCCAAACTTTCTTTAGTCAAAAAATCAGTTACAGGCCCTGGCCGGTTGGCTCAGTGGTAGAGCGTCGGCCTGGCGTGCAGGAGTCCTGGGTTTGATTCCCGGCCAGGGCACACAGGAGAGGCGCCCATCTGCTTTTCCACCCCTCCCCCTCTCCTTCCTCTCTGTCTCTCTCTCTTCCCCTCCCGCAGCCAAGGCTCCATTGGAGCAAAGATGGCCCGGGCGCTGAGGACAGTTCCATGGCCTCCACCTCAAGCACTAGAGTGGCTCTGGTCACAACAGAGCAACGCCCCAGATGGGCAGAGCATCGCCCCCTGGTGGGCATGCCAGGTGGATCCTGGTCGGGCGCATGTGAGAGTCTGTCTCTGTCTCCTGCTTCTCACTTCAGGAAAAAATAGAATAAAAATCAGTCATAATGAGGATCGGTTTCCCCCTTGCCGGCCAGGTGCCTTCTTGGCACTGAATCTTCGCCAAGCATGTGCCAAGGCGGTGGTGTAGCCCTGCGGGGCCTGGTGCCGAGGGGTTCTCAGAACCCGGGGGCTTGTCTGGACTTCTGCTCGGCAGGAAAGTCCCGTCCACCTGACCGCACGGACAGCTACAAAGGAACTTGCGGGTGTGGTGTGGGTCTCGGGTGTTCCCTGCTGACAGCCCCATGCCTGACGTCCTGGACTGTGCCGAGGTCTCCCAGCAGGTTCTCAGCACAGGGCAGTTCTGTCCCCCAGGGGACTTGTGCCGTGCCTGGGTGTGGGGGGTGCTGCTGGGATCTGCTGAGTGGAGGCCCAGGGCACTGTTTCTATAAAAAGCCAATTTGAAAAGTATGTGGAAGCCATGGGAGAAACCAGGTGCTTCTGAGGTTTTCAGCAGGCGTCCCCGACATTGGGCTGGAGGAAGGGCACTGCAGACGCGGGCACACACGCTCCTGGGGGTAGCCGGACAAGGAGGTGTGCCTGGGTGCTTTGCCAGGCGGGGTCTGGGTGAGGGCGGAGCAGGCCCTGTGCAGCCCCTCTCATCACGCAGAGTTCCCGACGAAACCGCTTGCCTTTCCGTCCTGTCTTCGTTGGCTGCATCCAGCCGTCTGAGGACGGCGTCAGGAATGGTGGCCGGAACTGGGATCCACGTTCTCATTCGGGATTTGGGGCCTTGCTTGTAACGTCGTTCGTCCTGAGGCACAGGTTGCGGGGAGTGGACCACGGCTCTGAGGCCTGTCGTTCCGTGTCTCCTGTGTGTGTCCTCCCTGGAGACGCCCAGACAGCACCTGGGTCTTCAGCGGGTCCATGTGGCTGCTGGTGGTGAATGGCGTGGGGGTCAGGGGTGTCCCCCCACACTCACTGTGAGGAGCGAGAGTCAGCGTGTTCAGGGCTCGGGAATCAGCGTCTGTTGTGTTCCAGCTCTGCTCCCCAGTCGCCCTGTCTCAGGGCAAGTGGGGGTTGCCCTGGGTTCTGTCTGGGGTCCGGGCCCTGGCCCTGAGGGGGTTGTGGATGTCCTGGCAGAGGGCCGGCCACCCTCCACAGGAGGGGAGGTGCCCACGCCGACCTCTCGCCCGCGCCCCAGTCCTCTGCCTTCTGCGTCTGCCCGCGGCCGCCTGCCTTGGCTCGTCCTCCTCGGTCGATCCTGCCGGCTTCTGGGTCCCGCTGTCCCTCTTGTCTCCGAAGCCCCAGCATTTGCTGGGCATCTTTGCCCAGGTGTGGTTGGTGTCTTGTCTGTTTTGGAAGCTGTTGGCAGTGTGGGATCCATTTCTGGCGAGCTGGGAAGTTGCTTTGTACTAGTCAGTGTTATTATGGAAAGAAAAGCAAATTGGAAAAACATTGGGCAGTTAGCTCTGGTTGCAGAGACGCATTGTCTGATCCGTTCAGGGTGATTTTTATTTTCCGTGAGGTTCCTTGTGGCTGCGGTCAGCCCGGCTTCTCTAAGGGGCCCTTTAAAATCTGGCCGCGGGGTCGGTCCGCTGGCTCCGTAGCCCGTGTCGTCCCTATGAGCGCTGTTGCGAGTCTTGTGAGGATTTACTGCCCTTCTTCCTGGTCCTGCCTCACTTGGGGGTGGGCCCCCCTGCCTCGTTCCAGGAATGCGCGTTGAGCATACTGGACTAATTTCCTGTTCCACACTGGCGCGGGCTCGCTACACAAATGACTGATTTGTTAGCAGGCTTCACCACTTCCTCCGTCTGTGCTGCTCTCCCTTGATCTCCCCGTTTTCCCTCTTGTTCCCCTGAATACCTGGTCAGCCCCTCTCGTCCAGTGCCGAGGACTGGCAGCCTTCCACTAGCTTCAGGCTTATGGAGGCGCCCCCCCTAGCCCCCCCCAAACACCCTTTCCCCGTCAGTCACCAGGGCTCTGCCAGCCTGGCTGCCGCTTCCTGTCGCTGCCCCCACGCCCCCACAGAAGCATCTGGAAGCCAGTGGAGTCTTGCTTTAACACAGGACAAGTCTGCAGGGGGGGCTGGGAGCAGGGAAGGGATGCCAGCCAGTGAGTTTGTCCTTACAGGAATGCGGTGCTGGGAGAATGGGCAGTGCTCCCTTTCTCTCTCTCTCTCAGAGAGAAGCATCAACTAGTATAGTAGTTGCTTCACTTAGTTGTTCATCGACTGCTTCTCATATGTGCCTTGCCTGGAGGGGTCATGTCGATGATCCCACGCTCAAGCCAGGCGACCTCGGGGTTTCAAACCGGTGTCCTCAGCCTCCCAGGCCGACGCTCGATCCACTGCATCACCACCCACCAGGCAACTTTTTCTCTTTGATTAAAAAATCTCCGATATACTTCAGAAACATTTCCGATATGTTTCAGGATAGTTTTAGATTTATAGGAAAAGGGAGGAGCTACACAAAGACTCCCCTGTGCCCGGGGCCTGTCTTCCCCTTGGTGGACACCTTCCGTCAGTAGGATGCATTTGTGAGAATTAAAGAGTCCTTACTGATTGAGGGAGGGCAACTCTTTTATCGTTCTCGATTTGATTCCTCTCAGCGACTGTTTCTGTGCGCGTGTGCCGCAGCAGAGGAAGTAGCTCTCCGTCTTTGGTTTCTCCGTTCAGCTTTGGAGGGTAGGGTTCGTCGGGAGCAGGGAGACACCAGAGTCCTCCCTGCCAGAACCCCCGCTGGGAAAGGGCTTAGTCAGCAGAAGTCTCGGTTCCCTGATGACGGAGCAGAACGGAAGTGGCGCTGGGAATGGACCGGTCTCCGTGGAGGGCTGGGCCAGCCCCCGCACCTGGTGGCTTTAGGGATGGGACCAAGGGACCAGGACAGAGAAGGCAAGCCATTGCCCCTAAACCTTTTTTTTTTTTTTTTTTTTTTTTTTTGGACACACACACCATATTTTGGCATTTAAAACACAGGCTGGGGTTGAATGGTGAGAAGTTTGAGAAATGGCACAGATAGAAGCAGGGTTTTTTTTCCTTGTTAAACAGGCATCGTGAGGGCTGTAAACAGTTCAGTTACAGGAAAGTTGAGAAGACAGCATGGAGTCCCCTTTGACCTCACACCCAGCCTCCCTGTTGTTAACGTTGTGCATGAACGTGGTACGTTTGTTGCCGTTAACGGGCCAACATTGATGTTGCTGACTTAAGTTCATGCTTCAGCCCCATCCTCCAGTGTCCTTGTTTCTGTCCCAGGACACACCCCCCCCGGGGGACCCCACTGCATTTATCCGTGGCGCCGCCATGGGCCCCTCTTGGCTGGGACCAGCTCACAGGCTTCACTTGCTGATGACCTCGACAGCTGGGAGCGTGTGGCTGTGTGCGTTGTGGGATCGTCCCTCTGTTGTGGTTTCTGCCTGGTGCTTTTCGCAGGAGCAGTCGGCTTGTGGGTTGTGTGGGAGCCAGTTTTCCAGTGCTTCTCAAAACGAAGCGTGCTCAAAAGGGAAAGTTTTGTGGGCCGGCCGGGAGGGGGTGCCCCACGATGCTGGTGCACGTGGGGGAACGCGTCCTCCTCGGGCCTCGCTGACCACTTGTCACCGCCCCGGGTCTGAGGACAGCGGAAAGTGAATGGCTTTGCTTGTGTTCAGGTCACCCCGGGCTTTCCGGGGCAGGGTGGGGGGAGACTGACCGGCTGGGGAGGCAGAGGAAAGCCACTGCTTAGCGACCATAGACAGCGTGCACGGGCTCACAGCAGTGTCTTGGAATCTTCCGGAATTTTCTCAGGTTACCACCCTGAGCATTACCGAGGGCCACCATGTGCTAGACCGTTTCTCATCGATAGTTTTTAAGTCCTGGAGAGGAGCCAAGTATGGAGGGCTCAGGTGACCATCACCGTCACCAGGAAGTGGCAGTGCTGGAGTGGAAGCGCAGAAGGACGGCGTCTGTCCTGCCCATCCGTGTCCAGCTGTCACCCTTCCCCGCCGTTCACGCCTTCAGTGCCGGGACAGAACGGCCAGAGGGTGTTCTCAGCCACCCTGGAGCCGTCTCCTGCGGGACGCTGGGCACAGCAACATGGCCGCACTCCCTAGTGTCCTTCCCCGTGTCCACCTACCCCGAGGAGCTACACCCCAGGCGGACGCCCACCTTCCTTCCCTCTCGGGACCACTCAGACCGCGCCTAGACCAAGCAGCTGAGAAGGCAGCATCCCAGCCTGAGGCAGTGCACCCCGTGGGCTGGTCCTCTGGTCGATCGCTCTGCCTGCCTCCAGAGCACGGACTCTCGTTCTGCGGGGGTCAGGACTTGGCCCATTGCTGGAAGGGTAGGTAGCTGTGCCCACGCTGCTGTGCCCAGACAGGCTGCAGCGGGCTCTCATAATTCTGACGCCCCTCTGCCAAAAGCCTTAGGTATCTGGGCAAGCCAGGCATCAACCTGGATGTTAGCAGGAGTTTGTGGTCGGTTGATGACGACCCTTTCTTAGAAAGCCTTGTAAGGCAAGCCAGGCTGGACAAGACGTCTAGAAGAAACGAACTTGGCTTCTTCAGATGGAGGGTGAGTGACTGTTGAGTGTCTCAAGTCTTGGTAGGGTTTCCTGTCCCCTGGGGCTGGCTGCAGGGCCAGCATGTGCCGCTGCTGTGGGCTCCTCCTCCAGCTTACCTCCCCCGTTCCCTGAGGCCCCCACTCAGTTTACAGGGGAGTGGATTGAGTACCCGCTGATCCTGATGTCCTTCAACTGGGTCCTCGCCGCTTTCTCAGGCTGGGGGGGGGGGGGGACGGGCTTCGGGGACCCCGTGCTGAGACCAGCAGCCTCATGACCGGGGTTTCTGCCTTGCATCTTGCTGAAGTTACTTGAAAGCCAGGCATGGGTTGAATTAAAATGCTGACTCTCTCTTAGATTGTTTGTAACTTTAAAAAAATGTTGTTATATCCTCAGGGAAGTGTGTACAGTCATCACTCAGCAGGGGTGGGTTCCAGGACCCCCTGCAGATAGCGAAATTCGCAGGTGTTCCATGTATAAAAGGGGGCATGGTTTGTGTGTAACCCATGTGCACCCTCCTGTACACTTGGAAAATCATCTCTAGATTCCTTATAGTACCTAATGTAATTTGAGCAGTGTATCAATAGTTACTCTACTGTATGTACTATATTGTGTAGGGAATAATGGCCCAAAAAGTCTGTCCAGCTTTGGTACAGACGCAACCACTGTAGATCGAACTACATAGGAGAGACCTCAGCAACAACAGCATCACGTTTTTTGAGGTTTTTTAAAAGATATTTTATTTTCATCTACTGTTCGTGGAATCCCTGGGAGGCGGAGCCCGCAGTTGGGTTCTAGGCATGAGCATTGGGCTCTGGTGGCTCACTCTTCCTGAAAGGGTCAGATCCCAGAGTCAGAGGCCATTTCAGACCAGAGCCCCTGGCAGGGGGTGTGGCTCTCCGTGTGAGACCCACAGTGTCACTGGGGGGTCCTGCGAAGCGGTGGGTCCTCTGACGGGGGGAGGGGGTCCTTGGTGTCTGTAGAGAGCAGGTCCACATGCAGCCTGTCACAGCGGGGACAGCTCTGCATGTTTCTCCAGGCGAACCTTCTCTCACTGACTCAGAGCGGCTGTCCTGTTTTCCTTGCATTTCCTGTTCTACCCGAAACAGTTGCGCTTACCTACGGGGGTGTTATTGAAGATAAACCATTAGAGAACGTTCTCTGCGCTCACTCAGGAGTACAAACAGCAAAGGGAGGGGAAACTGTGGAAACTAAAACCCTAAATATGCAAAACTTGGCTGAGAAAGAAGGAGCGTACAACCCCCAGCAGCAGCAGCAGCTTTGAGCTAAGTCACCAAACCAGAAAGGCTTCATTCTTCTCCCGGCTTCCTGTGACCTTGACCACAAACCTCGAGAGCTGGGTCCCCACTTCCTCACTCCCTGGTCGGGAGGGGAGGGCCCAGAAATGGAATAGCCACAGGCCCGGCACTGGGACCTCTCTGGGGGTCCGGGAAACTCACCTGGTTTTTGTCTCAAATTCTCCTGAGGAAGAAGAAGAAGATATTGCAATGGATTCAAAGCGCATCTACTTTGAATATAAACAGACAGGAAATGAAGCAAACTCAGGAATGGTGATACTTGATGTAACTGAAATTCTTGATTTTAAGTCGGGGTGCTTGTCCCTTGGGCGTTAGAGCTCTGACCTTTTGAAGAGGGACCCGTGACCTCACAGGGTTCTTTGTGAGAACACCCTGCCCCCAAGCATGACCCCAAAGTGCTATTGATTTTTTTTTTCTCTCCAGAGGTCTGAGTTTAGGGAGTGTGGACGGAGTGCTTGTCCACCGATCGTGGACACTGGCAGGGAGCTGACCTGTGTGTGCCCAGCCCAATTTCAACAATGAAAAGACCAGCCCATTGCTGCCCTCTGGGCGTGGGATTAGGGCAAGGAATAATAACCCACAGAGTGGCAGGGCCACCCCGACTGCCAGGCTGTGCCTCCAGCTAGGAGGACCAAGGTGTCTCCCGCCCCTGAAGAGCACGGCGTTTCCTTCTGTCTCTCACCGTTGGGCTTTCACGGAGCCATTCCCCGTCCAGTCGGCTGCTGCACTGTATAAGCTGTCCATTAAGTCGTTGGCCTGAGTTGTCTATCAAGAGGCACTTGGCGGTGATTTATTTTTTTAATGCATTTTAAAGAACTGCGTTTCTCCAGGAAGATGGAGCTGGATAATTAAGTTACGGCGGGCTCTGAAGATGGGGGTGCCTGCTCAGGCTGGTGCAGATGCGCACTCTGTGTCCCCACCCCCCCACCCCTGCACTTGCCGACCCCCGCAGGCTTTGAGAACCCCAACTCAGAGGCCTGGGAGCCATGCCTTCCTCATGCCTTTGTTGACTCTGGACGTTTGTCCTGGGTGAACGAATTTGCAAAACTTTTCATTCCCAGTAAAGCTGTCGCTGGTACAAAACACGGCAATAACTCAGGCGGTGTGGTCACACCACTACTGAGTTTGCGCCGTCCGCAGGCTGATAAATCGTAGCGCTTAATTTGGTAAGAATCAGCAACTTTATGTGGCAATTAATTTTCACTCCTGGCAGGGAGCCAGAGACCTGGAGTGTTACCCGGTTTTGTGTGTGTTGAGAAGAACGGAACGGTTTCTCTGCGGCCAGAAAGGGTTCTGCTAGGCCTGCCAAGTGAGTGGACGTGCTCGGGTGTTGTCCTGCGGGTCCTCTTGTGGCCAGAGCCAGGCCGTGAGCAAGCATGCATGCCTCGTTGGGGCGTGACGGGCCTGGGCTTACATATGACGAGTTCTTGGGGAGCACAGGGTTAGCGTTTGAGGTCACTCCACAGGGAGGGTGCTGTGAGAATTTGCTCGCTGCTCTGTTGTGGTCTGACCACCGTTGGCAGTGCAGCGCTTGTGGAGGTGAGTCCGGGGAGGCAGGTACCGGTGAGGTGTGCGGCGTACTCGGTGTCGCTGCCCGAGGCGGCCTCCGGGCCACACTGCCTTCCTGTGGGGGCCTGGTCTGCTCTCTGGAACCCCCAAACCAGCATCCAAGCACAGGCTTCTTCATCGTCAGGGCATGGGGCGGTGCAGGGACTCGGAGATCCTTGTTTCTGGTGAGGGCCTCCTTCGCAGGGGCTGCCTCTGCCAGGCTCCCCTGTGCCGAGGGCCTGCTGTCCGTGGTCCAAGGGGTGCGGACCCCAGGCTGCCCGGCCACCCCTTTCCATCGTAGACGCACTGCATTCATTTGGTCCCTGCCCCGCTTTTCCAGCCCATTGAAGAGTCCAACTGAGACGCACAGGGCTTGAGGCGCCCTCACAGAGATGCTGGTGCGGGACAAGAGGCACTGCCCAGTCAGGGTCCAGCTCTGCCACCTGCTGCGCCCCCTTGCTCCTGGCCGCCCCTTTGTCCTTTTAAGCGATGCTAATAGCATACCTGTTTCCTTAGACTTCTGCGAAGGGTGGGGTAGTACTGGCGGTGTCCTTAGAACAGTGCCCAGGGCTCTTTTGACAGAGACAGCGAGAGTCAGAGAGAGGGACAGATAGGGAAGGACAGCCAGGAAGGGAGAGAGATGAGAAGCATCAGCTCTTCGTTGTAGCACCTTAGTTGTTTGTTGATTGTTCTCATATGTGCCTTGACCATGGGAGGGCGGGGCTACGGCAGAGCGAGTGACCCCTTGATCAAGCCAGCGACCATGAGGTCAGGTCTATGATCCCACTCTCAAGCCGGCGACCTCGGAGTTTTGAACCTGGATCCTCCGCATCCCAGTCCGACACTCTGTCCACTGAGCCATCGCCTGGTCAGGCAGTGCCCAAGACTCTTAAACTTGGGAGTGTTGTTATTGCGACAGCTGCCGCTCCCAGTAATGCTACTAAGGGTGGTGGTAGTGGCCATGGGGGGCCGGCGACCTCGCCAGGTGTGTGCAGGAAGCAGGGGTGCCAGCCTCAGGTGCGGCCACGGGCCTGCTCATTGCTGCCCTGGCTTTGCGTTTGTAGACCCCATTTTCTACTTCTTGTCCCATGTCACCTGGTGGTGGAGTCCCAGGCTCCCCTAAGACAAGGAGCGGGGGGTCCGGGAGCCGAGCTGAAGAGAGTTGGTCTTTGGTTTCAGACAGAGCCTGTGCCTCAGAGTTGGGGACAGGGAGGAGTGGGAGCCCCCTCCTTTTTCTAACCAGTGCTGCTCCTAGAGTAGAAGCCGCCCCCAAGGACCGTGTGGGTGCCCCCTCCCCAGCAGAGCAATCTCGCTGACCGGCGGGCGGATCAGTGCCCACAGCTCCGCCCGCCAGAGGGGCCGTCCCACTGGAAGTCCTGCCAGGAAGTGTTTGCACAGGGCTTGGCTGGCCTGGCCGAGGAAAACAAGGTGTTTGCTCTGGCAATTTGCTTAGTCCTAGAAATATCTTGCGACGATGCCAGGGCCTCAGTTGTGAGTGGTGTGCTCGGCCTGCTGGGATGGTCCCGGGAAGGATGCTCTGAGTGAAAATAGAACGGTACCGAGCAGGGCTGTTTGCCTCCAAGGGCCACGGAGAAGCTGGGTCACAGGACCAACAGGGGCTGGCTGAGGGTGCCCAAATGGCTCGCCTAGTGCAAAGGTAGGCTGGAGGGTTCTAGAACAGGGAAAACACAGGTGTGAGACTGCCTTGCGTACCCACCCCCTTTCACGTAGCCCCCCTGTGCCCTAGGTTGAAGGGGGTCTCTGATGGTGGACCCCGTCCCAGGTGAGACTCTTGAGTCCTGCAGCATGGGGGTGGGGAGCATCCCTCCAGGGAGTGGCCGTTCCTTGACCACGAGGAACTTCTTTATCCGTCTGAGGACCTGTCTGCTTCCTGGCCCCAGGTCAGGGCTCTGCCCTGCACGTGGTTACAGGCAGAACTTCCTTCCTGGGGCCAGAGCATCACCACTAACTTCCTTCCACACCAGTTTCAGGGTGGTCACTTGTGCTGCAGATGAGCAGTCTCTCTCACACACACACACCCCTGTCACGGTGAGTTAAGAAAATTGCATTTCCATTTCAAAGCTGCTTGAGACTTTTTCTTTAAAAAAAAATTACTTGCAAATAAGATAACTTCAAATGACTTATTTTATGACGTCTCCCTAAGATGGTGTCAAGAATCGCGTGCGGGGCAGCCACGCCCACTGCGTCCCTGGCGGGTCCCCTGCGGGGTGCCAGCGGAGGGTAAGAGGGTGCACGCTGTGCTGTCTGTGTGGCACGTGTGTGCCTCAGCTGCAGGCTGGCTGTCCTGGTGCTGGGATCTCCACGCTGCTCCCTCTGCAGAGGAGTGGCTTCAGGGAGTGGTTCCCAGCCGCCAGCGTTCTGAGTTTGGAAGGACCCGAGGGTGGGGTGCGTTCACAGGGGCAGTGGCCTCTGGGTTGGTCCTGAGCCCCCTTCTCACCCAAAGGGTCGCTGCAAGAAGAGCAGCAGAGCCAAGCCCCTCGCAGCCTCCCCAATACCCCCTGTTCCTGGCCCCCTGCCTCCCAGGGAGCCCAGACACGGGCCGGCAGGTTCTTCTCCGGCCCCTGAAGTGTCTCCCAGCCACTCATGGGGCTTCCTTCAGTGCTGGTGCCCTGGGGTTGTTGCTTCCGATGGCAGCGTTCAAGTGTGACGTAGGGTATGGACCGGACAGCCAGTGGGACAGGGTGCTGGCTGCCGGCGGTGGCCTTTTTGGGGACAGCCGCCGGTTAGGGTAGTCTGTGATGGCAGCCAGGTCTTTGGGCCAAACTAAATCTCACATTAATCCTGATATTTTTTTAAAATTACGTATTTTGTATTTTGTCCATTTCTCACCACAGACCTGAGTTTTGCTTTTTATTGTTTAAATGAAATTGCATACTTCCCAGTCCTGTGCAGCAGCAGCTGGATTTTGTCCTCTGTAAACCGGCAGCACGCACTGGAACCCTAGACAGCTAGAACTTTTTCTACTTAAGCCTGGATCTTTTCTTTTCTTTTTTTCTTTCTTTTTATAATTCCCCTTTGGGTCAGCAGCTGCGTAGGAGGGACGTACTGCAATGCAGCAGACTGGGGTGTGCGGAAACCTCTGCCTCCCCCCGTTGCAGAATAACGTGCTGCCAGCCACAGACCACCAGACCGTGGCACGTGGACTTGGACGGTGACGATGTCTCCCAAGAATTTGGTCAGCTCGAACCTCTGGCCTCTCTGCGTGCGTCGCGTGGCTTTGCGCTTTGTGACGAGGCTGCACACACGATGCACACTCCCGCCTTGCTGTTAGCACCATCCTCTGGGCGCCCGTTGCTCCACGGGGAACAGCAGAGTTGCTGGGAAAGGAGACAGGTTAGCCCGGGGTGGCTCGCAGCGGCCTCTCAGACCCGGCGCCGTGCACACTGGCCGGCCTGCTCGGGCACAGGGGCGAACTTGCTGTCAAGTTTCTTGTGCCGTGTTCTTTAAAGTGGGAGCCTTCACCTTCGGGAAGGAAGGAAGGAAGCTGTAAATTCCTGGCTGCGCCCCCCGCCTGGGCCTGAGAATAAAAGGGGGCCCATTCTCTGAGGCGTGAGTGGAGGGGCACCCTCTCTGCCTGCCCCATGGGGGTTAAGTTCAGGTAATAGCCCGAGCTTCCGCCCAACAGCCGCGGCCTCTGTAGAGCCCCATGACAGTCTGGAGAGCAAACAATGCGCCTTACAGAAGGCCCCCATGCTCTCTGTGCCCTGGCGAGAAGCCTGATGCAGGCCCAGTTTGTGGAAAGCACCGGGACCTCTTCCCACAACCCCCGTGGTGGGGAGCTTGCGGACAGGAGGCGGGCCAGGCCCAGCCAGGCCCCAGCTGCCTGTGACCCGTGTCAGAGCAGTGACAAAGACCAGGCCAGCCTGTCACCTGCGGAAATAGGATGGGCTCCTGAAGGGAAGATTTTAAGATGAGTGGGATCTTGGACAAATCAGGCCAGTGATCTTCGGAGGCTGGAGTTTTGTCAACAAGTGAACTTGGCCCTATTTTAAGCCATGTATGCTCTGTACCGGGACTTCCTGTTTTTCCTAAGAAACCTCTCTTTTGGTTGTAGCAATGATGGATTTATTGAGACGTTGGCTACTTCACTGACCCAACTTGTTTTCCAACCGAAAAGTAAAACTGGAGGTTCTGTGGCCCACAGAGGCCACGCATGGACGCAGCTGGGGACACCACTGCCCAGACAGCGCACGCAGGCATACTTTGGCCTTGCTGGCCGGCCAGAGAATGAACAAAGAACCAGTTGCCAGTCAGGGTCCTAGACGGACTTCATAGCTCTGAGCGTGGCCCCTTGTGTAGAGGGAGCAGGGGCCGCTGGGAGGACGATTGAAAGGGGTTTTTGTTGTTTCTGTGGGCTAAGTTAAGCCATGTGCGTCTCTCTTTCTAGGAGTATCGGTCTGTCCAATCAGCCGCGTCAACCCCACTCACTTCCTGCCGACCTTTTGACACCGACAGATGTTTTTTCTTACAAGTGTCATTAGGCCTCTCCACTTGCTGACCTCATCAACTTGTACGGGAGGGGGGGGCATTTTCATAACTTTTGTTTCTGAAAATCCGTTTAACCCTTCCCACGTCCCCCTCTGAGAATAAGATCATCCTGTCCGTTTTCTCTGCCCATCTCTCTCTCTCCTTCTGCCCCTGGACCTGGTAGGGGAGGCTGGGCCCACCTCGGTCCCAGTTTCCACAGAGCTGGGCGAATCTACAGCTAGAAAGTGCCCCGTGTCCCGTGACCGCAGGGAAGCTGTGGGTTCCACAGAAGGGTACCGCAGAGACGGACAAACCCAGAACGCAGCGCGGGACCCAGTGCCTCCTTGTGAGAGGGCCCCGTCCGGAATCTGCAGGCATTGCCTGTGGCTCAGTGCTGGGATCTTGGCTCCCCGAACATTGTGGCCGGGGATGGGTCCCCAGGAGGCACTTCTGGGGGTACCTGTGCCGCCTGGACGTGTTGGTGCCCTAGGTGGGGCTGGGCGTGATCAAGTTGGAGGAGGTCCTGAGCCCGCGAATGGCGTCCCTCGTCCGGAGGAGCAGAAGGTCATCTGGCCGGAGAAGGGAGTCGGTGCCTCTGCCTCCTCATGAAGCCTGCACACAAGGTATAGCGAGGAGACGAGCGGGTGACTCGGGAGTGGGTTCTGAGTCGCCGTCCCTGATCCCTCTGAGCTCTGGGCTATCATGTTATCTTGAAGGATTTGGACTTCTTCAGGGCTCACCCTTCTGGAGATGTCTGGGGTGGGAGGTTGCACCTCTGTCCTACAAGCACCTGGAATGTCGGGGACTCGCCCAGAGTAGGTTTGATGACCGAGATGGGCGATAGTGCCGGGTGTGTTCTCTGCAGTGTGGACACCTCACCATTGGATTCAGTGCTGCAGGGCGTGTGCGGGCTGTCTGTGTACGTGATAGGTAAGTTAAGGCTCAGAAAAGCACTTACAGCAGCCCGCCGCGCATTAAGTGCTGTGAAAGCATTAGCTATTGTTAAAGTAATACACTTGGGTAACAGTCAGCCACTCGGGAACACGTAGTCAGAGCTCCCCCTCGTCCCCTGGTCCCACTCCTCTGGGGAAGCCCCTCCATTGGCTGGAGACGCTAGTACCAGGACTTGATTTCCTTAATGAACTTACACACCAGTTCTCTTCGTTTTGCTGGCCTCTCTGTGGGCGTGGCCCGTTTTCCACCTGGCCAGTGCGGCCAGGAGGCTCCTGAGTTTCCAAGGTTCTGCACCAGTGACACCTTTGTGGGGCTGCCTGGAGCTGACTTGAGGGTCTCGGGAGCAGAAACGCAGCCTAGGGGGTGACCTGGAGCTGTTGGGTCTCAGGTTCTCAAGTCTGTGAGGGCAGCCATTTGGATGTGATAACTCCCAGAACGTCCCAGAAACGCCGTGCGTGCATCTTTGTGCATGCGGTTTTGTGTGCACGCCCACAGCTACGCTCCTGGCCCCTCTGCCCCTGGGGTTCCGGGGGGAGGGGTTGCTGGCATCCTGGAGCACCCATCTGTCACTTCATGTCGCAGGAAAGGGCTACATTTAGACTCGAGGACTCTTAGCAGACGGCCTGTCGTGTTACCGGACTCCGTTTTTACCTCCGATTCCTACAGCTCAACTTGAACAGGGGCTACCGTTCAAGGGCCCCTTCTAAGAACAAGAAAGCAAGAAGCCTGTGTATCCAGCGAACTGCCGTGTGGAGGTCGGCCTAGAAGGAGGCACGTTTCATGTGGGACCTGGTCCCTGGTAGATCTCTCTATCATGTCCCCCTGTCTGTGGGTGTGCCTGCACCCAGCGGAAGACCCCGGGGTGCCTTCGTCTGTGCGTGCGGAGCACGGCCCTGGAACTCACTTCCGCACCCGGGATGACGGAACTCACCGCACACTTGCCGTCCTGTGGGCGGCCGGGAACAGTTTCCCCGGGAGGTGACCGCTGGGGAGCGCAGGCCCCGTGCTGCGCCGGCTGCCAAGGGCGTACCGCCTGACGGTGGCTTGTGTTAGCATCCCTGTCCCACAGGTAATGTAAACGCGGAGCCATTGCAGTCCAGACGAGGCCTGGCTTCTGCCCTCTCTGAGAAGCTGTGGAAAGGGCTGTAGAGATGCTCCCACGTGGTCCAAGGGACTCCACGTGGCTTTTACAGGAGGACCGACACACGGGCCTGTTTAGACTAACTAAAAAGGCCTGAAGAGGGGTTTTGCTTCTACCGAAAGAGGTGGGACGTGGCCGTAGCACCTGTTCTGCGAGCCCTCCCCGTGTCTGTCCCCCCCAGCAGTGGGCGAGGCACTGCTTTTCCCGTTTGTTAGCAGCAGCTTAGGTGTCAGGTGCTGTTCATTCAGCAGGATTTGGTGGGTGAGTTGTGGGTTCTGGGACGCTCTAAAGACTTTCCCATATAAAATCATTGCTTCTCACGCAAGTCCTCATAGGAGAACGCTGTCCTCTTGGACAGCAGGGGGACCCTGTGTTGGTTGTCTCGCTGCAGCAGTGTAGAGTCTTAAAACAGTAAAACTTTATCTCAGGATTTCCTCGGCCACGAGTCCCACACCGCGTAGCTGGGTGTTGACGGGGGTCTCGTGGTGTTGCCATTGGGCCACCGGCTGGGGCAGGGCCCAGTTTCTCGCTGGCCGCTGCTCAGAGGCTGCCCCTGTTGGAATTGACTCTGTTGGGTAGGAGCGGAGATGGATCCCGGGAGGTGGCGAGCCTGGGATGGGGTGGTGGGGGTCACAGGATATCGGTTATTTTTCCGGCTTGCACAGCAAAGAGGGTGTGGGCCCCAGGGAGAGAGCAGGCAGATTGTCGGGGCTCATAGAAGGCTTGTGGCTCAGAACATCATCCGTGAACCCCTGACAGTTCACCTCCCACCCCCAGTCCCTAGGCATGCCTACCACGGGCACCCTGATGCCACCAGAGGGCTGCATTGGAGAGCTGACCCAGCAAACAGGGTTCTGGGTCTGGGCACTTCTGTGGGCGCTAGATAGGTTGTTGAGACCTGTCCCTGCAGCCTTCGCCACGGGTCCCTGGTTCCCTGTGTCACTGGGCATAAAGGGCACCACTGGCCAGCGCCCCACAGACAGTGCAGCCTCTCGGCTCCCGTTCAGTGAGAGTCGTTAAGTGCATCTACTCTTCTCCCTCTCTTCTCTTCCCAAATCTGCAAACCCTCCTACCCTCACTGGCTCCCCCCAGCCCTGGCCTGGGGCAAGAAGGGACCCTGGGAGGTAGGGTGCCGTGGCAGGAGAGCTCCCCCCGCAGAAGTGTCTGAGGTGCTCACCCAGCCCTCACCTGAAGCCTGAAAGTGTCTAACCCCAGGCTTCTCAGAAACCAGTGCGAGGCTGCAGCTCCTGTCAAACCGGGGAAGGGAGCGGGACGGGCCGTGGCCCCTGACCTGGGTGGGCCCAAGAAAGTGCCCCAGAGAGGGCAGAGGGGCTGAAGTCATGCTGCAGAATATTGGCCCAGACTCTGAATCCACGGCCCTGGGCCCCTGGATCTCTGAGGATGAGGGGCACTTGGCATTCAAAGGATGGGAAGGTGCCTTTCAAAATCTACTCCGTGGAGCAGCCACGTCTGAAGGCCAGCAGCACGCAGGGTGCAGTGTATGGAGGGGGGGACGCCTCCCTACCCCCTCTCCTCTGCGCAGAGGTGGCCGCCGGGGCGTCATGCGTCATTCTTGGATTTGTTGGAAGTTGCTGATTTTGGACCAACACTTGGGGTCGAGTTGCATGCTGGGTTGTGTTCACGTTTGCTCAGCTTCTACCAGAAAGCACCACCAACTGGGTGGTTTAAACCAGTGGTCCCCAACCTTTTTTGGGCCACGGACCAGTTTAATATCAGAAAATATATTCGTGGACCGGCCTTTAGGGTGGGACGGATAAATGTATCACGTGACCGAGACAAGCGTCAAAAGTGAGTCTTAGACGGGTGTAATAGAGGGAATCTGGTCATTTTTTTAAAATAAAACATCGTTCAGACTTAAATATAAATTAAACGGAAATAATGTTAAGTTAGTTATTCTTTCTCTGCGGACCGGTACCAAATGGCCCATGGACTAGTACCGGTCCGCGGCCCCGGGGAGTTGGGGACCACTGGTTTAAACTACAGAAATTAATTGCCACCATTCTGGAGGCTGGAACTCAGCTCAGGTGTCGGGTTGGGTTCCAGCTGAGGATGGGGAGGCAGGGGTCCTACCCAGGCCTCTCCTCTTGGCTTGCAGGTGGCATCCTCTCCCTGTCTTCATGTGGTCCTTCTCGGCCCGTATTTCTGTGTCCAGATGTCCCCTTTTCATAAGGAACCCGGTCCTGTTGGATGAGGGCCCACCGCAGTGACCGCAGCTTAACTTAATGACCTCTGAAAAGACCCTGTCACCAAATAAGGTCACTGAGGTGCTGGCGCTTAGGACTTCGCATGATTTGGAGTAGGGGGTGCATACTTTAATCCACAAGAAGGCAGTGACACTTGTGACGGTGGGTTTTCAGTTGACAGTGTGACTTCTGCCCCTTGGGGACCTTCCTTAGTTGGCTGTGAGCCCATGGGTATGCAGCAGGAGCTGGTTAGGGCAGCAGGGAGGGGTACTCGGGCTGCCTTCCCCATGACGACAGGTTGTGCCATCTTCACGTGCGGACTGGTCCAGGACGTGCAGTGTCCCGACGTCCCGACTCCTGGGAGCCGCGGTCCTTCTGTCGCTAGTCTGGTGGGGGCTCCCATGTGTGCAGGGTCCCAGTTAATAAGCTCAGGGCAGTGTTTTAAGTGGCCAGCACCTTGTCAAGAGTTCTTTGGGATTTCTTGTAAAATCAGGATCTTTGGGCATCAGCTCACGGGGAGCCGTGGTGGCTAATTGTGGTCATGTGTGCCCCATCCACCCTCCCCGTATCCCAGTGTTTGCCCCGGTCCTGCTGAAGCCGGACCTCTCGGACATCCTCATGGGGAGCGTGTCCACCTCCTCTGCCCCGTTCCAGCAGCCCTCTCTGCACCCAGGGATAACCCTACCATAGCGCAGAGCACCCCAGGCTACACCTCATGTGGAAACGGCCGTGCGTGCCCCCCCAAGGCCCAGAGGCCCTGGGAACGCAGGTGAAATTGTTGGCGAGGACCATGCCGGCCCAGAGTGCCCCTGCAGCAGCAGAGCAGACAGAGCTCTTCTGAGGCTTCCTTCTTTCCTCCTCACAAAGACAACTGTGTGACACGGGTGCCACCCGCCACTCGCCCACCTGCCTGGCGCCGTCATGGACACAAACCACGCCTGCCTCCCCTCAGGGCTGCACCCCAACCCCGTCCTCGCTGAAACCGTGCTAGGCTGCACGTTGTTTCATTTCCTGTTGTTCAGTCACTACGTGAACATGAAGATCTCTCCGTTTCCGCGGCTCAGGTTGGAAAGATGCGGTCTGGGAGGAGCCACTGTGCAGTCAGAAGCCTTTCTGGAGTTAGGGATGTCCGACTCCGGCTTAACATCTTCATAAAGCTCTTGCATGGAACAGGGCGCCTGGTACCCTGTCCTCGAGTCTGAGATGGCTTTCCTGCGCGTCTGTCTGCCTTGGTGCAGGTGACACCTCATTGGAAATAAAGGACTGGCCAGTTGGCCCCTCGGACGCGGGAAGCGATGACCTGAGCTGTGTTGGGGGTGCGTGGGCTCTCCTGGACACGTCGGGCTGGGCTGCAGGTTCTGAACACGGTTGCTCAGGAGTCTGTGTGGTTGGGTCCTCTCCTGGCTTCTCTGCAATCCATCCAGCCCTGAACTTGGGAGGCTGGTTCCCTGCAGGCAGGTGGTGGGTTTGGGGGGGCTCTTCCTGCTGCCTGTGTTTGAGATCATCTTTCCAAACACTTACTTTCTAAAAACGAACAAAGCACCCCAGGCATCCATCATGTCTGATAGCTTTATCTCCGCCAGACCAGCTTGAAGGCCCTTTGCCAGCAGCCTCTGACCCGGGGCCATGCCTTTTGGCCTCTCTCAGCCTCTGCCCGGCCACCAGGTGGCCCACATGCTTCACTGGGCTGTGAGCAGAGTACCTCCTTCACCTCTGTGGTTTGGGCTGCGGGATCAGAGCAGGAAGGGCAGAGCACAGCTCATCCAGGCGACTTCCTGGAGGAGGTGGAATCAGGGCTCGAGTGGGACAGTCTGGGATCTCACCTGCCAGGTCAGGCCAAGAGCGAGCCAGCCGCATCGCTGGGTGGCATCTGTTGCTATGGCAGCCTTGGCTTTCAGTCGTGGTAAGAGAGAGGCTGCTGGTCCTTTGGAAGTGAAGGGATTAGCAGGACTTGCGGGTCCCCTGCCTCAGCACCCGGCCTCCGTGTCTCCTTCTCCAGCCTGACCCACTCGGGTGCCCTGCAGGTGTGGGGGAGGGGCTGATGCACGGCTTCTGCAGGCCAGCTCCTCAGAACTTGAGGATCAGGAAAGACCGGAGAGGCCGGCTCTCCCTCGGCTGCGGGCAGCCAGGCAGGTGCAGGGCCCCAGCCGTCAAGGTGCAGGGGCCCCAAAAGAAAAAAACCTTTGCTCCGGGCTCTCCCTGCCAGCCAGAATCAGCTCCTGGTGAGGCTGTGGAAACCCACTTTTTCCACCTCCCTTTCCAAGTGCGCGTCTACTGGAAGGGTGTGTATTCTGAGGTCATCCAAGTTCCACGGCAAACACCCCTGGGGTGGCGGGAGCTGAGCAACACCAGTTAGTCAGGTGCGGGCCTTTGCCAGCCCCACCTCAGTCCTTTCCTTATAAACTCCGTCTCTGCTCAGTTTCCATTTTTCATCACCGGGGCGCGTTCCTTGTTGAAGAATCTTTAAGCAGGACGCATATTCATAATGGAAAACCATCGTTCGGGGTGGCCCTTCTGCATCTGGGACCCTGAGCCTGGGCCCCGAGGCTCTCCGCTCTGTGACCCCCTCTCCACAGCCGGGTCTTCCACTTGCCCAGCTCTGAACCGGGGACCCTCAGCGGCCCGCCTGGAGATGCAGACAGGACCGGGCTGTCCCTTTCCCCAGGATGGCTGTGTTCCAAAAACCTAAACACGTTTCCTTTGAGGGTGACTGGAGGCATCCATCCCTTTGGTGCCTGAAATGAGTGGAAAGGCAGTGTGTCATCCTGAAAACAGCCCAGACTTTCCCTTCTGGGGTGTCTGGGCTCTCGCTCCAGGTTCTTGGGGAGTCCAAGTTGCGGTGGAAACAAGCTAGGGAAGTCCGTGGCCAAGCAGCTCCGGTCTGCAGCCTCCGGAGGCCGTACAGGGCGTGCAGTGCCCTCTGCCGGCCGAAGGGCCCCATCACTGGGCACCGGGCCTCCTCCGCGTGGCCTCCCCGGGGAGGGCTGGACAGGTCAGCTCCACGCAGACGCTGGGAGCCAGCCGACCCTGCAGGGAGCGGCCCTCACGTGTGCGCTGCAGAGCTCATGGTGTCCAGGGGCCAGCGGGCAGCAGAGCAGTTGTGTCCCCGAGGAAGGTGGCTGCCCGAAAAAGGCAGCCGAGTATTCAGGGCAACCCAGTAGCAAGAAATGAAGAGGCAGGCATCTCTAAAATCTAACATGAAGATGTCTAAAAATTGCTACTTGTTTGATAGCCAGCTAATTCCTGTCAATGTCTTTACTAGACATTTAAATGCAAGTTTAATTCGTCTATATTAGAATAAGCCACAGTCCAAAATTGCCACTAAAATGTTAAATCTTTCCTGTTTCCCACCCCCCCCCCCTTCACAGCCCTTCCTTAGATTACGTATTTTAAGGGTTAGCACAAGCTTAGCAGCGGCGTCCAGCAAGCTGTCCCTGGCGGCCCCCCGGGTCCGAGCCCTTAGTGGCCATACGCTGTCTGCATCTGCAGCTTTGCTCCGCACTGTGGACCACTGAACACAGGTGGTTGCAGGATGGTATCACAGGCTGCGGGCATCACCCTCGGTGACCTCTGGGGCCCTGGAGTGGCCTCACCGTGGTGGAGGTCTTTCTGTGAACATTGTATGAGAACTTTCTGACATTCTGGGCACTTCCTCTGAATGGCGTTTGCTGTCTCCGATCCCACACAGACACATTACCAAGATGTTTTGCTCTTCATATGTAGCAAGTGACGAGTTGTCAGGTCAAGGTCAGGGCGGACTTCTCTGTCCACCTGGAACTTGAGGTGCCACTCACCCCTTAGCCCTGTTCGGTCAGCCTCTTGCTTCTTGTCATGCCAGAGGAGAGGAAAAGCCGGGGGGAAATGACCTGTGTTTCTGACACCTGGGTCCCAACGTGGTGGGGGGATGGGAGGTGCTGTTGACAGCCCTTGGTGTGAATGAAATGTCATTTGCCATTTTCTATTTTGTTTCCGTTTTATTTGTAAGGGATATTTAGTTTTTTAAAGCTTATTTGTAAGTCAAGTGCTTTAAAAAAATGTGTGAAAATCCTTAACAAGGGAGTAAGTAGTGTGTCACTTTCTTCAGTGTGAATGCAGGGAGACAAACACTGAATTTTCATTGTGACATAAACAAAGTAACCAATTAGGGGAGTCCCAAACTGTTTCCGCTCACCTCCCCTGCTCCGGGTGATAGCGTTTAGCAAGTGAAGTTCTTAGGAGTCTGGGGTTTGTGTTGAACGCCAGGCGATGTCTGTGCTCGAGGGCTAAGGACCCTCATCGAGCGGGAATCGGCTTGGGCGTCACTGGCCCAGATGACCATCTCAGTCTCAGCAGAGGCTGCGTGCGCTTCCTCCTGTAACGGCCTCTGACCTCCCAGAACGCTCCTGCCGTTCACGGGGCCTCTGCACACTTAAAAAACTTGCTTTCTCTGGTTTTTGTTTGTTTGCTTTTTAATTGAGAAGAAGAAGATAGACAGACTCCCATATGCACCCCGACCAGGATCCACCTGGCGACCCCATCTGGGGCCAATGCTTAAATCAACCAAGCCATCCTCAGCTCCCTGGCCAACGCTTGAACCAATCGAGCCACTGGCTGCAGGAGGAGAAGAGGGGGAGAGGGAGGGGAGGAGAAGCCGATGGTCGCTTCGCCTGTGTGCCCTGACCAGGAATTGAACCGGGATGTCCATACGCCGGGTCGATGCTCTGCCTCCTAAGCCAACCGGCCAGGGCCACTTTCTCTTTTTTCTTCTGACAGGACAAGCTCTGTGTGGATTACAGGGTCTTCACATTTCATTTCTCCGTCTCCTTCAAAGCCCCAGAGGATATTTTGGTGGGGGTTACATGCAGAGAAAAGACCATGGGTCCACAGTTCTTTACCTGACTTCCAAAATATAAACAGCCTCTGAAAACCAGATTCTTCTCTAACCCATTTGGTGGCAGAGTGTGACCCGGCCAGAATTGTTGAGGGAACTTTTTTTTATATACTGTGCATTGGTCCGGTTGGGTCACCACGTCCATTTGTGCTCGTGCAGAAGCGTCCGTGATTGATTTGGGGTCCAGCACTAAGTGCATATACATACATCGGAGTCCTGCAGCGTGCCTGGCCTTGGGGTGTTAGAAGAGGGTGGTGGGCCTGTTCTGACTGCACCTGAGCTGTCTCTACTTCTTGTCTGGGACAAGTGTGTTGCATCAGCCCCAGGAGACCAGAGGGTGGGGCCCACAGAGCAGACTGAGGCCATGTGACCAGGGTGTGACTGCCACCCCAGGGCTGGGCTGCTGGGCAGCCCACAGGTGGGGAAAGATAACCATGGCGGACAGGGGGACAGGGCGGCCCCAGGGGCTGGAGGGAAGGCTCCGGCTTAGCTCCGGAGCACGGGGTGGGGACTGTGGGAGTGGGAGCTTGCCCTGGGCACCTTCCTGTGCTGTTTGGTGTCTGGAGCATGTATATACACCTTGCCAAAAACAATAAACAAATATGCCCCAAAGCTACTGAGTTAAGTAACCAAGGAGCAGCCGTAGCCTTTAGACATTTACAAAACTGACTGGAGGAAGCTGATGTCCCACAACAGTCCCCTTAAAGAGCACTTCTAACAACATAGTTAATAATCCCGGTGTTATGTCAAGGATTTGACCCATGGCCAGGCCCGTGTTTTCCCTGCTGATCCCTGTCACACACACACACACCCCGGCCCCCATTGGAACGCTAATTCTGGTATATGTGTCTAGATTGTAATTGGTTCTTCAGACCCAGTTTACGAAACAAAACCCAGATCACCTGTCCAGAAGATGCCACCCAGCCATCTTCCTGGCAGCGGGACCTGTTGTTCCTGTTTGGCTTTTGAAGAGTTTCAAACAGGTTCTTTCGAGGTGGCTTGGTTTGGGATTAGATGAAGAGTCGGAGAGGGTTTTCTGGGCGGGGTCGTTGCCACGGAGAAAGCGCACTGACCCCTGCCGCTGCGCTGGATGGCACCCCACCCGCAGGGTCCCAGGCTGAGCCCTGTGTTGTTGCCTTATTCTGGTCACTCCTGAGCCTGTGGACACCTCAGGACAGCCCTGTTGGCTGCAGGTCAGGAGACCCCGGGAGTGGCGTCGTCCCTGTGGGGAGCCCCAGGCTGAGAAGTGGGGGGACCCTGCGTCCCAGCACTGCAGAGCCTGCTGGGAGCCTTTCTTTGTATTTATGTTGGGTCATCTCAACCCCCCCCCAACTTGAAGCCTTTGCCCGCCCCCCACCCCCCACAGATTTAACAAGGAAGTCTCTTCTGAGGACCCCGGGGCTCACTTTTTAAAAACTAGGATATTAATTCGTTAGCCTATCGCAAAGCTCCCTCTCTCTGTGTTGATATAACGTTTAAGTGGATTTCCTTAGAAGCATTGAAGGCTATCATGTTGAACTGTTTTTAGAAGAAGTCTCATTTTGAAAGATATCCGTTGCTTTGTGTAAACTTCATCTGTCTAATCTTTATGAAGACGAGGAACTGGAATGAAACTTGGAAAACCTAAACAGCCGTATCTGAGGTTTTAGGAGTGGACCGGAGCGAGGCTTGGGTTTCTGTGCCCTGTGGTAGTTACGAGCGGGGCCGCCAGCGGCCACCTTGAGTAACACTCACTGCCCGGATTTTAGACTTTGTTGGCTGAGCAGGAACCAGACCTCCTAGTCCTCTTGCCTTCATAACTTTTGGGTGTTTCTGTTCTGTATTTGATATTCGAGCCGGTGGTTGTAAAATGCAGTGTTTTTCCTTCTTCTCGTTCCCCCCTTTTTCTCAAGTTTCGGGGCCCCCTGTGACACCCACCTGGAGCCAAAGCTGCCATACCTGCAGCCTCTTTCTAGCGGCCGGCAAGACCAGCTGGCGACCTTGCCAGGCATCTAGAAGGTGATCCCCGACACCAGCCCTCTCCGCCTGAGACCTCGCCCCTCTTCTCAGGCAGATGAAGACCTGGATAGAGCTTTTAGCTTTACTGGGGAGAAGGCTGTGCGGGTTTTTGGAAGGCTTGGCACGGATGCACTGTTCCTACCTACGTGCCTTTTGACCTTCCTTTGATTTCTCCGCGGCTTACCTCCCAGCCTAACCCCGAGAGGCGGTTACACGTGGGGCCTGCATCCGAGGAGGGGCGGGGGACGTCTCCCGGAGGAAGGAGTGAGCGCTTCTTGGATGCCTGCTGCTTCGCACCAAATGTTTTTCTGTATCGGGGAGGGGGAAAAATTCCTTCCGTCCTTCTGGGTTCTTTGGCTGGTCTAGTCATTGAATTGACATAAGAGAGATTAACTGGAGAAAAACAACTTGTTAGTTCTATGTGTGCGGGAGCACCATAGAAACACGAGGCCCAGGCTCAAGTTGGACAGTGGAGGCATGTGCGTCGTCCTGAGCTCATGAACAGGACTGGGGCCCGCCCGGGGCTTCCAAGAGGAGGCCGGTCACTCACAGACCGAAAGATGACCAGAGGGTTGGTAATTCGATTCTTATAGGCAGTGGAGGGCGAAGTAAAAGTCTGTCCTGGGACAGCTGGGTCTTGATTGCCTTCAACTCCGAATGACCCACGTGGCCCAGTGGCACGCTGTGGGGTGGTATGTCCTGTTCCCTTTCACAGGCGTGTTCCCCGATTCTCACAGCCACTCTGGGGCGTAGGGAACAGGACCCCTCTTCTGCAAGCACGAGGCCTGCTCATCCGCAGTCACTCTGCAGGTAGGTTCCAAACCTCTGGGCGTCTTCCGGTTCCTGCAGAGGTGGCTGAGGGCCACACTGTCCCCTCCTGCTTTCCCTGTGTGTGCACCTTGGCCTTTGTTGTTCAGCCTTGACCGCGTGGTGTCCGTTGATGATGGGGTGATAAATTCAGTGGCAAAATGGGTCACGATTCTTAGGCGTGCAGACCAGCGTAAAGGAAAGGCCAAGGTTGGCTTTCATAGCGGGCACGGCCAAGGCAGCCCAGGGCCAGTGTAGGCGGGCAGGCGCTGGCATTCTCAACATACACACCAGCCAGAGACCGCTGCTTGCAGCTCAGCTCTGAGGAGGGCCTGTCCCTGTCATTCAGAGAGGGTTATGTTAATTAAGTCCTTGCAAATCGCTTGCTCCTTCAGAAGAAAGAAATGTCACATTTCATACATTCTTGCTTCAAAAGAAGTATGCTGGGAGGGGGTTGGAGCTCTGCGGATCCATGGTTACGACCATAATGTCCAGACCAGACACGGCCAGGTGGCCACACGTGTCCACACCTGCTGTCACATGGTCTGCAACGGGTAGGTGTCACAGCTGGAGGGGACCCTACAGAAGGGCCAGCCATAGTAGACACTATTCCCCCACCTCTACCCTGCATAAAGCAGACACAGAAGTCAGTTGCTTTTTTTTTTTTTTTAATTTTTTTTTTTTTTAAATAATTGGACACAATTTGTGTAAGTTGATGCCGGATCTTTTCCTTTGATTGCATAATCGAGATTCTACTTATCAATTTTTCAGGAAGCCATCTAATTATACAAATTAAAATTCAAAGGAAAGCAAAAAGAATGATTACGCCTCTCTGGGGGAACTGGAGGAGAGGAGGGTGTGAAATCCATCTTGCCTCAGACGATAATGCTGTCATTTTTCATCTCCAAGGCACTTCACAAATATTAGCTAATTAATTCTCTCACCCCTCTGATGAGGTGGCCAGTGTGGGGTGCTGGCTTCACCGCAGAGTCGCGAGGGGGCCACACGGTGCCTTGGTCAGAGCTCAGACCTGAGCGAGCAGAGCTCACCCGCCGGGCTCTGGGCCAGGCGGCCTCCTCAGGTCTCCTGGGCACTAAGGCTCGGGTCCAGGGGTCCGGCCCTCTGCTCTGTTACTCTCATCTCAGCTGAGACCAGAGTGAGGACTGCCCCACACACCCCCCTTTGCATGACTGCCTTCCATAAAGTCCAGCAAAAGCAAAACCAGAATTCTGAAAATATGTCTGCTGCATCTTCCTCCACCCAGTCTTCCGGGGGGTGACCACACTTTCTTTGGGATGAACTTCCTTCCTGTCACCTGTCCAGCATGGTCATTCCAGGTGTGAGGAACGTGCCAGGTTTAGAAAAGGATTTGGTATCTCTTGGGTGTTGAATTCATTTTTACGTGATTGGAAATTGTGCTTTTTGCCTAGCCCTTTAAAAAAAAAAATCACATAATTATTGCCATAAATCTTTGGGGTGCTTTTTCAGCCCTCTTGCTGGGAACTTAGCCAGCACCTACCAGGAAGTCATCTACCTTCTCACAGTCAGACCTGCGTTCTGACCTTTGATGGAGTAACTCCGAGCATTTCTACATAATGCACGACCAGGTGTCATCGTCCCCACTACTGGCCCTGCAGCCTCTCCTCTGTCTCCTGTCACCCCTTAGTGGGTGGATGACTGAGGACAAGTTTTTTTTTCTCTGTGTGTTCTTCTCCAAATGAGACGGCAGCCGTGAGTCAAAAACCGGGAGATTGGGGGATGCCGACAGGACCTGTGTCAATCAGCCGGAACCTTGGATGAGCAGGACACGAGGGTCGGCGCCTCCCAAAACACGCTGCCACGGGCGCCCTCCACAGAACGGCTGGGCGGCGGGACCCCAACCCAAATGGGAGACCACCCACCCTTTTCTCCCTTGCCTCTGCCTGAACCACCACAGGTGTGGGCCGGGCACGGTTTTGCCACT
This sequence comes from Saccopteryx leptura, assembly GCF_036850995.1. Lineage (NCBI taxonomy): Eukaryota > Metazoa > Chordata > Mammalia > Chiroptera > Emballonuridae > Saccopteryx > Saccopteryx leptura. The sequence goes on from NC_089515.1 coordinate 6,534,973, forward strand.
CCCCAATGTCCCAACCAGCGGCCTGGACGGTGCCCTTGTTGATGCCGTCTGTGGCTCTTCCCACAGGCAGGGAAGGCTCAGAAATGGCACCGGCAAACAGTGGTTAGATGGTCTGTGGCTCTTGGCCCCGTTCTTGGGGGGGGGGGTGCAGGGAGGGTAATGGGCATAGGGTGTGCTCAGCAGTGGCTCTGGGGCCTGGCCCCCCGAAAGGCAGTTTTGGAAATTTCTGCAAACCAGCAGGTGGGAGCCCCAGGTGGTGTCTGCATCTCAGTGCAGATGTACTTGGGACCTGCTCCCTAGGGGGTCCCATTGGCCTTGCGAGCCAGCCCCCATGTGGCCCTGCCCTCGGGGGTCACAGAAGTATAGGGCAGGCCCAAGTGGCTGTCACGTGGTCTCTGGCATTGGATACAGGTTATTCTGAATCAGTCTGGTTGGTAATCGATATTTATAGCCTTGAAGTTAAGAGGTCCAGGCGTTGCTGTCAGCGTTGACAGTGACCGTGGTCCTCGCTGCTGTCAGTGTTGTCAGGAACAGTGACCGTGGTCCTCGCCGTGTCCCTGCACTTCCCGCTACAAGACAGAAGGCAGACTGGCCGGTGGACTTGGAGCAGCTCCGTCCCCGGTGTGAGGGAGGAGGCGAGAGCCCAGACGGCGGTCGCCTTAGAGAGAGCAGCGGCGAGTCCTGAATGACCTGTTGTCCTGTCCATCAGGGTGTCCGGAGAGTAAGGATTCTTTTCTCCTTGTTTCAGGGTTCATAGTGGCGTAATGCCCACAGACTCCTGCCAGTTCCCCTAAGTTCTTAGAGGACCGCTTTGCCTTTTGAATCAGAGTTGCAAAGTCCGCTAAAGAATGGCCCTTGTGGATAAGCACAAAGTCAAGCGACAGCGATTGGACAGAATTTGTGAAGGTAAGAGCCAGCGTGATTGGCGGTTTTCAACTGAAGACGCGTAGTCCCACACTCGAATCCATGACCTGTCTCACCTGTCAGGACCTGGTTCCCTGGTCAGACTGTGTATCACAACCCCACCCCCAGCCCCAGCCAAGGCCCCTCTAACCCTAGCACCTCTCACCATCCAGCACCTTTGGCCTTGGCCTTGTGGTTAGCAGGCCTGGCCTTTGCAGAGGACAAGGCCCGGTTTCCCGGGCAGGGGTGAGGTCAGCCCCAATGTCCCCTCACGTAGCTAAGATCATTTTGCATATGAAAGACACTGTATATTAGGACCATCTTCTGAAGTTTCCAGACTTGCTCTGTTTTGAATTAAGATATTGACGAGGATGAATTACAAGCTAATTCTTGACGAGCCCAGCATTGCCCCTTATGATACGTTCACATCCCTGGTATCTTTGAAAATGTCTGGAAGTGTTTTATTCATGAAAGGAAGAGTCAACACAATTAAAATCTAATGGAAACCTGGGGACAAAACTCTAAAGTGTTGATTAAGCACCAGCCTCTCCTAATTAGGGAGTGGTAGGGAATGCTGAGCTCGAGGCCCCGGGCTCTGAGCACGCTTGTCACCCAGCCCCCGGGATGCCGGGGGGGGGGTGCTGCGGCTCACGCAGCTCCTGGGGCCCCCACGGCAGGTGTGGTCACAGCGGTCATGGGGGGCCGGCTGACCGGGGGACAGCAATGCGTACCCCACCAGCTGTGCCTCCGGACCCATTTGTTCTCTAAGTGGACGTGGCCCACACATCACGGGCAGAGGCGTCAGAGCCGGGTTCTGACGTGTGCCTGCGCGCCCCATGAAACCTCCGTGCTGCCGGAATGTCCGAGCGCTGACTGACTGCTCCCCACTTCCCTGGGGTTCTGTGGCGGTGGATGGGGTTGCGGCTTAAGCATTTCTTTATCAAACCAACATTTAAATATTTTTAAACCTACAGACCGATTTGAAAGACTAGTACAATGGACAGTGGTCTGCCCTTCACCCATGTTCCCCCCACTGAGGAAGCTTTCTTTTCATAGGTACATGGCTAGAAATGTTTGTGTGCTTATGGCTGGGTGGCTGGACTTTTCCAGAACTCTCCATGAGTAAATGCAGCCGTTTTCGCTCAGGGGCCTACGGCCTATATCTCCTTTTAGGGCCCTTTCCTATGTGAACACACAGTGTAGTCCCGCCCGGGGGAACTGGGTGCCATTACAATACCGCCTCACAGAGAGGCTGCGGTGCGCCTGGGCTCAGCTGGCTTGTTGGCTTGTGCAGAAGCCAGCCGGGGCACACACAGCGCACTCTGTTGTCATGTCTCCTTGGTCGCCTGCATCACAGATAATTCCCCGGCCCTTCTGACATTTAAAAAAGCACAGACATGGTGAAAACCCGCAGGCCAGCTGGTTTGTCCAACATCCCGTACATAACCTGGGTTCGCCTGACTGTGCGGGTGACCTGCCGTGGACGGGAGCTTCCTGTAGGGTTGCTGTGTTTCCGGTTACAGAAAGCCCTGGTGGATCGACATTCCGAGGCTGGTACTAGGAATGCCTGTGGGCGGATTCCAGCCCCTCCGCCCCAGTGTTCATGAGGGGCGGGGATTGAAGAGCCAGTGATCTTTCCTCTGTTTCTGGGGCGGCTGGTGCGGGTGAAGCCACTGACCCGTGTTTCAGACCCCCTTTCCTGGGCACAATTCACCCGTCTTCTGCCCATTTCTTACAGCAGGAGTTTCAATACCCTCTTTTCCTATGAACAGTGTCCCTGAGACGGTGGCTCCATATTTGTTAAATTTCTTCATAGCCACGCTCAGACAAGACACCCCAGAATTAAGTGACTCGGCTGTAACTTCTAAACCCATGGTCCGAAACATTTGTTTGATCGGTGTAACCGCTGTTCCAGGATGCTTCGTTGGTGCTCCTTGTATTTATTTATAAGCTGATGGAGCACCTTTCTGGGAGAGGGGTGCCCTTGGCCCAGGAACCCCGGCCGTCAGAGCCAAGGGAAGATGGACTCCGACCTGCTCTCTTTGTCTGCCCAGCGTTGGGCGGGTGTACGGTGGTTGCTGCATCGAGAGACTCACCCGCAGTGCAGGGGACAGCCTGCTTCTCACCAGCCTGTCCCTGGGACTCCATCCAAATTTGTTTTGCAAGCCAACTGAAAAGCCAGATTTTTTTTTTTAAAGCAGCCCTTCTATTTTGCGGTGTATGATTTGTTCTCTCCTCTTTCTCGATGCCCCGTGTCAGACCACCCTGAGTGCTGTTGGGGTGAGGAGGAGGATGGAGCAGGGTCTGCCAGCAGACTGGCCGGAACCAGGCAGCAGGCTCCTCCCAGATGTGCCACTCAGAGGTCTTGGTTTCCCCCCTCTGCTCAGCTTGTTTGCTGGCTTCATTGACGATCGCTTTTGCGAACCGCAGTGGTCGGACGGTGCTCACCCGTGACTGCACCCTGGCGGGGCCGGTGTGATTTGCCCCCGATGTGCGCTGGTCCAGAAACCCGGGCTCGCTATCATCCCGCCTGACGAACGTGAGGCAGAAAAGCCCCGGGTTGGTGGGACTGTCATATACCACAACGGCTTTGTTGACGCCGTTCTGTTAGAACATTGTATTACAGGTTATGCTGGAATAAATCACCAAACACCATCTTTTCCTGTGGCTATTGAGCCTACACTGTGAGGGGGAAAGGAGAGATTTCACGTTCCTTCATCGTGTGCGAATGTCGCACGCTCAGAGGAAAAACGCTCGTAGCAGCTGACCTGCGGGAAGCCCTCTCGTCACACAGCTCAGGACAGGACGTCCTCTGTGGGGAGAGGAGGAAATGGTGCAGGTCTCCCGTTCCGTCAGCAGTTCTGCTCGGCACTCCTTACCCCACTGGGCTGTTCTCGGGGGCACAGAGCCTCGGAGGAGGTGAGAAAGACGGGCTGTTGGATGGAGCAGAGGAGAACAGAGACCCAGCTTGGTGTTTCTGTTCTCTGTGCCGTGAATCTGGCAGTCTTTTTCTCCACCAAGCTTGTCCTTGTGACTGCATGTCTCAGGGACACACTCGTGGTCCCAGGACGTTCGCGAGGCCAAGGTGACTACCTGAGAGCTTCCAGGTGGCCAAGGTGGCCGCCGTGGCGGGGGCGCCCCCTGCAGGGGGGGCAGGGTCTGCAGTGCCTGGCTCACCTGGGGGAGGCCCGGGAGCAGAGTTGGCCTGCACTTCCTCACGGAAGCGCGTGGTCTCCAGGCATGGGCCAGACTGTTATTCATAAGCTGTTTCGCTGTCCCTCTCTTTACAAAACGCTTTAGAGCACCACTGCTCGGTCTGTGTTTTGAAGCACTTTGTGGAGGAACAGTGTGGAAGCTGGCCCGTCTGTAGTCCACCGTTCTTTGTAATAAATATATCTCTAAATAGCCCCCCAGAAGGTGGATTTTTAAAATGGGATTCATGATGTTGCTATACATCATAATTAATATGTTTGGATCCAGCAATTACCCATATTTCTAGTAATTAGGTGATTAGCAATAATTAGCTTAGCGATGTAAATATACAATAGTCAGCTAGACACGTTTTACCATCGATGAATAAATATACCGGAGCAGCGTGGTTGTGTCAGAGATCAGTCAGGGAAGGGGGCTGGTCACCCGGAAGTGTCATGGAAGTTACTTGGCAAAGGATAAAAGTCCATGTTTTGCCGCACCTGGTTATGGTTTTAAGATTGGTTTGGAGGAGCACACTGTCTTGCTTTCTGCAGGAGAGAATGAGATGAAATATTTTAAATTCTCTGTTGTTCCCCGTCTGTAAAATGCAGGCTTAAGCTTCTTTTGTCAATGGTGCGTTCACTGATGGGCTCTGACCACACCTGGCAGGCTGAGCTGCCCTCGCCCAGCTCTAAGTGCAGCGTCCGGGAGGGGCGGCGAGTGAGGTGTGTTTAGTTGAGGTCGGGGTGGGGCTGTGCGCGCTGTCTTGGTTTTGTTCTCCAGCTGAGACTCTCACCCCCACCACCCACCGCAGGGGTGGGCGCTCCCTCTCCCCCCACCGCAGGGGTGGGCACTCCCTCTCCCCCAGGGTGGCGCAGCCCTGTCCCTGGCGGTGTTTGGGGGTCAAACCTCCTGCCGCCCATTGTCTTCCCAGCCTCCGGTGCTCTTGGGGCATTTCATCTTGGTCACAGCACCTTCGTGGAAAGGTTCCTTCGGGCCTCATAAATACCTCACAGGGTCCAGCGCATCCAGGCCAAGGCTCCGTCCTCACTGGACGTCCGAGGGCAGCACAGCCGTCCTGGCTTTGAAGGGTTGTAGACCTGTAGACGGCTCCCCACACTATCATCAAAGGTCCCTGGGCGGGGGTGTACCCCACACAGCTCCACCTGACGACGGGTGTTTGGGGTGACTAAAGCCAGGACCCCAAGATTGCTGCCAGCTCTTCCCTCATTTTTTGGAGGGGACCTGTGATACCCAGTGAAATGAGACTCCTGTTTCTGATCAGTTTCTACTCCATTTATCAAACCACTATTTGAAGCGTGTCCAGAACACCGAGGGACCCGCTTGCCAGTGAAGCTTGGCGCTCTGTCTCCAGAGGGGACTCCGGTGGCTCTCAGATCCGAGCTCCCCTTCCAGGTCAAGGCGAGAACTTGGCTCTGCACCCCGCGCTGGGGCTGGGCTATGCAGTGGCCAGGAGGGGGTGCGCCCCGACAGTGCGTGCTCCTGGCGACGCTCTTCACAGTCCCCACCCCTCTCGCTGTGCTGCTTGCTCACGGGAAGGGCTGGGACATCAGGCCCGGGTTAGAGAGATTATGTGCCAAGAGGGTCCTGCCTTCCCATTGGCAGCCTGGAGTGGGCGACATAGATTCTTCCAAGCAGGTGGGAGGTCGTTCCGTTCCGTGCCGAAAGGCTTTGCAGCTGCCGTCCCCTGACGGCTCCCTTGGGGCCCATGTGCTGAAGTCGCACGGCCGGCTTCGGCAGCATTGCTGTGGGGACCATAGTTCCTCCTCTCTTGCCTGATGGGGCACGGGACACTGCGGGTGACGTGCTGTCCTTCAGCATGGGCATGGGTTCAGAGGCCAGGGGGTTCTAAGCTGGGGGTTCCTGGTGACCGTATGCACCCATCTGTCCTTGTCCCCATCCCCTGGACATGCCTTGAGGGCAAAGATGGGTCACCATCAAGCCCTGTGCCCCCATACAGAGTCATATTGGCAGGTCACTGTAACGCCCTTGTGTCACACAAACAAGCACGCGGTGAGCGAAGGAGAGGCCTGTCAGGAGGGTCAGGACCCAGATGTGTGCCGCCAGAAAGCCATGGGCTGCCTGGACCCCGGTGGGTAGAAATGATCGGAACACCCCAAACACAGGGAGAAGAAGGAACTCTGGCATGTTCTGGACCCCGCACGGGTGAGGAGAGACCTCACGCACGAGGCGGCGGTGCGGGTGGCGGTGTGCGGGGAAGCTGAGGGTGACCTGCAAGAGCTGCTGTTTGGGGCTCTTCTGGGGAGGGGGAGAGAGGAAGCAGCTGCCATGTGCCTCTCACGGAGGGTTCTGCCCACGGCTCGCCCAGGCTCTGCGTCGGGCTGGAGTCCCAGCCACCCTTCCTGCTCCACTGGCACTTGCGAAACACGCCGTACGTAGAAGAGAGTGGACTGGAGGGGGCGGCGGTGGGGGCATCACGAGGGACAAGATCAGTGACAGAAGAGGGGGCGGCACGAGGGACAAGATCAGGGACAGAAGAGGGGGCGGCACGAGGGACAAGATCAGGGACAGAAGATAGTTTAACTTGGGTAATGGGCACACAACACAATCAACAGTTCAAATGCTATAGGGTCGTTTGCCTGAAACCTATGTGTTCTTAATCAATGTCACCCCCATTGAATTTAGTTTCTAGATTAAAAAAAAAATTTAGTTATTAAAAATAAACATGGACTTTTGACCCTGTAATGAGTGGGCCTTAAGCCTAATTTCCATAACATGGCTGTCATTAAGTTTTATCGTCTAATCTGTAAGACGAGTCTGGAGCGACACGGGAGCCTTGGGGTTTCACGTAAAAAGGGCTAAACCTCAGGCCACGAGAAGGCTGGGCCAGGGCAGCTAACCTTGAATTGAAGGGTGGCTGGTGGCAGAGGTCCACACCAGGGCTCCGGCTCCTTTGGAAGGGAGGTCTCCGGCCTCGCAGCGCTCCGTGCGGCGAGCATCCCAGGGCCACGTCCCAGGGCACCAGGTGCCACGAGGACCCTTCGGTGACTGTCCCATTGCAGAGTGTCAGGGTTCCAGGGTCCGGAACTGGTGCCTTGTGTTGCGTGAGGAGCTGAAGAATTGGCTTTGGGAGGATGTCGCTGAGGTCGCCGTTCGGATGGTTCCGCGTGGTCAGCTGTCCCTCCGGTTTGTCTGTCTGTGAGAGAATTCAGTTTTCAGAACGTGGCTTTTCACTTCAGATAGCTGCCTGCAGTCAGGGTCTTTGCGGAATGGAACAGCTCCTGCCTGCGAGACACAATCTTTCAGAACCTGGTGCCCTCTGGCTATGTTTATGTCCACGTGAGGTTTTCAGAAAAGTAGCCCTTCCCAACAACAACTGCAGCGTGCTTAGAAAGTCTGCCAGTGTGGGCCGCGCTGGCCCAGTTACAGGTGTTTTTACCAAACAGGAAAAAGGCTGTCACCATGTTTGGCAGGTTGTGGAGCCCAGGCCACGTGCGTTCGGGCGGTGGCTGCGCGGGGACGGGTTGGGAGTGGGTGGGTCAGGCACCGGGCCTCCTAAAGCTGGTGTGCTGCCCCAGCCCTGGCCTCGGACCCTTAGGCTGTCTCCCAGCCCGTCCCTGCCTCGGGGACGAGTGACTGGTGCATGCGCTCCTGCACAGCCTGGCTTCAGGACTTGAACTGGAAACTAGAATTCCGGAGGCCAGGTGAGTCGCCATTCTCGTGGTCACATGTTTCTGGAGGGATGTGGCTGTGCCCTGAGCGGGACCTCCTAGCCTTATGGCCTCCTGATGCTTGGTTGGTTGTCTGTTAGTTTGAAAGGCAAAGGACCTGGCGTGAGGGCTCCGCCTGAGGCTGAGGCGGCTGGCTGCCAACCGTCCCCTGAGGTGGGGGCCCTGGCTCGGCACCCCGTCCTGAGGGTGGAGCCGTCGTCTCTTTAGGATTAACTTTCTGCTACCCAGGTAGTTAACAGCGACGTCCGAGGGTACGTGTGGGTTTTGGAAAGTTTTTGGAAAGCAGCCGAGTTCCCCCTTGTCTAGCAGAGAATCCCTGTTGGCTCTGGGATTTTGAAACGCAGAGTGCTGGCGTTGGAGCTTGACCTGGGGCCCTGGGCGAGGCCCCCAGGCTCGGGGCTGTGACGCGCTCACAGGCCTTACAAGTCATTTATGGGCGGAACGCCTACCTCAGGGCCCCGGTGGTACCGAGACCTTCAACAGTCATTGAAGTCTTACATTAACTATCCTATACGAAAAACATACCAATGTGCCCCGTTTTCTGGTCGCCTCTAAAGGGCCGGGACTGCTGCTGTCCATGCTGCCCAGGCAGTGGTGGTCTCTGGGCAGCGGAGGGTGGCGGCAGTGGCTGGGAGAGGGGGCGGGGCGGTTTGGGCTGGGGGCTGCTCCGGGCCTTCCGGTCAGTGCCCTTCTCAGATGGAGGTGTGTCTTAACGCCACCAAGCCGGCGTCCACGGAGGCAGGTCTCCTGCTCATTCGTGGGAGGGTTACCAGTGAGACCACCCGTCTCTGCAGCCTCAACTCCAGAGGGGCGGAGGCAGGGCCTGGCCACCGCGGGCTCCCTGGCCACTCTGGCCACCCAGCGGTGCCGGGAAGATCTGCTATAACCAGATAGGGCTGTTTCCTCTCCGTGTGGGGCGCCGTTACATTTCCCTGCCTGTTCTGATGTGTCTGCTAAGTGAGCGCGTCCTCGGGCTGTTGAGGAGACGTGTAAATATTGTCCCGTGTGTGGCCGGGCCTTTCCGCCGTGACTGTGAAGGTGCCAGGAGTGGGATCACAGGAATTGGCGCCGACAGGCTTCCCTTGTACGCGGAAACCCCGTGCGTCTCGGCCATTGGCTTGCTTTTTCTTTTCGCAGTCTTGGCAGCGGAGGGGACCGGGTGGGTGGCAGGGGGGTTCGGTCTGTTCGCTACCCTCCAGCGCATTGTCTTGGACAACCTGAGAGCTTGTTGGCATTTTGGGGTCAGAAATGGGGGCCATGGTGTTCAAGTAACAGACTGGGCTGTGTCCCCAAACAGGACTTGGGGGGGACCAGTTCCTCAACTGTCTTGTCGACAGTCACAGAGCTCTGGCTTCTGCTACTCAGCATGTCTTTGGAGAGTAGTATTGGTTTAAACCGTTTGTCCCACAATGTAATACGTATCAGTCCAGGAGGACGTGGGGAGACTGGCTTGCCTTACCGCCTACCCCCAGTTCCTGGGAATGGATTTGTGCCCACTTTCTCCCTTCATAGTAAGTCCTCAGTGTGTCTGACATCAGAAAAAGTGTACATTTTGAACAACTGGCATTTCTTTTTAAAGATTCCAGTTGAATCTTTAGCTAGAGAGACGTGAGCGAAGACCAGACACTCTGGGGTGTCCTGGCGTCAGATACACATATCAATCTCGTTAGATGTCACTGCGCCCGACCTGTGAGCTAGGGGGCAGGGGGCCCGCCTGCAGGGGCAGCAAGCACTTCTGCGCTGTGGGACCTAAGGTCTTAATCCACGGGGATCTGGGAAAGACGCCACAGGACTGAGCCAGGCCTGGCCGTGGGGGCTCACGCTTCCCTTTCCGAGCAGATTTATGGGAGGACGCACTTTAGATGCAGCTGCTGCCCAGTTTAGCCTCGTAATGACTGGACATCATCCTTGCCCTCGGTTGCAGTCGTGAAATGATAAATCCTGGGTCACGTGCACAGGTGCTGCTGGTTCTTTGTTCTGTGGGGCTCCCCCCACCCCCCCGGCAGTGGGAAGTGGGCAGGGAGCTGTGTGTTACTCTGATAAGGTGAAGACTCCGCCTGGGCTTGGGCAGCAGCGTACCCCCTTGGACGCGCCAGCAAGGAGTCATCCCGGAGCCAGATTTCCGTGCAGGCAAAGCGTCAGCTGCAGGCTGTTTCTCGGGACGCCTCCTGTTCTAGAAATGGCATGACGTTTTCGTCTCGATCCTGCCTGCCCATTCCCATTTCATGTGTTCTCAGCCCTGTGCAGCGGATTAACATCTCATCAGGGCGGATTAGGACGGAATCAATGTTAAAGCCGTCTTTCCCTATTTCCCTTCTGTTACTGGCGGGCGATTGGGGGCAGGAGTGGGGGTGCTCCTCCAGAAAGAGCACCCCAGTGAGGGTGCGGGAGGCCAGCCAGAGCTGCGGCCTGAAGATAATTCCCACTGGCCGGTCGGCCGGGAGTCCCGGGTGGGGCGTGGCGGCTCCCGCGGTCTGGAGCTGTCACATGGAACAGGCTTTAGGGGTTTTATTTAGCTGCTGATCCGCTCCCCGGGAGAGCAGAGGGCCCTGTGAGCACAGTGGGCGGGGGTGGCAGGCTCTGCACAGCCTCCTCTCCAGGCCTGAAAAGACCTGTCCGCAACCGACTGTCAGGGAGGGAGGTGAAGTTGCCGGGAGTGTGGTGTCCTGTCTACTAGGGTTTCGAGGATTAATAATTTAGGGCGTCCTCTGCAACAGGAAACCCGCAGTCGGTCTCTCTGCCGTCTCGGGAGGGCTCGGCACTGCCGGTCTGTTTCTGGCGTTTGAAACTGAAGATTTATTTGTAAAGGAGGACCTCTCCCCAGACGGGCCGCGTCGGTCTCTGCCCATGCCGGTGCCCAGCAGGCATGCCAGTATCGGTCGTTCTCAGAGCTGGGATGCTGCTGGCTGGTACGAGGGCCCCTGGGAGATGGCCGAGGCACCAGGCCGCAGCGGCTCCCTGACAGACGGAGGCGGAGAGGGCCCCTGGTATGAGCCCGCGCCCAACCTCTGCCACCAGGCCTTCTACGGCTCGGTGGCTGGCAGGAAGAGCTCCGTCCCCGACTTCACCTTTTACGACAGCAGGCAGGCGGTGATGTCTGCGCGTGGCGCCCTGCTGCCACGGGATTACTATGGCGACCCGCCCGGAGCCGCTCAGGCGCCCAGAGACCCCCGCCAGCACCGGGATCCGGGAGTCGGCCGCTCGATGCCTGGCTATGGCGTGCCTGGCAACAGGGCAGCCTGGGAGCAAGGGCAAGGCCGGGCCCCTGCCCTGCAGGACCCAGCCCACCTGTACCGGGATCCCGCAGGCAAAATGATCGCACCAGGACAGCGGGCGCAGAGCAGGGCGCCCTCGCCGGCACGCTATACTGGGGAGCTGACCCAGGGCAGGTACGGGGCCGAGGCGCCCGCCTACCCTGCTGCCCACGTCTACAGCGACGTCACGGTCAGCGAGAGGCCTGTGGATCCCGCGTCCGCCAGGCAGGTGGCCCCCACGTGCCTGGTCGTGGACCCCGCTGGGGCTGCTGCATCTGAAGGTGGCCCAGGGGCCCTGAATCGAGGCTACGGGCAGGAGAGTGTCCCCTCCAAGATGGCTTATGAGAACTGTGAGGCCGACCTGTCCTCCTTCCAGGGGCCCGGAGCCAAGAGGAGCGTGCTGCCCGAGTTCCTGGCCCTCCTGCGGGCTGAGGGCGTGGCCGAGGCCACGCTGGTGGCCCTGCTGCAGCAGGGCTTCGACTCCCCGGCCGTCCTGGCCACGATGGAGGATGCCGACATCAAGTGCGTCGCGCCCAACCTGGGCCAGGCCCGCGTCCTGAGCCGCCTGGCCAGCAGGTGCGGGGCGGAGATGCAGCTGCGGAGACAGGGCCAGGCTGGCCCGCTGCCCCGGACACGCTCCAGCAGCTTCAGCCACCGCAGCGAGCTCCCCGGCGACCGGTCTCCCCTGGGCGCTGCGGGCCTGCAGTCTCAGCCTGTGGGTCCCCAGCAGGCGGCAACCCCCCGCACGGGGGACCCGGCTCGCCGCCCCTCCAGCGCCCCCTCCCAGCACCTCCTGGAGACGGCAGCAAACTACTCCACCCCCGGGGTGGGTGTCCAAGCCTCCCATGTCCCCTTCAACTCCGGCTACGGCTCCCCTACCCCGTGCGCCCTGACCGTGCGACTGGGCTCCGCCTATGCTCCACAGGCTGGGGTGGCCTTGACGACCCCGGGCCCCGCGACGCCCCTCCACCCGGGCCCCAGAACGGCCTACTCCACGGCGTACACGGTGCCCATGGAGCTGCTCAAGCGGGAGCGCAGCCTGGCCGCCTCACCCCTGCCCAGCCCCCACGGCAGCGCCCAGCCCCTGCGGAAGCCCAGTGTCCCCGTGGAAGCACCCACCCTGCCGGCAGCCAGCCAGAGCCTGCACATGCCTCACGCGCCCTACCAGAAGGTGGCCCGGCGGACGGGGGCCCCCATCATCGTGTCCACCATGATCGCGCCAGAACCAAGTAACGCCTCCTCCCCCCCTTCCTCGTTTGGGTGGGACGTGGAGGGGGCCGCCAGGCAGAGCTGGGCACAGAACTGTGGGTCCTGGCATTCTGCCTGCACTCCGGCCAAGTCTGGAGAGACCATGCCTGCGCACACACCCAACCCCAAACAAGGCACCGTGACCGGCTCCCAGCCTGGCCACTTGACATGGAGACCCACTGGGTCCATGTTGCCTTCCCGTAACCTAGTTGAGGTCAAAGTTGATCTGTGGGTTTCCCTTGATGGTGATGAAACATACCTGTTTCTGGGACAAACTCTCAAATCATTCAGAACAGAGTGAAACCGTCAGCTCCTGAGGGGTGATCTTCGGGAAAGCAGGGGGTGTTTGTCCGACACCTCGCATAAACTGCACCTCATTCGTTTGCTCCGAGCCTTGCACTGTAGTGTGAAAACACACCTTTGAAGGGTTTACACTGTGTCAGAGGCAGGACCCCCACCCGTAGAGCTAAAGATGGTGTGCATTACACAAAGCAAGATGTTGGAATCCCTTAGAACACCCTGTTTCAAAGACCCATTGTCTGGCCTGTCTCGGAAGGTCATGTGGGGAACTCGGCTGTCCTGTAGGGAGGGCCGTTTCCAAGTTGAGGGAACAGAGAAGGACCCTAGGTGGTTCTCATGGAAACGTAAGACGTCGTCTTGCTCAGCGTGCGTTTCCTTGGGCGCTGTCGATCAACTTTCCGGTGTACGTCCTCTGAGCAACACTTAGAGTTTTTATTTTAACTCTTGAGTCTTGGTTGAGCGGTTTACGCTGTGAATTTGTTTTCCTTTCCTACCCCCTTGCCTTCCAGACTTAATGTTTAAACCTTGACTCCTTCAATGATGTTTTTTACTGTATTATTAGAGAGTGAAGATACCCCTTGGAAGGTAGGCGGGGCCCGGGACCCTGCACCCCGGAAGTTCTGCATCCAGTTTCGCTCTCCACTGGTGGGGCTGCTGATATTTTGGCCACAGACAGACTGAAAAGGAGATGGTTACTTATGGGTTGACCTTGAAGCACTCTTCCTTGTTTCGAAAGGTAGATCGAGTGGATTGGCTGGGCTTTTCTGTTGTTTCTCATTATAGATTCTGGTTTTGGTCTCCTGTATGGGTTTTTGTTTGTTTGTTTTTGTTTTGTTTTGTTTTAATCTGATCTGACTATTTACTTGCCTTTAAAAAAAAGAAGAAGAAGAAGAAGAAGAAAAGAAATCAATGTGTGACCGGAGAAAAGTCACATAATTTTTCTGCAGGGCCCCAGGCTTTCTCCATCAGGGTCAAACATTCTTTTCTTTACAACCAACTAATTTGCATAGCGATGACATTTGTTGCTCCAGTAATTTCATCTGATAATGGCCAGGCTTGCAAAGCGGATCTGAAAACATATTCCTTAATTATGTGTTGCTAAGCAACGAGAGGGTTTGGCCATAATCACAGAAAGATTATCTCGTCGTTGAAGTCCGGGAAAGGTTTTGCTGAAGGAAGACTTGCTAAATTGCCTTATTTTCTTTCTTTCCTTTTTTTTTTCCCTCTGTTAATTTTTCACTGCCTTTTAACCAGAAAACAAAAAAGCACGCCCTGTTGTTTGGGTGCAGTACATAAGGGGTGCCACTTAAGTTGTTTGGGGTGTGTGTGCTGGTCTGTGCACTGTTTTGTGGATCAAAGGACATAGATTGTTTCGCCAGCATGGCCGCAAGCCAATGCCAAGGAGGTCTGCAGTCGGAAGTCAGCCGGCTAATAAATTTCTCTGTCAAATGATCCATCCCACAGCCGTCACCGTCCTTCAGTGTGTCACTGACCCTCCCCGAGCCGTGTGTCGAGGCGGGGGTCGGAGCTCGGTTTCCCGGGGAGCTTGCAGCCTGTGCACAGAGCCCGCAGCCAGGTTGGGATCCGTTGGAACCTACCTTTGCTCCTGGGGTCCCCCCCTCCCTGAGAGGACAGTGTTTACATTTAAGGGCAAGACCACAGATCTCACGCCGACCACCTCGGTCATTTGCGGCATGACCAGCATGAGCCTGTCTTCCTTTCGGTCCTGGCCAGACTCTGTTTTCTTCTCACCTGGAGGGGCAGGGATGCCTAGCGGGTGCACAGCCTTCTCCCCCTTGGGCGAAGTCCCCTGTGTTTCCTGGGGGTGGGGTGGGGTGAGGGCCTGGCTGTGTTCTCACATGCTTTGGATGTTTCTCCATGTTTGCCTCGGTCCCTGATCCCCTGCTTCGCCCTGATTGGCTTCTGCGGTATAAATAATCTGCTCCTGTTTGCCAGCCCCTGGACCTGGCAGTTCAGGGTGGCTCAGGCGAGGAGGGGCCCACGTGAGTCTCGGCACCTGGCGGGCCTGCTATCTGTCACTCAGGCACTGACCTGGTTGACGGTGGCGGAAGCTGCAGAACCTTCCGGCCATGGCTGTAACCCAGTGATGCCCCCTCCCCCAAGTCACGTGGTGTTGGCCACAGCCAAGGGTTTGCCGTTGCCCGGCAAGTTGCAGCGGGCGCAGCGTGTAAACGGCAGTGCCGCAGCCATTTCCCTGTGTTTGTCTGTCCCAGAGCCTATTGCTGCGGTTGTGGATGTGACGGGTGCAGCCCCGCCCCTTTTCTTCCAGCAGTTTCTCTGGACGCAGCTAGATCTGTGCCGTGCAGTTTTTCCCACATCTCGTCACCCGGGGATGCTGCCCGAGGACCCCTGGGGCGGGGCAGGAGGCTGTCCGTGGTTCCTTTATGTGGAGGGAACTGGGGGCTGGCGGCTGTCCTGGCGTTTTCTGTCACTAGAGCGGGTCACCTGCGTGGCACTGTTGGGGGGGCCGGAGTGCGGCACTGGTCTCCAGTGCCATGGTTATGCGCGCCTGGTCCCCTGGGTGGGATGTCCCTCCAGTAGAAAATGGAGAGCCATCAGAATCAGAATAGAGGATCATTCCTGTCGGACCCGAGCACACCTGCTGATTCCACCTTGTCCTTGGCTTTCTCTGAGGGTCTATACTGGGGGGGAGGCAGGAGACAGAGGATCCACTGGTCCTCAGGGTGATGACCCTCAAACCACCAGGCTGGAGGGGGGCTGGAGAAGGCCACTGCAAGTCCCCAGACGCCCTTGACTCCCAAAGCAGGGGCAGCCTGGGAGGGATGGGCCCAACAAGCCCCCTGTCTTGGGACACAGGGACATTGGGGTGGGATGGGGTTTGGGGACCGGGGCCCTGCGTGGGCCTGTGGAGCAGCAGGGTTGGGGCATGGCTCCTGTTGACGAAGAGCCTTCCTTGGTCCAGGCTGCAGGAGTCCGACAGAGGAGGTGCGCACAGGACGTAGAGGAAGCTCTCTCAGGCGCTTGCCAGCACACGTCTGCTGGACACAGACCACGGGCCAACCAGGCCGGGTGGCAGCTTGGGGCTGTTGGCTGTTTGGGATCATCAGTACTGCCCAGGCCGCTGCCATGTGCAGGCCCTGGGGTGTTCACTAGGACATGAGATGCGCACTGGGCTAGGGACAGACGTTGGGGCCCTCTGGGGCCTAACACGCTTGGGAAAGCGCCGTGGGTGCATGCGTGCACTGGCGGGGAAGGCTTGACGCAGAGCACAGACCCCAGAACAGCCGCATGGCTGTGGGCTTTGTGGCCAGGCCTAGGGGACAGGACACTGCTCTGGCCAGCACAGAGGGCCGGAGCCCTGGGTGTGGGGTGTGGCTGCCTCTTTTGTGAGTCACTGGGCATCTCCCAGGTGTTTTCTTGCGGAGTGACATTTCCTTCCATGGTCAGGAAATTCCAGCCTCCTGGAACAGCAGAGGGACTCCCCGGGGGGGCCACCCAGCAGGACTCTCCTCCCACTCCTGGCCTTGGCTTTGGCTTGCTTGGCCTTGGCCTGTTTTCTCTGCAAAGCCTCCCTTCCACACCGCGCTCTGGGGAGGAGCTGTGTGCTTCCAGCACGCCGACTGCTCCGCTTTTCCAAGTAAAACACGGATGTCAGGACGTCAGGAAACCAACAGCCTCCGCTGGCTTTCGTACTTGGTCGGCCATCGGACTGGCCACTGAGCCTGTCTGGGGTCAGACATGCATTTGTTTCACTGTTCTCTGAATTGAGGGTGTGCCCTCGACTCCATCTGCTCCAGGCCTCATCTACGACCCTAGAAGTGGCCGTCCCTGCCCCCGCAGGGCCCCCACAGTTCCTCCCTGAGGGCGCTCACGTGATTGGTCTCACTATTCCGGGCCATCACCTTTGGTTTCCCAGAGTGGAAGTGGTTGTCTCCTACCTAGTGCTGCCTAGAAGAATTTGGAGCTTGGTCATTCTTCTTACCAGGCTACCAAACTCAGAGCCTGATCTTGGCATTGCCCTTTGTTCCTGTAGCTGCTCATACTGGGCTCCTGGACGAGCCGGGCACCCAGGAATAGGATTTCGGCCCATAAGGCAATTGAATGTGCGATTCGGGTATATACAGTCTGCTGTGTGTCTTTGGGTAAGTGTGTTGAGTTCTCTGTTCCTAGTTGCATGTCTGTCAAAGGAGGGTAGGGGGTTGATCGAGCCTCCTGGGCTGTGGGAAGGCAGCGAGCACAGGAGGAAGAACCAGCCGGAGTGTTGAGGTCATGGAGCCTGCCTGGCCGTGGTCAGAGGCTGGACCTACTTTGACGTGGTGCTTTCTGTCATTGTCATTAGCTCGTGGGGCACTCGGGGAGCGAGTCCCCCGTTCTGCGCCCCTCGGAGCAGCTGCCTCTGATCTGGGTGGACGTGGTGCTTCTGTCCATGGAGGACAGCATCAGGGTGAACTGTGGTCAGGCAGCCGGGCCCGGGAAAGCCTAGCGGGGCTGGGGCATCAGGGGTTCCCCTGATGGTACCTCCTGCCCCTCGCCCAGGAATGGGCTTGAGGGGACCAGCCTTGAGAGGGCTTACCCAGCCCAACAAGTAATGCTAATTTATCACCACTCTGGGGTATTGGACAAGGTTTATTCCCTCTGAATTCCCGGGGAAACCCTGGGCTTCTTTCTTTGTAAAGCCAAAATGTTTGTGGCTCATGTCCCCAAGTGTGACACTTGGGTGGTGGGTCTCCTAGAGGGCCCCACGGACCACACCATGCCACATGCTGGCCCATGCTCTGTCCACGGCTGAGCTCGCCACCCATGTGGCTCCAGCAGCCCCTCCTGGTTCCGGCCCGCCTGTGCCCAGCGGGGCCCTGCAGGGCTGCAATGGGGCCCTCGCTGCCCAGCCAAGCCCCTGCCCTCTGTCACCGTGCTGCGTTTTGGGGAATCAGAATTCTGTGTGATCGAGTGGGATGCGCATGCTCTTTGGCCCTAAGAGGATTTCATAAGCCCAGCTCTCAGGAAGGGTGCGGACACACACGCACGGACACGGACACACACACACACACACACACACACACGTAATCTGAGTGGATGGTGAGGCCCGCACACCAAACTCCCTGCAGCCCAGCCCAGCACACAAGCGCAGGCGACACCTCACTGAGCTTCCTGGAAGCCGACGTGAGGAGGGAAATGAGCTCACTTAAAGAGCTGACACTGAGGAAGATGGGCCTGACAAGCTCATCGTTCAGGGGTTTTGTTAACCCGGAGGCGAGTTTCTCCTGCCCTCGGCCCCCTGTCCAAAGCAGCCGCAGCCTGAGGTCTAAGTTTGCCGTTCACTTTCCTTTCTTCCTGTCCTGTTCCCCCGACCTGTGCCTCCTGTTCACAGGCTGTTGTGACAGTCTCCT
This sequence comes from Saccopteryx leptura, assembly GCF_036850995.1. Taxonomy (NCBI): domain Eukaryota; kingdom Metazoa; phylum Chordata; class Mammalia; order Chiroptera; family Emballonuridae; genus Saccopteryx; species Saccopteryx leptura. The sequence continues at coordinate 6,552,952 of NC_089515.1, forward strand.
GCGGGCCATCGACTTTCTGTAAGGAATTTTCACCAAGGCCGTACCTCGGCACAGTTGCTAAGCTGACATGTCGGGTTCGGGTGGACAGCAACTTCCTGTCTGGGGTGCGGGAGGGACCACTCGGTCCCGGGGAAGTGGTGCTTCTGCCCCTTGAAGGGGGCTCTGCCCTCGGCCGGCCCGCAGAGGTGAATGCTGCAGCCCAGCACAGGCTGGTCGGTCCTCCCTCCCTCCATCCCCAGGGCTTAACGCTGACCTCTCCATCGTCGTGTTAGACGCTCTTTATTTGCAGGAATAAATACAACGTTGTGATGGGTTCTGCCGTTTCCCTGTGTACTGGGCTTTGAGCCTGCAATGTGTTAGGAGTCATTAGGTTTTTAAAGGAAAAGTTACAGGGGAAAAGAACAGGGAGGGACGTCGGACCAGCTGTTGCGCTTGGGAAAATCTTCTTCCTGGCTGCGGGGTGGGGGGGGGGGGGCGAGGGGGCATGCTTGGCCGCCAGCCCACTGGACAGCCAACCTATTAGAGAAGGTCCTTCAGAATCACTCTCCTTTTTGGTTTTAGGACCCCGTGGAGAAGTGAGTTTGCCAAGAGCCCTGGACTACTTCTGCCTCCGCCCCGGCCTCGGTGGCCACCATAGTAGGAGCGGGGCAGTATTTTATGTTTATGGGCACTTGGCCCCGCCGCACCGTTGGAAAATAAGCCTGGGTCTGCCAGGGAACTTTCGGGAGGAGGGCTCACTGCACGTTCCCCAGGGGCACTGATGGGCCTGGGTTCCTCGGGTTCCGGGGGAGGAGCCAGTGACGGGGACAGCAGCCTGGGGGGTGGGGCTGGGCACGCACAGGCAGGCCTGGCCCCGGCAGGACCTTGCTGAGGAGCCCGCGGGGGCAGGGGGGGCGCTGGGCACGCACAGGCAGGCCTGGCCCCGGCAGGACCTTGCTGAGGAGCCCGCGGGGGCAGGGGGGTTATTCACAGCTGCTCTGGGTTCCCGGGACAGCCAGGCATCTGCCCTGCTGGCTGCTGCTGCTTCCTGTGCCCTGGAGGGAAAGGCAGTGTCCGGAGGTGTCCTCAGCCTGTAGGGGACACTTCCCAGGGCTTCCCTGGCCCAGCTGCGCCCACGCAGTGCACCCCCAACACCCCCGAGACCGCGCTGAAGCCCTCGCTGGGGGTGAGGACCCTCTGCACACTCATGTGGAGGGGCGTTGGGGTGGGCGAGTCCACGGGGTCCATGGGCTGATGACAGGTCCTGGGGTCCCCGTGAAGCCCCGCCAGCCCTGCAGGAGCCGGGAGCATGCTGCCGGCCTCCGCCAGCTTCCTTCAGCATCCATTCCTCTCTTCTCATCTTTAATTTATTTTTCTCAAACTTCCCCTTCTGTTGTTGCCATGGGCACATCTCTAGAACTTGAGAAGCACTCAGAAGGAACATCCCAGCAGCCTCTGCTGGAGGTCCCCACATGGGGGGTGGCCATGCTCCCCACAGCCTCTCCGGACCCCTGCTCAGACCCCGCATGGTCTGAGTGCCCGGCCACTCCGGAGAGTTCCAACATGTCGACGAGACTGGGCTCCTCCCTGGGGCCGGGCTTGCTGCTGGGCTCGTGGGGAGGTGGAGGTATGGTGCTGGGTGGCATGTCATCGGCCCCGCTGGCGAGCTGTGTGACGAGTGAGTCTCAGCAGGAACGGAACGGGTGATCGCAGAGACAGCTGTGTGAACCTGCCCCGGGCCGAGCCTGGCGGCCCCAGCTTCTGTGAGGACGGAGAACACGCCCCCTCCCAGCCTGAAAGCCTAAGGAAACAGAGGCACAGTGACTGGTGAACGCCCCACACGCTCCAACTATTTTCTAGTAAAACGCCTATTGTGGGCGCTCTGGTCACTGAGCGATCAGCTCTGTCATCTCCAGTGAGGCCTGGTGGCGTGACCGGTTCTCCAGTTACTGTTGAGAGGGGACTGGGACGTGTCGTGTTCATTGTTCCCAAATCGTCCCTCCTCCTCGTCTCAGTCTCCTGGTGGTGATAGCGTGTGAAGTCCCCTGGGCTCCAGCTTTGCCTTGTCCCCCTGGCCCTGAGCTGTCCCAAGCCCAGTCCTCTGAGCTCACCCCTTCCCCGAGGCTTTGGAGTCACGTCCTGCTTCTGGGGGGCCTCAGCAAACCCGGCCTGGCCAGTGGCACCACCAGGACGCTTCCTGTAAGGACCTGGTGGCACGCTGGGTTAATCCACTTGGGCACAGGTCGAGGGCCAAGCTGACATTTCCTGACCCAGGTGTCTTGTTTTGTTAGCTTGCTTTTGTTTTTTGGACCAGTTTCCTATCAGCCAGGTCTGGGTGCATGCTAGGTCTTGGGGCGCTTTGGGAAGTGACCATGTGTCCCTGAGAGTAGTTTGGGACCCGGGGGCTGTGCGCCCCACACAGGTCACTCAGCATCCTGTAGGGCTCTTGGTCTTGCCTGGGTGCAGCCTTACGGTGTCCAGGGCTGTGGGGTCCACCCTGAGCCAGGGCTCAGCTAGAAGGTACAGGAGGAAGGGGGGCTCTTCCCTGATGCCACAGGACCACAGCAGGTGGCACTTGCCACCCAGACATTTCAGCTCGCCGGATGCAGAATCCAGAGCTGACCCCAAGGGAAGGGTGGCCCTGCTGTGACAGAGCCAGGCGGTGGTTCTTGGTCATATGAATTTGAGCTGAGTGTGATTGACAGCTGGTGCTGCCGTCGGAGAGCCCTCCCTTAGCCTGTGAAGGAGAGATGACCGGGGTCCAGCCAGGGTCTGTGGTTCTGCCCAGGGCACCTCTGCTGAGGTGAGCTGACCGGGTAGGACTGGCGAGCGGACATGGAGTCTCTGTCCCCTGGCGTGCCACCGGGGGTTAGGAGCTGGGCCGCTGGTGGGGGACAGACCGGGGCCGAGTGAGTCCTGGCCCCCACACTGGTCGCTCTGAGCGTGCGCCCCGCACAGCTGTCCTCTGAGCAGGCCCAACCCGAGGACTGGCTGTGCCTGTGGCCGTGGTGCCCCCGTGACCCACGCCGTGGGTCCATGCGTCTTCTGGTTTGGGTGCACATGTGTTCCACTGACGCAGGAAAGCGTTGAAACCAACTAAGGAAGACTGAGACCAGCAGTGCCAGCCGTGTGACTTCCCAATTCACGATTTCAGGGCTGTCCAAGGTTGTCCTCAGCGTCCAGGCACGTGAGGAGTCTGGGCTGTGCCTAATCATTGGGGCCGGAGGCCCCTGGGTGCAGCAGCAGTGGGTGGTCCCGGCGGTGTCTCCAGTGGGCTGCAGAGCACACAGCTCGGGACCTTGGAAAGCTGGGCCCTGCAGTTAGTTCTCTGGGTTCCTAGGTTGTGAGCTGGAACCAGAGTGGCAGCTACCACCATGGGGACAGCAGGCCCTAGACGTCCACATGGACCTCGCCAGCGTCCAAGGAAGGTGGAGGGGGCACCGGTACCAGGAAGGAGCAGTGGGTCGGCTGGACTGCTGAGCCCTTTGGCAGAAGGCGGTGCAGAGGGTGGACGTTCCGGCCGGAGGGGCAGCTGGACTGCTGAGCCCTTTGGCAGAAGGCGGTGCAGAGGGTGGCATTCCGGCCGGAGGGGCAGCCCCATGCACAGGTCCCCTGGGCCTTCAGGGATCACACCCCGCATGGGAGTTGTATGACCTCACCTGTCCAGGAAGCCAGTGGGCCCCACACCTGGGGATCAGCTGTCCCCCAGCTGGGTCCCTTCTTCCTGGCCCTCTTCTGGTGCTCCAGGACCACCCATGTGAGGCTGGGCCTTTGAATAGGTTTCACCAAAAATAGAAGCAGAGCCTCATGTCCTTGGCCGCTTGGCTGTGGACTGTGTGGTTTCCAGTGACGTCCATCCTGGTTCTCCGTGCCAGTCAGTCTGCATGGTCTTGCCTGCTGGGTCTACATGGTGGGCGTTGGCCGCCCGCCCCTGGGGTGGGGAGCACCTGCTTCCCAGGACCTCAGGTGCTGCTTCGGGCAGAGGGACCTCCCTTGGGGCTGGTGAGGTTGATGACAGGAGCCCGACACTGCTGGGGGCCGGGGTTTGATGACGGGGTGCCTGGGGTCTGGACAGCCAGGGTGGGGGTGTCTGCAACAGTGATTTCAAGAAAAGGATAAATGGGTCTTGGTTTTGTTTCTGAGTTCTGTTGGGAAAAGGAAAAGCTTCCATCCCTTGTCTCTGTTCAAGGTCCTCAGCACAGTGGGGACACTGCCCAGTTCAGGCCGCCAGAGCAGTTTCCCTGGTGACTCTAAGGAGCCAGCGAAAGGGACAAGGCTTGTCTTTCTGCGGGTCCAGACATTCTGCATTCTGCTGAACTAGATGAGCAATCCCACTTCCTGCGCAGCTTGCTCTCTGTCCACTTGTTACCTGAGCTGCAAGGGCAGTGACCCAAGAGCAACCCACTGGCTAGCCGAGGCTCGTTAAGACCCATGTTTTATTTAAGGAGCTGATCTCCTTATCAAGGCCTTCCGGTGCTGGCTCGTAGCTGGGCCTCCGGCTGACTTTGCAGAGGACGCAAAAATCAGAGCTGAGGGGTGCCTTACACTAAGCTGGTGCTGGCCCACAGAACAGGGGCTCCCAGCTGGGCCCCACCTGCGAGTCTCACCTGTGTTCTCCAACCCAGAGCATCAGTGGCAACCTGCGCGGATGCTGGTCCTCTTCCCCAGTGCACTCGGCCGGCCCGCTGGGTGAGCAGGGAGGTGACTTGCGCGGATGCAGCAGCTGCCCGTGTGACTGTCATCCCGTGATCCCGGCCACCCGGCGTGGGTGCTCCGAGACAGCTGTGTTGTCCGGGGCTTCGGTGGCCTCTGCCTGCTGGTCCCCACGATTACTGTAGGTCTGTGGTAAAACTGTTCCCATCCCGAAATATTAAAAGCATTGAAATCACGAGGCGGTTTGATTCCCGAGGCGCAGGTGACAGAAACAAAGCCAGACCATCCCAAGTCTGCACCTCCTCCTGTAGGAAGGTCAGCTGGACTCGGACGGTATCCAGGAAGGACAGGACATGGGTCTCAGAAACACCACAGGGCGGCTGTGTGCTGAGTCTGCCTGCCTTTTCCCGTCTATCTCTCTGCTCGAGGGAGCACGTCCCGATTAGCCTCCGCCGGTGTCACCTGGGTAAGAGGCAGCTCCCACGGAAAACGCCAATGTTGTCACCCCAGTAGAGCGGCATTAAGTCTAGGTGGCTCTCCGGGGACAGTCCCTTTCCCCTATAGCAGGGGTCCCCAAACTTTTTACACAGGGGGCCAGTTCACTGTCCCTCAGACTGTCGGAGGGCCAGACTATAAAAGAAACTATGAACAAATCCCTATGCACACTGCACATATTTTAAAGTAAAAAACAAAACGGGAACAAATACAATATTTAAAATAAAGAACCAGTAAATTTAAATCAACAAACTGACCAGTAATTCAATGGGAACTATGGGCCTGCTTTTGGCTAATGAGATGGTCAATGTCCGGTTCCACATTTGTCACTGCTAGCCATAACAAGTGATATGACGTGCTTCCAGAGCCGTGACGCGTGCGTCCCGCGCGTCACCAGAAGTAGTACTGTACGTGAGCGACACCGCACTTTGCTCACTGACCACCAATGAAAGAGGTGCCCCTTCTGGAAGTGCAGCGGGGCCAGATAAATGGCCTCAGGGCCGCATGCGGCCTGCGGGCCGTAAATTGGGGACCCCTGCACTATAGAATCAGCAGGGCCTTTGAACAAGGCCCTGGACAACAGGCCACTCTTGACAGCTCGACTTGGGGTCGCCTTTGTTTTCCACTCTAATTTCACAGTTATTTACGTGCAGGAGCTGGTCACTGTGTCCCATGTGAGGGGCAGGTCCCCACTTGGGCAGCGGAGAGCCCAAAACCAGGATGTAATTGATGCCAGGGCTATCCTGAGCTCTCGGCCTTGCACAGGTCACACTGGGCGAGTCCACTGGTGTTGGTGTGGACTCTGTAGAAAGGGAATAGTCACTGACTCTGGAGCCACCAAGACCCCCTGACCCTCATTGGCAGGTATCCCTGGCACTGCCTTGTGCCTTTTGTGTGGCGTGTGGTCACCCTTGGTTCCATCTTCCTCACTGAGAAGTGGGAGTAAGGCCCTGGCCAGTTGGCTCAGCGGTAGAATGTCAGCCTGGCGTGCGGGGGACCCGGGTTCGATTCCCAGCCAGGGCACATAGGAGAAGCGCCCATTTGCTTCACCCCCCCCCCCTCCTTCCTCTCTGTTTCTCTCTTCCCCTCCCACAGCCAAGGCTCCATTGGAGCAAAGTTGGCCCAGGCGCTGAGGATGGCTCCACGGCCTCTGCCTCAGGCGCTAGAATGACTGGTTGCAACAGAACAACGCCCCCTGGTGGGCATGCCAGGTGGATCGGGTTGGATATATGCAGAAGTCTGTCTGACTGCCTCCCTGCTTCTAACTTAGGAAAAATACCAAAAAAAAAAAAATTTATAATTTAAAAATCTCATGATTTTAAATGTCTAAGACTCAAGACATTTTCTTTAGGCGTGCCTTTATTCCTATTTAAAGCAATGTGTTAAGGGGAGGGAAAAGCATTAAAAAGGGGATGGCTCCTTGGCCTCTGCCCCAGGCGCTAGAGTGGCTCTGGTCGTGGCAGAGCGACACCCCGGAGGGGCAGAGCATCGCCCCCTGGTGGGCAGAGCGTCGCCCCTGGTGAGCATGCCAGGTGGATCCCGGTCGGGCACATGCGGGAGTCTGTCTGACTGTCTCTCCCCGTTTCCAGCTTCAGAAAAATACAAAAAAAAAAAAAGAAGTGGGAGTAAGAACGGCACTGTGGGGCTCTTGTCCGGCTGGGGGGGCAAGGGAGGGTCAGTAATCGGTAACTTAGCTTTTGGTCACAAGCCTTGACTTTCTACCCCCAAGTTGCCCTGACTGTAGAGGAAAGAGGGCACGCCCTCCAAGGCTGGGGTCCAGCCCCTGAGTCGGTACCCCATTTCCCATAGACCCTGAAAGAGTCATTTTGCCATCTTGAAACATATGGATCCTAATCCACAGTGTATGTCGATCGTATCCTGATATACCTGAAATTGTTCACGTCAGAATCACCCGCCGTGTCAATAATGTGGGACAACATAGAGTCTATTTACAACTTCACCTCCCTGGCGACTCTTGGGGTCTTTGGGGCCCTGAATCCTGGGGTGCAGGTGGATGGGTCCCTCCTGGGCTGGGGGAGCACAGGTGGCATGGTCCCTTTCTTTATATCATGGAAGCAGAGCTTGGCAGTGGCCCGGCTGAGCTTTCTCTTATCCTCAGTGCTGGGGGGTCCCGTGTGGCCCCCTGAGAGCTTGGTCCTCAGCAGCTCTACACTCACGCAGGACGCGTGACCCCCACCCACATGCTGTCCTGCCAGTACCCGCCTCTGCTGCGTTCTTCTCCCACCCTGGACGAGAGCACAGGCTGGGCTTCGCCAAAGAAAAAAGCGGCAGCCCAAGTCGGGGAGGGGAGGCGATCACTAGGCAACCTGGAGTTTGTTTCCCAGGTAACGGGATGCATGCACTGATGCTGTGGATGGACATCTTGTGGTGACGGCCCCTCAGCCCCTGCAGATGTCTCGGGTGGCTGCAGGTGCCTGCCTGGCGACCACTGACCTTTCCTGTGCGGTTGCTTTTTAATTGACCACGTGAGTTTACCGTGATCGTGAACTCTGCCAACACTGTCTGATTAACCTTCCTGCCAGGGCTCATGGGGGTGCAGGCAGGTGAGGGTGCTCCTCGCCCTACAGGAGGGGCACCCCAGGGCAAATGAGCCCATGTGCCCACGCATCCCAGGGCCGCCTGTCCTGGGGAAGACGGGTGGGAGGCAGTAGCTGTCTCACCGTTGTCTTGGCAGAAGTGGGAGCTTTCGTGTGTGGACCCTGAGGCAGCACTGGCCGTCCCGCCTTTCAGCTCAGTGCCTCAGTTTCCCGGTCTGTTACAGGGGGGGTGGTGCTGAGGACAAGGTGAGAGGCTGGGTGCCACGTGAAATGACTCCTCACCTCCCTCTTGGCTGGGTCAGCGGGTCTTTGGGGGAAGAACCTTGTCCCGTTTGTATACGCCCACCTTGGTCTCTCGTAGGACCGAGCAGACGTGGGTGTCGAGGGCCAGTGAAGGCGGGCAGCAGGGGACCCCCGTCCCCACCCAGGACAGCCTCCCCTGGACGCCCTCTTTGAGCATCAGCATCCCGGGGAGGAGGTCGGAGCTCACTGGCCACTCACAGGCTGGGAGGGACCGTGACGGCTGTGAGTCCCGCCCAGGATGGACAAGAGCTGCCCAGAGGTGGCCCGTGCCCCCGGTCACCCCTGCCTCTTCTTCTGAGGCCAGGACAGAAGCCTTTTCTCTGCTCCTTGTTCAAAGCGATGACTGTCCAGAGATGCGGCAGCAGTGGCCCGGGAGCAGCGTCCAGGGCAGGGGCCACCCGCCCCCACTGACTGCCCGTGAGTGGACATAGGGCCTCAGTTCCGGATGGGGGATCCTCTCGGCTTCTTACAGACTGTGTGGTAATGAGCCCGGGTGGTCAGACATCGGACCCTCCCGTGGCTGGGGCCCAACCGGCCCCACCCTCTGGCCATTTCAGAGTGGCCAGGAGTGGTGCCCTCCAGGTGTTTGAGAGGAGCTGGCCCACTTTGTTTACCAGAGGTGCCCACCGCCCTGTGACATTACGTGCTCCTGACTGTGGCTGCCACGGACCAGGACAGGTATATTCTGTGCGGGAGGAGGGGTACAAAACAGGCTGAGCCTGGCCAGTGCATTGGCCACAATCAGTTCATCTGGACACCTAAAAGCGTGAGACGCGCAGAAAGCCACTTCTAACTTGTCCCGTGACACTGCATGTTTCCGATTTGGTGGGAGAAACGGAGTTGCCCTGGCCTGGGTCTCACGCAGCCAGGGGGATGGGTCGAGATTCAGCATGGGGCAGGCAGTCAGGAAGGGTCCACAAAATCCAAGACCTGCCAGTGTGTGCGTTTGAAGGGGCTGGTTTGGAGGGAACGCCCAGGCTCCTGCCACCTCCAGGGCCGGTGCACCCCCTGTGCGTGCCCCGTGCGGTGTCCGCCTGCATGACAGAGGGCAGACCAGCCACCACGCCCCAGGCTGCACAGAAATGCTGGAGAATCTAAGCTTCAGCAGCTGTGGGAGGACCAACCGGGCCCAATGCCCCCAGCTGTCTGGTGGCCACTCAGACTGGCACCCCATACCTATGAGCACTGCTTTCTCTCTGGTCCTTCGAGAAGTTCCAAGTGCTCCCGAGACCCCAGCAAGCCCTCACACGTACCTTCCCCACCGCTGTGGGGGGACAGCTCAGGTGACAGGTGCAGAGCCATGCCCAGGGGCTTCCCCGGGGGGCCTGCGGATTCAGGCATCTTGATGTGGCCCTCCCGGTTCTGTTTATCCCTTTTTGTGTTTGGAAGGGCAGTGGTGCCAGATGGCACAAAGGCCACAGCCCGCTCTGGCCTCGGGGGAGCCATGGGCCGGGGCCACTTAGGTCCCCGAAGGTCTCGAGCCTTGGTTGTGGTGTACGGGGCAGGCATGCCACCACCGAGGCCTGGGTCCCCACCCGGACAGGCCTGGCAGCTCCGAAGTGAACTGTGGTCTCAGAGGCCGGGGCAGGATGGTGCGCCCCTCCCTGCTCCGTGGGTTCAGTCAGCCCAGGGGACAGCGAGGTTGCTGTGGTGGTTGTGGCTGTGGTGACAAAGGACCAGAGGCAGGTGGCGGAGCCCTGGGCCCTGTTGCGCTGTCGGCCCAGCAAATCCGCTTCCTCTTCGCAGGTATCCGCCCCCAGATCATGAACGGCCCCCTGCACCCCCGCCCCCTGGTGGCACTGCTGGACGGCAGAGACTGCACCGTGGAGATGCCCATCCTGAAGGACCTGGCCACCGTGGCCTTCTGTGACGCGCAGTCCACTCAGGAGATCCACGAGAAGGTGGGTTCCCCCTCGTTCCCTCCCCGCAGCGTCACCTCCTCTGTCCTCCCTTCCCACCTCCACCTTTCGTGTGTCACCAGAGTCACCACCGCGGGCTCGGGGGAGCTGGGACCTCCAGCCTGTGCTCTGCTTGCCCGCGGCAGGTGTTGAACGAGGCCGTCGGCGCCATGATGTACCACACCATCACCCTCACCAGGGAGGACCTGGAGAAGTTCAAGGCCCTGAGAGTGATCGTGCGGATAGGCAGCGGCTACGACAACATCGACATCAAGGCCGCCGGCGAGCTCGGTGAGTGCAGAGGGCGGGCTGCGGCCTTATGGAGAGCAGGCCTGCCAGGTGGGAGGCCCCACCCTGGTCCTGCGCTGGCCGGGCGGGGCTCTCTCTCCCGAGAAGGGCCTGAAGCCAGACGAGCCTTCCCTGCAGAGGGACCGTGAGGGTGGTCCTGTGTCTGTGTTTGCCGGCCAACACCCAGCACCCTAAAATATGTGCTCCTGGGGTCGAGGGGCCCTGTCCCTGGCTCTCCTTCCTGGGGTGGAGCCGTCCGTCCCAGAACCTCCCCAGGTCAGCAGGTGGACCCACTGTCCTTCATGCCCAAGCTGGACACCCAAAGACAGGGCTCACAGCTGCCATGCACACCCCTGCTTGTTGTCCTAGCACCTGGTGTGGGCTTCGTGCGCAGAGTATTTGCAGGGGTTCAGGAAGCAAGGGTTCCCCCCTGCCCTACTGTCTTTGGGAGGGGACAGAAGGGTCCCAGACATCCCGTCTGTTGGCCATGCCTGTGCTGGGTTTGCAGACCGGCAGCCCTGAGCTGGGTGTGTGGGCCGTGCTCTGCCTGGTGAGCACCAGTACCCCAGAGGTGCCTCAGGATGGGGGAACCCAGGCCTCCATGGCCCCCCACTGTCCTCACGGCGAGTCAGCCCCTCCACCCGGCTAAGCCCCCGCGTGGGGCCCCGTGCTGCAGGGACGGGCTGGGTGTGTGTGACACTTAGCTAGCTTGGCGTCATACCTGAGCCTCGTCGATGAGAGCGTCCAAAGATCCCGAGCCGCCTGCCTGCCACCTTTTGGACGGGGGGACCCGGTGAGCTCTACCCTCCTCTCCTCGTGGCCTTTTGAGTGACTTGCGGTTTGTTTAGGTGGTTCGTACCCCCACCTGAATAGGGCAGGAGGGGGACAGAGGGGCCTGAGTGGGTGGTTCCGAGTCTGGTCCGACTCTTCATGGTGCTGCTAGTGCTCTAAGTGGCCAGTGCTCTGGGGGTGCAGGTGGGGGTTCTCGCTGTGAACACAGGGGTGGCGGCAAAGGGCTCGTTCCCTTCAGGTGCCAGGTCCCCTCCCCCACTCAGTAGTGAGGAGCTCGTGCCAAAATGCTGAGGACACATGTGGCTTTTCTGGGTCCCCACTGCTGGGGGTGATTGGGCCATGCACAGGAGGAGAAGGGGTCGCATCAGACCCCCGGCTCCTGCGGGGGCCTGGGAGGGACAGCTCCCACCCCCACTCAAGCATCTGCGCCCAGAGGAGGCTCTCGGAGCCCCTCTGTTGCAACAAAGAAACGGGAGGATGTGCGGAGTCTGAGGCATGTCTCGTATAAACTGAAATGTTCCATTTTCCCTGGCACCAGCAACATTTTTGTTTGAAAACAAATGTTCTTTGTGCTCTCTGTTGAGCTGAAATCCCAAATTGAAAGCAGCAGATTATTGGCTTAACATGCCAAGCGAGGTGTCCTCCAGCGCACGTCCCTTCTCACTGCCCGTGTCCGTAGCATGGCCACTGACTTTCCTGGGGTGGGGGGGAACCAGCTGCATCTCTCCAGGCGTGGGTGGGAGGTTCTCATCCCGGGAGAGGAGGTATGGGGGGTGCCCTGTCCCCAGTCCCCAGAGTCCTGCAGGCACCGGGGGCCAGGGCCTACAATTCCAACAAATGCAGAAGAGATGTCAGCAGCGGTATTGTCATTGATCCTGGTCCCATCAGATAAGGGAGCAGCCGGGCCAGCTGACGAGCTGCTCTTAGACGTGGAGGCCGGAGGCGGCTAGGCGTCCAGCCGGCCGCCCTCTGTCTCCAGAGCACTGCTCAGCATTTGGTCAGCAGGCCTGGAACAAGGGCAGAAAGGTGTCCCTCCCCCGGGGTTTCCGGCCAGGCCTGGACACACTGGCACCTGGACAGCATCCTGTCGCAGACTAGGACAGACCAGCAGCGTCTCCCCAGGATCAGGGAAGAGGGCGGCAGGGGGGTGCCTGGAAGCCCTGAGGAGCCTTCTAGCAGGCTGTTTTGGGGGGATCCAGTCAGGTCTAGTCCAGAAGGGGTCACAGCAGTGGGTGAAGGCAGGGACGGGAGCAGCAGCTGAGCTGTTTTGGGCTCAGGCCACCTGACCTGTTCTGGGTGCTGGAAGCTTGTCCTTGGGCATCTGGTAGACCTCCCGCACTGACCTGGGAATGGTGGCGAGCTCTCCCCCAGGAGGGTGGTCGGGGCTGTGGGGTTTCCGGAGGAAGCCGAGGGGCCACTGGAGGGGCAGCACCCCCACCCACCCTCAGGTAGCTTTCCTTGTCCGGGGTGCAGCACACGCCTTCCCACTGGGCTTCAGCCAGAACAAACTCCGCTCCACAGCTAGCTGAAGGTTTTTCTTAAGCCTCTGACGTCTGCGTCCATCTGTCAAAACAGTAACAGTACAGGGTCCTCTCGGTCCAGACTGTGCTTGGCCATTTCTCACGAAGGAGCTGCTCGCCCTGATGTGAGCGTTCCGAAGACTGAGGAGGCCCAGGCAGAGTGCATGACCCTCCGTCCCCGCCTCGTCACAGTGCTCAGGCGGGGCTGGGGGGATGAGGCGCTCATGGCCACGCTCACGCCCTGAGCTGCGTGTCCTGAGGGGTCAGTTCCAGAGACCCCGGACCTCACGCAGGCCTCCTGGGGTGAGTGCGGAGCCAGAGAGGGCGGTTGTTTCCTGTCTTACGGACGGAGCCGCGGTCCAATGGCGCACTCTGCCGCCACCCCGCAGCCTGGGAAGATGGAGGCGTGCAGGCTGTGTCACAGCGACCCTGGTGTCCCCTGGGCTCCCAGATCTGGCGTGCAGCGGGAGCCCTTAGAGCTAGGTCTGCATACTCCCGGGTCATCTTTGCAGTGTGGCCTTGGGGAAACATTCACATCCTTCCCCAAATCAGCCGCCCACCGAGGGAGGTCAGTTCAGGCCCTCCCCACCTTTGACCCGAGGCCGTTCTCCTAGCGGCCGTGGATCAGGGCCCTGCTGACCGCTGCTCTCGGCCTCGACAGCTCTATGCGGCAGCAGGTTGGGCCTGTCCACTCTGCTCTCCTGCCAGAGGGGAGGTGATGAGGATGCCCTGGGAGAGCGAGCTAGACGTGGGCACCTGCTCGTCAGACCCCAGCCACCTGGGGGAGGAGGTGTTGCTGCTTTCCCGTTTCCTTTTTGAAAGAAGTCCTAACGTGTTCATCCTGTTGGACTCATAAAGTACTGTGACACAAAAAGCCAGTGTCAGGAGGGGACCCTGGAGGACAGAGGGTTTCCCACAGCCCAGTAGGGTCACCAGCACTCTGACCCCCAGCTGCTCCGGGCCGTCACCGGGCAGATTCCCTGCTGCATGGCACTGGGTGTGGACGGTGGCCCGAGCTGCCCCTCGCCCCTGCCCACTGCCCACTTCCCAGAGACGGGTATGAAAGCACGGGGTGGGCAGGCTGTGGGGTTCAGTGAGCACATGACAGGTGTGGCGCTAGAGGCCCCTGAGGAACGGAAGCAGAGCATCTCTGTCCCCTGGGTGGATGGGCCTGGGGCTCCCTGCAGAACTCGGGAGGTCTCAGTCCAGGCCCCTGCCCTGTCCTGTCCAGGGATCGCCGTGTGCAACATCCCGTCGGCGGCGGTGGAGGAGACGGCGGACTCCACCATCTGCCACATCCTCAACCTGTACCGGAGGAACACGTGGCTGTACCAGGCGCTGCGGGAAGGCACGCGGGTGCAGAGCGTCGAGCAGATCCGCGAAGTCGCTTCGGGAGCGGCCCGCATCCGCGGGGAGACACTGGGCCTCATCGGCTTCGGTACGTGTGGCCGCCCTGCCTCATCTCCCCACGGCCAGGGCGGCCCTGCAGGAGTGCCTGTGATGGGAGGGTGCACCGTCCCCCAGAGGTGGCCAGAGGCAAGACTGACCAGGGAACTTGCCCAGAAGTAAGGCCTGGGCTGCTTCTGGAGGAACGAGTCTGCTGTGTCCAGAGGGAGGGCCTCCCCAGGCATGGGGCAGCAGGGAGGCACCCCAGCAGAGGCGTCGCCCCTGGCAGAGCTGCTTCATGGAGCAGGCCGGGGACTTGAGTAGGGTCTGTTGGTTGAACAGAGACGAGGGCAATGGGTAAGACCCAGCACTAGGAGGCCTCAAGTGGATGCAGCAGGTGTCACTGGATTGGGACGGAAGGTGGTACAAGCTGGTGTTCAGCTTGGAAAGCCCACCTGAGGTGTGGAGGGAAAAGCTCTTGCTGCAGTCAGCTGTTGTCCAAGGGGGTCCCCGCTGGTGGCCCAGGGCAGGGGCTTGAGTGGGACCCAGTGACCCTGAGGTGATGACCTCTCTGGTCTGTAAATTGGGGACAGAGTGACTCAAGGAAGCATGTAGGGTATAAGAAAAGCTGGGACGAGCTCAGAAGGCTCTGTAGTTCTAAGTACCGGAGGGTCAGGATCTCCGGGGTGGCCAGAACAAAGAAGGAGGGGCCAGGTCCCTTCCAAGAGTGCACACCTTCCCGGCTCCAGTCTGAGTCTGAGAAGCCAGGTAGGTGTTAGAGGTGACCACACTCACGAAGTCTTCACTTCCTTTTCCTGGAGTGGCTGCCAGGATAAGGAGCAGGCGTGCTGGGAGGGCCGCAGCGCCCTCTGCTGGGCACTCCCAGGTTGCTGGTGCTCTGGGAAGTGGCTCTTACTGGGCTCTTAGAACAGGGGTCCCCAAACTACGGCCCGTGGGCCGCATTGGCCCCCTGAGGCCATTTACCCACCCCGCTGCACTTCCGGAAGGGACACCTCTTTCATTGGTGGTCAGTGAGAGGAGCATAGTTCCCATTGAAATACTGGTCAGTTTGTTGATTTAAATTTTTGTTCTTGAAATTTTTGTTCTTTATTTTAAATATTGTATTTGTTCCCGTTTTGTCTTTTTACTTTAAAATAAGGTATGTGCAGTGTGCATAGGAATTTGTTCAGTTTTTTTTATAGTCCGGCCCTCCAGTGATCTGAGGGACAGTGAACTGGCCCCCTGTGTAAAAAGTTTGGGGACCCCTGTCTTAGAACCTCAGGCACTCACTCAGCTGCAGCAGGGACTGCAGGTGGGCTCTGGCCCAGACTGAGTGTCCCAGCCGTGTGCGTGGCAGCAAGCCTCACTGGCAGAACACGTTTCAGTGGCTTCTAACTACGCCCGTCACACAAGTTCTCACTGAGGTCGCTTCTTCCGCTGTGTGTTCAGCCCTGTGTATGAGCCAGGCACGGCCTGGCCCGGTTCCCCATGCACACAGATTGTGGTGTCTCCTGGCAGACTGCCCCCCAGCCCCTCAGAGCTGAGGCAGGGTCCTCGGCAACCTGATCACAGCTGCTGCTGCTGCTGCTGCTAGGGACTGAGAACTGGCAACAGCAAAACCCGGGTGTGAGGCAGGGGTCCCGAGCTGGACCCAGCCCGGGCCAGTGGCGGGACGGTTGGTGCCGAAGGACAGCCTCCACGCTGGAACCATGTACAGAAGTTTGCAGGGAGAGCCAGCCAACGGCGACGGCACTTTTTAAAAGGCTGTGTCAGCAACAGAACGGAGCTTACAGGTCTCATCATCTCCTACCGGTGTTAGGA
Source organism: Saccopteryx leptura (assembly GCF_036850995.1). Lineage (NCBI taxonomy): Eukaryota > Metazoa > Chordata > Mammalia > Chiroptera > Emballonuridae > Saccopteryx > Saccopteryx leptura. The sequence continues at coordinate 6,568,645 of NC_089515.1, forward strand.
CATGGGAGTAAGGCAGGCATTAGCTGGGCCTGGGCTCCCAGTAGCCACGTGGGGGTCCTTGGTCCCATACTTGAGTACAGCGGAGGGGGACCAGGTCACTACCCAGGATCCCTTCCCTGCACCTATCCCTCTGCCCCCCCCCCACTGAGAGGGGTGTGGCTGTCGTTCCTGGTTTGCTGGGTCCAGGAGGTGACTTAAAACGAAGAGGGGTGAAGTGAAGGTTACTGACCCGCGGACCACCTGTAGCTGTCCCTCTCATTCAGTAGTGGCCTCCTCAGACCCGTGCCTGCAAACAGGGCAGTCATCTCGGCCAGGCTGTTAGGTCACCGCTTGACAGGCTTGGGGACATTCCCCACGGCGCCTGCAGGGGGCTTTCTGCTAGGAGAGGCGTCTTCCCTCCTTCCTCCCCCTCTCCCTGCATACTTAGGCACTGGTTTTAGATCAAAGATTTATACTGTGCTCTTCCCAGATCAGCCCTAGAAAGCAAAAAGGTGCCATCCCTGGGGCTCTGTGGTGTTGTGCACACGAAGGCCACTCGGGACTCAGGGAGGTCCGTGCCCCGTTACTTGGTGGCAGTTTCTAACTTGCTGTGTGAACCAAGTGGAGGGTGGAGAAACAGGAATGGTTGGCGCTGGGGAGGCGCACGTGGAGTTTACTAGGAAACAGCGAGACCCGGAGAGGGTGCCGGTGTGGGCCACCAAGCCTGGGCACACAGTCCCTCTGACAGCAGCCTCTGGGACAGCAGGTGTGGCCGGGGGCCCACGCGGACCCCTGGCAGCAAAGCCTGAGCAGCTGCGCACTCGCTCACCGGGACGCTCTCTTCCTGCACAGGTCGCACGGGGCAGGCAGTCGCTGTTCGAGCCAAGGCCTTTGGATTCAGCGTCATCTTTTATGACCCCTACTTGCAGGATGGGATAGAGCGGTCCCTGGGAGTGCAGAGGGTCTACACCCTGCAGGACTTACTGTACCAGAGCGACTGCGTCTCCTTGCACTGTAATCTCAACGAACATAATCACCACCTCATCAATGACTTTACTATAAAACAGGTAATTTGTGGTGGAACCCCTATCAGAATGGAAGAGGGGATGGGAAAGAGGCCACACACACCGAGTGAGGGGGAAGGAAGTCCCCTGAGATACTTCAGTGAGGAGCCAGTGAGGCTCCCTCCACGGGATGGGCCCTGCTAGACAGGGCCGGATCAGAGCTGGCCCAGGACCCAGCGGGGCCTGCCCTCCGAGAAGACTCAGGTCCAGCCTTCCCACCTCTGTCGGCTCAGGATCACCAGAAACTGACCTGGCATCCACTGTCACCAAGACTCCACCCCCCTCCCTGACCGCTGCACACAAGAGTCAAGGACCAGAGCCACGGGACTGCTGGTCTGCAGCTGCCTTCTTGCGGCTAATGCTGTCTTCTCCCACAGATGAGGCAAGGGGCGTTCCTGGTGAACGCAGCCCGCGGTGGACTGGTGGACGAGAAAGCCTTAGCCCAGGCCCTCAAGGAGGGCAGGATACGAGGGGCAGCCCTGGACGTGCACGAATCCGAGCCTTTCAGGTGGGTCTGGCGGGTGACGGGGTTGTAGCCCGAGCTCCCAGGCTTGCACCTGCACTTACAGCACCACATCCACACCTAACCCCACACTTTGGGGCATTTTCCTAGACAAGTTCTGGGCAGGAAAGTAGGGACCAAGTTTACAGGCGCCACTCTTCTGAGGACTGTGGTATATTCTCAGTGTGGAGGGACTGGAGGTGTGGTATATTCTGAGTGTGGAGGGCCCAGAGGTGATCAGACACGGGCAGGGGGACAGTGTAGTGGGTTTGGACTACCATCCATCTGCAGACTGTCCCTTCTTCGCTGGGTCCCTGGTTGTCCCTGACACCGGAATTACACAGCCCTCCGTAGCTGATCCTGCCTGGCCCGGGACCCCTGCGGCTGAGTGGGCAGTGCCCTCATTCGCTGTTCTGTACATTTATCCAGCTTTGCTCAGGGTCCCCTGAAAGACGCACCGAATCTCATCTGTACGCCCCACACGGCCTGGTACAGTGAACAGGCGTCACTAGAGATGAGGGAGGCTGCTGCCACCGAGATCCGCCGGGCAATCACAGGTGAGCTGCCCGCGGCCCAACAAGACGGGTCTTGTTAGGGGCAGACATCGGGGTTCAGGTCGACTGGACCCTGTTTGTCCCAAACAGTTTCAGAGGAAACCAGGTCCCCCTTGGATCAGCCCGTGTAGCCATTGCTAACCATAGTGGTGACCCTCCCCCAGAGGGGGCAGGAGGGTCCTTTCCATCCTGGCTGAATGCTAGTGTTGAAGAGCTCAGCGCTTGGGCTCTGATTTTCACAAAATGCAGAATGTTCCAAAGAGCCAGCCCCTCTGTTAGGAGACTTGACTATCAGATTTCTTTCAGTACAGAGTATATGATTAAAGGTAATCATGTTATTCCAGGTCGCATCCCAGAAAGCTTAAGAAACTGTGTGAACAAGGAGTTCTTTGTCACCACAGCTCCCTGGTCAGTAATAGATCAGCAAGCAATTCATCCTGAGCTCAACGGCGCCACTTACAGGTGAGGCTGATCGGGGAGCCTGGGCTCAAGGCGGTCGCCTGCCCCGCACGCAGTTCTTCCCCCTCATTCATGGAGCAGACCAACCTGCAGGACCAGCCTAGAACTGAAGAGCCCGTTTGAAAAGGGGCGAGTGGGAAGGCACTGGCCAGTGTGGCACCCCCTTCCTTAAAGCAGAGGGTTTCTAGGGGAGAAAGTAGAGACTGTCAGTCATTGTTCCTCCTTTGAATCTTCTGTCCAAATACCACAAACTGTGTGGCTGAGTCAATGCAAGGGACAGGGGTCTCATTTGTAGTCATTCTCCAGAGTTCTCTTCCCCCAACACTGCTGGGAAGGGCGGGCGCTGAGCCTTTCTAGCTCCTGACCCCGCGCTCTGCTCCGAAACTGCATTTAGTATGCAGGGGACTCCACCCTGAGAAATCCCTAAACCCGTCCACAGATGAGACAGCTGGAATAGCCCGTTCCTATCCTAAGAGCTACTAAATGAGCCGGCCAATGTTTCGATAGGACTAAACAGGTTTTGTTATCCGTGGATTAGATGTCAGTGTTCCTCCTTGCCGTAGAGGCAGGAAGGATTCTCCCATTAAAAAGACCAGTAGGCAGAGCCAGGAGCATGGCCCATTCTACCCTGGACTTACCGGCCCCTCCTGTTCCTCAGATACCCGCCAGGCATCGTGGGCGTGGCCCCGGGTGGACTTCCTGCTGCCATGGAAGGGATCATCCCCGGAGGCATCCCGGTCACTCACAACCTCCCCACAGTGGCACACCCTTCCCAAGCGCCCTCTCCCAACCAGCCCACAAAACACGGGGACAATCGAGAGCACCCCAATGAGCAATAGCAGAGGATGACAAAAGGTCAGATTAACTTGGGACCAAGAGACAGTGAAAAATAGATGAACTAAGAGGAAAGGAATTTGACAGTCCTTTTAACTGATTCTGGACATGCGCACCATTGACACTGCAGTGTTAAAACTACAGAAGAGCTAGAAGCCCATACGTGGGAAAACAGAAGATGCCTTCTGCTCACGGAGGCCCCGAAAGACTAGGACGTGATTCATTAACGACCAACTTCTGTTGTTGTGTGTTAAGTTTCTCATCTGTGCATCAAATCACAAAGAATAAATAGATCTTTTTCCTTGACCAGTCCCTGGGGCACAGCAGGTCCTCAACACCTTGCTCTATAGAATGTTGCGTCACAAGTTCCAAACATCAAAATAAAAATGTTACGAGGCAATCCCCACCCTGTGACTCAAGTCCCTTCGGTCCACGGGGGCTGGTTACCTCTTGCTGATAGGAAGATTAAGTGACTACAGCACGGGGCGAGAACTGTTGGCCCGTGTTAGACAACTAACTGCGAGCACGGGCCCGAGGACAGCCCGGCCCGTCCAGAGGAGGCTCCCGGCTGGACTGCAGACGGAGCGGGCGGGCTGGCTGTGAGTTCAGTGATACCCTCTAATGCAAAAAAAAGAAAAAAAAGTATTAAGTTTCACAAGCTGTTTGTATTCAAATATATTTTCTCAGTTCAGATCCTCAGCTATTTTATTGAGTGGAAAGTCTTGAACTGAAAGGGTTCAAGAAGAATAATGTTGCATTTCCTTATGTCTCAGGAAACACTTTTTATGGTAACTTGTCAGATTGTCTATGAACAAACCCACTTTTTTAGACATTGATAAAGTCTTCTTTTCTTCACGTGATATTTTATACAAGAACACTTCAGGTGTGTTATTAGATGTGACTGAATTTAACAAATCCTATTAGATTTGTATCAACTAGTTACATGTTATATTCATAGTCTTTTGTGAATCATCGCCTTTTTGTTTAAAAGATGGCCTATTTTGAGCCTTTGTATAGGTACATTCCTGTTTTTGTGACAAAAACCTTTAAAACTGTCCCAAACAGAAAAATAATGGCTATCAGAAATGTTTTGCTTTAGTGTGAGTTACCGTTACTTGTATTTGTTTATTGTAAAGGTGGACATTTAGCGTTCAGTGCAGTTTTCAATAAAAAGTAATAAAAATTTCTTTTCTGAAATTCCAAGTACATCTCACCAATGTAAAAGTTCTCTACTTGAGATGTGTAAAGGCAGCTGCTTTTTCAATTAGCCAGCATTCAACTCCTGCAATCCCAGGTGCAAAGTGAGCGGTGCTCTCCTCTCTGCCTATTCCAACCAGACTCAAGGAACACTGAATATTACCTCAGGTGATAGTTTAATTGAAAGTCCATTATTATCAAATCATGCCATTCTTAAAATGAGACAGTGAGTCAGAACTAAGTCAAGAAACAAGTGGTCAAGTTTTAGTTTTGATTTTAATTTACCCAAAAGCAAAATCATCTGGCTCAAGCATTATTGTAGGGAGGAATGTAAATCTCAAAATCCCTTCTTTAAAATGATATTTACAAAGAAATGTTGCGAAATAATTACATCATCCATTTAAGTTGACTTAATGGATCTTCCTTGTTCAATGACATTACATCCCTTTGTACTGGCAGTATCTGTGCGCCTCGATGAAATCCAACAAGCCCAGGGACCACACCCCGACCCCTTCCGCACCCTCCACAGCTCACTTTAAGAAAACAAGTTATGGCATCTTAAAGCATCGACCCTTCCTGGCTCATTGGCTCGTTTTAAGGTAGTGGTCCCATCACTCCTCTGCTGTGAAATGTCACACTGAAACACCCTCACAGCGTGGTACTGAGCTATCATTCCAGGAGAAGAATGGCAGCCATCTTCATAACCACACATCAAACAGGCAACCAGTGGGGGGCAGCAGGTGCACGAAGGAGACCCAGCCACCTATGGGCAGCAGTGCTCCCTGAACTTAATTAAGTCTGGGACACGATAAGCCTAAGGGTCAAACAAAAAGCCAGGTCCAAAACCACAGTGCACCTGGATTTGAATTAGAACAGAAACCACAACACTGTATTCTCCCTAGAAAAGGAACCATAGAGTTAAGTTCATACAGTTAAGGTATTATTGTACAGTCAACCAAGAAACATACATGTCTGTCACCCAGCTACATGTGACCTTTGAGGAAGGACTACATACTCCATCTTGGGACAACAAATATGGCTGTTTAATAGTTCAAGAGCTTAACATAGCATTGACTCACCCAAAAGTTTGGCCTTTACCAGCCCATCTGCTGTGTAGATCACTGAAAGCCCCATCTGTGTGTGGAGCCCAGGACATGTGATCTAGAGTCCTTTCCCACAGGGAAGAGTGCTGTCCCTGTTACAGGTGTGGTCAGGGTCACTGCTCCTAAGTGAGTAGAGGCATCTCTAGGAAAGCACTCGGCAGAGGACAACAAGCCGCCTGCCCGCCTGCCAGGGGCCTCCGCACAGCAGTGACCGCCGCCTCGGCCGCAGCAACTAGATGCTTTCACCTCGGACATCTCTGGCTTCTTCGACTGGGAGGGCGGTGTTCGCTTAGAGCAGCTGCAGCAGGACCTCTGCCCACTACAAAATTATTTCTACACGGAGGCAAGTTTAGAGATGCTACACACAGAGCAGTCAGAATGGCAGCCTGCTAAAAAAATAATTACTGACCAAAATGAAAGGCAAACCACAAAACGTCAATTTGTAAGAAAATATTAACCACTTGGAACAGCAACATTTACCGTGATTATAATATATCGAACTTCATTTATATAGAATCAGATTGCAAACATTTCCCTGCAAGTTTCAGCATGCAGCAGAGCGGCCCTTCGTGTTCGGAGGGAGAAAGAACTAACGACGGGATGTGGGTGTTTCTCTAGTTTTGGTATTCAAAGTCAAATTTAAGGTGCTGCACAGTTCAGTATCACCTAAACAGAACTCAGAAGAAAACAAGAAGCAAATACTTAAAAGGTTTTCACAGCCTTTTCATCAAAGGGAAGAAAAAGTGTATGTGGGGGAGGGGTTTTTTTCCAAACTCTGCCACGTCAATAGTTACAAAGTGCTTGTCAGAACACTGAGTCTGTGTGTTCCTGAGATAGGTCTGAAATCTCTACCCATATTGAATGTATGTATACCTGAAGTGGTCAAATAATACTTCTTATAAAAAGTCCTATCTAAGATTATTAGTTTTAACTTTAAATAAGAATGGCCACAATTAACCAACATGCAAAAACTCTCAGACTACTCGCTGAGAAATTCATCAGTACAATGCATTTTAACCTCTCTCCTGTACTGAGCAGGCGCTCCCCAGTCAGCCTCGGCAAAGGCGTGCCTGCCACCCCCTGAACTGAGGACGAGGGGCAGAGAGCCCAGAGCTCCGCACGGCAGCCCACTGGGCCAGGGCGCGCAGCTCGCTCGGAGCGCTTCCGCATCTGCATCCGGGGAGAAGACTGCTGCCCGGAGAACCCTCATTTCAAGGGCATGCTTCCAAACGAATAAATATCTAAGTACTGAAAGGGGGCATATCAGAAACTTCAAAAAAGAAAAAAAATAGAAACCAAAACAAGGGAACAATGTCTATATCAAGTTCACTCAAAAAATTCTCACTTTACTGTAGATTGTTCCTTAAAGATTTGATTTTATTGGGCACAACAGGAACTAAATTAATAAAATAAGCTTGTTGTTTTTTTGTTTTGTTTTGTTTTTTGCTGTGGACAATTTGTACAAAAAGTTTCCAAATCTCTAAGGAGCTCTAGTGAGACTTGATGTAACATGGATCTTTTAAGACGGGAGCAGAATGCCAGGTTCTACTTAGAAATGCCACTTCTCTCAGAGGATGAGGCGTCTGCCGTGTGCCTGTGAGGTGTCCCTGCTGGGCAACGTCTCAGCAACGTGAAATGCTGGTACAGCTGTTCCTGTTACACACTTCTGACACAACCACATGCGTTACAGTTATAGACAGATTTACAATGTGAAATGAAGAGTTCTGTCTTAATGAAATTAGTTTTTTACAAACTAGTCCAAACGAAGTTCTCGGTCCTTGCTGGGCAGACACACCGCCCCTCAGTGGGTGGAATCAGAAAACTTCAAGCAGGTCCTGCCGGGTCGACCTGGTTCCGCACCATGCACTCTGCTTGGAACACCACACACTAACTTTGGGGTCACCACAGAGCCAATACCTTGGTCTTCTGCTCCTTAGCTTTTTTCACTCATCTTCATCATCTTCATCTTCCTCCCCGTCAGACAGGGAGGTACAGGGCCGGATCTGTCGGTAGCGGTCCAGCCACTTCTCCACCATCTGCGTGACCAGAGGGTGATTGCGCCGCCGGGAGCTCTTCTGCATGGCGACCAGGACGCCCCCCTCAGTCACACAGCAGTCCAGCCACTCCCTGAGCAGTTTCTCCTGCTGCTCCTCGTTACCTAGCTTTTAGAGGGACATCAGGAAGGGAAAACAACAGATTAGAGGCTTAATACGAGAAATCTGATAGACGCCAAAGCAACAAACTTTTAACATGGTTTCAACCTCTCACCAATTTTATAAGTAAAACCCAGTTTCCTATGGTCAGACAGAAAAAGACATCAACAGGGAATTTTGCACAAAAACCTACTTAAGAGTCAACAACCTAGTAGTAACCATCTGTCTGATATAAGAGCAAAAAAGCAAATGTTTAATAAACTAATCCTGGCACAGAAAAGGCTTTAGGCTTTAAAAAAAAAAAAGGCTGCAGCTTCAAACACATGACAAGGTAAGTTTACTTACAGGCTGAAGTTATAAAACTGGTCTATGATTTTTTTAATGTGATTATAAAAGTTTTAATAATTACTGGCATATTAAATAAAAGCACTAATCTTACCAGACTACAGGCCTTCTGAGTTCTTGCACGTGTTCTCACCGCCTCCCTGCCTGGTTGACACGGCCTTCTCCCTGGCCTGCACTGGGGTCCTGCCTGGCCTTCCTGTCATGCCCCCAGCTGGTGTCTAGTCCCACTGAGCCACCTCTGCGCCTCCTCCGGGCAGGGCAGAGCTCTGGGCTGCATTGATGAACCCCTGCCCAGCCTCCGCCAGATCAGCCTGCCCTTTCTCGGCACTCACCACTGCCCAAGGGCAGGGACCTCGCTGACCCCACTGTGCCCCGCACAACTCCTCCTAAGCTGCAGCTCTGACCAGTGTTTCCGCAGGTGACAGCTGCTACAACCAGATTCCAGAGTGTGCCAGCAGCCCTGCGCCAGGTCTGACACGACGCTGCTAGCCCGAGCAGTTAGCAGGCAAAGCGTTCTCACCTCCTGAGCAGAAAGAAAGTGCACGTGGAGTAGCTTCCTCTCACTGTCAACCAGAGGCAGGAAAGTGATGGTGACATCGTCATCGGTGTTCAGGTTAGCACCAGCACCTCGGTTGCCATAGCCATCATTTTCCATGGCAACCAAAGCAGAGAAGTGGCCCCTTGTATAGCCCAGAGCAATTGGACTTTTCCAACAAAAACTCTGTTCCCACAACAAAGGCAAATACACACCTGAAAAGAGAAGAAAGGTCACAACTGGATTCTCAAGATGTGGCTGCAAACTACATTATAATAATAAAAGATTTCAAACACTCTTGATTAATGGCTTACCTTGAAACCGAGTATATCCTAAAGTTTCTCCCCGGAAACTTTTGTAATACTTTACTCCGTAAACTATGATTGGTCGTCTAAGGATATGTGCAAGTACAAAAATGTGTGTCTGTTCCAAGCTTGCTCCAGGCTGCACAGAACAACATAATTTCTCTTTAAAACATTTATTACCACACTCTGGAAAATGTGTAAAACACAATTGTCCTTCGTACACTATCTTGATGCATTTTTATAAAAATTGTCAAGCTAAAAAAGTACTTGATTCCTCAAATAGCCAAGTCCATTAAATGTAACAAATCTGCAGTCTATGTACAGGTATCCTGCAGTCTATGTACAGGTATCCTTCCCTATCCAAACTTGAGAACCAAACAGGTCTGGTGAAATACTGACGTCGGGAACAGTTTCAAACAGCAAGGGGAGATCCAGTTAAGTTCCCTGTGAAGTACTACCTGCAAGGTCCTCCCGAGGTAGAGATGAGCTTTGTTATTTCCTGCAAACTAAATGGCAGCATCACCTAGCTCAAGGACGGAAAACGGGTCTACCTTGCCCTCCAATAACTGACCACGTATTGTAACAGGCCATCCCCAAATCGATGAGGACTCGCTCTTGCCTGTCCTGTGGGGGAAGCCTCAGCCAGGATCACGACCTGACTCTCAGAGCTTGACAGCGAGCAGAGCGCCCACTGTGTGCTCGGTGACCTCGGGAGAGTCTCAGACACAGACAGAAGCTGACCAGAAAGGGCAGAACAGGCATGAAGCCACCTTCCTGAGAGGACAATGTAACTGAAAAGCAATCTGAACCAGTACGTAACTCCTGAGAACCCTCACGGCACAGCTTCCATTCTGACGGCTTTACCAGGTCCTGAGAAAGGCCTTCTTCCCCCGCTCTGCAGCGGGGTGTGCTCAGCGCATGGTGGCTGGAGAGCAGTCTCGTGCAGACCGAGAGCTCCGGCCCCACATCCTGCTCCCATAAGAAGCAGTAGCCTGGAGCCTCTTACCTGACTAGCAAGGGAGAGGATGAATGCCCAGTCTTCTTGCCACTGCTCTTCCCTCAAGGAAAAGTGTAAACCAAAGCTCTGAGAATACCACGACTCCCAGTCTTTCCAACGTGTGTAAAACCTAAAAATACAGACAGGGAAAAATGAGCCTTCCGTAAACAGCATTTACTATTGCAATCGTACTTAAGGCAGTCTTTGAGCAGTTCACATAAAAAGATTAATAAATTAAGTTTACCTGCCTTGCAATATATTTTTCAAATTAAAAATGCTCCCACACTGCTAGCAGCCACCCATTGACATATCCTCCTACACATTCTGCTTCACCACCTGCCAGAGTTTCATCACAACTTCAAACACTAGTGATGGGAACAGTTCAATTGTCTCTCAGTCTACAAATTTTTAAAAAATCACAATCCTCAGTGGTGTCAGATATGGTCAGAGCCACACGCTTCCTTACCCCTGCGGGGTTCTCACTTCTGGTCACTGCATAAACAACAGGCTGGACAGCGACAGCCCACGTTCTCAGAACAGTGAGTGTCAGTAGTCACTTCCTGAGATTTCTTACATTAAATAAAATTATTTCTCAATAATTATCTATAAGTCTTTAATATTTCCTAATTACTTCAGCCTAATTATGAAGAGTGAAAATCAAACTGGGTCACTGGTAGACTGAATTACTGGAAACAAAATCTATGATTGTCCTTTATATCAAGCATAAAGACAAGCAAAACCAGATACAGCTATGCTCAAAATTGTGATTCTCTGTCTTACAAAACAAGCCAGCAAAGACCTCTGAAATAAAGACCAACATTTAATCCAGAACATTGTATTTCTCTCTCTCAAAAAGAACTAAAAGTCCCGGGTACCTTTCTGTATTTAAATACTAGATAAAAGAAGGAAAAGATAATAAAACACTCTGTTGCTTTGTTGAAAAGTTTCAGCACACACAAAAAAGCTCCATGTGGCAGTGTTACAAGTTCCTTACACCAAATGGAGGGCTCCATAAACAGTAAACTAATGTATGTTAGATTTTCTAAAAGGACTAAAACAGAATGTTACAGAGTTTTTAACTCTTGGTTGACCAGGAAAAATATTTTCTATTCCAGATAATCAAGGCTTTTTAGTCAGGAGTGTAAGTTTTCAATGTCAAATGTTTTAAAAATAAAATATGGATAGCCTTCTTTTAGAATACCTAAGAAACATAAAAGTATATTTGAATGCACCAATGACAAAATACATTGTTTTGAAAAGTTCAAGAAGAAATACCACAAAACACACAAAGTTGTTACAAACAAAGATGTGCAGTTAGACTTCCTGGGTAGTGCTCAGAATCACTTATAAATAGATCACTGGGTCTGCCAGAAATGAGATGACAATGGAGTCCTCAAGCTCCTCAGAGAAGATTGCAGAACAAAGCAGTTTTAAAATATACACTTTTAAAACAAGCTCGTTCAAATAATCATGCCCACCACACAAAGACCTAAACCAATGGTGGGAGTCAGCTGGTTCAAACTGGTTTAGCAAAACCAATACCTAATTCTTTTGTTGAGGTGGGCGAACCGGTTGTTAAAATGGCACTTGTCACAAGATTCTAAGGTGGGCGCCTGGGCAGCCGCCCAATATGGAAATCACAAATTGGCGTTCCTTACTCTTTTTTAATGTTCACCTGCGCAACAGCATATTAGTCTAAGCACCGTAGTAATGTTCATTCTGTCCACAGGTGAAAAAAATTGCAAGTGAGGACGCCCATCAAGCAGCAATATGGAAATATCTTCAATAATAGTTGTATTGTATTTTTTGGTCAGGTATTATATTTAATTTTTTCATTAATATTTTAAAACTCTTATAACAATCTAGTTTTGTGTACCTCTTTTATTATTCTTAGGTAATAAATTCATGAAATAATAAACTACTTTTCAGTATATCTTTTTTTTTATACTTAAAATGGTCATTAAGGCAAAGAATCAGTTGTTAAATTATTTGAATCCCACATGACCTAAACTCTGAAACTACCTGGCTCATTAAGAACAGACTACCAAGCCTGACCTGTGGTGGCACAGTGGATAGAGCGTCGACCTGAAACGCTGAGGTCGCCAGTTTGAAACCCTGGGCTTGCCCGGTCAAGGCACACACTATAAGCAAGCAATGAGCAAATGAAGTGAAGCAGCTATGAGTTGATACTTCTCACACCACCCCCCAACACTCCTTTCTCTGTAAAATCAATTTGTAAATTCTTTAAATTTTTTAGAAAAAAAGGACAAACGCAACAAACCCAGAAACAGATGACCAAGTGGCACAGCAATACAAGTTTGGTCTGACATTCAAAAATCAATCCATGTTCATGGATTGTGAGGCTCAACGCCATCGACCTGATACTACTCCCCAACTTAAGCTACAGATTCGGTGCACTCTCTACCAAAACCCCAGAGGACTTTTCTTTTGCAGAAATGGATAATATGGACCCTAAAATTTATACAGAAATCCAAAGGATTCAGAATAGCAAAAAGAATCTTTTAAATATAAAAGTACAAAGTTCAACAATTTACACCCTGATCTTGACCCTTACTGCAAAGCTATGATCATCAAGAGTAGATGCTGGCTGTAGACAGACATACAGACCAATGGAAGTAACAGAGTCAAGAAACAAACCTTCACTTTTTTTTTTACGTGAGAGGAGATAGACAGATGCCCACACGCACCCCGACTGGGAGCCACCCTGCAATCCCTGTCTGGGGCCAATACTTGAATCAGTCGAGCCATCCTCAGCACCTGGGGCCAATGCTTGAAACAATCCAGCCATGGGTGCAGGATGGGAAGAGAGAGAGAAGGGGGGAGGAGTGGAGAAACAGATGGTCGCTTCTCCCGTGTGCTCTGACCAGGAGTTGAACCCAGGACATCCACACACTGGGCCGATGCTCTATCCACTGAACCAACTGGCCAGGGTCAGACATTTTACTAGGTCTTTATTCCCTCACACCTTAAATAAAGAGCTCAAAACGGATCACAGATCATAAATGTAAAAGCTAAAACTATAAAATCCTTAGACAAAATATAGGAATAATGCTTTGAATTTTTACTTTTAATGTTTAAAACAACTATGATTAATATGCTAAGGGCTCTAATGGATAACACAGACCAATGTTTTCCAACTGCCATTCTGTGAACGGGTATGAAAATTACTGACCCAATAAATACCCTTAGTTGAACTGCTTATGCTTAGGATGATTTCTGCCTTAGTGTCTCCAAAATAATTCTCCTATTTTCATCGTTCCTCAAGTGTAAAAAAGGTTGGAAACCACTGACTCGGCATGCATGAATATATGGGCACTGCAAGCAGAGATGGAAATACTAAGAAAGAACCAAAAAGAATGTCCGAGACCAAAAACACTGTAACAGAGAAGAACGCCTTAGACGGGCTTGTTGGTAGGTTAGCACAGCTGAGGAAAGAATCCCTGAGCCAGGGGGATATGACAACAGGAGCTTCTAAAACTGAAAAGAAAAAGAACACAGATGGAAAAGAGAACTTCCGAGACCTGTAGGACAGCTAGAGGAAGGGTACCATGCAGTACAATGGAGATAACAGGGGGGAAAAGAAAGGAACAGAAGAAATATTTGAGATGAGTATTTCCCCAAATTAACATCAGACGATACCACAGATCCAAGTAGCTAAGAGAACACTGATGAAAAACACCAGAAAAACTATATCTAAGTGTATCATATTCAAACTATAGGAAAGCAAAGACAAAAAATTCCGAGCAGACCCATCGAGCTTTCTGAGGCAACAGTCCCAGTAGTTAAACCTAAAAGGCAGATCTGTAAACCCCAGGGAGTTTATAGTCTAATGGACGTCACATAATCCCTAAATACTGACAAAAAATTTACAACTAGGAAGTCCTCAAAAGGGATGTAAAGATACTAGAGCAATCAAGTTACCTGGAGTAGGCTGTTACCATTACTGTGTAAGCACTCAATTAGGTGGAAGAGGAAAAAAGCACATTTGTTATGAATGTAGGGAAAATAGTACACAGTTTTAAATGACTTCTGCTATTTACTAACTTCAACAATGGCCAGTTTAATTTAGCCTTTTAGCCTCAAATTTTATCATTTAAAATATAACTAAATTACAAACCATGTGTATATGCAAACCATGAAAATAGTCTAAGTCAAATATGTAAGTGTAAAGACCAAACCACACAAACAGGCATCATTCCTAGTGACTAGTCCTTTAATGGGTGAATTTACAGTTCAAGACGGAGTCACCTGTTTCATTAGATGCTATACGGCGAAATAAAAAATGTGGCCTTAAGACTACCTGCACCTCAGGAAGAAAACCTGCAGTAAGGCTATAAAAATATAAAATCGTAACTACTTAAAAATATGAGCAAATACCATCTTATTAACACTTAAGTTTACTGCTATAACTTCAAATATTTCTACTCTAAAGCTCAGCAAAAAGATATAAAAACCATTGAGATGTTCAAAGTGCCACAATGTCCAAAGCCTTTTCTTCCCTGGCTTCCACAGAAAACAGACGAGAACCGTCCCACAACTACTGGGAATGGACTCAGCAAGTGCACCCTGGATGTAAGCGGGCAAGGCGCCAGCTCACCAATGTGAACAGTCGTGCAGGCTGTCATGCAGGGCTTTCCGGAGCACTGAGTCCTTGTCATAAATGCCCCAGGTAGCTTGCAGCACTGAGTCAAGTAGGCAGTCTCCCGCAGTCCGGTTCCAAAGTGCGTACAGTCGACTGTCCAAGCGTGTAGCCAGTTCCAAGGACCAGTTTATAATTGGAGATTCTTCTTCTAACTCTACACAAGGAATTTAAAGAGCATGTTCACTGTCACACCTATGCACTTAAGAACAATTCAAGGAGGAAAGAACCTGTTCTCTAGATATTAACAGGCTTACATGTAATCTGTTAACAAACACCTAAATAAATCTGTCAATTGAAATATAAACCTTTTGAATAGCTGAAACAGTTCGTGGCTTTAGAATAATTTACTCAATTTTTAAATTCTTTACAATTTATTTTCTAAAAATGTTTAATATGGAACTATACCCAGTCTAGAATAGGAAGTAGAAAACCAATTTAACAACTTTGTTCCCACTACACAGTTAAAAACTGTAAATGTACATTTCCCCCCAGTTTTACTAAAACACAATTAACTCAATGAGCACAGGACAACACTGTTATTAAGGACTTCATATTTTTAATTTAAAGTAAAAATAAAACGTGTTCACCATACACTGAACGACTCCAAACCAAATCAAACTACTACAAAACAAAGCAGAAAGTTGACTGAAATTCAGGAAAGTTAATTACACTCATTAATTCCATGCCTACCTTTTTGAACATCTCTGTCAAGCACCTCATCAAATAATTTTTCCTGGACTGTTGGAGGCAAGTCTTCAATATCTGCAAGGAAAAAGAGTATTCAAGTATCTTATGTCTCACATCAAATCACCACGATGTACACTTTAGAGTTCACAATCAATTCTACCTCAAGAAAGATGAAATAAAGGGACAAAAAAAAGAATAAGGCTATCTGATTTTTAAGTTAATAAATTACATGCAAATTATTTTTCATTCTCTCCCACAATCTCAACTCTGCTCAGGCCTCTTATTTTCAGACTCGAGAATCTTCTTATAGAAGTTAACACGCCATTATCTCTGGCACACAGATGTTTCCATCGTCGTCCTCAAAGGTCTCTATGCTCTCTATCCAGTTAATTATTTGAGTAAAAACCATTGTCCTTTAGACGAGATCGGGAGCATTCAGGGTGGTATGGCTGTAGACAAAACCATTATCCTTTAAAAAATAGATTGTTTTAAGCTATTTTCAATACAAAATAAAAATCATCACTTGGGGTAAAGCTTAAATACAGGGCAAAGGCAGGTTAAATTACCAGCTACTGTCACCTAAAGAGTGATCCTAAGAATACAAAGTAACAACGATAAGAAAAAGCAAATACAATAATTAAGAAAAAAAAGAAACTTTCAGGTACTCACAACTGTAAAGGTACTTTTGCCCTACCCCTGTATATAGAGAATGTATTTCAAATGAAATTTGTCTAATTTTGAAAGGCTTAGTTATTATCTTCTGCCATTTGTAAATGCTCCTGTTTTGAGCTTTTATAGTCAAGCTCAAAACATTCAAAACCAAAATGAAAGATTTTAGAAACTTTTGGTGTTAGTGCATTTATTCACTGCCAACTAACAAAAACCATCTAAGACACTTCCCAATTATCGTTGAACTGAAAAATGAAAAGTTGTTTCACAAATACAATGGAAATCAATGTAATGAGTAAAGAAATTAGTACTTTCAAAAAAAACGACCCGAGGCCCACAAGAAAGCCCACCGTCAGCTGGCGATCCTACCAGACCCACCATAAGTTCATGAGCGGCTCCTGCACCGCCACTTCCAGTATAAACAGGAGAGTCGAGTGATTTAAGAGACACCTAAAACAGCTAAGTCGCCTGCTTTCTAACAGAAACATTTTCACTAGCCATATATAAGAAATAAAAGTCACAGTAAGTAGACATTTCACAGTGAAATGTGGGGTACCTGCTGGCAACGTGAATGTGACCAGGTCAGTGAGGAAGTAGCAGGCGAAGTCACCCTTCCTCTGATGCAGAGAGGCGGCGACCTCTCGTCGGATCTGCTCGGTCAGCTCAGGGCACACCATTGCTGGAATGCATTTCGCCGCTTGCTGAGACACCTTCAATGCAAAAGAAACGTTCCTCTGCATCTCACTTATCAACAGAAGTAGAAAACCGTGTTTAAAAGAAATTACCGACATCCCATAATTCAAGGTAGTGGGTTTTGGGGGGGGAGTGAGAAGAGGGGAGATAGGCAGACTCCCACATGCATGCCGACCCAGATCCACCTGGCAACCCTCACCCCATCTGGGGCCAATGCTCAAATCAACTGAGCTATTTTTATTTTTATTTTAGCATGTGAAGCTGATGCCTGGACCAACCAAGCCATCCTCGGCTCCTGGAGCCACACCCGAACCCATCAAGTCACTGACTGCGGGAGGGGAGTGTTGTTTTGTTTAAATTTTAAAATATACTGGGTATTATTTCCTCCTCAGTGGAAGTATGTATCAGTACAGTGTTCCAGGAAAACAGCCATTTTCCCGTCAGTGATTCTACTTGAGACTTAAAAATATACAAAGATGCACATGGAAACTTATGTCCAATGGTATTGTTCCCAAAGGTTCAAGTGTAGAACAGTCAACAACCCTCCCAAGTACGGAATAGCAGGGAAAACCTCCAGAGAGGGGTGTTTAGAACTGTCCTCTCCTTTTAAATGACAAAAAGCAACAAAGGATGCAAAGATACTATTTTATGTTTAAGTTGCATTCCTTTTGTGGAGCTCAAGAGAATTCTGAAATCAAAGGTGAGTGTCTGCTAGAGAGGAAAGGAGTCCAGTGAGAACCCTGAGTGAGCCCGCCAGCTCTGTTCTGTCCTGCGGACGGCAGCCAGCCTAAACCACCTTCCCGGGGGAGGCTTCCAGTCAGAATGCGGTTTGGAGATCTTCCAATATGCCACTCAAAGAATAGTTCTACAGATAATATCATCTACAAAATACATGTGAAAAACTTGATTGTAATTACTGTTAAATAACCAGTTTCAAAAAAGCCTGCATACCCAACAAAATCACCAGGCACGTTCTGAAAACTTCTGCATGACAACCCAGTTTCACTAAACTGGACTAGCCAGAATCACCAGTGACAACAATATCCTCACATCTTATCTCCATTAATTTGACACTCAAATTATAGAAAACCATGTACAGTATTAAATATTTTCAGAATTGCCCATTTCATACATGTTAAAAATGGATCCCAAAAGTAAACTCAAAATTGGCTCATACCGATCTGCTTACCCTCAGCCCCTTTCCAGACACCGGGACATGTTCTAGTCCAGACAACCTGACTGAAACCTGAATACTGCAGACACTCCCAGAGAAGTGGCCAGTGGGAGACAGCCTGCGGGCAGTCTCCTTCCACTGTGACCCTTAGACAGGCCATGTCCCCGAAGCCTGCCTCTCATCTCCTAGCCTTGCAACCCCATGACTGTCAACCATCTCATTAGTCCAGTAGTTCTTAACTTAGGGCCCGTGAACTTGGGAAGGGGCCGTGAACCTGAACATCAATTTTAATTTAAAATTTTTACTAACCACTTGTCTATATTTAAAATGCATTTTCTTGACTTAACGTTTTGACAGCTATGTTTCAATATACAGCAGACCCCTGAACAACACAGGTTTGAACTACACGGTCCACTTATATGATTCTTTTCATGAAGTATATATGATAAATGTACTCTCTAGCCTTTATGATTTTCTTAGTAACATTTTCTTTCCTCCAGGTTACTTTATTCTAAGAATACAGTATATAATACATATAACATACAAAACATGCTGTTTATGTTATCGATAGGGCTACTGTAGTTCAGTTTTGTGAAAAGACAAGTTACACTTGGATTTTAAACTGTACGGAGAGGTGGTGTCAGCATCCCAACCCTCAGTTGTTCAAGAACCAGCTGTAACTGTTTTCCTTTGTAATCCTATTTATTTTTATTTTATTCATTTAAAAATATTTTGAAAGGAGTTCACAGGTTCCAGCAGACTACCAACCAGAGTCCGTGACCTAAAACCCCTGACCTTGACACACGCCCCCACAATCGAGAGCTTTGTCCTCATCCTGGAGTACCTGGCCCTGTGCTCTCTGCAGACACGTCCTTATTCCAGACTCAGTCTCTCCTTCCAGCCTACCTACTGCCCCTTCAATCAGATCTGTCCTTTCCAGGACGTGCTTCACTCATAGCAAACTCCATTACCGAGTTTGTTCTCTACCTGGAACAACCCCCATTCCCCCTCTCCCATGTTGTATCACAGTTGGTCTATTCGTTCCATAGAATAAGCCTCAAGTGACTGTACGTAACTTGCTCAATCACGTTATCTATAACTGCTGCTCCATTGCAGCACCCTCCTCTCCCTCCTCTCGGATCACTTGCTGTTGTGAGACCAGCTGCCACTTCAAGAGCAGCCCTATGGAGGGGTCACATGACACGAACTTGAAGCCTCCTGCCAACCTCTGGGAACCAGATCCTCCAGCCGCGGCCCAGCCTTTTAACAACTGCAGCCATGGCCAACAACAGCCTGCCTGCCACCTCTGAGACCTTGCGCCAAAACCAGTCAGCTAACAGTCAGCTAAGCCAGGCTACTCCCAGGTTCCCTTACCCTCAGAAACAATGAAGAAACAAGTGTTGGTTGTTTTAAGCTGCCAAGTTTTGAAGCACCTTGTTACTCAGCAATAAATAATACAGTAGGGTAAAAAAAAAAGAAGGAAAACAATAATACAGTAGGGTTCTATCTCCTCACTGCTGGTTCCCAGATGGCTCCTGCAGAACCTTCTCAGTCTCCTAGCAGCCTGCGGGGAACCCAGGGCTCCCCGAGGACTTGCGCCTTGCATTAGCTCAGGCTGCCATCTCTGTCCCGTCCCCCACCATCACCAGCAACAGGACTCCACAGGCGGCCCGTCCCACACCCAGCACAACTGGGCACCACCACACGTGCTGTGCCAGGCTGCAGACACCACAGAAACTGTCTGGAGCTGCTCCGCCCTGTGCCAGAGCTCAGGACCCTCAGATCACACAGCTCCCTCTCCAACCGTCCCCTTCCGCTGGCCCTTGGAGTCCATCACGGCGTCTCTCCAGCCCCTCCTCCCGAGTCTACTGGCTGCCCGGCTGCCCTGCCGTCAACCAGGTGAGCATGGCTCCGAGCCTCCTGCTTCCTGTTCACATTTCTTACTCCCTGCGGTGCTCTGTACACAGAGCTCCCAAATATTAACACAGGGAAGTAAACAAATATGCAGACGTGTACACAGAGAATGTGGACGTACTGACAGCATCTGAACCCACAACTGAGCCAGCTCTCTGCACTTTTTACCCTATTGTCATTTTAAAAAATCACCTGGGAAACATAGCTGCATCCTAAATAATTTTTTCGCAACCTCTGTCATTTGTGACATCTACCTGGTTATCAATGCCAGAAATCTCAGAACTGACTTCGATCCCTGTCTTACTTCCCATCCAAGCTACCACGCACCCTGACTAGGTGACACACACGCCCCCAAACAGGCCCACTCCTTCCACGCCCACAACCACCCCTGTCCAGCGGAGCCCAGCCAGCATGGCAGTGCCAGCTCACCTAGCTAGGCATGCCTCTCTCCATCTGCAGCAGCCCAAACACCACCTGATCTTGTCACTTCCCGGCACCTCGACCAGACAGCCTTTTCGCTGCCGAGAGCAGTTTCTGAAGTCCTTGGCCCAGAAGATCCTTCATATCCGTCCTCCCTTCTCTTGCATTCTTCCCTGCTCAGCTCTCAGTCACCATCTAAGCCAAGCAAAGTCACCTGCAAGTTGCTGAATGCACCACAGCACCACCACCCTGGCCTCTGAATAGATGGTGCTCTCAGAGTCCTCCCCTCCTCCACCTACTTTATGAGACTAACCCTACGCCACCTTCAGATCGTACCAGAACACTGCCCAATCCAGGCAGAAGGCAAGGTGCCTTGGAACCACTGTGGTGCGCCTGCACTGTACAAGGTACCTGCTTGCTTCTCTCCTCTTGCCGAGACCAATGGAGGAGGAACCAACGTCTTCACAATCATGTCCCTTTTCTAGCACAGGGCCTGGCACATGGTAGATACTCAGTAAAGATGTGCCAGTGAAATGAATAATAGATACACAGAACTTTAAGTCAAACATGACTGAAGTCAAATATTGTGACAAAATGTCCTATTTTAAGAGCATATACCCTTTAAAAAGTATAAATGTTGAAGTCTCAAATTTAATATATTTTAAAGGGAATGAAAGAACTGTTTGCAGAAACATAACATCAAAAATATAAACAAAAGAACACATTTCCACCATGTGAGCCACGTGCAGGCAGACAGCCACACTCACCTCTGTGAGCAGTACGGCCAGCATGTCCTGCCTCTGGAAGCGTATGGCCAGGTGGACCAGGGTGTAGCCAACGTCAAACGCCGACGGGCGGTTCAGCAAGCGCACTTCATCCGCGGTGAGCTGGCGGGCGATGTCCCCTCCTGATGACTTGTAAGCTTCTATAGCAGCCAGGTCACCTTCTACCACCCCTAAAATAAGCGTCAAGATAGAAAAGAGTTTAATTCTGTTTTTCTTCACAAAGCATAAACCTGTAGCATTCACTCAAAACTCTTCATTGTTTCTCTGTGCTTCCTGGATCCTGGGGCATCGTTTAAATGCCCCTCCCTTTAATTTCTTCCTAAAACTAGAACTAGAACTGCCTTGTGAGGCACAGGCACTTACCTTCACATCAATGCTGGCTCCATGCTCTTGAGGAAGTTAGAATACATTAATTGAATCAGAGACTGATCGTCTCATACGAGAAACTAGACTTCACAGAGACACTAAGCTCCTGCCCTGGTCCTGACTCTGGGACACCAAGGAGACACAGATGCGCTTCCACAGGTACTAGGCGCTCTACCCTTTATGCTACATTTTTAAAGCAGAATCAAAACAAATGCTGACCCTTCCACACTGTAGTAGCTTCAAGACAATTTAGAGCAATTAAAACCATATTCAACCTTAAGTGAAAGTCAACAATATTTTGATTTCAGATTCTCTTATAGCCAAGTCTTTCTTAAACCCATTAAAAACTATTACTACTATGGCCTGACCTGTGGTGGCGCAGTGGATAAAGCGTCGACCTGGAAATGCTGAGGTCGCTGGTTCAAAACCCTGGGCTTGCCTGGTCAAGGCACATATAGGAGTTGATGCTTCCAGCTCCTCCCCCCTTCTCTCTCTCTCTGTCTCTCCCTCTCCTCTCTAAAATGAATAAATAAAAAAATAAAGAAATTAGAACCATCTTTAAAAAAAAACAAAAACAAACTATTACTACATTAAAACTTGAATCAGACTAGCCTGACTAGGCAGTGGCACAGTGGATAGAGCGTCAGACTGAGATGCAGAGGACCCAGGTTCGAGACCCCGAGGTCGCCAGCTTGAGCGTGGGCTCATCTGGTTTGAGCAAAAGCCCACCAGCTTGAACCCAAGGTCGCTGGCTCCAGCAAGGGGTTACTCGGTCTGCTGAAGGCCCACGGTCAAGGCACATATGAGAAAACAATCAATGAAAAACTAATGATTGATGCTTCTCATCTTTCTTCGTGTCTGTCTGTCCCTGTCTATCCCTCTCTCTTACTCTCTGTATCTGTAAAAAAAATAATAATTAATTAATTAAAAAAAACTTGAATCAGACTATTTTAAACAAAAATGTGCTAAAACATTACAAAAAGCTGGGTAGGGAGTAAAGAGAGAAAATAAGTATCACCTTTTCCAAATCTGTAAAGAAAATTCCATTCCCACTTAACCACATTATTAATCTCAACCCAAATTAACGTCAGGTGAAGACAGTAACCCTCTTTACTAAGCAGTACAGTGCATCTATGGAAAATAGCCCTGGCAAAAAAATGAAGGTGTTGGTGAGCTTCAAATATACCACAAGTAGTGTTTAAAAACAAAACAAAACACCAAGACTGTAGCACCAACCAAATAATTTTAAGTGTTTCCTAATTTTGTTGATTGGGTAAAATACACTAAAAATAATTCCTAGTGTAATTTTTAAAGTGTTTTTAAATTGCTGTCTAGAATTAGAAATTAGTGTAGCAATACTCATATCTGATAATGCTGACTACAAGACAGAAAAAGTACTCAGAGACAAAAATGGTCATTTCATAATGATTAAGGGGACACTGAATCAAGAAGACATAACAATCCTCAATATATATGCACCAAACCAAGGAGCACCAAAATATATAAGACAGCTACTTATTGACCTTAAAACAAAAACTGACAAAAATACAATCATACTTGGAGACCTCAATACACCGCTGACGGCTCTAGATCGGTCATCCAAACAGAGAATCAATAAAGATATAGTGGCCTTAAACGAAATATTACAACACCTGGATATGATAGACATCTACAGGACACTTCATCCCAAAGCGACAGAGTATACATTTTTCTCTAGTGTACATGGAACATTCTCAAGAATTGACCATATGTTGGGCCACAAAGACAATATCAGCAAATTTAGAAAAATTGAAATTGTACCAAGCATATTCTCTGATCATAAAGCCTTGAAACTAGAATTCAACTGTAGAATTAGAAATTAGATAAGAGCTATTCCTTGGAGTATAAGATTGGTACAATGTAACAATTTCCCCCAGTTATTAAATATAACAAAGTTTACCCTGGCCAGATAGCTCAGCTGGTGGGAGTTTTGTCCAGATGCACCAAGGCTATGGGTCCGATCCCCGGTCAGGGCACATACAGGAATAAACCAATGGATACATAAATAAGTGGAACAAATTAATGTTTCTCCCCCCATTAATCAATAAATACTATTTTGAAAAAGTTTAAAAACAGAAACCAGCTTTAAAACAATCATTCCAAAAATAAAAAATAAAACAATCATTCCATTCCCATATCCCTGAATGCCCATGACATGCAGAGCAAGCACTACGTAGGCAACGTGAGAAACACAAAGGCAGTAAAAACATGACTCCTGCACTCAAAACAGTCCTTTTTCATCATATCTGTAAGTCATAAAAGACCAGCATCGAAGTTTTCAAACTCGAGGGTCAAAAATCCCTTCTGGAAATCTAGAGTCTGTCCCTAGACAAATGAGCCCCTACCCCAACCACATACAGTACATCTTTCAGGTTAAGAATCTACCCATCAAATGAGAACACCTTCTTAAAGGCACACTTATTTTCCCAGCAGCACAGATTGATACATTCCTCCATGTCAACGCCAAGTACAGCAGGAACCCCACCTCCAACACACATAAACCCCGTAATGCAGCAGAGTGCCCTGGAGGAGTAAGTAGAGCTAGAATGTAAGCTAGGGGGCAGGAGACAAGGGGGATGAGTCTACTCAGAAGGGTAAACCTTAAGAATAGACACAAAGTACTACTTGAAATAAAAACAATCTATAGTTAAAGAGTCAAGTACAAAAGAACTCTAAAATTTAACATGTTTTAATCACCAATGAAAATCTGGAGGACTCATGACTTTGTGAATAACTCCGTCCATGTTCTGGAACTGAGCATGCCCACTCTATGGAGGACTCATGACTTTGTGAATAACTCCGTCCATGTTCTGGAACTGAGCATGCCCACTCTATGGAGGACTCATGACTTTCTGAATAACTCCGTACATGTCTGGAACTGAGCATGCACACTCTATGGAGGACTCATGACTTTCTGAATAACTCCATCCATGTTCTGGAACTGAGCGTGCCCACTCTATGAAGGACTCATGACTTTGTGAATAACTCCGTCCATGCTCTGGAACTGAGCATGCCCACTCTATGGAGGACTCATGACTTTCTGAATAACTCCGTCCATGTTCTGGAACTGAGCGTGCCCACTCTATGGAGGACTCATGACTTTCTGAATAACTCCGTCCATGCTCTGGAACTGAGCATGCCCACTCTATGGAGGACTCATGACTTTCTGAATAACTCCGTCCATGCTCTGGAACTGAGCGTGCCCACTCTATGGAGGACTCATGACTTTCTGAATAACTCCGTACATGCTCTGGAACTGAGCGTGCCCACTCTATGGAGGACTCATGACTTTCTGAATAACTCCGTCCATGTCCTGGAACTGAGCGTGCCCACTCTATGGAGGACTCATGACTTTCTGAATAACTCCGTACATGTCTGGAACTGAGCATGCCCACTCTATGGCCTCGTGTGTCCACAGCACTTCCTCTGGAAAACGGAGGGTCCCTTCAGTCCTGTCAAAGATGTTTCCAGGTGCACGCAGTGACGCTGCACCATTTTTACAGTTGTTAGCTTTAACCTTAATATGTATGTGTAATTTCTTTGTACGCTATAAATGTTCTGAGTACTTCCAAAAGCAACCCAAGGACCAAAAAGTCTGATCAATTTATCTGAAAAGATAGAGGAAGACCTACACAGTATTTGTGTAAGCCTGTGTGTATCACACACACACACACACACACACTTTTATTTCCCAAAGCCAAAGATGAGGTCATCTAAAGCTAAACATCAACTAATTTCACTCTTTTGGTTGGAGGAAGGGGAGAGCTTCCAAATCAGTCTTCACTATTTTTAGCTAACTCACTGTTAGCTGATGTATGGAAGAATCTCATCTTAGAAATTCTTAAGAATTCTCTTCCTCTCTCATGTTTCTGAGAGATCTCTAAATAGAAACTAATAAGCTTAAATGGGGTGGGAGTAGAATACAGACCAAATACCAAATAGTACAACAAAGTCAGCAAGCTGTGCTTTGGAATTATGATTTACAATGAAACCCAGTCTGCCTTCAAATAAAGTGTTTTTCAAAAATGTAAACAGAACATCAAATGGTGAACTGCATGGTACGTGAATATCAATAAAGCTGACGTGTGTCATTTCTATTCGGCCTAATCCAATACACCAAAGACACTTAGTTATTTCCCTCAACCCCAAGCTCTCTGCATTAAATTGCAGACACAATATGCTGCACCCTCCCTAGCACAGAATAAATACTGGAGGCAGCAAAGGAGGATGAACAGAGTAGAGATTCTGAAATTATCTAAACTTCCCACAACATGAAAAACACAAACTTATGTATAGGCACAAATATTTAAAAGCAAAGCATTTTATCATCTAATGCTTTGGGAATATGTAATTCCATACTTTTCATTAACCATAATTAAAAGCTCACAGTTAAGTTATTGGTGATTTTTCAGCTACAAAGATGGGTCAATTTATAACATATAAAATTTCATGAGAATATCACTGTACTGTCCACAGTTTTGGTATATCCTTATTACAGATTGTTCAGGAGAACTACGGATTAAAGTTTAGACAGCTTCTTGATAGATGGGTTTTCACTGTAAACATGTGGATTGGGCCCATGCTCAGATAATTTCCATTTTAGCTACCCCATGTTTTCTACAAGGGAAGAGTGGGAGCTGAACACCCAATCGTATGCAAAACAATTTACAAAATGTCTCTGGAGTTCTTCATAGAACATTACATTTCTACCACTTTTTAATATGCATTAGGGAATAACAGGAAAGTAGAAAGAAGAGTTAGTAGGTAGTAAAAGACAGCAAATAAACATCAGTGGTAAAATCTCACTGAATGTAAGAGACCAGGACAGATGAGAGAAGTTCTAGCAGAAGAGAAGTGACGTGTGCATGCCTCCCAGGTACTGACAGCTCACACACAGTCCTGCTAATAGTAACTGGGGCATCGCTCCTCTGACAAGTAGTTTACAGGCCCCCTTCCTCATTCATGCTAGGAAGCCAAATAAAAGGACCGCTGAAGGCAGAAGTTCACCTTATAAAACTAACCAGCAGTGTCATCAAACCTTCTACGCTGATAAATAAAATAAACTAGCTAAGTAGTGATGCATAATTACTAATAGAGACATGTCAGTGTACTTTTAAAAACACAGTAAGCTGAGAGTAAATAAAGACACTGAATTATACATTACAAACTATAAATTTGTTTAAAAAACAACTCACATATATTGTTGTGTGACCTGTGCCAGAATTTAACACACAAGGTTGGGCAAAAGTAGTTTACAGTTGTGAGTACAGCAGTTTATTCCTGTATTATTAATTATTGTCTTTTCCATACGAACTGTGAACCTACTTCTGCCAACCCTGCATTTTGAAGCCACAGGTCACAGCTCAGTAGGGACTTCACAGCTACTATGGAACTCCGATGGTTAGAATATGGAGCTGGCTTATAGATGTTTAGAAAACAGACTATTTTTTCCCCCATATATGGCAAAGTTTTCAAAGTTCTGCCTTGTTTTCTTTTATGACATAAAATCATAATGGTAACTAACTTTGAAAAGAATGCCAAATGGTTAAAAAAAAGCCAGGACTTACCTGAGCCCACAGGGGCCAGCTCAACACTACCCTGGAGTTCTATGGTAGCTGTAACCCACAGCATGCTTTACACTGTGGGGTCAGGCGGACCTGGAGTCGACTTGCACAATTTCAGGAGCCCTTAAAGAGAAAAGTTAGCTTTAAGTGGCGCTGTTCAAAACGGCCTTTACCATGGTCAGCAGAAAGATGCAGCTGTAGCTGGCTACAATGTCTGGTCATTTCTTCCCTATCCAGAGCTCAATTCACTTAACTGGTTTTGCATGTTAAACTGGAAACTATACTGCCCTGTGATACCTTTTCTTTATACTCTTAACCATTTGGCTATCTCTTTCAAACTTAAACATGAGCTGCTTTTTAAATAAAATGACCAATATTTTTAAGTGTATCTTCAAACAGGCACAAGCTCCTTGGCAATCCCAAACACAGTCTGAGCAGACAAATTACCTCTAGATGTACTTTTCATACACTAACCAACGGCAACACTAGCTACCACTTTTAATCCTAGAACAGTGCTACAGAACAGTAACCTGGTCCAACAGCCAAGAGATGGAAATCACAATGGGAAATAAATCCTTAAATTTAATCTAATCTATACTGTGTCAAGATGAGCTTCTATTCAATTCATTCAGTAAACTTACTCCATTATGGAAACATCCTCTTTAGAAAAATAAGATTCAATGATAGGGAAGTCAAAATAGACTCTAATTAAGAAAGGCTTTTAAATGTTCTATTATTAACCATGACAAAACATAGCTTATCCTTTAGAGAACTTACTTCCTTATCTTTAATCAGACAACCCAACTGCTGTGGAAATATAAATTCCCAAAACCATGTAACAACACAAGACCCGAAAGGCTAGACACCACCCTGAGAAGAACGTGCCCAGCAGGAAGAGCTGGAGCCGAAAGCCGATGGGAGGATTTGAAGGAACATCTCCGAGTTACCTTGGGAAGGTGGATCAGAGATGAGGACAAATGTTGATGGGTTAAAAAAGAGGAATGTGAGTTCAAATTACAAAGCTCACTTAAAATAGCACCAAGAGTCAATTGATACTCTGGTTCTTAAAAACATAGGGTTATAGTCACAAAACAGTGTCCACTACCCATACTCACCACTAAAATCAAGTCCTAAAGTCCCAAACGTTTTCCTGATTTCAAGTAGAAAGCTCTTCTGCCACATTGCCAAGTTATCTTGGCCAAACTTGGAACCAAATTTTAGATTTCTAAACCTATACTATTTTAGGTAGGCTTGGAGGAACAGAAGAGTCTAGCACAGTGATTTTCAACCACCAGCCTGCCAGAGATTTCATACTGGTCCGCGAGAGGATTAACCACTGATACGTGTGAAGACTATTCGGTAACCAGCGGTTGAACACCACTATGCCAGCCCCCTTTCTTCCCAGGTGAGAAAACCAAAAGGCAAATGAACATTCAAAAGCAGGCAGGGCGGGGGCAGGGGGAGAAGAAAGGAAAGCCTCTCATGACAGAGCACAACTTTATATTGTTCGTATAAAATCCATATTAACTCTTCTTCTAGCCAAAATACTCTGATAAAATTAAGACAGAACCATTGTATTGGAAGAAATGTTAAAAAGCTACTTATTCCATCTTACTAACCAGGCATAAGCACAAAACAAGAAAGTCCCTAGGATCTGCCACTGTAAGAAGGTCCCACAGCTTCAGTAAACTCGCGGCCTCGTGGTATCCAAATAAGCTGAGTGGTAGATTTTCCCCAAAAGTTTCAGGTCCATACATCTAACAACCCATCAGACATCATGGCTAACTGTGAGCTTCACCATCTTCAATGTTTGGGGAAAATGATACTGCTGTCCAACCCAAGCATCCTGACCAAAAACCTGAATTTCTTTCTTAAGGCCTCTCCTCAGCCCCAATACCATCAATTAACGGAAATTTTGTTGCTCTTACCTTTTAAGCCTCTCTCAAATATGATACATCCCCCTCACTCCATCTCCACTGCCTCCCTCCTAGGCCAAGACTGTGCTCTCTTACTTGGGCTGCTGTCATCTCCTCCTAAATGGTCTGCCTGCCTCCACTGCTGCCCCTCCAAACTAGTTTCCAGACTAGGACCAGGCCCAGGCCTGCTGAGCCATGGCTTACTCCACAGTGCTCAGGAGCGCACTCCGTGAACATCTGAATGCATGATGGACAGCCAATTAAGGAAAAGATAAAAACTAAGAATTTTAAAAAGCAAATGTGTAATACTGATGTTTTTTTAAAAATCAAAATAATTCCTAAACAAATGATGTAGAATCATTTTATATATAACTGAACAAATCAAATCAATGGCAAAAAAATTTTTTTAATTATATCAGTAAAAAAAATTTAGAAACATAGTTCTTAGTTCAATTCAAAAAACTGTAAAACAATAAAAATAAAATATTATTATAACTCTTCACCAAAAGAAGGAGAAAGAAAATTTTCAACAAATATGACTGGTACATATTTTTAATAATTATAAGACATGAATCAACAATTCACAGAAAAAAAAATACTAATGACTAAATGAGATAGCATGCTTCCCTGAAGAAGAAACTTCAGCAGAGACCCCGCTACACAGGGACTCTCCTATGGTGATGGTACAGACGTTCGTGGTCCAGTCCTTCCAGGCAGCAATCTACCAATGTGCATAGAAGTTCCTTGAATGCCTTTATGTCACTGAATCCTACAATCCAATTTCCGGAAATGCAAGAAAATTGTTAGAAATGCTGACAAATTTGGTCATCAAAACACTACCAGAATAAACAATTCTCAAGTAACTCAAAGGACTAATAGCAAGGGACAAGTTACTTAAAGGACAGATGCTCTCAAAGGGTTTGGGGAAAACTCACACAGAGAGACAGACAGGGCCAGAGGACAGGAGAGAACAGAAGTGGCGAAGCTGTACCAACTGTAAAGTCTAAGTCAAAGGCGCATGGTGCTCCGTGCAGTATACGTGTAACTTTTCTACAGGTTCTGAAGCTCCTCAGAATAAAAGGCTGATGAGGGGGAAAAGGTGGTTGCTTCTGGAAAATAGGATTGAAAGTAGAGAAAAGAAAAAAATACTTGCTTTTCTTTATAAATTCTTCTACCTACACTGCTTGATTTTTTTAGCCATGTGCACAGTCTAATGTTTTCAATTAAAATTATTTTTAAGGTAAACAGTAAAGTCCTCCAGAGTCTAAGCATCTTTTTTATATTTAATATTTAAATGATACTTTTAATTTCTTGTGTTAATACAGTGCTTTTAAAAAATGAAAGCCTTTACTAAACCAATGACACACATTCAAATATCAGTGTCATGTAATCAGAAATCACCAGACATATCCCACTTCTCAGCAATAGGAGGCGCACTATGCGTTGGCAGTCCTGTGTAATCCATCATTTCTAAACACCAGGAAGACTGGCTGTCTCAAGCAGATGACAGGCAACCAGGAGACTACCACCAGCCTTCTATTCCTGCATTTACCGCCCATCTGCCTTGACTCATTGTCCCTGGAAGCTTCCATGTTATCTCAGGTGCTTCAAGACACTTCCCAAGGCCAGGCTGGACGCGCCACAGGAAGGAAAACGTGTGTATTCCCTGGATTAGCGTCTCTATTTTTCTGAGAATTACCACAACTCACTTAAAAATGACATAAAGTGCCATTTTATATCCAGAATACCAAAATCACAAGAGGAATTCCTTAGAAACCAAAATGTATCTGAAGATAACACTCCTTTCATGGTTCTAAAAACAATTCTATTGCCTGTAACACCAACTACCTTGGCTAGGAAGACCACCAGCAAGGATGTGGACGGAGTAAAAAGACCTGAGACTTTATAGCTAGATACACACGTGGCCTGAGTACGAGCCCACAGTTAACAAGGACATACAAGGCATGGCCAGCGTGCTGGCACTCTGCTTTCCTTTTAAGGATGCAGTGCCAAAGAACTGCTGCACAAGTCTGTGTATATTTGGGATTCTATTAAAAGCCTCTAATAAAATATTTTAACTCAAACTATTAAGAGTAGCTAGCTAATCGGACATGAGTCAGGAGAGGGGAACAGAAAGAAGGAAGAGAGTATCAACCTTAAACACAGCCATCAGCTGATAACCAGATGGCTAACTTCAGTTCTCAAGCCTCTGATAGGACCCAGGGCAGCTACACACCCGTGGAGCACATGTGCAATGGGACTGAAAAAACAAGGCATTGACCAATATGTGATCTTCTACCGGGGACACTACATGTGGAAGGGCAAAATGATAGAAAAAAGCATGAGCACAGCCTTAAAATGCAAACAGCACAGGCACACAACTGCCCACTACTGGCAGAGGTGTGTGCAGGCAAAGGGCAGGAAAGAACAAGCGGGGGAAGTGCCCAGTTACGCAGACAACCTGACTATGTAACCAAACGGAACACTCGACTCCATCTGAGTTGCCCGCTTGGAAATCTCCCAAGTGTACTTTCTCTTTGCCAATGGCACCTCTCGTCTGAAATCATTCTCCGGAGAGAACAACAGCCAAGGAACCCAGAACTGTAGAACTGGTGACAAAACCATTTTGTTTTAAAAAATATCATTGGCCCTGGCTGGATGGCTCAGTTGCAGAGCATCGGCCCGGCGTGTGGAAGTCCGCAGTTCAATTCCCAGCCAGGGCACACAGGAGACCTGCCCATCTGCTTCCCCACCTTTCCCTTCTCCTCTCTCTCTCTCTCTCTCTTCCCCTCCTGCAGCCAAGGCTCCATTGGAGCAAAGTTGGCCCAGGCGCTGAGGATGGCTCCACGGCCTCTGCCTCAGGCGCTAGAATGACTGGTTGCAACAGAACAACGCCCCCTGGTGGGCATGCCAGGTGGATCGGGTTGGATATATGCAGAAGTCTGTCTGACTGCCTCCCTGCTTCTAACTTAGGAAAAATACCAAAAAAAAAAAAATTTATAATTTAAAAATCTCATGATTTTAAATGTCTAAGACTCAAGACATTTTCTTTAGGCGTGCCTTTATTCCTATTTAAAGCAATGTGTTAAGGGGAGGGAAAAGCATTAAAAAGAAGAGCCAGGAAAATAGTCTGGTATCAATATAAAATCAAGTTAATCATCAAAATGGCTCATTAGCATCCTAAAATAAACCTAGCACTCAAATTAAAAATAACCATAACTTAAATCCATCCGAACAGTGAACAATTTCATTAGCATCCTCTCTGAATTCCCAACAGATGATCTCCAAAAATTAAATATCAGAACACAGATCCACTACTGGGCTAGCAACTCAAAAGTGATAATTACTACAAAGCAATTCCATAGGGCAGAAAAAATTCTAAAGGCGGAAAATGGATTGTGCAAACAGCAATGGTACACCAAGTTAAAAATAAGCAAACAAAAGCAAAGGAAAAAAACCCAAATACTACGGAAATGCCACACTTAAAACTAAGTTCAGCCTGACCAGGCGGTGGCGCAGTGGGTAGAGCATCGGACTGGGATGCAGAGGACCCAGGTTCGAAACCCCAAGGTCACCAGCTTGAGCGCGGGCTCATCTGGTTTGAGCAAAAGCTCCCCAGCTTGGACTCAAGCTCGCTGGCTCAAGCAAGGGGTTGCTCGGTCTGCTGAAGGCCTACGGTCAAGGCACATATGAGAAAGCAATCAATGAATAACTAAGGTCTCACAATGAAAAACTGATGATTGATGCTTCTCATCTCTCTCCGTTCCTGTCTGTCTGTCCCTGTCTATCCCTGTCTATCCCTCTCTCTGACTCTCTCTCTGTCCCTGGGGGAAAAAAAAAAAAAAAGTTCCAATATTGTGGCCTACCATAGAATGCTGGCAAATAACAGTGATTAGTGATTAATAGATTACCTTGGGACAGTGGTCAGCAAACTCATTAGTCAACAGACCCAAATATCAACAGTACAACGATTGAAATTTCTTTTGAGAGACAAATTTTTTCAACTTAAACCAGGGGTCTCAAACTCAACTCAGCATGTGGGCCGCAGAGCAAGATCACAGCCGTTCCGTGGGCCGCACTAGGTCTACAAAAGGCAACTGTTACGCAACATTTTTCTCACTGCAGTTGAAAACAAAAAAAAATCAGTACAAAATTGTTCGGCGGGCCACGAGTTTGAGACTCCTGACTTAAACTATATAGGTAGGTATATTCCTTATCGAGGTAGCGCCGCATGTGGTATTTTGCGGAAGAGCCACACTCAAAGGGCCACATGTGGGTCGCGAGCCACGGTTTGCAGACACGGCCTTGGGACATAGCAACCATATATATACCTATATCTATATAAAAAACCCCTGGACGATGGCACCGTGACTGCTCCCGGGTTGGGAGAGTGGCAGCCAAGAAAGGACATGGGAGCTCCAACCCTTCCCTTGTGCCTCTCTTCCATCTGGCTCTTCCTGAGTTACATCTTTTTATAATAAACCAGCAATCTAAGTAAAATGTTCTCCCGAGTTCTTTGAGCTATTCTAGCAAATTAACTGAGCCTAAGGAGGGGTATGGGAACCTACCTGAACTTCAGAATGGCATGGGGAGGAGGGGCCCTTGGGGGACTGAACTGTTAACCTGTGGCACTGGTGTCGGCTGATACGGGTTCTGACACCAGTTGAAGAGGGGTTTGTGTACGGAGTGTCATATAAAAAGCATTTTACTGAACTTGCACTTAGAGAAGCTTAGGCTATCATTCAAAGTTGAAATAGAAGACTGCTCATAAGTATTGAATGTCTCCCTGCCCTGTCCTGCCATGGAAAAAGTCCAGTCTTGTCTTCATTAAGCCCAGTACAAAGACCCAAGTCAGATACTCTGCGCACGGTTCAGCCCATATGACAGCACAGTCCAGCCTGTATGACAGCACAGTCCAGTCCAGGCGCAACTCAGAGCCTATCCTCGGGAAACTGCTTGGCTACCGGGCCAGAAGCGGTTGCCAGCCCGCACAGCATTGCTGCTGCTTGGAGTCCCAGCAAATGAACAAGCAGGTCAAGCTTGTTTCCAAGGAGGAAGAGAAAGTAAACAGTACTAAACCTGTGTTTATATTTTTGGAATGGGAAAGACTGGCTTTAGTTTACGCCAACCAGTTTCTTCTTCACGTGCTCGTGTTGGTTCCTCCCACTAACCCAGGGGTCAGGAACCTTTTTGGCTGAGAGAGCCATGAATGCCACATATTTTAAAATGTAATTCTGTGAGAGCCATACAACGACCCGTGTACGTTACACATTATCCAATAAAAAATTTGTGTTGTCCCAGAGGACAGCTGTGTTTGGCTCCAGCCACCCGCAACCATGAACATGAGCCATAGGAAATGAATGGATTGTAATACATGAGAATGTTTTATATTTTTAACGTTATTATTTTTTTTATTAAAGATTTGTCTGCAAGCCAGATGCAGCCATCAAAAGAGCCACATCTGTCTCACGAGCCATAGGTTCCCGACCCCTGCACTAACCAATCAGTTCCTTCTACGTTCAACTGACAGGTCTCTAAGGTCACTATTCTGGTTTCACTGCCCATGCCTTAAAGTGGAAGCACAGAAGCACCTTTCCTCAGCACGAAAACCGGCAGTGCCTTCAGGAAATTCATCCCAAACGTGAGTCTGAGGGTTGAGGTACAATGGACTCTTAGAATGTGCAACTGAGGCCCTGGCCGGTTGGCTCAGTGGTAGAGTGTCGGCCTGGCGTGGAGTCCTGGGTTCGACTCCTGGCCAGGGCACACAGGAGAAGCGCCCATCTGCTTCTCCACCCTTCCCCCTCTCCTTCCTCTCTGTCTCTTTCTTCCCCTCTCGCAGCCAAGGCTCCATTGGAGCAAAGTTGTCCTGGGCGCTGGGGATGGCTCCATGGCCTCTGCCTCAGGCGCTAGAATGGCTCTGGTTGCAACAGAGCATCGCCCCCTGGTGGGCATGCCGGGTGGATCCCGGTCAGGTGCATGCAGGAGTCTGTCCGTCTGACTGCCTCCCCGTTTCCAACTTCAGAAAAATAAAAAAAAATAAAAAAAAATAAAAAAAGTGCAAATGAGCCTATGAATACTTTAGCCTTCTATCAAATTAAGCTAAATAAGATACTGAAGTTTCTTACTGAAGCAGGCTTTCCAAGTTTTATAAAATATACTATCCAACTCCCTTTGCTCTCTTTCCCCATCAATATCTACCTACCTACCTTTATTAACAGGATCCAATGTTATCTCGAGATGACAGGGTCAAAACTGAGTTAAACTGTAGGATACCCAGCTGATGTCTGGAGAATCTGAGAACTGCTTGGTTTGAGCCCTGGCCAACCAAGCAGGCTGTGAAGAAGCTCT
This sequence comes from Saccopteryx leptura, assembly GCF_036850995.1. NCBI lineage: Eukaryota > Metazoa > Chordata > Mammalia > Chiroptera > Emballonuridae > Saccopteryx > Saccopteryx leptura. The sequence continues at coordinate 6,603,910 of NC_089515.1, forward strand.
ATGACACTGACATGGCCCAGGTCAACACCCTAATCAGGCCTGATGGAGAGAAGGCAACATATTGAATGGCTCCTATGATGCTTTACATGTTTCCAACAAAATTGGGGTCATCTAAACTGAGTCCATCTGGTTAATTCTAAATATAAAAAATTTACACTAAAAAAAACAGAAGACTAGAAAAGACACACGAGTGAGTTTTTACTTACAAACACTTTGACCATCTTTGTCGAGAAAAAGGTAACATGGCTGGCTACATCTTATCCAGCAAGTCACTTAGCCTCTCTAGGTTTCAACTTCTCTCATATTAACAAAAGGACGACTCTGACTCCCTCTAGGAATTGGTGACAGTTAAGTTTTTCTAAACTTGTCAAATTAAGATGTTTATATAGTTTTTTATTAAACCAGTTTCTTCTTCACATGCTCATGTTGGTTCCTCCCACTAACCCAGGGGTTGGGAACCTTTTTGGCTGAGAGAGCCAAAAGATTCTTTTATTAAGATGCTATTCGTATTAATTTACTATTGCTGCTCTAACAAATTACTACAAACAGTGACTTATAGCAATACAAATTTTCTATCTTACTTAATATTTTGGAGAGGTCAGAAGTTCCCACGTGGGTCTCACTGGACTAAAATCAAGCTTCACTCCTAAGAAAGTTCTAGGGGAGCCTTGCCTTTTCCAGCTTCTAGAAGCTACCTGCCCACAGTCTTTGGCTGATAAACCTGAATCACTATCACATCCCTGCGACCCTCACTCTTCTGCTTCCCTTTCCTTCTTTCACATTTAAGAACCCTTATGATTACATTACACCCACCTGGATAATCTGGGATAATGTCTCCATCTCAAGGCTATTACTTTAATTACAACTGCAAAATCCCTTTTGCCATATAAAATGACTTAAACACAGGTTCTGGGGATTAGGATTTAGTCATTTTGGGGGGCTGGGAGGGCATTATTCTGCCTGCCTCATTCACTATTTAAGTCAGTTGTGTATATCAGAAAAGGCACAAAAAGGGGTTCATATAAGAAAGTAAATAGTAGGCAAGTAAAAAAATGCAAATTTGGATACTGTAACTCATCTCATTAATACTCTAGTTTTCAAGATGCCTAATGTTCTCTGCCTTCAAATAAGGCATCAATAATACATCTCTGTGGAGCAAATTAATTTTTGAAGCTAAGGAATACTGAACCAGAAAATAGAGGTCTATTTTTTTCTTTACAATAATTTATGCCGTGGGTTTCCTCTACACTTAAAAAAGCAGCCTAATGAGTAAAATCACTTGTATCTTATGTCAAGGATTTTCTTTTGTTTTGTTTTGATGCAGTAATTTCCTTGATATAAATCATACTATCATTCTAGTTCACAGTAATACCGTCTTTCAAAAACTAGTCTATGACTTTTCTTCCACCGAAGTTAATTTAATTTTGTGTGGTTTACTGTACAACACTCCTTTCCTTTGACCACTCTTAAACTAGGAAAAAAGTTTCCATAGGAATTACATGTTACCACATACTTGTTTTTCAAGAGAAAGAAAAATAACACTAATACAACCTTAATGGTTTACTTCCTTGAGAAAAACCATCCTTATACATAAATTTTAATACCAAAATAAATTGAAAAAAAATGTTTATTACACCTATACAATTGCTAATTTTTGTTAAAATGAAAAAAGAGACCTGTGGTGGCGCAGTGGATAAAGCGTCGACCTGGAAATGCTGAGGTCGCCGGTTCGAAACCCTGGGCTTGCCTGGTCAAGGCACATAAGGGAGTTGATGCTTCCAGCTCCTCCCCACCTTCTTTCTCTGTCTCTCTCTGTCTCTCTCTCTCCCTCTCTGTCTCTCTCTCTTCCTTTCTCTCTCCTCTCTAAAATGAATAAATAAAATAAAACTAAAAAAATGGGCACACGTGTTTAACCCCTTACAAGTTTGAGGTATTTTTACAGTTACATCGGACCTCTGGAACGGACAGCTTTATATGACACCGTAAGCAGGTTTCTAGCAAGGGGATCAAAATACAATTGGCATCAATATAGAAAATAACTGCCATAAATACTGGTTTTCAAAATAATTAAGTTATAAGAAAAGGAAATATTACATCACATATAACAATATTTTTGCAAACAACTTTAAAGAAAAAGTTAATTATAATATGTTTTCTATGTTTTAAGAATCACGTAAGTTTTGAGACACATCAAAATATTGCTCAGGAATAATCAAGACTACAACCCTCATAATTCCATTTTAGCATGCTCCCTGACAAGGACATTCTGGGTTAGCCCGTAGGTGAGTGATTCCCAACAGGTGACACACTGCAGTTCACCCCAAAGTTCAGAAGCTGCAGAGGACGTTACTGATGCTTACATTCTCTATAATGCCCCTGCCATGGGCAACTGAATGTGTCAGTATAACAAGTTCAGTTTTGCAAGTGATCCCTTTGTAAGATATATAAATGTCTAATCACAATGTCGTATACCTGAAACTATTATATTTCAACTATAACTGAAATCAAAACTTTTAGAAATTTTATAATTCCAGTTTCACATGTACTCATTACACACATTGATTCCTAGTCCCCTACGCCCTCAGTACCCATTCCCTCCAACTCAAATCCTTCCCATCTTCCTCAGCAGGGACACTGGACAATACAGCTACTGTTCAAGACATGCGACAAAATGCCAAGAGGAAGCATATTTTTCAAGTAAAAATTTTACTTGATTTGGGACTTTTAAGTATAACCAACATATAGAATGATTTTTTCTATATATCATATATTCATCAAATGATGAAATAGTCACCAGTGAAGTGGGAAGATAAAGGGTGAAGGAACCAGACTTGAAACTGTCCACCTCCAGAGACTGCCTGGTGATAACTGGGGCCTCTCCTCCCCCCAGCAAGACTCTTCAGCACTGCCTGCTCTGCTGTCCCCGGATGGGAGAGGGTGAGTTAGCTCCCACTGCGTGAGCCTCAGGCAGTCTTTAAGATGGACACAGAAAGCTTGGAAGAAAGCCAAGAATCTAGAAACTCAGGAGACGAACAGAGTAAACCAAATTTCCACAAAGGTCTATTCACTGATTGATTTAACAAATAACCGAATGCCTGCTATGTATCAGGCAGTTTTAGGCTCTAGGATACAGCTGTGAACAAACAGGCAAAATTCCTGGCCCTTATAAAGCTTAAACTTCAAAGAAGAAGAAAATAATAAAGTGACTAAGTATACTATCTGAAGGTAACAAATGTAGAGAGGCCTCAAGAGAAGGCAGCGGCACTGAAGAAAAGAGTTTAAGGAAGTCAATTAGCTAAACTACAGTCTGGAGAAGGAGCAGTCCAGGCAGAGACAAAGGCAAGGACAAAGACTTGAGCCTCCTTCACACAGAAGCAACATGGCCAGAGTGGCTGGAATGACTGAGCAGACTGAGAGCCACAGATGAGGTCAGAGGGAAACACCGTGTATAGGGGACAGATGTGTGGGACAGCAAGTGAGCGTGGCTCGTACTCTGGGGGACACCGAGAATCACTGCAGGGCTCTGAGCAGCCCCATGAGGATGGAGAGATTATAAAGGAGGGCAAGGACAGAGAGGGGACCATGTTTGGACCAGGGTGGAAGAAACAGTCAGATTCTGGATATCTTTTGAAGGCAGAGCCAGTTAAGAATTTCTGACAAATAGGAACTGAGTATAAAAGAGGAAACCAAGGATGACCAAGGCTTCTGCACAGCAAATGGAAACTTGAACTTGCCATCAACCACGAGGGGCTGTGAGAGAACAGATTTGAGGGAGACCCAGTTCAGTTCTAACCACACTGGGTTTGAAATGACTTTGTATTAGACAGTCCCTGATTTATGATGGTCTGACTTACAATGTTTCAACCTTCCAACCGTACGTAAGCAGTATGTCCTCAGTAGAAAGCGCACACTGAACTGTAGATTTTAATCGTCCCCCTGGCTAGCACTGCCCTACAGACACTTCCTGGTGATGCGGGACAGCGGCAGCACCTGCACTCCCAGCAGCCAAGGGCTCACAAAGGACTCACCAGTGCTGTGACCACACTGCCAGTGCTTTCTAAATGCTCTTTGATTTGCTATTATTGTCTGCTCACAATGGGTTTATCAGGACATGAGCCCACCATTAAGTTAAGAGCATCAGTACTAGATGTTCAAGGGAAGCTGCTGCATAGGTAGCTATCTGGGTATATGAGTCTAAGGTTCAGAAATACAAAAAGTTACTACCAGATTTATTTGGGAATTCTTATCTGACCCTGTGTCTTTTCAAGGAATCCAATCTGGGTCACAAATTTAAATGTTCCTTTTTTAAAAGGGCAACTGATTCAATAGTAGAACTAAATAGTGTTGAGTAGTGCTGCCCTATTTTCCAGGGACATTATTATCTTTCCAGTGAAAAGCAGTCTATGATTAGCACTAACATGCCTTCCCAGAAAAGACTCGGCAGCAAAGCGCAGACATTCCCGAGCCCACTGCACCTCAATGCACACCTCTGCCTGCCACTCCGGCTCCAGCCCCAGGTTCCACTCTTACTGGAGTCAGGCTTTGGCCCTGCCATCCTCCCACCCCACGTCCTCGGACCACTTCAGATAATCTGACTCCTGTGAAACTTACACCCCACAGTCACGGAAAGATCTTTGCTCAGTACTGCTGAGTGTACAGTTTACTTTTGCCTTTCAACAGCTCCATCTTTCTCGTTCCTAGTTTAACCAGCTACAAAGCCTGAGGTTGAGATTTTTTGGTTTCCAATTTCATATTGCTCACATCTGATATCTAGAATAAGTTTTATAAGAAGTACACATTTTATACTTATTGTACATACTTTGAAGATTTTTTCTTAGCACATGTGCTGGCTGAAGCAAGTGCTAAATGATTTTTATTTTTTTTATTTTTTTAAAGAAGTTTTACATTTTTATTTATTTATTTATTTATTTATTCATTTTTTTAGAGAGGAGAGGGAGAGACAGAGAGAGAGAAGGGGGGGAGGAGCTGGAAGCATCAACTCCCATATGTGCCTTGACCAGGCCAGCCCAGGGTTTCGAACCGGCGACCTCAGCATTTCCAGGTCAACGCTTTATCCACTGCACCACCACAGGTCAGGCACTAAAATGATTTTTAAATGCATAACATCAGCAATCCAAAATACACCTAATGAAATCTGGAGAACGTCAGACAGGGAGAAAAGGAAAAGCAAAGGTTAATTTTCAGTTATGTGGACTTCTATTAACTAATACAACAAAATATAAGCAAGGAAAAAATGTTTTTAGCATATTTCAGAGATCAGAACATAACTACCCAACAGAGACCGGGCCATAATCTTTTGTACAACTGTTCGGAAACAAATTGTGTACTGAACAGTAAAAAAATATCTGATAGAAAACACAATCCATCTTACCAAAAACCGAACACAATCAATCCTTGGCCCTAAGAACCTAGAAATTCTGGAGTGGGTGGGAATAGAAATCTAATGACAAAGAAACTGTTTTGTAAATAAAACAAGACTAAATCCAATACTGGCCCAGCTGGCAGGAGTTTTTGTTCAGCCTTTAAAAGGAACTCACAGCTCTTAGAATTTGAAGAGGAACAAGGACGATGTTCACACCAAGATTGTGTGGAGAGAAATATAAGGAAACACCAACAAGACAGAGTAGTAATAAAGACAAGAAATAACAGCCACAGAGACAAGGTACTATAATACTGATTGGTCTAACTTGTGTGTTTCAAGGACAGAAAACATTTCAAAGCAGAAATTCTTGTCCTAAGGTCCACTAACTTGAAGAAACAATGAACCTGATTCCAAAAGAATTCTAATACCCCAAAAGAGGTTAAGAATCATCACAATGTAGTTCACTGGCATCTATAGACTTATGTGTACTATAACATCACCTTGTAGTAAACAAGTGTGCTACTCGCAAAAGTGATTTTAAGAGTGTTTCAAAAGGCACCTGGCTAAAAGATAATAACACCTAGTACTGAAGGTCACACCATGTAAGATTCCATTTACATGGAATATCCAGAATAGGCACATCCAAAGAGAAAGAAGGCAGACCACTGGCTGCCAGGGAGGAGGTGGGGAAGGGGATATGAAGCACTCCCTCAGGGTTCTTTTCAGGGTGATGAAAGTACTTCAGAACCAGACAGTGGTGGTTGTACCACACTGTGAATGCACCTAATGCCACTGAACTGCTGTTCACTTTCTTTTTTATTTTACTGATTTGAGAGAGAGAGGAAGGGGGGAGAGAGAGACAATGTGTTCCTGTATGTGCCCTAAGGGGGACTGAACCAGCAACCTCTGCACTTCGGTACAATGCTCTAACCCAGGGGTCGGCAAACTCATTAGTCAACAGAGCCAAAAATCAACAGTACAACGATTGAAATTTCTTTTGAGAGCCAGATTTTTTAAACTTATGCTAAATAGGTAGCTATACTCCTTATTGAGGTAGCTCCGCACGTGGTATTTTGCGGAAGAGCCACACTTAAGGGGCCAAAGAGCCGCGCATGTGGCTCACGAGCCATGGTTTGCCGGCCAGTGCTCTAGCCAAACGCGCTATCAGGGAAGGGTGCTGCTGTTCACTTTCAAAATGGTGAATTTTGTTATGTGATTTGACCTCAATTTAAAAATTAATAATAAACCCTTTTATATCTCTTTATAAAAGAAAATAAAGACAACAATGAAATAAGTATTACCCCACTTTGGGAAGGAAAAAGAGAACAATGGGATGAAAAGGGACAGTGCAGAGAAAAGATGGCTCGGGGTGTTCTCAGCCCCAGTCCTCAGGACAGGAGAGAAGTGGACTACCAGTTACTAAGTGCCTACCTACTGTGTGTGGTGATGAGAGACATTCTTTCTGCCAGGTCAAAACTAAAAAACTCATGTCGTGAAATCTCCCCTTAGGACTTGCAGATTCATATGGTTATGTCTTCCATATTCTTGGGGCTATATTCAGGGGGATAAACAAAAGAACTTAATACTGAGAAAAAGCCTGATCAGGTGGTGACGCAGTGGATAGAGCGTCAGACTGGGATGCCGAGGACCCAGGTTCGAGACCCCGAGGTCGCCAGCTTGAGCACGGGCTCATCTGGTTTGAGTAAAGCTCACCAGCTTGGACCCAAGGTCGCTGGCTCCAGCAAGGGGTTACTTGGTCTGCTAAAGGACCACGGTCAAGGCACATATGAGAAGGCAATCAATGAACAACTAAGGTGTTGCAACGCGCAACAAAAATCTAATATTGATGCTTCTCATCTCTCCGTTCCTGTCTGTCTGTCCCTGTCTATCCCTCTCTCTGACTCTCGCTCTCTCTGTCTCTGTAAAGAAAAGAAAAAAGTTAAAAAAAAATACTGAGAGGCCCTGGCCAGTTGGCTCAGTGGTAGAGCATCGGCCTGGCGTGCGGGGGACCCGGGTTCAATTCCCGGCCAGGGCACATAGGAGAAGCGCCCATTTGCTTCTCCACACCCCCCCCCCTCCTTCCTCTCTGTCTCTCTCTTCCCCTCCCGCAGCTGAGGCTCCATTGGAGCAAAGATGGCCCGGGCACTGGGGATGGCTCCTTGGCCTCTGCCCCAGGCGCTAGAGTGGCTCTGGTCTCGGCAGAGCAACGCCCCGGAGGGGCAGAGCATTGCCCCCCTGGTGGGCGTGCCGGGTGGATCCCGGTCGGGCGCATGCGGGAGTCTGTCTGACTGTCTCTCCCCATTTCCAGCTTCAGAAAAATACAAAAAAAAAAAAAAAAAAAACTGAGAAAAACATACAGGGTGGGGCAAAGGTCGGTTCACAGCTGTATGGAAACAGTTTGTTCTTGTATCATTATTTACTGTATCATGGTATTTTCCACACAGCTGTAACCCACCTTTGCCCCCCATATACAGCCATAAGCCATGTTTAAAGCTTTATGACTGCTCTACATACTTACCTTGAGTAGGCACAAGCATTTCCTTTACAAAACCAAATGTCAAAGCAAGCACCCCCCCCAAATCATCAGTCATCACATTTAAAAAGCTAACCTACTGAAAAAAAAAAAAAAAAGACGGAAATGTGGAAGTCAAACAACTCCTTTTGTGAATTACACCACAAATAATTAACTCACAGCATGTCTGTCTTTTAACAGCTCTGAGCCAGTAACCAGGACCAATGTCCAGAACTTCCTCAGAAAAACACCAAAACCATCAAACACACAAATCATAACCGAACCTATGCAATCAGCTGGCCTTGTGAAATCAGTTCATAAAGTTTGCAAGTATTTACTACCAGACATTCATGTTCAATTAACATCATTATTTTCAAGGTCAAAATTACGCTTGTTCAACTTCTTAGAGTCATACATTTTGTGATATTTTTAGCATCTGACTAAAGCTTCTGCCATCACAAGATGCTCACACTGTTAACAAACATGGAAGCAGCAGGTGGTGTTCCTCAGTCACATCTTGTTACAGTAAACAGAGTAGCAGTGTTAAATTCCAGGTATGTATTTTACTATTGATGTGCAAACAACTTTGCTTTCAGGTTTTCTCCCTAGAGATGGAGAGGCACACAGTGAAATGGAAGCAACGTGAACACAGTTAATGTAAGATCACACACACACAGGTTCTTGGGCATGCACATGAATGGACTAACGCTAAGTGATATTGGCCCTGCTTGTATCTTTCACGTTATCTTCAATACCTTTCCCAATCCCGGTCAATTAAATGCAGAAACTTACCCACACAAGCATTGAGGAAGAGCCAATCAGTCTTTTTCATCCTGTTTTTAATCTGCTTTAGTTTTTTAAAGTCCACTTCAAGTTCCTCCTTGCTGCCAACAGCACCAGCCAACTCAATCCTCTGAAAATCCATTTTCATTTCCGAGTCGCGTTTTGTAGTAGGAGGCGATCTTCTTTGGCTATTACTACTGCTGCAGCCTCCTCTCCATCGAGCTCTGTCTTGCTCATTTATTATTGAAGAAGCCTCTTCAGTCTCTGCCAACCCTATTGCTTCAATATTATTAGGTCTGGGATGATCACAAACAACACATTTTTTAGCCTTGGCCCAGTTTTCATATGTGCAAATAGAACAAGTCCAATGCTGGGTCCTTGTGTTCAGTTTATTTCTGTCATTGTACTCCTCACAAGGATCAACAGAAAATGCAACTGGTCTTGAGCCAGATCCCGAGGACTGAGGAGATTCTGTGGGACTCCTGGTCCTACGCTGGGATAAGCACTGGGTACATCTGATTGCTCTTGGCCAGTTCAAATATGTGCACATGTGGCACGACCACTTATTTGTATTCTCCATGCTGTACGAAGACTTAACCCTTGGTCTTGCACTTGAGTCTGGGCATATCAAAGGACTACTTCCTCCTTCGGTGCTGGAAGGATCCCAGTCTCGACCAACATCACTTGAACCACTTTTAAATGGATCTTCTGTAATAATAGTTCCACTAGGTCTTTGGGCACGACACATAGTACACTTGATTGCAGATGGCCAGTTTTCATACGTACAATATTCACATGCCCACTTGATTCCACGTTCTGACATTGTGCACTTCTTGAAGAGAATTATGTCAAGCAGGAAGCTATAAATAATTAGGACATGATTATTAAAACAATAACTACATAATTCCACCTCTGAAAATATGCCAAAATAAAAGTATGCTTCTATTTAAATAGAAACTTTTTAAAAGATGCATGTAAGATTTCACATTGAACTATCTTTATTTTCTCTTTTGATTTCCACAGACACCACAGATAAATTCCCAAAGAAAAACCTTAGATCTCCAGGAATTTAATGGAATTGTATTTCAGAATGCAAGAGACAGGCAGAAGATGAAAAGGTTTGCTGTAAGAGGGAAGGAGGGTAAAATGAGGAAGCCATTAATAGAAATGCTGCATCTCAACATCCCCATCAATTTAGAAATGGAACCAACAGTCAAAAGACGCAGAGGGAAGGAAAAAAACACAAAGCAAATATCTTAAACGCATAACCATTTTCAAATTATGAACAATATAGATGAGTATGCTCTCTATAGTATCCTATTGTTTAATTTACTAAAAAATTCAGAAGACCAACGTCAACTCTATCATTCTTGCTAAGAGAAAAGCAACTTACAAGTGCAAATTATCCACTGCTCTTTTTTTTTTTTTTTTTACAGATACAGAGAGTCACAGAGAGGGATAGATAGGGACAGACAGGATTGAAGAGAGATGAAAAGTATCAATCATCAGTTTTTTGTTGCGACACCTTAGTTGTTCACTGATTGCTTTCTCATATGTGCCTTGACCGCGGGCCTTCAGCAGACCAAGTAATCCCTTGCTTGAGCCAGCGACCTTGGGTCCAAGCTGGGGAGCTTTGCTCAAACCAGATGAGCCCGTGTTCAAGCTGGCAACCTCAGGATCTCGAAACTGGGTCCTCTGCATCCCAGTCCAACGCTCTATCCACTGCGCCACCGCCTGGTCAGGCTCCACTGCTCTTAATAAGCACAAGTAAAAAAGAAAAGATGTTAGAAAGTAATCCTTACAATTAATAAAGTTACACTGAGCCTGACCAGGCGGTTGCACAGTGGATAGAGCATCGATCTGGGACACGGATGACTCAGGTTCAAGACCCTGAGGTCGCCAGCTTGAGCGCGGGCTCATATGGTTTAAGCAAAGCTCACCAGTTTGAGCCCAAGCTCGCTGGCTTGAGCAATGGGTCACTTGCTCTGCTGTAGACCCCCCCCCCCCGCTCCGGTCGAGGCATATATGAGAAAGCAATCAATGAACAACTAAAGTGCTGCAACAAAGAATTGATGCTTCTCACCTCTCATCTCTCTTCCTTCCTGTCGGTCTGTCTCTGTCTGTCTCTCTGTCACAAAAAAAAATTAACATTGATCTGGTCACCAAAAAAATGAAAAAAAATAAAGTAACACTGAAATAGAGCTAAAATTGCTTGATAACCTATATATCTTCACAATTTAATTGTCTGAAGCAAAAGAAAAAGTGCAAATCACCTGTACTTGGGACAATGAAATCAATGGAATGTCGCTACTAGTGTACCATTCCAATATGATTTTGAATATTCACACTTCAATAGTTAATATTTAAAATATACTCAAAATTCAATTCATATTAAAAACATATTCACTATTTACAAGTTCCTTAGGATTCTACACTGGACTTACTAACATTATACTATAATGAAGACTTCATTATTTAATGACAAATAATTTATTAATGAAGCAACTTACATGGCAAATTTAATAATGACCTTTTTTAAGGGATTGAATTTATGCATTGGTCACTAAAGCCAGCCTCTTCGTTTTCTTAAATCCCTTCTCAACTAAACTAGTATCACTGCCACATATTTTTAAGCAGACAAGTAAAAGAAACCTAGACGGGCCCTGGCCGGTTGGCTCAGCGGTAGAGCGTCGGCCTGGCGTGTGGGGGACCTGGGTTCGATTCCCGGTCAGGGCACATAGGAGAAGCGCCCATTTGCTTCTCCACAACCCCTCCCCCCCCCCCCCCCCCCGTCCTTCCTCTCTGTCTCTCTCTTCCCCTCCCGCAGCCAAGGCTCCACTGGAGCAAAGATGGCCCAGGCACTGGGGATGGCTCCTTGGCCTCTGCCCCAGGCGCTAGAGTGGCTCTGGTCTTGGCAGAGCGACGCCCCGGAGGGGCAGAGCATCACCCCCTGGAGGGGCAGAGCATCGCCCCCTGGTGGGCAGAGCGTTGCCCCTGGTGGGCGTGCCCAATGGATCCCGGTCGGGCGCATGCGGGAGTCTGTCTGACTGTCTCTCCCTGTTTCCAGCTTCAGAAAAAGAAAAAGAAACCTAGATGGAGTAAAGAAGCTCTTCCCTCTCTTCCTCAGGTCCTTTCTGAACCTGAAAGCTCAGTCAGTGTCACTTTATATCACTGCCTACACCAAACCCTCACTCCATTTATACATAGTATAAACTCTGTCAAGAGGACAAATTCATATAAGAGAAGCTACTATTTAAGAGCTAAAATGAAAATCACTTACTAAGATTTCAGTTTCCATGCTACAACCTCCACCTTGCACATGATTAGAATAAAAGTATGATTTATAAATCAGACCAAAGGCATGACTCAGTCTTCATGCTAGCTCAGATTCTGACTTCCTCAGGAGATCCTGCAAACTGATAAGAGGTTCTGTCTGACTGTGAATAGCTCTATTCCTGTAAAGGAGACCAAAACTAAATTTCACTTGAAGCTTGCTTTTTAATCCGAAAATATTTTTAAAAGGCTTTAATCAATCTCTATTTTCCTACTCATTCTTTTAATAACGAACTACTATATTTAGAATTTTAATTTAACAGCAATAAAAATTAGCTGATTGGGCTGATCAAATTAGACAACAGAAAGACATTCCTCTCTGAAACCTTAAACATCTGTGCACTAACAAGCACATGAATAGTAACTTGGAGTGCTGAGTCAACTCCTACCTGCACTGTTGATTATCACCGAGGGGGAAAGGTGGTATGCACCAAGAAAAAGACCAAACAAAAATACATCACTTATATTTAGCTTTGAAGTTTTTTTCTCCTTCAGCAACTGTATTTCTTTCCTTACCCAGCTAACTTATATTTTACCTTGCTTAGATTTTTAAATTTAGTTTGTACATACCGATTACACTCAATGTGACAAGTGTGTTGAAGGTCAGGGAACTATAATCATATAAGTATCTTTAAAATAGACAACTGAGATTTAATGGCAGTTTTCATATTCATTAGGCAGTTTCTTCCTTTAGTTTCTCAGGAATAAAACAAATTACTCTATTGGAAATTAAAATGAGCAAGTGGAAACTTATGACAAGAACAAATGACACAATAAACATATCCAGGGTTACTATAAGTAGTTTCAATATTTAATTTACAATATTCATTCAAAAACTTATGCATCCTTTGATTACATCTTACTTTAATATGTCTGTAGGCTCACCTAAACAGCTTAAAGATTATCTATTTTAGCTAATCTTCATGGAAATAATGTGCTAGCTAGCATAACATATTTAAATGTCCGTGTCTGACAATAAATGAAAAAGTCTGGCATAGAAAATGAAGGACCACTGTCATAAATGTATGCCTCGTAAACAGCCTTTCCCTTTCAAAAACCCAAGTACATAATTAAGCAATACCAAAACCAAGCTCAAGAGTTTTAAGATAAGGGTATTTATATTACATAATGATGTATACAGTATCCACTCTATGGGGAATTGAGACTTTGTAGGAATATTGCTTTTTGGTAACTAAAGCTAAAATTTACTGGAGAGGATTATCTGAGAGAGCCATTTATACCTGTGGTAATCAGTAAATGGAATATTAAGAGTAAAGATAACATCTCAACTGTGATTTTGCATTGTTGAGATGAAATGAACACTAAGTACACTTTCTCTTCCAAATGTCAAACATCCCTAAAAGGACATCAAATCGGTTTTAATGGCAACCAGCTATGTTACTACTGCACATTGAAAAAGTCATCCCTAAATTTTAAGATATAGGCCCTGGCCGGTTGGCTCAGCGGTAGAGCGTCGGCCTGGCGTGCGGGGGACCCGGGTTCAATTCCCGGCCAGGGCACATAGGAGAAGCGCCCATTTGCTTCTCCACCCCCCCTCCTTCCTCTCTGTCTCTCTCTTCCCCTCCCGCAGCCAAGGCTCCACTGGAGCAAAGATGGCCCGGGCGCTGGGGATGGCTCCTTGGCCTCTGCCCCAGGCGCTAGAGTGGCTCTAGTCGCGGCAGAGCGACGCCCCGGAGGGGCAGAGCATCGCCCCCTGGTGGGCAGAGCATCGCCCCTGGTGGGCGTGCCGGGTGGACCCCGGTCGGGCGCATGCGGGAGTCTGTCTGACTGTCCCCGTTTCCAGCTTCAGAAAAATACAAAAAAAAAAAAAAAAAAAAAAACATTCCTTGGTTCAAATACAACACCAGCAGTTCGCATCCTGCAAACCACTGCCCGTGAATCCATCTGTGCACCAAGCTCTACTGCAGACAGGCTGAATAATGACTCCAAGCATATCACCCATTTGCCAGGACTAAATTCCTAATGGCTTCTGATTATATCCGCCCCAGTTCAAATAATAATAAAAGCACAAATATTACAAGTGTATGGATTAATGGCTAGGGGAAAGGGAGCGGTAAGTAACTGAGTATCTTTTTATATTGTCATGGTTAATAATAAATTAATTAGACCATATTTGTGAAACATTACTAAACACTGTAAAAGACAAATCTCTATTGAAGTCAATTTCTCAAAATTGACTACAAAATCCCCTAATCCCCTACTAACCCTATGAAAGAGAACTGGAGAAGTGAAATAGTCTTCACATACAAACTCCTTAAGAAATAAACGGAGTCCTGGCTAGTTAGCTCCATCAGTTAGAGCTCAAACAAATGTTCCAAAACACTAAGACTGCTTCAGGAAATAACCAATGAGTGCACAACTAAGTGGAACAACAAATGAATGCTTCTCTTTCTCAAATCAATCAAAAAAATAAATAAAAAGAAAAAACAACTGAGAGAAGTTCAGTAGCCAGTTTCCAATGATGTTATCCAAAGAAAGGACTAAGAGCGGTCTTTAAGTAAAGTTCTAAATTAGTTTTATTAATATAAGCCTATATTTAGTAATATAAATACTTATTAATATAATTATTGACATAGTATTAATAGAAATCTGTGCCAATTTACAAATTCTCAAAAAGCATCTTAGGGAAATACAGATGAAGCTAAAATTAAAACGGGCATTTAAACATGCTGAATTTTCAGGTTTTTAAAATATTACAAGGTAATTAATTCTGAATTGTAATATTTATAAAAGTACTACTTAACTCTTAAGCCAAAAACTCCAGTTATTTCCTCTCTTCTGTTCAGCATCTGTCTACATCAATGTCTTCCTCACAACAGTCAACAGAAAAAATAACTTGTCTTGTGCAAGACCCTGAAGATTGATAACATGATGAACCCTCTATCTACAATCTGACCTCATTTCAGGGCTCCAATAGCTTATCACATCCTCCATTAAACCTCTTATCTCCCTCTCACAACAAAGTCCTACCCTGGCTTCTCCAGTTTCCATTAAGGGCACCATTAATACCTCTGCACCCAGCATAAACTCAAAATCAGCTTGAATTCTGCCTTCTCCCCACAGATTCTCTCTAGTAGTCTCTGCCCAGTCGGTTCTTCTCTTCCCATTCAACGGCTTCGGGCCAGGCCAGAACGCCTATAATAGCCTCCTAAGCGCCTTCCCATTCTAAATCCATCCAGGTCATGGTTATCAGAATAACTCTCCTAACAACAAGGCACTCTTTCTAAAGCTCTTCAGCACAGCACAGATTTTCACCTCATTCCTGTCTCTCTCACACACACTCACCCCCACACAGAACACACATCCCCCAGACGCATGGATGTAGCACCGCCCCTCAGTAGTACATACGTGAAGGCACTACCTGAGAAACACAAGTATATATACAACAGACACACTTCTGATGAATCCTACCCACCCTGTGAGTCTCATTCCTCTCATGAAATTTTTTTCAAGTCACTTCAACTCCAAGCAACCACACTTCTGACATTTGGCACTTACTGTATTTCCTCTTGGCGCTGGCTGAGTTTTGAATATTATGTTTTCCCTATATCATTCCCTCCCTTCAGTTTTCAATCAGTAGCCAAGCTTTCAAAAACTTTGGCTCAGGGGTTCTAGTGGCATGAAATGCAAGCGAGCCCCAAGTTTAGTAAAACCCACTGAAGAAACCCCAGAGTGACCTGAAAAACAGGGAGTGGAGCTTTGAGCAATCTGGCAAAAAAAAAAACAAAAGAAATTCTAGAGGATGGGATCCACCCCGGGGCAAAACCTCAACAGAAAGTGTCTGCCACTAACTACCTGCCAAGCCATGGGCACTCATGATGCGGTTAACTATGCAAACGTTGTCAAGGGCACAGTACAAAAACTTCTACAATCATTAAATATCCTCTGAAAGTACTGTGCCTACATGAAATTACATATCTATAATCAGGAATGAGCATATCTCAAAAATGTCCTGACCTTCCTCCTACAGGTCACTATTATCGATCATCTCCATCTAAGGAGTAGACTTGAACTAAACATATTCACTAAGGCACCTTGTCCCAGTAATCTGTGGACAAGTTAGACAAAGTAAATTTAGTTAAAATAATAAACGCCAAGAGCACCAGTCATGGTGACCTTGAAATAAAAATATAAAGAATATAGAGTTTACAATGTAATATGTCAACACTGTTTTTTAAAAAGTGTAATAAAAGGCCTGACCAGGCGGTGGCACAGTGGATACAGCATCGGACTGAGACGCAGAGGGCCCAGGTTCAAAACCCCGAGGTCACCAGCTTGAGTGCAAGGTCACTAGCTTGAGCATGGGATCACAGACATGACCCTATGGTTGCTGGCTTAAAGCCCAAGGTCACTGGCTTGAGCAGGGGGTCACTTGCTCTGATCTGCTGTAGCCCCCCCACCCCCCGCACCCTCCCATTAAGGAACATATGAGAAAGCAATCAATGAACAACTAAGGAGCCGCAACAAAGAATTGATGCTTCTCATCTCCCTGTCTGTTTGTCCCTATCTGTCCCCCTCTCTGTCTCTGTCACAAAAAAATAAAAATAAGTAATATAATAAAAGTTACAATTCTAATGGTTTGACTTTTAAACCACTAGACAATTAGCAATCCATTGATTAGAAGGCCCAAAGATACAAAATTAATTTAGTGTGGTAACTCTTCATAGGAAACCATCTTCCAGTCATTTCAAGAGGAATCCTAAATCTTTATATACAAGGGCTTTATCTGTAAGTTTGCCAACTTCCTCTACTTCAACTCCAACTTCTTCAGTTCCTACACAAAAAAGGAAGCGCAATGGATACATACATATACACATGCATGCACACATATATACACAGCATGCTTCCTTTACAATTTCAAAGACAACACAAGTCAATCACACATCCCAAACTGTAATCCCAAACAAAACTAATAATTTATAACAAGTTACCAAAGGTCTACTATGCACTCAAAAGTGTTGAGATGAAACTAGGTAAGATATTGTCCTTGTGCTCAGAGCACCTGCAACCTAATTAGATGAAAGATGACTACAATTTTCTTAAAATATAAATGGAAGTAGGGTGATTACCTCCAAGAGTGTGTATCAAACCAGCATTTATTTTTTTATTTTTTTATTTTTGATGGGCTGTTACCTTTAATCCTAGCTTGCACCCAGCAGGAAAGAAATACACACAATGGGGAAAACACTTCCCTTTCCATTCAGGGCTCCCAAAGCCACTGACTTACCTGAGTATTCCTAGAATCAAAGGTTTCTAGCTCACCAGCCTTATTCACTTCTGTTCCCCATTTCCTTCTCTCTACACAAACTCTGCACAAACTGGCTTCTACTTTAGCATTCTGCCATCTTGGCTGCTTCTCCTTGCAATGCTAATTTCAGGAACCGAGCGACCAAACCAGCATTTAAAAAAATAATAAGCTCTGGCCTGACCAGGCGGTGGCGCAGTGGATAGAACGTTGGACTGGGATGCAGAGGACCCGGGTTCGAGACCCCGAGGTCGCCAGCTTGAGTGCGGGCTCATCTGGTTTGAGGAAAAGCCCACCAGCTTGAACCCAAGGTCGCTGGCTCCAGCAAGGGGTTACTCGGTCTGCTGAAGGCCCGCAGTCAAGGCACGTATGAGAGAGCAATCAATGAACAACTAAGGTGTTGCAATGCGCAATGAAAAACTAATGATTGATGCTTCTCATCTCTCTCCGTTCCTGTCTGTCTGTTCCTGTCTATCCCTCTCTCTGACTCTGTCTCTGTAAAAAATAATAAATTTTTTTTTAAAAGTTTAAAAAAATAATAATAATAATAAGCTCTGGATGAGAGTTCGATCCCCAATCAGGGCACACACAGGAAGCAACCAATGAATGTATGACTAAGTGAAACAATAAATGAATGCTTTCCTTCCCCCTCCCCTCTCTCCTTTCCTCTCTGTCTCTAAAACAAAAAACAACAGCAACAACAAAAATTAAGCCCTGGCCAAATAGCTCGGTTGGTTGGAGTGTCAACTCATAGCGCGGAGGTTGCCAGTTTGATTCCCAGTCAGAGCACATACAGAAACCATCGATGTTCTGTGTGTGCGTGCGTGTGTGTGTGTGTGTGTGTGTGTCTCTCTCTCTCCTCCTTACTTTCTCACTAAAATCAATAAATAAAAGACAATATAAAGCTACAGTAACCAAGACTGTGATACTATAAAACAATAGACAAATAGGTCAATGGACTGGAATAGAGAGCCCAGAAACAGATCTGCATATACAAAGCCAACTGATCTTTGAAAGAAGTAAAGGCAATACAATGAGGAAAAAATAGTTTTTTCAAAAACTGGTGCTGAACAACTGGATGTCCACATGCAAAAAAAAAAACCAAAAAACGACTCAAGACACAGACCTCACACCCTTCACAAAAATCAACTAAATATTCATCACAGGCGTAATGTAAAATGCAGAATGATAACATTCCTAAAAAATAAAAGGAAATACAGTGTGTCCGTAAAGTCGTGGTGCACTTTTGACCAGTCACAGGAAAGCAACAAAAGACAATAGAAATGTGAAATCTGCACCAAATAAAAGGAAAACTCTCCCAGTTTCATACCTATTCAGTGCAGTTCGATGTGGGCTCACGCACAGATTTTTTAGGGCTCCTTAGGTAGCTGTCCCGTATAGCCTCTACAGACTCGTCACTGACTGACGGCCTACCAGAACGGGGTTTCTCCACGAAACTGTCGGTTTCCTTCAACTGCTTATCCCACCCAGTAATGTTATTCCTATGTGGTGGCGCTTCGTTATAAACGCGTCGATATTCATGTTGCACTTTGGTCACGGATTCGAATTTAGCGAGCCACAGAACACACTGAACTTTCCTCTGTACCGTCCACATCTCGACTGGCATGGACGTGAGCTGCTCCACTGTATACATGGTGTTACGTCATCATCTGCACATGCGCTCATGCTGCCACATCATCCTACAGAAACTGGGAGGGTTTTCCTTTTATTTGGTGCAGATTTCACATTTCTATCATCTTTTGTTGCTTTCCTGTGACAGGTCAAAAGTGCACCATGACTTTACGGACGCACTGTTGTCTAGACCTTGGCTATGACAATACCTTTTAAAACAAAACACCAAAGGTACAATTCATGAAAGAAAAAATTGATAAGCTGGATTGGTTATAATTAAAAAGTGCTCTGTAAAACACTGCCCAGAGAATAGAACTATATGCAAAAGATGTATCTGATAAAGGGCTAGTATTCAAAATATGCAAAGAACTCTTGAAACGCAACAATAAAGACAAGAACCCAATTAAAATTTGGGCAAAAGATCTGAACAGACAACTACACCTACCAACAAAGAAATGCAGATAGCAAACAAGCATACGAAAAATGCTCACTGGCTTGCATCGGTAGGGAATACACTCCTACCAAACGATCAAACCCAAGTGCTGACCGGGATGCGGAGCAGGAACTCTCAATCACAGCTGGTGGGGATGCATATAGCACAACCGCTTCAGAAGAGAGTGGGACAGTTTCTTACAAAACTAAACATATCCTTCCCATAAGATCCAGCAATCATATAGCCTGGCATTTACCCAAAGGAGCTGAAAAATGTCCACACAAAAGCCTGTACACAGATTTTTACAGCAGTTTTATCCAAAATTTCCAACACTTGCAAGCAAGCAACATGTCCTTCAGTAGGTGAATGAATCAACTGTAGTACATTCAGACAATTAAATATTATTCTGTACTAAAAAGAAATGAACTATCAAGCCATGAAAACACATGGAGGAACCTTACATGCATATATTTCCCTAAGCAAAAGAAGCCAATCTGAAATGGCTACATATTCTTTGATTCCATATGGCATTCTAGAAAAGGCAAAAACTGCCTGACCAGTGGTGGTGGCGCAGTAGCTAAAGCATCAACCTGGAACGCTGAGGTTGCCCGTGCAAAACCCCAAGGTCACTGGCTCTGAGCTCCAGGCTCATCAGCACAGGGTCCCTGGCTTGAGCAGGAGAATTGTCCACAGGATCCCAAAACTCAACAGCTTGAGCCCAAAGGTTGCTGGCTTAAGCAAGGGGGACACTGGCACAGCCCTGGTCAAGGCACATATGAGAAGCTCAATGTACAACTGAAATGAAAGTAACTCTAAGTTGATGCTTCTCATTCTCCCTTCCTGTCTCCCAATAAGTAAATAAATGAATGAATGAATGAATGAATGAATGCAAACACTACTATGGTGATAAGAAAAAGATCAGTTGATGTCAGGGTTGAAGGCAGGAAAGGATGAGTAGGCAGAGCAGAAGACTTGTAGGACAGTGAAAGTATTGTACATAACATTGTAATGGTGGTTACCCATTAGACATTTGTCAAAACCCATACAATGTACAACAAAACCAAGAATAAGCCTCAATGCAACTATGGACTCTAGTTGGTAAAGATGTGCCATGGGGGATTCATCCATTATAACAAATGTCACTGTTTCAAGATTCTGATAGTGGGAGAAGTTATGCATATGTGGGGGCGGGGGAGACGAGAACTCTACTTTCTGCTCAATTATGCTGTGAACCTAAGCTCTACAAAATAGATTACTTTTAAAAATCTGCTTCTTAAGTTTTTTAGTCACTAATATACAAGAAACAAAAAAATTCCGTCAGTTCTCAAAAAATAATGGATAGTTTAAAAAAGACAGAGGGCCTGGCTGGTTGGCTCAATGGTAGAGCATCGGCCTGGCGTGCAGGAGTCTCGGGTTCGATTCCCGGCCAGGGCACACAGGAGAAGCACCCATCTGCTTCTCCACCCCTCCCCCTCTCCTTCCTCTCTGTCTCTCTCTTCCCCTCCCGCAGCCAAGGCTCCACTGGAGCAAGGTTGGCCCGGGTGCTGAGGATGGCTCTGTGGCCTCTGCCTCAGGCGCTAGAATGGCTCTGGTTGCAACAGAGTGATGCCCTGGATGGGCAGAGCATCACCCCCCGGTGGGTGTGCCAGGTGGACCCTGGTCGGGCGCATGCGGGAGTCTGACTGCCTCCCCATTTCCAACTTCAGAAAAATATAAAAAGATAAAAATTAAAATTAAAAAAGGACAGAGGGCCTGACCAGGTGGTGGCACAGTGGATCAAGGGTCGACCTAGGATGTTGAGGTTCCAGGTTCAAAACCCTGAGGTTGACGACTTGAGTATGGGCTCATCCAGCTTGAACGCAGGCTCCAGCTTGAGCACAGGGTCACCAGCTTGAGCGTGGAATCACAGACATGAAACCATCGTCACTGGCTTGAGCCCAAAGGTTGCTGGCTTGAAGCCTTAGGTTGCTGACTTGAGCCCAAGGTCTCTTGATTGAGCAAGGGGTCACTGGCTCAGCTGGAGTCCCGGGTCAAGGTACATATGAGAAGCAATCAATGAACAACTAAGGTGCCACAACTATGAGCTGATGTTTCTCATCTCTCTCCCTTCCTTCCTCCTCTCACTCCCTCTCCCTCTCTCTCTCTTTTGCTAAAAAAATAAAATAAGCCTGACCAGGCCGTGGCGCAGTGAATAGAGCGTCGAACTGGGATGTGGAAGGACCCAGGTTCAAGACCCCGAGGTCACCAGTTTGAGCGCGGGCTCATCTGGTTTGAGCAAAGCTCACCAGTGTGGACCCAAGGTCACTGGCTTGAGCAAGGGGTTACTTGGTCTGCTAAAGGCCCCCAGTCAAGACACATATGAGAAAGCAATCAATGAACAACTAAGGTCTCTCAACGAAAAACTGATGATTGATGCTTCTCATCTCTCTCCGTTCCTGCCTGTCTATCCCCATCTATCCCTGACTCTATCTCTGTAAAAAATAAAATATAATAAAATAAAATGGACAGAGGAACTTTTAGTGTGAACCTCAACTGCTCTAAAAAATACCCAACTTGAAATATATTCACACCTGAAGTCCTAAAATTTTTTTAAACTTATTAATTTAAGAGAGAGAGGAAGACAGACAAACATCAATCTGTTCCTGTATGTGCCCTGACTGGGAATTCAACCTGCAACCTTTATGTATCAGGACAAAGTTCTAACCAATCAAGCTATTCAGCCAGGGCTAAAGTCTTAAATTTTTTCTTAAAAAAGGAACACAGAAATTAGCATGAAAGGTTCCTACTGCCAAATCTGAATCAACCTGACCACCTATATAAAAATAGCACGAAGGGGCCCTGGCCGGTTGGCTCAGTGGTAGAGCGTTGGCATGGCATGCAGGAGTCCCAGGTTTGATTCCCGGTCAGGGCACACAGGAGAAGCACCCATCTGCTTCTCCACCCCTCCCCCTCTCCTTCCTCTCTGTCTCTCTCTTCTCCTCCCGCAGCCAAGGCTCCATTGGAGCCAAGTTGTCCTGGGCGCTGAGGATGGCTCCATGGCCTCTGCCTCAGGCGCTAGAGTGGCTCTGGTCATAACAGGGCAGTGCCCCGGATGGGCAGAGCATCGCCCCCTGGTGGGCTTGCCGGGTGGATCCCAGTCGGGCACATGCAGGAGTCTGTCTGACTGCTTCCCCGTTTCCAACTTCAGAAAAATTAAAAAAAAAAAAAAAAAAGGCAGGAAGGGATTTTAAAGCATTGAATAAAATAAAAATCTATGTCTACAGAGGTGTAGATAGACACAAGTATGAAGAGAAAGTTCCTCCTTACAGTAGAAATCCAACTAATAAATGATAGAAATAACTGGATTAGAAAAATCACCATTTGGCAATCTTCACAACAGATTCAGAAAATCATCATCAATGGATATTAAAACAAGTGGGGAAAAGTTTGAGTATTTACAGGATATTTATATAGTCTCCAAGCATCCCTCCTCAACAATAGCTGGTATGTTACAAAACCTAGTAGACACCTTCACCAAACAATCAAAGTTAACCACACCAGTAACCACATCAATTGCCTCTTGATATGCTGTACTAAGAGTACAACGTAAATTACTTCTGTGATATTGTTGCCAGAAATTATATATTCTAATTCTAATCATGAGAAAACATCAGACATACTCTATTGAGACTTTCTACAAAACTAGTCCTATATTCTTCAAAAACATCAATATCATGAAAAACAAAGAAAGACTTCACTGTTCCAATTAAGGGAACATATTAAAAACAATGCAACTGACTGCAACACATGATGTGAGATTTTATGTCTTTATAAAAAATATTAATGGGACAATTAACAAAACGAATAATTTTGCAGAAACTCATTCTCAATAAGAAGTACTTAACAGTATTGTACAATGTTAATTTCCTGATTTTGACCACTGTCTTGTGGTTATGTAAGAGAAAGCCCTGGTTCTTATGAAATACACACTGAACTATTTAGGGATACAGGAGGATCAAGTCTGCAAACAACTTTAAAACAGTTCTAGGGGAAAATACACACACACACACACACACACACACAACCTTACACAAGGAACCTTAAAATTTACAACACACTTTCACAGCCTTACAGAGAAGCCAAATGAATCCTTAGAAATGTAAATCAATTCATAACACAAGGATTTGAAATCTTCAAATGGCTTCCCAATCCACTCAGAATAAAATTAAAATTCCTCAGTCTTTCTTGCAAATCTTGACGTAGTGGTGAGTTTCCCTCTATTCCTTATACAGCAAGCTCATTCTCATCTGAAAAGTTTTGTCTCCTCTGCCTAGACTGCTTTTTCCACAGATTTTGACAAGGCCAGCTACTATCACTTAGATCTAGGTTTAAATAGCATCTCCTGCCTGAACAAGGAGTGGTGCAGTGGATAGGGGGTCGACCTGGGATACTGAGGATCCAGGTTCGAAACCCCGAGGTCACCAGCTTAAGTGTGGGCTCACCAGCTTAAGTGGGGGCTCACCAGCTTGAGCGTGAGGTCGCCTGCTTGATCGCGGGATCATAGACTTGTCCCCATGGCCACTGGCTTGAAGCCCAAGGTCTCTAGCTTAAGCAAAGGGTCACTGGCTCAGCTGGAGCCCTCTAGTCAAGGCACATATGAGAAAGCAATCAATGAACAACTAAAGTGCCGCAACTACGAGTTGATGCTTTTCTTTTTTTTCTTTTTTTTTTTTTTTCCTGAAGCTGGAAACGGGGAGAGACAGTCAGACAGACTCCCGCATGCGCCTGACCGGTCCACCCGGCACGCCCACCAGGGGCGAAGCTCTGCCCACCAGGGGGCAATGCTCTGCCCCTCCGGGGCGTCGCTCTGCTGCGACCAGAGCCAGTCTAGCGCCTGGGGCAGAGGCCAAGGAGCCATCCCCAGTGCCCGGGCCATCTTTGCTCCAATGGAGCCTTGGCTGCGGGAGGGGAAGAGAGAGACAGAGAGGAAGGAGGGGGTGGGGGTGGAGAAGCAAATGGGCGCTTCTCCTATGTGCCCTGGCCGGGAATCGAACCCGGGTCCCCCGCACGCCAGGCCGACGCTCTACCGCTGAGCCAACCGGCCAGGGCCGAGTTGATGCTTTTCATCTCCTCTCTCCCTTCCTGTCTGTCGCCATCTGTCCCTGTCCCTCTCTCTCCCCCTCTTCACTTAAAAATAAATAGCACCCTATCAGAAAGATGCTCCCTGATCACTCAAGTAATTTTCCACCACATCACCCTATTTTCATTATCTGCATAGTAATCATCACCACCTGGCTTTTCTTTTCTTCTTCCTTTATTTGCTCCTTGATTATCTCTTCACGCTAGAATGTAAATACAAGGTAACAGACTGTCTTGTTTTACAGGATTATCTCAGCATCACTAGTAGTTACTTTCTCAAATGCTTAACACTAAATAGGTTGTTATTAAATGTTTTAACTTCAGTAGCCTTTGCAACAATTATTTTTGTAATTTACTTTTTAACAATTCTAAACACCCTCATCAGATAACATAGTAGGTACCCAATAATTAACTTAGTTTGCATAACAATGCCCTCAGATTTTCAACTTAATACAAATATCCCCAACATATCAACACACACACACACACACACACACACACACACACACTGGGGTGTGGGAATGTGATTCTTCCCTTTTCCCATCTATAAAGATCATCCACACTGAAGAGGATCACTCCTTTCTCATTTCCAGCCCCCTGACAACACTAGCTGTTGGGGGGAGGGGGGTTGGGGGGGGAGGACTGGAGAAGGAATAAGGCACTCATATATCCAGGTGCTAGGAGTGCCTTTCCAACCTCATCTGCATACGTTAGCCATTAGACAATGGCTTCTTAAAGATAACACCAGAAGCTCCAGTGCCCTGAGGACTTTTCCTGGATGTGGACTTTTCCTGGACTCCTGCTCCCTATGACAGCTCCTAACAGACTGAACTGTGGTTGGGTTGCATTCTTCAGGAATTTGGCATGGTGTTGGGGCCAACGTGGACTTGGTGAACATCTTAAGGACACTACTCTTTTATGGATTCTTGCTGTATTGGCCAAGAGGCTTTTAATCACTGTAAAAAAAAATAGAAGACTGGATAAAGAAGATGGGGCACATATACACCATGGTATACTATTCAGCTAGAAGAAATGATGCCATCAGATCACTTACAGCAGAATGGTGGAATCTTGATAACATTATGCGGAGTGAAATAAGTGAATCAGAAAAAAAACAAGAACTGCAGGATTCCATACATTGGTGGGACATAAAAACGAGACTAAGAGACATGGACAGGAGTGGGGTGGTTATGGGGGGGGGGGGAGGAGGAGGGAGAGGGGGAGGGGTACAAAGAAAACTGGATAGAGGGTGACGGAGGACGATCTCTCTTTGGGTGATGGGTATGCAACAGAACTAAATGACAAGATAACCTGGAAATGTTTTCTTTGAATATATGTACCCTGATTTATTGATGTCACCCCATTAAAATAAAAATTTATTTATAAAAATAATAAAAATAATAAAAATAAATAAATAAAATTAAAATAAAAAGATAACACCAAAAGCATCAGTGACAAAAGAAAACCTAACTGGACTACATCAAAATGGAAAGCATTTGTGCTTCAAAGGCCACCACTAAAAAAGTGAAAAGACAACCCACAAAACAGGAGAAAAGTATTTGCAAGTCATTTACCTGACTTGTATCCACAATATAAAGAATGCTTACAATTCAACAATAAAAAGACAAATAACCCAACTGAAAAGTGAGCAAAAGATTGGAACAGACATTTCCCTAAAGAAAATATACAAATAGCCAGCAAAAACATGAAAACATGCTAAACAGCATGCAGAAAAAGCAAATAAAAACTAAGATGCCACTTCACTGGAATGACTATAAAAAAACGACTGACAATAACAAGATGAAGATATTGAGAAATGGAACCCTCACTCATGGCTAGTAGAAATGGAAAATGGCGCAACCACTTTGGAAAACAGTCTGGCTGTTTCTCAAAGGTTAAACATAAACAAATGAACCAGCAGTGCCACTCCATAGGTGTATACCCAAGAGAACTGAAAACTATGTCCCACAAACACTTGTACATAAATTTCATAACAGGTAAAAAAGCAGAAACAACCTAAATACCCAATCAATAAACAAATAAATATTCAATGGTCTATTAATTATTCAGCCATAAAAAAGACTGAAGCACTGACACATGCTACAACATGGATAATCCTTGAAAACATTACACTAAATCATCAAAGCCAGAAATAAAAGGTCATGTATTATATGATTACACATCTAAGAAATGTATATAACAGGCAAATCTATAGAGATATAAAGTAGATTCATGGTTGCCAGGAAGTCAGGCAAAGGAAGAAATGACTGCTAATGGTGCAGGGTCTCTTTTTAGGATGATGAAAATATTCCAGACAGTGGTGCTGGTCACACAACTCAGATTATGCTCAAGACCAATGAAGTACTGGTATATACTTTAAAAGGCTGAATTTCATGGTATATGAAACAAACCTCAATGAAACTGTTATTCAAAAAAATAAGAAAGTCTAACCTGTGGTGGCGAAGTAGATAAAGCATCGACCTGGAAATGCTGAGGTCGCCGGTTCGAAACCCTGGGCTTGCCTGCTCAAGGCATTTACGGGAGTTGATGCTTCCAGCTCCTCCCCCCTTCTCTCTCTCTGTCTCTCCTCTCTCTGTCTCTCCCTCTCCTCTCTAAAATGAATAAATTTTAAAAAATTTAAAAAAAAAGAAAAAAAAAGAAGAAAAAAGTGGGGAAAAATATTTCTCATTAAAAATAAATAAAAAAAAAAAAGATACTGTGAGGGTCCAGAATGAGCCACTGATAGATGTGTCTTAGTAGTATGCAGATTACTATGAGCTAAAGGCAAGTTCAGCTTTAGGCTCAAAAGAAACTTGTCCCCCCTCCCTTAAATACCTAGAAAAATTTAAATCGCAGGCCTTGCCCATAAGAAATTATCAGACATAACTTCTTCTAATCTATCCACAGGGCAGGGAAAACTTCTATTTACCGAAGGACTGCTCTTCATCTCATCCTGCAGTGACCTTTTGAATACTCCAAGGCATCTCACCTCACCTCACCCCTAGCTCAGGATGTCTTTATACCTCAACCCCTCTCTCTGTCTCTGAACCACTCACTCACACATGCGGGGTCTCTGACGCTCTCATGTATGTGGACTTCCTGTGAGGATAAGAGTGAAATTTATTTTCTCTTGTCAGTCTGCCTTCTGCTGATTTATTTGGCCAGCCAAAAGAACCAGAGAAGGGGGATTTTCCCCTCCCCCACACGTGTGACTGATTTCCAATAATGCCTTACCCATTTGAATATTTTTTATTTATGTGAAGTCAATTCACATAAAAGTCTGACTTGCCAAAAAGTGAAAACAAACAAAAAATAATTGTGTCATGTTGGTTGAGGAGTGGGTGGGACAGTTTGCCCTCAATACATAAACTATAAAAATACAGAAAATTGGGCTTTTTCATTACTAAAAAATTCAGTATAACTAGGCAGCTGAAAAATTATCAACTTTCGGCCCTGGCCAGTTGGCTCAGCGGTAGAGCATCGGCCTGGCGTGCAGGGGACCCGGGTTCGATTCCTGGCCAGGGCACATAGGAGAAGCGCCCATTTGCTTCTCCACCCCCCACCCCCCTCCTTTCTCTCTGTCTCTCTCTTCCCCTCCCGCAGCCAAGGCTCCATTGGAGCAAAGATGGCCCGGGCGCTGGGGATGGCTCCTTGGCCTCTGCCCCAGGCGCTAGAGTGGCTCTGGTCGCAGCAGAGCGACGCCCTGGAGGGGCAGAGCATCGCCCCCTGGTGGGCAGAGCGTCGCCCCTGGTGGGCGTGCCGGGTGGATCCCGGTCGGGCGCATGCGGGAGTCTGTCTGTCTCTCCCCGTTTCCAGCTTCAGAAAAAAAAAAAAAAAAAATTATCAACTTTCTATTTAATTTACCAGACCAACCTCCATTTTAAAATTCAAACTGATGGCTCTTGTCAAAAATTTCATCTTAATCAAAATAACACTCTCCCAGAGAGCAAAGAATGCTAACTGATCCAGCTTTCTCACGTGGTGAAATTACTGGTATAATTCTATCAAAGTACCTTTTACAAATACAAGTAACCTATGTAAAAATGGCTAATATTTCTGGAAAGTTTATTAACAGAATAATTTTAGCTTCAATTATGCTAAAACAAAAAAGGTTCTGAAGCTTTAAAAAAATTATGTAAACTACTTCCTAAAAAATCATTCCATTTCGGCCCTGGCCGGTTGGCTCAGTGGTAAAGCATCAGCCTGGCCTGCAGGAGTCCCAGGTTCGATTCCCGGCCAGGGCACACAGGAGAAGCGCCCATCTGCTTCTCCACCCCTCCCCCTCTCCTTCCTCTCTGTCTCTCTCTTCCCCTCGGGCAGCCAAGGCTCCACTGGAGCAAAGTTGTCCCGGGCGCTGAGGATGGCTCCATGGCCTCTGCCTCAGGCGCTAGAATGGCTCTGGTCACAACAAGGCAGCACCCCAGATGGGCAGAGCATCGCCCCCTAGTGGGCAGACTGCCTCCCTGTTTCCAACTTCAGAAACACACACACACACACACACACACATCATTCCATTTCAAGGGAAAAAATACTTTGATAAACTGGATGAAAACAGTAAGTTTCCACACAATCAAAATGCTTTACTGCTAAGAGACTATGTATCCATAAAATGTCAGACCTTTTAGTCATACACACAACAAACATACACACCTTTTTTCCAACCACACCAGCATCCACCCATGGACTCCATAATTACATACATTATCCATGGTACATAA
The DNA here is from genome assembly GCF_036850995.1 of Saccopteryx leptura. Lineage (NCBI taxonomy): Eukaryota > Metazoa > Chordata > Mammalia > Chiroptera > Emballonuridae > Saccopteryx > Saccopteryx leptura. The sequence goes on from NC_089515.1 coordinate 6,633,088, forward strand.
AAACACTACAGACCAGATTGTCTGTGTTTTCTTCAAACACAGATGACAGGTAGCAGTGAATCACACATTCTCCTGAGTCTCATCTGCCTGGTGATCAATGACACATGCTGCCAACATCTCAAGCTAAGGCTGAAAACAGACTACAGAGTATTTCCTCCTTCCCAAGATGCTAAACACTGCCCATACACTACAAATATGCAATGACCACCATGAGTGCCACTGGTGCCAACCTCAAATGGAAGTTACTGCCCCAGACTCAAATCTGAAGTAAAACACGGAACTGCAATACTTATTTTGATTTGAATAAGATGTGATCTTAACAAAATTTTGAGCATCCTCTGTAGAAAGAAAATTGTGCTGACAATAAACACAACTGACCCCCAAAATTCTTTTAGAGAGTACCATAATTTCAAATATTTTGTCTCATAAAATCATCACAGTGCCAGAAACTCCAATACCTAGAAGAGTACAAACTGCATATTATACCTCTATAACCAAAAAATACTTTGTCAGATCAAGTACGCATATTTTCAGTGCTAAATATATGATAAAGTCTCCATAAGTAATAGGTTTAAGGGTTTATACCCATTTTTCAGGTCTTAAAAGTGTAATAGGAAAGCAAAATAAAGACATAAAAGAGTAAATTAAAATCCAGACTAGAATATGCTAAGAAAACAAAGGATGAAACAGTCTTACACAAGAGAGGAGTGAATGGATCAGTTGGGGTTAAAATCCGTCAAAAAGATTTCTCAGGAGACAGAAAATCAGCTGGGCCCAGAGTACAGAACCACCACGAATACAAGCAGAAGAGGGTTTAAACCAGAAAGAGGGCATAAAGAAAGGCCAACTGCAGGCACTCCACAGTAACAACAAATAAGTTCATTTGGCTGGACCTCAGAATTCACAAAGGGAAGAGTTGAGTCTGAAGAATGGATCAGGGCCAGATTATACAAAAACTTGAACACTACACCAAGGAGCACAACTTTACTCTGCATGTAATTAAGAAGTGTTCTGGAAGTTTTTATGTTGTGATGTGAGAAAGAGAGAATGTTAAGATGTGCAAGATCTTATTTGCCCAAAGCATAACAAAGCACAAATATTCCAAATGAAACGATGTATCACTGGGTAAAACATGTTCAAAGCCCAAGCGCAAGAGGTTATTATTAGGAGAGGAGGGAGATGAGCAGCAATCCTCAAAAAACAACTGTGGCCTGATCAGGCAGTGGCGCAGTGGATAGAGCATCGGACTGGGATGCAGAGGACCCAGGTTCGAGACCCCGAGGCCAGCTTGAGCTCGGGCTCATCTGGCTTGAGCAAAAAAAAAAAAAAAGCTCACCAGCTTGGACCCAAGGTCGCTGGCTAGAGCAGCAAGGGGTTACTCAGTCTGCTGAAGCCCTGGGGTCAAGGCACATATGAGAAAGCAATCAATGAACAACTAAGGTGTCCCAACGAAAAACTGATGATTGATGCTTCTCATCTCTCTCCATTCCTGTCTTTCTGTCCCTATCTATCCCTCTCTCTGTCCCTGTAAAAAACAAAAACAAAAAACTGTGAATCAAGGTAAATTACAATAGTTACAGTGGTCTACTTCGGCAACTCCCACTTATTTAGTTTCCATTTATTATAAAAGCATGGTAAGTATAAACCATGCGTAAACAGTTCTCACTGTATCAATTACACATAAGGAGGTACTTTATCTCAAAGATTGTACAACTAGATTGTGAATTCCGTAACCATGTTAATACTCAAACTTTAGATATGTTCTGCCTTAACCCTTATCAGTGTACAGAGCTGGATGGAGGCCAAAAACTTAAAATCTACTACCGTGAATGAGTTCATCATACTAACCGAAGCACATTTCAAGAGTAAACAAATTGGTGTCTCAGTGCTCTGAGGCACTGGTAAAAGATGTTGAAACATCAACAGAAATAGAAATCCCTCGTGACAATATCCTCCCCAAAGATTAAAATATCATTACTGTCCTCTTAGTCCCGTAACACCCCAATAAAAACCTTACAAAATTCAGTATGAGGAGGTGACTGACTGCATATCTTGTGATAAGATCCAAAAATCAAAGAGGAACAAGGTTCTAAATTTCTTTAAAATGACCTCAATCAATAATAACAACGAGGAGAAATCCAGCTTTATTTTTCACAAACATAATTTAGGTGACTTTCCTAAGGCCCATGGCACAGGCCAAAGATCAAAATTCCTTATGGTTTCCCCTGGCTTGCGGTTTGTACACTGAACCATCCACGTCTGATCCAAAGAGGGGTATGCCCCTGAGGTCCCACAAGTGGTAAAGAAGTCAAAAGGCACCACCAAGAGAAGACCCACTCACTATACAACATATCCAGGAGCAAGATTTCGATTGTGCTCCTAAAACATTTTTTTGTACAGACAGACCAAAATATTGGGGAGGGGGGGAGCGTTTAACCTTTTAGTCTATGGACTTACCGAAAAGGGAAACCCACCGATTGAAATTCACAACTCTCAACAAGCGAGTTTCCAAACCCCCAGTGTATCTCAAAAGATAATGTGGCCCGTTCAAACTTCCAGGCTGAACCTAAAACTGCCCGTCCCTTGTGCTTAACGCAAGTATTCATTACAGTCCTTTTGTCTGTGAAATGACCCACACCGAGAGCTCCACGGGGGAAAAGAACAGGCACTTGCACGGAACAATCGTGAATTGGGAGCGAGAGAGGTGGGGCCGTCTTTCCACTAATTGCAGCTGCGGCCCCCGAGCCCCGTCGCCCCCTCCCACCTCTCTTTTCTCGCAGACAGACAGACAGACAGACAAGGCAGCGGCCGAGGCCGCCGCACAGGCACAGGCTGGAGACAGAAACACCTATAGGGAGACCAGTACCACTCGGGACGAGGGCCCAGGTGTCTCGGGGCCCGCTGCAGAGGGAAGCGGAGCCCCCCGCGTCCCGCACCCCCGTGGGTGGGAGGAGAGAAACAGGGGGCGGGGGGAGCTGGCGCTGCGTCCAGCGCGGCGGGTCCCCGGGCGGTAAACAAGCGGGGCGGACCCGCCCGCCCGCCGCTCGCCGCTCGCCCCGGGGGAGCCCAAAATGGAAGCGCGGCAGCGGCAAGCAGACCGTGCCCTGCCCTCGCCTCCCCGCGCCGGCCGTGGGCGCGGGCGGGCGGTCCGTCCGGGAGCCGGAGACCGTGCAGGCCGCGGCGGGGCCCTCGGCGGGGCGCCCTCCCGAGGCCCGGTTACCTGGCGGCGGCGGCGGCTCCTCCTCCTCCTCCTCCAGCTCCCGCTCCTCCTTCCCGGCCGAGTCCGAACCTCGGCGCCCGGCGGTGGCAGCGACTCCCCGAGCTGCCCGCGGCGACGAGCCGAGCCCGGCCCCTCTCCGCCTCCCTCCGTGCCGCCTCCGCCCTCCGCCCTCAGTCAGGACATGGTCTTCGCGGGCCCGCGCGCGGCTCCCGACCGCCGGAGGCGGGGGCTGGGGGGCTGAGAGCAGGCGCGGAGGCGGCGGGCCGCCGGGGGAAGGGGGGAGAGAGGAAGGGGGACGGCCTCGGGCGCTGCGGGATCGTAATGGCGGCGGTGAGGGGCCCAGGAGCCAAATAAACCCCACGGCGAGCAGCACAACGTCAAGGCCGGACCCCACCGCTCGCCGCGCTATCATTGGCCCCGAGGCCGCCAGCGGCGCAGCCAATGGGCGGCCGCTTCTTTCCGGGCGCAGGAGGCGGGCCGCGGGGCGGTGACGTCATGCCCGAGCCCGGCCCGGATTGTGAGGGGCTGACAAGCTCCGGCTCCTGCTGGGGCTAGGGCTGCGACGCCTGGGCGGCGGCGGCGGCGGCGGCGGCGTGCGTGTGTGCGTGCGTGCGTGCGGAGGACGCCGCCGGCGGGGGCACGCAGACGCTGTGGCCCCCGGGCGTTCCTGCGCGCCACACCCCCTCTGCCTCCTCTCTGCAGCAGATCCACCTGCGTGGGGGTCTCCCATCTCCTAGGGCAGTGGTCCCCAACCTTTTTTGGGCCATGGCCCGGTTTAATGTCAGAAAATATTTTCACAGACGGCCTTTAGGGTGGGACGGATAAGAGTATCACGTGACCAAGACAAGCGTCAAGAGTGAGTCTTAGATGTAACAGAGGGAATCTGATCATTTTTTTAAAATATCGTTCAGACTTAAATATAAATAAAACAGAAATAATGTAAGTTATTTATTCTTTATCTGCAAACCGGTACCAAATGGCCCACGGACCGGTACCGGTCCGCGGCCTGGGGGTTGGGGACCACTGTCCTAGGAAACTGACTCCTCAGTAGCAGAGTCGGCTTTGCTTTTTTCTCACACTTCCAGACTCCAGGGAAGAGAAATGTTGAGGTTGCTTGTGATAGACGTGGTAAAAAAAAAAAAACCCATACATAAAAATAAAACTATTTTTTTACCTTCAAGGTGGTGTGTGTGTGTATTGATAATCTATATTACATGTATATGTGCATATATGCTTGATGAGAAGCCGTCAAGTTACATGCCAATTTTATCTTAATAAAATAAAGCTTTTTTAAAAAAAAAAACACTCTTGTCTATGATTTCCTAACTTGGAGAGGATTACCTCTCTGTGAGTTGTAAATTTAAGGCAGAGGATAAATTGTAGCCATGGAAAAAAATGCTGCTGGGAGGATTTCCAGGGTCCAAGTTTGAAAGACAGTATGTCATCTGGTTGGTGTGTTTTTGTATATTTCTTTTATTTCTGTAAATGTGGCCAGAGTCACTCACTTGGTCATTTGCTAAAACCCCATTATGTCACATTCTTCCAGCCAGAGAGCTTTGGTTTTTGCAGTGGAATGTCCCCATCCGTGCATTTTTCATATTTCGTATTTTATTTCAAGAATTTGAAATAAAACATAGCATAAAACATAGCAACTCTTTAAAAGTCATAAAGCTTTTTAAACGTTATTGGATTTTTTAAACTTGGATGGAAGCTTCATTAGTAAAACTATTCATAGTATTATTCTGAGTCTCTCTATGCATAAATATGACACAGGTGTGTATACAGCTTCACTACTATGGGCACGGAAGAATAATACCTTATATGGCTTCTCCTCATTAACAACCTCCTTCATAATTTGTGTGGTATATTTTATCCTCACAGCCATTCCTGGGAGAGAAATTTTCAGAAATCGCTTCCCCCAACGCATCATTGTTTGCTCAAGGACTCCAAGTTTAAATTGCAACAGTCATTTGCCTAGAAAACTTAGCACACATTCTCAAACATATAATTAACACAATTGTAGATAAAATTAAATAACACGTTATTATGTAACAACAGTGGCTCAACCTACATTTCACTTTGAAAATATTTTAAGAGCAGAGCACCTCAGCCTCCCTCCCCTTCCTGAACCTCAGCTGCAAAGCATCTCACCTACCAGTTAACAAGAACCACAGAATCAGGTGTTTTTGTTTAGTTTGAGTAGGAGTTGATTTTCTTAAGGGCAGAGGATATCATTTGGGTAAGGCTTATTAACCCTTCGTTCAATTTAACAAACCTAAAGTACCATGTGCCCGGGAACAAGAAGCCCGCAAAGATGAGTAAGACTTTCTGTGTTTAAGGAACCTACAGCGTAGGGAAGAGGGCAAAACCAAAATAACCATAATTATAATATGAGGTGAAATGTGCTAAATACATTCAAACAAAAATTATCTTGTCATTGAGAAGAAGAGCAAATGCCAGAATGACTTTGTTAAAGCTGAAAACATACTTGATGCCAGTCCAGTGGTTCGCAGTCCGGGCTGCATGTTAGAATTACCAGAGGAGCTTTCTCAGGATACCAGCATCTGGGCCTCACCGCAGACCTAGGGGAACAATCCCAGAAGGAGAGCCTGGACCTGGCTATGTTTAATCACACTCCCCAGGTGACTAGAATATGCAGCCAGCTACTGACAGAGTCCCACCCTCGCAGTGTGCAAATGTGGAAACTAAGGCCTAGAGATTTCAAGTGGCTTACCAAAAACCAGACCATCTAGGGCTGGAATTAGAAAACCAAGCTCTTGTTTTCCCGGTCAAATCTTCTTTCCGTTGCACCGTATCTGAAGAGGGGGGAAAAGGTCAACAGTAGCATTATCAGAATTAAGGAGCTGACTTGTGGTGTTTGGCACAGAGATTAAATTATTCTCCTTACATTTATTTCTGATAAATATGTATTTCCAAGTTCTGAGAAATATTTCATTTGGGAAAACAGTGTTCACTGTTTGTTTGATTGGGTTTTTTTAACATTATTTTTCTCAGAACCCTTGTACTGAATGGTAGGAACGGTATAATTTTGTTGACAATGAGTTTCTTTTGGCTTTTATTTCAGGTTTTCCCCAAATTATCTTTAGAAGATATCATCCTAGTTTAATTTTTTTTTTGCCTTATTGTAAAAGTCTTGGATGCCAAACTGTGGAACTGTATACTCAGTGCCATTACTAGTAAAGCTATGGAAAAGTTTTGGGCTGGAAAGTGTCAGAGCTATACCATAGTCTGGAATGTCTGTGGGACAAATTAGGGTAGAATTAGAAACAGGGGCAGAGAAGGCAAGTAAAGAGACAAGGACCTAAAGCCAAAGTGGCTGTGGGAATGGAAAGGAGAGGACAGGACGACAGTGGAACGTTCAGAGTTTGTTGGTGTCTAAATTTGGGGCAGAAAAAAGACTAGAAAGCCAGACCTCTGAATGACAGTGGTGTGATTAACAACAGGATGCCCAGAGTAGGAACTAGATAAGAGATGTTGACTACCCGATATCAGGTGTGTGTATATCCTGGGCTCAGGAGCCAATGTGCACCCAGCAGGGGAAATGCCGATCTGAAATTTGATAGTCTGGAGCTGTGGATAAACTTCAGGGAGTTCTCTATGAAGAAGCTACCATTGAAGCCACAGGAGTGGAGGGTGGGGGGAAAGAAAAGAAAAATTACCTAAGAAGAAGAAAAAGATTAGTCAAAAAAACACAGGAGCCCTGGCCAGTTGGCTCAGCGGTAGAGCGTCGGCCTAGCGTGCGGAGGACCCGGGTTCGATTCCCAGCCAGGGCACATAGGAGAAGCGCCCATTTGCTTCTCCACCCCTCCGCCGCACCTTCCTCTCTGTCTCTCTCTTCCCCTCCCGCAGCCAAGGCTCCATTGGAGCAAAGATGGCCCGGGCGCTGGGGATGGCTCTGTGGCCTCTGCCCCAGGCGCTAGAGTGGCTCTGGTCGCAACATGGCGACGCCCAGGATGGGCAGAGCATCGCCCCCTGGTGGGCAGAGCGTCGTCCCATGGTGGGCGTGCCGGGTGGATCCCGGTCGGGCGCATGCGGAAGTCTGTCTGACTGTCTCTCCCTGTTTCCAGCTTCAGAAAAATGCAAAAAAAAACAAACAAACAAACAAAAAAAACACAGGAGATGAAGGTGCTCTAGAAGCCCAAGGGGCAGTGAACCTCAAGTTCATGGCAATAAACAATGTCAGACTCTCCAGCCTCAGGAATTAGAACAGAGAAAATGTCACTGGACTTGACAAACGAGAGGCTTAGTGACCTTCTAGAGAACAATTTTCAGTAGGATGGTGGGGAGAGAAGCCAGATTTCAAAAGCTGAAGGCATGTGTGGGCATTGAGGCAGTGATTATAGCCTACCAGTCCCAGACGGCTGGCGAGGAAAGGAACGCAGGAGAGAGAAGATTAGACAGACACACGGAGTAACTAGAATGAGGAAAGGGGTGTTTGTTTTGTTGTTTTGTTTTTAAAGAATGGCATATCGAGCACTTCTTTGTAAACAGAAAAGAGAAGGTGGAGAGGGGAAAATAAAAAGGTTGGAATCCAGGAAGGAGGGAATCCAGGGCACAGTGATTTGCCTCTGATATAAGCGCAAAGGAAGACGTGGAAAACAGGGCTGCAGAGAGATTCTGATGGGAAAGACAGGAGGTGGAGGGGACTCTCCATCCTTTCTCCTCCTGGGAGAGGCAAGCCCAGATCACCTGCTGAGGGTTGGGAGGGCAGCTGGAAGAGAAGAAAGGGACTTTGGGACAAGGGTTGTGGGGAAGCAAACCAAGCCGAGTGAAGAACAAACAGCCACTCTCTCCAATGCGGTGTGGAAGCCGAGAGCCAGGCCTGGAACAGGGAGGCCAGACGGCAGAGGTGACCGAGAGGTAGACATTCTCCACACAAGGAAAGTTAAAGTCTCTGCTGAAGAAAATGACAACAGGTCTTCCTTGTTTCGGGTCTGTTGGGGAATGTGTGCTTTTAGGAAGCAAGTTTGAGAAAATTGGTGAGCTTCCCACAAAAGAAATGCTAGAAAGTTCCATTGTTACAGGAAGAAATTCTCCGCCATACTGCAGAAAGAGTCAGCTGATTAAATGTCAAGATAACTTCCACTTACTGTGTACGATCAGCATCATTCCTTAGTGGAAAAAGCTCTTTACAGTAGAAAATGCAATGTAAAAATGACACCCGATCCATTCTGGTGCAATAAATGCCAGTTCTTTGGACCCTTCTGGACACTCACCACAAACCTGCTGGCAACAAAGTCTCTCACAGAAAAGGCGGAGTGTGCATGGGAGGCATCAGGCAGAATACAGCTTCTCTGACTTCTCCAAATATTGCTCTGCGCAAGGACTAGTCTCATCTCCATGCTCAGAATAACAAAATCACCCTACATTTAGATTAAGAAATTTTCATAAACTTTTAACTAGGTCTCCTCATAAGAGTTACACTCACTGACTTGTGAGAAAATTATTGCAGTTTTATTGAGTCTTTTTACGAAGTTTGGAGACATCAAATACCTGCAACAACTTCATTTGTGCTATCCTCTGGACCCAGAAAAGTTTTGTAAGAGGCAGTAATGTGCGGGGGAAAGAACATGGACTTTGGAGTCAAACAGACCTGAGTTCAAATTCTGCTCTGCTGCATAGCTATCCTCTGAGTCCCAGTCTTCTCACCTGAGAAATACACGGTATTATTTCTCTGACAGTCAATTGAAGAGTCATCGAGATAAGAGACAAAAAAAAAAAAAAAAACCCTGGCAAGAATCACAAGTACTGAATAAATACTGTTTTCCTTACTCTGCATTTTGCTTAATTCAGACATTTATTAAGGAATTATTTCATGTCAGGCACTGGGGTGAGCACTGGCTATGCAGGGACAGACAAGGTTGTCTCTGCACCCAGCGGCTAGCAGTCTAGAAGAGGTGGTTTCTCACGTGGGATTCCCATACCCTCTAGGGCAGTAGTCAGCAAACTCATTAGTCAACAGAGCCAAATATCAACAGTACAATGATTGAAGTTTCTTTTGAGAGACAAATTTTTTAATCTTAAACTATATAGGTAGGTACAATACATTCCTTATCGAGGTAGCGCCTGCACGTGGTATTTTGTGGAAGAGCCGAGCTCCAGGGGCCAAAGAGCCGCAGTTTGCCAACCAGGGCTCTAGGGCAGGCGTCCCCAAACTACAGCCCGGGGGCCACATGTGGCCCCCTGAGGCCATTTATCCGGCCCCTGCAGCACTTCCGGAAGGGGCACCTCTTTCACTGGTGGTCAGTGAGAGGAGCACTGTATGTGGCGGCCCTCCAACAGTCTGAGGGACAGTGAACTGGCCCCTCGTGTAAAAAGTTTGGGGACCCCTGCTCTAGGGGGTCTGTGAAACTCAGATGGTAAGAAAATACATCTTTATGTCCACTAACCTTTACCTGAAATGTGGCATTTACATCAATTATCAATGTAGTAAAAAAAAAAAAAAATCACTGGCCGCATAGCTTGATTGGTTAGAGCAGGGGTCCCCAAACTACGGCCCACAGGCCACATGTGGCCCCCTGAGGCCATTTATCCAGCCCCCGCTGCACTTCTGGAAGGGGCATCTCTTTCATTGGTGGTCAGTGAGAAGAGCACATTGACCATCTCATTAGCCAAAAGCAGGCCCATAGTTCCCATTGAAATACTGGTCAGTTTGTTGATTTAAATTTACTTGTTCTGGCCCTGGCCGGTTGGCTCGGCGGTAGAGCGTTGGCCTGGCGTGCGGGGGACCCGGGTTCGATTCCCGGCCAGGGCACATAGGAGAAGCGCCCATTTGCTTCTCCACCCCACCCCCCTCCTTCCTCTCTGTCTCTCTCTTCCCCTCCCGCAGCAAAGGCTCCATTGGAGCAAAGATGGCCCGGGCGCTGGGGATGGCTCCTTGGCCTCTGCCCCAGGTGCTAGAGTGGCTCTGGTCGCGGCAGAGTGACGCCCCTGAGGGGCAGAGCATCGCCCCCTGGTGGGCGTGCCGGGTGGATCCCGGTCAGGCGCATGCATGCGGGAGTCTGTCTGACTGTCTCTCCCCATTTCCAACTTCAGAAAAATACAAAAAAAATAAATAAATAAATTTACTTGTTCTTTATTTTAAATATTGTATTTGTTCCCGTTTTGTTTTTTTACTTTAAAATAAGATATGTGCACTGTGCATAGGGATTTGTTCATAGTTTTTTTTATAGTCCGGCCCTCCAACAGTCTGAGAGACAGTGAATTGGCCCCCTGTGTAAAAAGTTTGGGGACCCCTGGGTTACAGCATTGTCCCCATACACAAGGGTTGTGGGATCAATCCCTGGTCTGGGCACATGCAGGAACAGATTGATGTTTCTGTTTCTCTCTCTCTTCCTCTCTCTGTAAAATCAATAAATAAATTAAAACAACAACAACAAAAATACCTCATAGTATTAACAGACCTGTGGCTTTGGTACAGATAGAAAACAGATTTCTGCAGACAAGGTTGTAGATCTCCCAAAATATGGTTTTATGCTTCCATGACTGCAAAATCACGGTGGCCATTAGACCTGCCACGACCTGTTACTTAATGTGTCGTTTCCTTGTAATCTTATTTTTTATGCATTTAAAAAAAATTATACCGAGGTAGCCACCACACAGAAAAAAGCTAAGAGACCCTAGTCTAGTGAGTGGAAAGTTGAATTTTATTCATTTTTTAGAAAAGAAAGCTGTTGGGGACCAAATAAGCCAACAGGGTATTTTGCAGTTTGGATATCTAGGGGACAGAGGTGGTGGGCCCAACCTCCCACCTCACCTGCCTAATTAAGTTAACAAAGGGCTGTGCTTCTCTGCTAGTTTTGCCCGTCCATGTTCCCCAGAAGAGACTGGAAGCTAATTTCTCTTTGGTGTAAAGTTAGATTGACTAGTATGGTGGGTTTTTTTCTGCACCTGGTGGTTTTCTTGTGTTGCCTTGGAAATGTGATTGAATTGCTAATGGCCCACAGTACCCAGAAATAAAGACGGATGTCTTTCTGGGGGCGGCCATGTTTTGCGGCTTGAAACAGTAGTGACTGTTGGCAAGGAGCCGTGGCTTCCTCCTGAACCCATCCTCTCTATATATATATCTTTAAGTCTCTGTCTATCTTTAATTCAATTTCGTACCATTTCCCGCTCAAGACCCTGGAATAGACTCGTCATGCGGGACGCAGCAGAAAGCCAAACTCCATATAAACTAAATCAAGTCGCTAATGTTCCAATGAAGGGCAGCATAGGCACACAATGCATCTCCCTTAGCACGTAGAAATGGGAAGTAAAGGCTGTGTTTTGCAGGTGAATTGGATTAGCTGGAGCAAGAAGAAGGAGAAAGAGAGGAGAAGGAGAAGGAGAAGGAGAAAGAGGCAAGAGGCATGGGAAAGGAAAGTGACTCGGTGAGGGATAAGATGGGTCTCAATTAGGAAACCTCAAAAAGTGAAAAGCGGAGCTGATGTCTAGTCAACCCAAATAGGCTTTCAGTTTAACCCCACATGAACAGCCTCGAAGGGGATATTTCCGAGTTTATAAACAAACCTCTTCCCATTTCTGGGCTGACACTCCTGCCTCACCACACCCTAACGCGTGTGCATGAGCACATATGCACGCACATGCACACACAAACTCACTTGCAGAGAAAACACACTGATCTGGAACCTAATACTGTATTACATGTCTTATTACATAATGTTCATAGAATTGAAACTATTCTGCCATTTGCCAAACACTAAAATGATACATTATCTAAAAAGTTAGGAATGCCACGATATTTTTCATTCCTTTCCTTCCGATCACTTTGGAGACCACACGATCTAAAAACGTTTCAAAACGTTTGAAAGTATTCATGATGTCACTCAAATATTTCTTAAATCAATAAGTGCTTCATGCAAATGATTTTGTTTTCTTCAAACGCAGTTTGTAAACTCAAATCTTGTGAGACTAAACAATTCCCAACTCCAGTTGTGAAAAAACAAGTGGCAGAGGAACATTGAATTGTCCAGGGCCTTGCTTTAAATCCTCTTCATGATGAAAACGTTTTCTAAACACAAGTCACAAGCAAAATAACCACTGTCCTCCATTCTTGGAGGTTGCTGTGATTAGAAGGCTTGCATATCAGTGTCCCAGGCAGAAATAGATAACAGAGTCCACTGGGAAAACTGAAATTCTTGACCCAGGTGTGGGCAGTGTTGAAGAAAACCAATAAGGATGGCGAAACAGCCCTGATCTGGCAATCCTAGGGAGCTGTTACCAAATCCTAGAGAGAGAACAGTAGTTGTAGGGAGGGCCACTTGGCAGGAGGGGCGGCCTTCCTAGAGAAACACGGTCACTGTTGACCTGAGGCCCAGTAGGGAACAAGCCAGAATCAACATCCTGAGGCCTCCCTCCTCCCTCCAGTCTCTGCCAGGGCCTCCCATTGGCCAAACCAAACTGGTGACCATACGCTAGCTAGCAAGCCCCTGACCGCAGTCCTTGCAGGGCAGTGTGTCGCAGGGACACAGAGCAAGGGCAGGATGGAACAGGTGGAGGATCTCCAGCCAACAGACACTACAGTAGAGCAACTGTAAAAGAATGGAAGATTCCAGAACTATACCTAGAAGCAACAACTATTGCCATTTTGAATCTCTTCGCCTACATAAGGGCACGCATCTATCTAAAGACAATGTATTTTGAGAACAATTGAATTTTCCTTTCACTACAACAACGTGGTGTTATGCCATAAAAAGAGTTACACTCATCCATTCTATAGTTAATGTTCCTAAGTGTTCTCAAGGCACTAATGCCCCACCCCTCCAGTGCCTATCAACTGCTGCCCAGCACAAGAAGCATAGAGCCACTAAACCAGGGGTTGGGAACCTATGGCTCGCGAGCCAGATGTGGCTCTTTTGATGGCTGCATCTGGCTCACAGACAAATCTGTAATAAAAATAATAATAACGTTAAAAATACTGTATAAAACATTCTCATGTATTACAATCCATTAATTTTCTACCACTCATGTTCATGGTTGTGGGTGGTTGGAGTCAATCATAGCTGTCCTCCAGGACAACACCAAGTTTTTATTGGATAATGCATAACGTACACAGGTCATTGTGAGGCCAGGAAGTAAACTTCCCTCCTTTTAATCAAGTAGTCTGCTAGCTAATTGCAGAAACCCTTTTGACGAAGAAGATGGATAAAAGAAAAAAAGATGAGGAGTATCATACTTTTCAGCAGGAATGTACAGAGGAATTCGCCTTTGTGGAGAGAGCAGGTTCTGCAGTGTGTCTAAGATGCAATGATAAAAGTGCATCGATGAAACGGTCAAATACAAAGTGGCACTTCGACACATGCCATACTACATTTGCATTGAAATATCCAGTGGGGGAGAGCAGGAAGAAAGCATGTCAAGAGCTACTGTGCAGAGTGCAAGCTAGTCAGCAGCAACTCTGTGTTTGGACCCAACAAGGTGAGTGGAATTTGGCTAGCTTTGCTGGTGCTTTAGCAATTGTGAGAAATGGAAAGCCATTCACAGATGGGAAGTATGCCAAAACATTCATGCTTGATGTTGCCAATGAACTTTTTGATGACTTTTCAGATAAAGACAAGATAATCAAACGAATAAAAGATATGCCTCTGTCAGCAGGAACTGTTCACGATCATACCATCATGATGGCAAATCAAATTGAGGCAACACAAGTGAAGGACATAAATGCAGCACCATTCTTTTCTCTCACTTTGGATGAGTCAACAGACGTAGCCATTCATCCAGTTCAGCGTGATTGCAAGGTATGCTGTTGGTAACACACTACGTGAGGAAAGTCTTTCTGTTTTGCCTATGAAAGAGACAACAAAAGGGGAGGATTTATTCAAGTCTTTCACTGAGTTTGCCAAAGAAAAAAATCTACTGATGGATAAACTTATTTCGGTGTGTACTGATGGTGCTCCGTGCATGGTGGGGAAAAACAGAGGATTTATAGCACTTCTTCGTGAACATGAAAAGAGACCCATCCTAAGTTTTCACTGCATCCTACATCAGGAGGCACTTTGTGCTCAGATGTGTGGCGAGCAGCTTGGTGAGGTGATGTCACTGGTCATTCGGGTGGTCAACTTTATTGTTGTCCAAGCTTTAAATGATCGCCAGTTTAAAACACTGCTGGATGAAGTTGGGAATAATTATCCTGGTCTGCTTCTGCACAGCAATGTGCATTGGTTGTCAAGAGGAAAGGTGCTCAGCCATTTCCCGGCTTGTCTGAGCGAAATCCGGACTTTTCTTGAAATGAAAAACGTCAAGCATCCTGAGTTAGTTAACACTGAGTGGCTCCTGAAGTTCTACTATCTCGTGGACATGACTGAACATCTGAACCAGCTCAATGTGAAAATGCAAGGCGTTGGAAATACAGACTTATCCCTTCAACAAGCAGTGTTTGCATTTGAAAACAAGCTGGAACTCTTTATCACCGACATTGAAACAAGTCATTTACTACACTTTGAAAAACTGGGAGAGTTTAAAGATGCATGCACAGCTAGTGACCCTGCTCAACATCTTGATCTCCAGCAGCTAGCGAGCTTCACATCTAATTTCCTGCAGTCATTCAAAGCATGCTTTGGAGAATTTCATGAGTGCACTCGTCTTTTTAAGTTCATCACCCATCCACACAAGTGTGCAGTGGACAGCGCCGACCTGAAGTGACATCCCCGGTGTCTCTGTCAGAGATTTTGAGCTATAAGCTGCTGACCTGAAGGCCTCAGACATGTGGGTGAATAAGTTCAAGTCACAACAAGAATGAAGATTTGGAAAGACTTGCACGACAGCAAGCAGAGTTGGCAAGCAAACACAAGTGGGGAGAAATGAAAAAACTTCAACCTGCGGACCAGCTGATTGTCAAAACGTGGACAGCGCTTCCCATCACATACCACACACTGCAGCGTGTGAGTATTGCTGTACTGACAATGTTTGGCTCTACGTATGCATGTGAGCAGTCTTTCTCACATCTAAAGAATGTTAAGACCAACCTACGATCACATTTAACAGTTGGAAGTCTCAATGCCTGCATGAAGCTTAACCTCACCACGTATCAACCAGACTACAAAGCCATCAGCAAAACCATGCAGCACCAGAAGTCACATTAATGGTAAGAAGTACTTTATTCATCATTGGTTAGCAACAGTATAACAACGTTATTTTTTTTTTTTTAACATTTCTTTTTTTTTTTTTCTTTTTTTTTTTTTTATTTATTCATTTTTAGAGAGGAGAGAGAGAGAGAGACAGAAAGGGAGAGAGAGGAGAGAGAGAAGGGGGGAGGAGCTGGAAGCATCAACTCCCATATGTGCCTTGACCAGGCAAGCCCAGGGTTTCGAACTGGCGACCTCAGCATTTCCAGGTCAACGCTCCATCCACTGTGCCACCACAGGTCAGGCTATAACAACGTTATTAAAAAGAATTCAGAGACTTATTGTACTTTAAAAGTGTTGGTCTTACATAAAATGCACACATTTACTTGTATTTAGTGTTAAACATATTGTATGGCTCTCATGGAATTACATTTTAAAATATATGGCGTTCATAGCTCTCTCAGCCAAAAAGGTTCCGGACCCCTGCACTAAACCCTTTCTGGTCCGAGTCAGCCAGTCAAGGAAGCCCTGCCACACCCAGGTGTCAGGTTCACCTTGATGCTCTTCTGAGCCAGGCTTTGTCTGGATGTCAATACTGGGAGGCAGTGATGTGCTGGATGTAGTTAACAGCTAGCTCTCTGGAGTGGGAGACCTGGTTTGCTGATTGCCATGGTGTAAATATGCCTATCATGGCCAATTTCGAGCTACAATATTGCATATGTTAGCAGAACCTGGGAAATTTAACAATTGGCTCTCATAAGCTAACGCAAGCAGGCTGCTTCACCTTGCTGCTTGAAAGGGAGAGGAAAGAGAACTCACTGTGACCTCAGCTGTAACCTGGAACAGTGTGAACAGATAATTCATGGAAAGGCCTGAAGAACCGGCAAATGGCAGAGGTGATCCAAGTGATCAGACTAAGACAAGTGGAAACAAAAAGGAAGCACACTACTTTGTAACAATCAGATGGATAAAATGTGCCAAAAAGTTCGGTGACATATACGACAGGTAGGAATATAAATGAATGCAGACGCTTTGGAGAACAGTTTGGGACTACCCAGTGACATTTAAAGTGGACGTGGACCCTGCTGTTCCTCTTCTGGGTTAGTGGGGACACCCCCCCAAGTGCACAAGGATGTTCATAGAAGAATTGTAGTCGTTAGAAGCACCAGCTTCCTTCACCCAGCTCCAACATCTACCAAGCCATGGGCAGTCTTGTTTCAAAATGTGATCTTGCCCTGGCCGGTTGGCTCAGCGGTAGAGCGTCGGCCTAGCGTGCGGAGGACCCGGGTTCGATTCCCGGCCAGGGCACACAGGGGAAGCGCCCATTTGCTTCTCCACCCCTCCGCCGCGCTTTCCCTCTCTGTCTCTCTCTTCCCCTCCCGCAGCCAAGGCTCCATTGGAGCAAAGATGGCCTGGGCGCTGGGGATGGCTCTGTGGCCTCTGCCCCAGGCGCTAGAGTGGCTCTGGTCGCAACATGGCGACGCCCAGGATGGGCAGAGCATCGCCCCCTGGTGGGCAGAGCATCGCCCCTGGTGGGCGTGCCGGGTGGATCCCGGTCGGGCGCATGCGGGAGTCTGTCTGACTGTCTCTCCCTGTTTCCAGCTTCAGAAAAAAAAAAAAAAAAAAAAAAAATGTGATCTTTATCTCCTACTGCACTTTTCATATTATTTTGAAGTAAATCTCAGATAGCATACCCTTTCATCCATAAATATTTCCATAGGTCTGAAAGGACACAAACAAAGAGAAGAGCCTACAGTCATCTTTTTGTTGGGTATGGGGGGAGAGAAATCCCAGCAGAGTAATCAGGGAAGGGTGGATTGAAAGGCCAAGGTACTTACTTCCATGAGCGCTCTGGAGCCTCCATAGTTCAGGAGTAATGATTCAGTGTCCCCAGGGACATTGTTCCTGTTCCCGACCAGACACAGCAGGCTGGAGGGACGGCCTTCTGGTGCCTGGCAGATTTTGAGGTCGAATAGAATCTGTGCTAGGTAATCAGCTTTCAGCAGATAATGAATTAAGAACTGACATTTGCACAGTGCTCACAAACATCCAGAGTGGGGGTTCGCTCATAGCTCTGTGACATCTCCCTTGAATACTACTGTGCTTTATCGCCATTATTTGAAATTATGTGCCGGCTGAAGTAAGTAAGCAAAAATGTCAAATGTCTAAATAACAACAGGACAGGTCTTTAAATTGACAGTGACCTTCGCTTGCTAAATGCACGCCTAGCTCCAAAATTTTGTCTTAGTGTAATATTTCACACTGTAAAAAAAAAAAAAAAAAAAATGTTATGCTAATAGCAATAATGTCTCAGATGCTTTATCAACATCAATCAAAATAATTCGCCTTTCCAAATCTCTGCTCTGCTCTGCGCTTTGTGGGAGGGAGCTTTAGAGTTTTGTTTTCATCTGGACATAAATCAGCGAGAGGTTAGAAAGCTGACCAGAAACAAGGTGATGTGCGTTCACGTCAAAGACGTAGCAAAACCTCACTCAGCTGCCCGGTCCTAGGCTCCCAGTCAAGTGCTGGAAAACTTCTAGACGACAACCCTGTGCAGAGCGCCCCACGGAGCAGGCTTTCAAAATCCCTGCGCAGTTACCATGACTCCTCAAAACCGTTTCCTTACGCTCCTATACTCGGCAAAAATCATTACTAACTCATCAGATTTCGAGCAGCAAACAGCCAGTGGGGAGGGGAGAAGAAATTAGTGCAAAAAAGGAATGGGGTGGGGGGTGGGGTTAATTAGAATTCCCCTGAATTCTTTTTTTTTTACAGAGACAGAGAGTCAGAGAGAGGGACAGATAGGGACAGACAGACAGGAACGGAGAGAGATGAGAAGCATCATCAGTTTTTTGTTGCGACCCCTTAGTTGTTCATTGATTGATTTCTCATATGTGCCTTGACTGGGGGGCTACAGCAGACCGAGTAACCCCTTGCTCAAGACAGTGACCTTGGGCTCAAGCTGGTGAGCTTTGCTCAAGCCAGATGAGCCTGCGCTCAAGCTGGCAACCTCTGGGTCTCGAACCTCGTCCTCGGCATCCCAGTCCGATGGGCTCTACCCACTACGCAACCTGCCCAGTCAGGCTCCCCTGAATTCTGATGACGTCCTGAAAGCGAGGGACCCGGGGCCTTTGTTGGAGCTGAGTGGGTGCCTCGCCTGGAGGAGCCAAACCAGACAGCAGGTTCTCACTGACCAGGAAGCAGCTTCTTCTGTTAGAAGATGCCGCCCAGGACTTCCATCGCCAGAGAGGAGAAGACGGGGCCTAGCTCTGCAAGGACAGCTTGACTCTCTTGCTGGTGGCAAAAGCAGCCGGTGACTTGAAGTCAAAGCCAGTGCTTATTTTGTTGCCATTCCAAAACCCTAGGGCCTTAAGAATTATATGGAGTCGGCTTGGCCGGTGCTCTATAAACGGAGCAGCAGCACCCGGATGGCGGCACATCTGCGTACAGCATGGTTTCAAGCCCGACCTTGAGACCTAGTGCTCAGAAGAAAAGCAGTATATTTGGATTCTTTCCAAATATCACCGGTAGGAAGATGCAAGGAAGGATACGCCCCTAGAGCCTTTGGAGGAAGCATGGCCCGACACCCTGATTTCCAAAGTTTGGCCTCCAGAACTGTGAAAGAACACATTCCTCACATTTCTGCTGTCTTAAGCCCCTCAGATTGTGGTAATTGTTACAGAGCTCAGGACAGTAATACATCCTGCAAAATGTGTGCATGTGCGTGTATATACACACACCATGCACACACAGCGTGCACATAGGTGTGGTTGCTTTTTCTTTTTCCTCATTCACAGGGAAGCGGGAAGGGGACTCACACCCTTGGAGCTGCCAGGTGCCCACTGTGCTGGCCCCTCGCTTAGGGACCAGCTCATGGACCTCCCACAGCTCCCTGCGGTCAGCACCCACTTACAGATGAGGACTTGGAACTGAGGAAGGCCAAGCTGGGCCTGGCCATTAGATCCTGACAAGAAGAAAGGCATGTGCTTTAAAAAGGAAGGAACATTCTAGGTAACCACAAAGTCAGTCTTCTGCTCATACAAAAGAAATGGTTAGTGCACTCCCCTCCAGGGCGCACCCCTGCACCTTTCTCTCCCCCTCCTTCCTTCTTCCCCCACAGGAGTGCATCTCCTGAGCTCTGAGAGTCCCCACAAGACTTGCAACCAGGGGAGCGGTGGGCAGCGGCAGCTCACCCCAGGCTAAACCCCTGCACTGTCCCCAAGGTCCCCGATTCTCTGACTCCAGTGAGCTCACAGCGGTCCCTCTCAGGCTCTCTCCTGTTGCTTCTTCTAGCCCAGGCCCTTCCTTGTTTCACTGTCCCCAGCTATAACAGACGTCCTCTTAAAGTAGGAAGAGGGGGCCCTGGCCGGTTGGCTCAGCGGTAGAGCGTCGGCCTGGCGTGCGGGGGACCCGGGTTCGATTCCCAGCCAGGGCACACAGGAGAAGCGCCCATTTGCTTCTCCACCCCCCCCCACCTTCCTCTCTGTCTCTCTCTTCCCCTCCCGCAGCCAAGGCTCCATTGGAGCAAGGATGGCCCGGGCGCTGAGGATGGCTCCTTGGCCTCTGCCCCAGGCGCTAGAGTGGCTCTGGTCGCGGCAGATCGATGCCCTAGAGGGGCAGAGCATCGCCCCCTGGTGGGCAGAGCGTGGCCCCTGGTGGGCGTGCCGGGTGGATCCCGGTCGGGCGCATGCAGGAGTCTGTCTGACTGTCTTTCCCCGTTTCCAGCTTCAGAAAAATACAAAAAAAAACAACAACAAAAACAACTAAACTTTAAAAAAATAAAAAATAAATTAAAAAAATAAAATAGGAAGAGGGAAAAGGAGGGAGGGAGGGAGGGAGGGAGGGAGGGAGGGAGGGAGGGAGGGAAGGAGGAATGGTTAGTGTCACAGAGAATTTTCTTAAACTCACTTTGTTGAGTGCTGTGAACTTGTCTTTAAAAGATAACCCTTTGCCTTCCCTGCCCCAGCAGCCTCAGGGAAGAGTTAAGAGATCTGGGCAGTAAGAACAACAACAAAAGAGAGCCCAGGCAGCAATACCAATGGGAATAAACCACCTGTGGAGCTGAGCTTCATCCGGGATCCTGGGAGACTCTCAAGAGGTCAAAGACTCCCAGGGCTCTCTTCCCAACAAGGTCCCAGGAGCACCAGGTGCTCCTGAAACTAGTCCTTCTGCGTAGTCCGGGCACCGCTCTCCAGTGCTGCCCTGGTGGTCTTAGGCACAGCAGTTGGAATTTGTTACTATTTGCAAGTGGTTCCTTTTCAAGGAAGGAAAGATGGAAGGAAGGGACAGAGTGGGAAGGGAACAAGGAAAGGAGGGAGAAAAGGGGGAAGGAAGGGAGGGAGAGAGGGAGGGAGGGAGAGAGGGAGGAAGGGAGAAGGGAGAAAGGGAGGAAGGGAGGGAAAGAGGAAGGAAGGGAGGAAGGGAGGAAGGGAGGGAGGGAGAGAGGAAGGAAGGAAGGGCTTAGCACAGGATGTGGAACCTAGCAGGTGCTCTCCTGGGCTCTGTCCCTCTAGTCTGTAGGAAACAGAGCTGTGTTAATATCACTACAGAGGGGTCTTTCCCAGTGAGTACCAGCTTTACACCAGACACAAAAGGTCCCTTTCATGTGCCTCATACATGACAACCACATACACAAAGCCCGTGGATTAAAGAGCACATGGCTGTTTGACCACCTAGGCTCCTGCACTGGACACCGGCACAGCCCAAGTCCTAAGAGTAAACACCCACAGCCAGGAAGAACTCTCATCAGGCCTGGGGAGAGGTTTTCCCACAGTCCCTGCCTCGGTCTTTGTACAGAAGGTGGCTGTGTCTGATCACCCTGGAGATTGAGGCTGTGTTGCCACTAACACTGGAGACAAACTGCTTCGAAAGGCAGGGAGGATTTGGTCAGGGGAGATCTTAGGTCAGAGGAAGACAGATTGATCAACTTGTCCAACCTTCTTCTCCCCATGTTCTCATTCAGTATTGGAAGATATTCCCAAATTACTGCTTTTCATGATAGTTACACGTGGTAGCCAAGGAGCACTATGCAACATTACACAAATCACGTTATTCCTCAATGTGTGCAGAAGTGGGCCTCGATGTCAGACGTAACGTGTGTTACTCTGGTTGCCACTCTGTAGAGCTAGATATGGCTTTAAGAGAGGAGACAGTTGCAATACAAGTGATAGGTTTAGATGGTAAAATTCAGTCTGTTGTAATACTTTCTGTAACAAAGATAACTTGTCATAAGCAACCCCAGTACAATGTCTGATTCTGATATATGAAATCCATGGCCCATTTCTGAAATCTAAATATTGCTTGAAGTTTTACTGACAGTTCCAGTCATTGCTATTGCTTCAACAGAGTGACGTCTCTTCAAGTTAATAAAAAAAAAACCCTAAAAACTACATTGACTCGATAAAAGTTACTTAATTTAGCATTACTGTTGATAAGACACAATTACATGAAAATTTTGCCTCTAACATAAACAGTGTGTTTGCTGAAATGTAGGAAAGGAAAATAAATATTATGACACAAATAGAGAATTTATGAATTTTATGTCTTTACTACTCACACAAATATCACCAGCTCATTAACATAGCACCTAGATATTTACACTAATAATTACAGTCAGTTGTCCTTGAGAGTTTGCTGACTTTCCGAAAATAAAAGCCGTGGCTTTGTAAAAAGAAATATCCTGTTGTTTTCTCATTACGAAGATATGCTTGTCAAGGTAGGATGGTAGAACATATCTTTATGTATCAGCTGGGGGACTTGATTAATGACTTTTTTTTTTAATTAAAAAATTTTTTTTGTGAGAGAGAGAATCAGACAGAAGGGACAGACAGACAGGGAGGGAGAGAGATGAGAAACATCAACTCATAGTTGCAGCACATTAGTTGTTCTTTGATTGCTTTCTCATATGTGCCTTGACCAGGTGGCTCCAGCCAAGCAGTGACCCCTTGCTCAAGCCAGCGACCTTGGGCTTCAAGCCAGCAACCTTTGAGCTCAAACCAGCGACCATGGGGTCATATCTATGACACCACGTTCAAGCTGGATGACCCCGTGCTCAAGCAGGCGACCTCAGGGTTTCAAACATGGGGCCTCAGCATCCCAGGTCAATGCTT
Organism: Saccopteryx leptura; assembly: GCF_036850995.1. NCBI lineage: Eukaryota > Metazoa > Chordata > Mammalia > Chiroptera > Emballonuridae > Saccopteryx > Saccopteryx leptura. Next base: position 6,655,500 of record NC_089515.1, read on the forward strand.
TATCCACTACACCACTGCCTGGTCTGGTCAGGCAATTAATGACTTAAGACAGTTGGTCACACGGCACATGGGGCTCCATTGCCCCTCCTGTCCTGGGCCCTGCCAGTGGAGGGGGAACCTGTATTCCAGACTTCCAATTTTCACACATGCATAACATAGTGGTGGACAGGTCCATTTTCAATGACAAGCACTTTGATGGCCTCTCCAGGGGGAGGCGCCATTTGTCATGAGTGAGGACAGCTAGGAGACAGGCCACCCAGGGGCACAGAGGGTAGAAGCCATGCTCCAGGGGGTACATTTGTTCTGTCAGTCCCTCTCCTCCTACTGTGTCTTTGTATCAGTCACTCCAAGGTGAGGCCCTGGTTGTTGGCCCTGGGCCTTAGGGAGTAGGGCCAGGAGTATGCAATGCGGGCTGGCCAGAGCCAGGATAAGCATCCTGGAGGGGTCACAGGTGGTACAGCACCAGGGGAACAGAGTGGAGTGAGGGGGTGGGGCCAGCTCTTGTGAGCTGCTGACAAGCAGATGCCCCGAGGACCCAACAACCCTGCAAGCCCAAGGGCACAGCAAGGGTGTCCCGGGGGCGGTCCAAGAGTGGCACTACATGGAGAGGCTCCAGAGCCACTGCATCTGACTCAGCACCACAGCAAGAGGGCAGTCCCGAGCCTGATCCCCTGCACACAGGAAGCATCTCATTCAACCACCCTCGGCTGGGGGTGAAGTTACTTAATGCAAATACGGCTACCTGGCTCCACTCTTCGTTCCCAGATTTGGGGGCACAGCCCAGAGAGGGCATGCGGGTACCCCAAATGTGCCCATAACATACCCACTGTGTGTGTAACCAACGCCTGTCCGGTGGCTTAGGGGTGAAAGGTCAGAATAGGGGACACGGCAGTCCCTTTCCTGAGGCTCCGTAAGCCTCCCCAACCTATGTGGCTGGCAGTGGGGTCAGCAGGCTGCTGGGGGGGGGGGGGTGAGGGGATGAGAAATGGCAGGCAGTGAACTAAGCCTCTAGTGACATTCCTCTGGAGACTTCCAGTCAGTCACCAGCCTCAAACCCAGAGGGACTTCTCAGCTGACTTCCATTAACAGCAAAGTCTGTAAGGGCAAGGCCAAGGCCACGTCTCCTGGCAGCTTTGAGTCCAGCTTTCCTTCATCAAAGGGGTTGTTTGGCTGTTTTAACCACGGACTATTAGCAGCCAATGGACACAGTCAAGAAGGAGGTGATCAGACCAGGATCTGAAGATGATGCCAACCACTAAATCAGACCTCCGATGGCGCTGAGCAGCTTACATCGACACACAACACATCAGCCTGCCTCTCAGAGAAACGCTGGGGAAACTACAGGGCGTCAGCATTTACAGGGTCTTTCCAGCACCATGGCAACCTGTCCCGCACAGCACAGAACAGCATCTGAGATTCCAAACCCAAGCCTGGGGCCCGAGGGGAGAGGGGCCCTGCGGCACTCAGCCGACAAGTTCATTCGCTGGAGAGATTAAAATTAAGGTTTTAAGATACAAAGACTGATAAATGATTGAGTTGATGACTATTTTCTTTTTTTCCTATAATCTAGCAGAGAAAAGAACAGGGAACTGTTCCTGGTTTTGTTTGGACCCATCGGGAGGGACTGACAAGTGGCAGAGGAGAAAGGGCATCATTGTGAGAGAGGTCCCCTGCGTCATGGCCAAAGAACAAAGTCTGGGCCCAGACAGTGAGCCCGGGCTCTCGAGAAGGCGGCTCTCGAAAGGTGGAGAGAAAAGATATGTGTGTGTGTGTGTGTGTGTGTGAATGTGTGTCAGGGTTCAGAAAATTCTGGCTCAGTTCCTACGTCATTCTCACAAGGAATGATGGGAGTCCAAAGGCAGCAAGGCCACATGGGGACTTGAAGACGGGGGTTGCTGAGAGCAGGAAGGGGGTCAAGGAGGTCACAGGGGTTATGATGAGATTGGGTACTCAGGCCTTGTCAGTCTTGGACCCACCAAGGGCAGAGGAAACCCCAGCTGTGACTCTGAGCTCCCAGCTAGAAGATGCGACAATCCCCAGATCAATTTCCTCAGTCCTGGGTGACACATGCCTATCCCCAGGGCCACCTGCTGCCTTCTGTTCTCCACCATCCCTTGGTGACCTTGAGTGTGTGCTCCTATGTCCCTCCAGCCCGTGTCTTCAAGGCTATACCTCTGCCTGTATCATTATTACGGTTCCCAGAGGTTACAGAAGGGTTTTGTCAAAACCATTGCCGATAGCCCTTTATAACACAGCAAGCAGAGCAGTCTCTCTCTCTCTCTCTCTCTTTTAATAATTGTTTAAGTTGATTTTAGAAAGAGAAAGGAGAGAGAAACATCAATTTGTTGTTCCACTTATTCATGCATTCGTTGATTAATTCTTAGATGTGCCCTGACTGGGGATCTAACCCACAACCCACATCGAACCTTCAGTATATCAGAACAACGCCCTAACCAACTGAGCTACCCGGCCAGGGCTAGGAGTCTGTCATTCCAAGAGAATAGTGACAAAGACATGCACAGAGAAGGAGACGCAGGGCAGCACTGCTCCCTGGAGTATGCTTTCCAACATTTCTATGATTGTGAAGGTTGTCCCCATCGAGGTGGCAGGAAGGTGACTCCCTTCCTGTCCATTCATGAGGCTCAGGCGCTCTAGAAAAAGGCCAGCCATGTCCCTTTTCTGCGTCCCTGGCCTTTGGGTTTGATCTGGTTCTTGGAGTTTACCCCTGGGTTGTCTCTCCTGCTGGCCTCTTCCCCTGGTGACACATTGACATTTTATCTGGCTTTCTGCTGGGATGTTGTCCTCACTGTCCTGCCTTTCAGGTTGCCTCCCAGGGTCCAGGTGGGTGGCTCACCCAACCCTGGCTTCCCCGCTCCTCTGGGAGGAGGGGATCAAACAAAAGCGAGGCTTATTCATCCCTGAAGTCCCGGAAAGTACAGGAAGGAATAAAAGAGAAAATGAAAATTCACCCAAATCAAGAGAGAATCACGAGTAAGACTTGGAGAAATTTGCACAATTATCTGAATATGTCATTATTGGGATTGTATGTGTACTTGTGTGTGTGTGTATGTATTCTGCTTTTTAACCTAATCGTTTCCGTGTGTGTGTGTGCGCGCGCGCACGCGCGTAAGTTCCTTGAAAACATTTTATTTTTTTTTTCAAATTGTTTTTGAGTTTTATTTATTTATTTTTATTTTAGAAAGGAGAGAGAGAGGGAGAGAGACAGAAGAGAGAGGAGAGAAATACCGAGAGAGAGAGAGAGAAGGGGGAAGGAGCAGGAAGCATCAACTCCCATATGTGCCTTGACCAGGCAAGCCCAGGGTTTCGAACCGGCGACCTCAGCATTTCCAGGTCGACGCTTTATCCACTGCGCCACCACAGGTCAGGCGAAAACATTTTATTAAATAACTAGGGGGGTTGTTTCATGAGGGCGCGCCACTCCCCCGCTGCGGGACACAGGTGGTTTCTGAGCTTCCGTTTGTAGGAAGAGGGAAGTCTCCTCTCCGAGGAGGCGCCGGCCTCCCTGTATACAGGAGGCGCCTGCACAGCGCTCTCTCCATGCCCCCAGTTCCTTCACAGGGCGGGGAGTGGCTAAACCCATCGAACAGAGTCTAACCCTAGTCGGGGTCAACATTTTACTAGGAAGCAGGGTTACTGGGCTTTAGAAACGTGGGCACCAGACAATCTGTCTTTCAAGGCCAGGCTGTACCTAACGCAGACGCTCAGCCCGACTACACTGTTCCACCCAGTCCCCTGCTGTAAAGAAACCTGCGTCTGTCATTCGTCCAGCTGTTAGGGAGCGGATGGAAGTGGCTTCCACCTCACCTTTCTCCCCAGCGCACGGGAATGTGCCCACCCCGCTGTGTCTACGTTTGGCAGGAGAAGTGGTCTTGCTCAGGCACAGGTGTCGGCAGGACGGGCCTCACGGGAGGGACAGCCGAGCTGAGCTGTGAAGGAGAGGCAGGAGGGACTAGAGGGATTTCTGGCACCTTCTTTATCTTGCCATAAGTGTAAGCTCTTGAGCAGGACTGACTGGGTTCAGGATCAGCTGTTTTCCTGCCCTCGATGCCTTGCAGGCCTCCCCTGCTGGCTCTTTTCCTCCTAGGTGACATTTCCCAGGCTCTATACCTCCTCAGTGCCTTCCACGTATGACCCAGTCTGCCCTCTCGGTTCTCATAGAGTACTGTCCAATTTATGTCAACACCTCATCCTCACCCACAGTTCAAAGATTCTGCCTTCTCCAGGTGAGCCTGGAGAGGCCTCTGGCTTCTGCATCCCTGTCCCTCCTCCTCCCCCTCTCCCAACCTCCCCTCCCTCAACCCTCCCCTTCCCCCTCTCCTCCCCCTCTCCTCCCCTCTCACTAACTGCTTCTGTGGCTCCTCCAGGCTCAGGGCAGGGAGAAGGGAGGGATAACAAAGGAACAAAGTGCATTTTTACTTAGCTTGCTAGTCTCACGCGGCTTTTGAATGCCCTCTATTCTGGTAGATGTTGAAATGCTGACTCCTCTCTTGGGCTACACTGGGGGTGGGGGGGAAGTGGGGTTTCTCTAACAGCCCATACCTGCAGGGCCACCCCTGACATCACACAGGCCCCTGATGCAGGAGAGGCGCTGTCACCTGGCCTCTCTCAGTGCCCAGCTCCTACACATCTGTCTGCCCACTCCTTCGGGGGCAGCAGCTGGCACACTAACGCCCATGCAGGAGTTTCCTAAGTTTCTCACTAGTACCACCACTGGGCAGGCATCAAACTGAGGGCTGAGCTGGCAGTCCCCCTCGTGACAAGCGCCCCACTGCCCAGAATGGTGCTGTCAGCGCCCCTCCCTCGGCTGGAGGAAGGAGGGGTGGAGGGTCCCACGGCTGCCACTCGGGACAGTGCTCCGCAGCCCATCCTCATACTCACGTGGCCGTGTGGCTAAGGGCAGTGGCGGGCCAAGCTCCCAGAACCAGTTTGGTTCTCTCTCTTAACTGCTGCCCTGATGTGTCCCATTGCTTTCTCTAGAAAATGGGAACACTTGTCACTCACTGACCTCTCTGCCTAGACAAAAAAAAAAAAGTGACATAAACAAATGAGACTGCATTTCAACCAACTGCTGAGACTCATTCAACAGCAGGGGCTTGTGACAGAAAGAGGCTTTGCTTTAGTTGTCATTGGGAGGCTGTTTTAATAAGCGTGTAAATAAAACACGGAGGACAGCCACCTGAAGTGGGGGTCCCACCGAAGTTTTCTGTGACTTCGTAGTCACCAGTTCTCTGCACAAGGGAGTGGGAGGAGCCAAGCGGGCAGAGCTGAGTGGGAGACCAGCTTCCAGTCCTGCTGGATGGCCAGGGCTGCTCCTCATTGCCCAGGGAGCTTTGGCCAGGACTTCCTGGAGGCGGGGCCTGCGAGGCCTCGCTGCGGCTGTCCCAGGATGGAGGGCAGAGGGAAGTGCTCCGCGCCGTCTGTACCGAAGCCTCACCAAATAGTCCCGGTTCGGTTCTGGCCGGCACAGAGCAGGTGCTCCTGAGCCCTATGCCGACACTGCTATTCCGATGGGAGACATTGCAGGACCATATGTTGCTTCCAAGAAATTTCATACAATCACTAGGAAGACCAAAATCTCTTCTCAACACTCTTAAGATGAATTTTGAAGCAAGAACATGAGAAATTCAGTAATGTTGGGAATAGTATTTTATAGCTCAAGGGAGTTAGCTTTACATTTTAAAATGTGCTAGATTTGGCCCTGGCTGGTTAGCTAAGTCAGTTAAGAGCGCTGTCCGGAAACAAGGTTGTGGGTTCAATCCCCGGTCAGGGCATACATGGGAAGCAACTGATGAAGGCACAACTGAGTGGAACAACAAATGAATGCTTCCCTTCCCCCTCCTCTCTTTCCGTTCCTCTCTCTGTCTCTCTATATAAATCAAACAAATAAAAAAATTAAGCCCTAGCCAGATAGACTAGTTGATTGGAGCGTTGTCCTGAAACACAGAAGTGACCATAGAGAAGCAGTTCAATGTTGCTGTCCCTGTCTCTCAAAGGGGGGGGGGGGCTATATTTGCCATATAAGAATAAGAGCATAATTTTATTTCATCCTTTATCAGGCAAGTAACAGATATGAGGAGGACTTATGGGTCAAAATGGTGGACTAAACACAGACCTAACTTCACTTCCTCCTGAAATCCCACTCCTGCTACAATAAAGAGATGAAAGAAACAAACAAAATCAGAAATAGAAACCAATGAGGACAGAGAGAAGAATAACAGTTTGGAAACTGGAAATCAAATGAGCCAATGGTAGAAGACCCAAAAAGCCAAGTCCCTACCCCAGCGGTGAGCAAAGCTGAGAGCCACTGGCCCACATGGCAGGACCTCGACCAGGCCTGGGGCGGGTGATACAAGGGACCCTGGAGCAGGAGGTGAAAGAGGGCGTGCTGAACTGAGGGGGGCTGGTGGAAGCTATTGGGTAATCACTGGGATTCCTAGGCGTCCTCCCGAATCTACGTGGCTGGGAAACAGCCCCACTCCCAGTCCAAGTAAGCAGGATGCCCAAGCTGGGGGATGCCAGACACAGATGCAGGTGGTGGCACCAGACCCAGTACACATGAATATTGGGTACTATCCCTCCTCCTGCACTCCTACAAGCCAGGCTGTTACTCTCCAGACAGGAGATGGAAGACTGCCCTGAGGAATCTGGCCAGCCATGCGGAAGTATCTTCAGTTATAGACAATAAGAATTCCCCCAGTAAGTGGTCCTCCTGATCATCCTACAGAGGAGCATGATGTCACCAGTCCCGTCATGTACACAAAGTGTCCAGTATGTTTTAAGCCCCCATTTCATAATCATGAGTAGACAACCAGAGATTATGGAACAGCCGAGAAATAGATTGTCTGAGAAAACCAAAAGAACAAACAAACAAACAAAAATTTGGTGGAAACAAAGACTATGTAGACTGAAACTAAATTCCAAAAAATATATATTATTGAGAAATTAACAGAAGAGATGGCATGCGTGAAACAAGAATAGTTTGCTATAAAAAAATTTACATCCAGAGAACAAAATCTCTTGAAAAGAGAAGTGTAGCCCTGGCCGGTTGGCTCAGCGGTAGAGCGTCGGCCTAGCGTGCGGAGGACCCAGGTTCGATTCCCGGCCAGGGCACACAGGAGAAGCGCCCATTTGCTTCTCCACCCCTCCGCCGCGCTTTCCTCTCTGTCTCTCTCTTCCCCTCCCGCAGCCAAGGCTCCACTGGAGCAAAGATGGCCCGGGCACTGGGGATGGCTCCTTTGCCTCTGCCCCAGGCGCTAGAGTGGCTCTGGTCGCAACATGGCGACGCCCAGGATGGGCAGAGCATCGCCCCCTGGTGGGCAGAGCGTCGCCCCTGGTGGGCGTGCCGGGTGGATCCCGGTTGGGCGCATGCGGGAGTCTGTCTGACTGTCTCTCCCTGTTTCCAGCTTCAGAAAAATGCAAAAAAAAAAAAAAAGAAAAGAGAAGTGTAGAAATAAAAAATTCAAGAGTCCCAGCAGTGAATTAAAAAATAGAAGGCATAGCCTGACCAGGCAGTGGCACAGCAGATAAAGCATCAGACTGGAAAACAGAGGACCCAGGTTTGAAACCCCAAGGTCGCCGGCTTGACTGCGAGCTCACCAGCTTCAGCGTGGGGTTGCTGGCTTGAAGCCCCAGGTCACTGGCTTGAGCAAGGGGTCACTCACTCTGCTGTAGCCCCCCATCAAGGCACATATAAGAAAGCAATCAATGAACAACTAAGGAGCCGCAACAAAGAATTGATGCTTCTCATCTCTCTCCCTTCCTGTCTGTCTGTTCCTATGTGTCCCTCTCTCTGACTCTCTCACTATCTCTGTCAAGAAAGAATAAAAGAAATAGAAGGCATAAAGGTCAGAAAGAAGACAGACTGTTTATAGACATCATTTACATAGAAAATCATAAGGAATGTGTTAAAAATACTGAATAACTTAAACAAGAATACATGGTCAGTATACAAAAATAATTGTATTTATAGAGACTAGCAAGAAATACATTTTCTTGAAATACTTAAAAAATAAAGGGGGCAGAAGATCTGAATCAATAGCTTACCAAGGATGATACACAGATGGCCAACAAGCATATTGAAAGATGCTCAACATCATACCTCATCAGGGAATTGCAAGTTAAAACACGACACCACCACACACCTATCAGAGGGGCCAAACTCCAGACCACTGACAACACCAAATGCTGATGAGAACATGGAGCAACAGGAACTCTCTCTCACAGCTGGTGGGGATGCCAAGGGCACAGACACTTAGTAAGAGAGTTGGACAGTTTCTTACAAAACTAAACATCCTCTTTCCATAAAATCCAGTAATGTGCACCTTGGTGTTTACCCAAAGGCATTAAAAAGTTACATGCAAAATCTCCATATTAACGTTTATAGCAACTTTATTCCCAATTGCCAAAACTTTGAAGCAACCAAGATGCCTTTCAGTAGGTGAATGAATAAACAAACTGGGTTCCCTCCAGACAAGGACATATTACTCAGCACTGAAAGAAAGAAGCTATCAGGCCTTGAAGAGAACACAGAGGAAATGTCAATGTGTATTACTAAGTGAAGGAAGTCAATGTGGAAATATCTGACTCATTCAATAAATAACTTAAGAAAATTTCCCAGAATGCATCCTAGGTACACGTTGTCAATCTTGACTTTTCACTTCACTTCTTGGGGATTGTTCGCAATGTCAGGGCTAAAAGACCTGCCTTGTTATAACCACTGCATGACATTACCTTATAGGACAGCTCACAACTAATCAGTCTCCCAAAGGCTGACAGTGATGCAGCGTCCCATCTTTTGACATTACAAGCAATGTTGCTAATAGTACCCTTTCACATTCATCATTTCCCAGGTGATATCCCTAGGAAAAATTCCTGGAGGTTAATTTGCTCAGTCTAAGGATGTATGCATTTTAATATTAATTGGTGTCATCAAACTGCCCTCTATACGGGAGGCATTCTCCACAATCCCACCTCGATATGAGCATTTCCATTACTCTCACTAATATGTTTAGTTATTTTTAGCTTTTTTATCTTTGTCAATCTAATTGGTGAAAAACACTATATGCCATTGTATCTTAATGTTCAGTTCTCAAATAAGTGCCTTTGAAGTTTTAAAAAATATTTGTGTGTTTATTATTTGGAAAAAACATAAATAACAAAATAAACAATACTGGACTCTAATGCAAAGAATAAAATGAATATCCATGAGTTCATATGGATATAAATATCCATGAGTCTATATTGATATAAATTATTAACTAAGTAAAAAAGTGGGGGAGAAGTAACAACTCTTTTAACAGAGAAATTCCAATTAATCAACATAGAGGAAATGGGGAATGGGTCATAGATCAGTCACCATGACAACACCAACATCACGTCCTCCTCCTCCTGAGGAGGGCACCTCACCCCGCCCTGCCACGTCCTTCCCAATGACACCTGACCACCGCCTCATCAGTAGAAAACACCAGACAAACCCATACTGAGGAGGGAGATGCTTGCAAATATCGGATCTGTGCTCTTTAGAAGTGTTCAGCCAGGGCATGAAAGAAAAGGACAGATCAGGGAGCTGCCACGTGGCTTTAGCAGTCTGCCCAGGGTGCTGGAGCATGAAGCCGGTCGGTGCCAACCTGCTCAGAGAGGCCACAGGGACAAGGTAGCCATAGCTCTTCCAGGTGGAACTCCTCCTCAGGCTTGGTGGCCCGTGGTCACAAGAACAGAAGGTTCCCTTTGAAGGTGAGGTCTTCACTCAATCAACATCTTCACAATTGTTGGGGGTGGTGTCGATGTGGGCATGACGGTGGACACTAAACATTGAGTTCAGCCACATTAACCGAGGTCCCACAACTAATGAAGCAGTTAATCCTATTGCCATGTCAGTAGCTGACTAACCAGGTTAACAGTGGTCTGGGCTTGTGCTCTGACTACCTGACTCCAAGTCTTCCTAGGTCGAGAATAAAAGACTAAAAGGAAGTATGTCTGCCTATGAAGAGTGATGGTGTTTGGGAGGAATCTAGAAGTGATTGTTGTCTACTTTTTTCAATTTTCGTAATTTAACACATATTATTATTATTTTTTTTTGTGTGTGTATTTTTCTGAAGCTGGAAACGGGGAGAGACAGTCAGACAGACTCCCGCATGCGCCCGACCGGGATCCACCCGGCACGCCCACCAGGGGCGACGCTCTGCCCACCAGGGGGCGATGCTCTGCCCCTCTGGGGAATCGCTCTGCCGCGACCAGAGCCACTCTAGCGCCTGGGGCAGAGGCCAAGAAGCCATCCCCAGCGCCCGGGCCATCTTTGCTCCAATGGAGCCTTGGCTGCGGGAGGGGAAGAGAGAGACAGAGAGAAGGAGGGGGGGGGTGGAGTAACAAATGGGCGCTTCTCCTATGTGCCCTGGCCGGGAATCGAACCCGGGTTCCCCGCACGCCAGGCCGACACTCTACTGCTGAGCCAACCAGCCAGGGCCAACACATATTATTATTATTTTTTTTTTCATTTTTCTTTTTTTTTTGTTTGTTTTTTTTTTCATTTTTCTGAAGCTGGAAACAGGGAGAGACAGTCAGACAGACTCCCGCATGCGCTCGACCGGGGTCCACCCGGCACGCCCACCAGGGGCGACGCTCTGCCCACCAGGGGGCGATGCTCTGCCCCTCTGGGGCCGCCATGTTGCGACCAGAGCCACTCTAGCACCTGAGGCAGAGGCCACAGAGCCATCCCCAGCGCCCGGGCCATCTTTGCTCCAATGGAGCCTTGGCTGCGGGAGGGGAAGAGAGAGACAGAGAGGAAAGCGCGGCGGAGGGGTGGAGAAGCAAATGGGCGCTTCTCCTGTGTGCCCTGGCCGGGAATCGAACCCGGGTCCTCCGCACGCTAGGCCGACGCTCTACCGCTGAGCCAACCGGCCAGGGACATATTATTTTTTATCATGAAAAATTTTAAAGCAATACTTCTTCTCTGTGTGATGTTAGAAGACACATCTTTCCATCTTTTCTCCACTTTCCACCACTGTTTAATTGGCATAGTTATTAACCGATTAGTCATACCATATTGATTTCATTTGCTAGTATTCTTAAGACAATGTTCTTAAAGTCCTTGGCTTCTACTCAATAATTTTTAAAAGCTTCATTTATCAAAATGACCCATTTATTCTAAAAATAATAATAATAATAAACATGCCAAGAAGAATGTAGAAATTATCCAAAATTCCATAACTAGAGATAACCTCAATGATTATTTTGGTGACTTACGTTGGTTTGCACAAAGTCAGGCAGCTTTGAGTTGATTTTATTATGTTTTTAATGAATTATTTTTTGGAATAGGTTCTATATTCACAAGATTCAAAATCAAACTTCAAAGTGTACCAAAAAAGTACATCTTCCTTAACAATATATCTTGCTACAGATTGGTCAATATGTAGATATGCCTGGCTCCTTAGAAAGGCAGAATCCTACGCATGTTATGGAAGTACCAAAATTTATTGAACTCATCCTGGCTGGGGACATTGTGCTGAGAAAGAATCACTCGCATCTGTCACATGTGGATGAGTAACACCTCTGAAATACACCACAGAGGCCTTTGCCTGAATTGGGTCTTCCTGCCCACATCTGGCCTCCTTGGCTTCATCAGTCTCGGCCTCATGCATTTTAGTGGAATGCTGACTTTTGCATTCAGTGTTTGCTGTGCAATTTAGCACTACATTGAGAAATAAGTTTGTAAGAAAGGAAAGGCTCATTGTGTACACACATCAAAGATTTTTTTTCCCCCCTCCATCAATGTCCTGCCTTCCCATGAGGTCCTTATAACAAAAGTCCAGGGAGCAACACTTCTGACCGACAGTCTCATTTGCGTCTGGCAAGTTTATGACAAATGAGATGGGGGCAAAAAAGCCAGTTGGGGCTGGGTGTGCCTGAAATGGTTCAAACATCTAGCACATTAGTAATGATCTTTTTTGGAGTATTGGCTCCTTTTGTTCAAAAAAGCCCCCATGGGCATGGGATGACATCTCTTCTTGTTTTTCAAGCTGATTCTTCACCAGCACCCCCCCCCCCAAAGAGACAATGATCTGAAGAGTTTCCTTGGCCTAATACTTCCTCTTCTCCTCAAGGGCACACGTACCCTCACACGTGCACTCGGGGCACTCCTATGCCCAGGCCGGTTGCACGGTGATCTGAAAAGGTCAAATAAGAACAATAATGACATGCACTTCAAAGATTCCTTGAACTTTCCAGAGCTGATAAGAACTGAGGGAGGGGCCTTGGCCACCCTCCAAGTGTCCTGTGTGGCTCGTGTAGGACAGGTGCCCTGCCAAGCCCATGTGCAGGACCAAGGGCAGGCATGTAGCTGAGCAACAGTGGCTTGGCCGAGAGACAGGAAATGACAGCCACGTGTCCGTGTCTGATGACATCTGTGATGTGACCAAGCTCCCATCTCTCGTCTCCTGCGCATGCAGCAGGCGTTTTCCAGAGTCACAGGGAGAGGGAGAGCCCATGGGGACCAACCCGCTCAGAAGGAACTGGGGGTTCAGGACATTGGTCATTGCTGTTCAGTCGCTGACTAAAAGTGGTCCCCCGTACACCTTACAGGAATGCGTAAAACTCCCTGGGCAAGGACGCCCAGGCTCAAGTTGGGGAGAGTGTGCTGCTCTGGGGGAGGCCACTTTCTGGCTGGGTTCACTCTGCATCTCTCAGGATGACCTCCTCACTTTGACAGGATGATGGAGTCGCATAAGGCCACAGGCTTGGAGCCAAGCTGACCGAGTTCTTGTCCTGGCTCTACCACTCAGAAGTCCTACCCTAGTTACTTAATCTCGTGGTTTCCTTAACCGTATACTAGAGCTAAAAATAGGAGCTGCCTCCTGGTCTGTGCTGAGGGTCAAATGAGAAAACCGTGTGTAGCACGCGCCTGACCCTCTGTGAGGGCTTGACAGTTGTTAGTTAGCTCTGATGATTATCTCGAGCCTACCCCTTGCGGGCTAACCAGACCTGTTGTAATTACAACATACCAAGGATTGAAGTGGGCGAGAACTCACAGGTCAGGCATGCTGTGCGGCCAAGGGCTCTGCTCTTGTCCCCAAATGCAGAATGTCAGAACTCGAGGGCTGGCGGTCAGCTGGAGCTCCCAAACCTGGCTGAGCTCCAGGGGAAACTTAAAAAGCCCACAGACCAAAAAGCCGTCCAAGTTATCCTGATGGGATGCCAGGCTCGCAGATGACAGGGCAAGTCCAAGTCCCTCCTGGACAGCTGGGGGTGGAGCCACCAGGAGGGGGAGGGGCCTGTCCGAGGCCCTTGCAGATCCGGTGCTCAGAGCCCCAAGTTTCTCCTTTCCCACAGGGGTCCCTGCAGCCGCGAGGCATTAGGGGAGAATCAAGGAAGAGGCCTCATGTCCTTTGAAGAATTTTTTTTCAACTCCGAAGGTGGAAGAACGCGTTTCCTGCCAACGTAAACATTTTCCTTTGAAAGAAAGCAAACTTCATGGAGCCCAGATTTTAAGGAGTCTGTGGGAGAGCCTCAACCAGCCTTATAAACAGAGAACCCACCGGTTAGCGGGTTGTGGGTGGGACCTTTTCAATTTAGAGGATTGTCTCCCTGCCAACCAGAAAGATGCGTTCCCAGCTGTCTGCTTTAGAATTCCCTCATTTCAGGATGATGGACGTCAGCCTTTCGTTTTGAAAGGGAACATATGGGCATCAAATGACCATCATTTTCTTGTAACGGCAGACAAGCGCTAGTGAACATGTAAATGGCCAGAGGTCAGGCTGCTAAAGCTTGGTAGGATTTCTTACACATTTTTTTTTCCACGTTGGACTAGACGGCGTTTGGGTTGCCAGAGATGGAGGCTGGGGGAACAGTGGTCCACCCTCCCCTCCCCACTCTCACGGGGGCAGCCCCAAGAAAGTTCGAGGGCTGACATCCTAGGGCAGGAGGGTCAAGAGGACACACGCAGGCCTCCAAGCCGAGAAGACTTCCCGCATGTGGCCTTGGCCAAGTGGGCCTACTGGCATCACCGCAGAGGGTAGACAATGCCGCCTGGCTGATGCATGTGAAGCACCCAGAGCCTGTGAGCAGTGGGCATGCCGCGAGGGACAGTGGCTATAGCCACCCAGACCTGGACTCTGCCCACAGGCCTGACCTGGTTTGGGGCCGAGATGCTGGCTGACTGCCACGCTGTATTCTATAAAGGGAATGTTATGTCACATAGCCGCAGAGCAGCTGAAGCAGGAAGTAGAGCCTATTTGTCACTCTGTCATTACCAGACCAAGTGCTCCTCCTGGCCTCAGTGTCCCCAGATGACAAGGGCTGGAAGGGAGTGCCCTGGGACCTCTCCTGCCTTACCAGCCATATACTCAAATGACTACAGACTTAAGACTGGACATCTCAACCCTGACTGCTCACTGCAATCACTGGTGCATTCTTACACCAGACTGGGGGCCCCAGTCCACCCTAGGCCAGCTACATGAGAACCCAGCCATGGGCCTGGGTGTCAGTGTGCTGCTGGTGCTCCCAAAGCATTACAGAGTACAGCCAGGAGAGCTACAGGTGAGAGAGACATCCTGCCATGGGATCGATAGGTTAGCCTTGCAGATCTGAGGGCAGCAGCTTCAGGTGTGAACTCAGCAGAGCTGAGCCCAAGGGTCTCTGTCACTTCGTCCCATCCCTACCATGGGGCCAAGTTCCAGGCTGTTCCACAAAAGGCAGGACTCGGGAACTCACCCAGCAGGGCCTGTTCCACCAACCTGGTCTGGAAGAGGTAGGATGCTTGCCAGGAGTCACCTGTGCTGTGATCCTGGTGGGCCTGCCTTGCACAGGCCCACAGGCCGCCTGAGAAGGTCCTGGTCCAACAGCACATCCCCCATGGGTGGGGATGGGACCAGACAGGCAGCAACCTCGCACCCCTTCCAGATATTTGGGGGTCTGTAGCATGCTAAGGGCTGACGCCCAGGGACTCTAACAACTTCATCACAGCCCATTTCTTCTGAGCCACCTCAGTGTCTGGCTGATACTTCGTACGTATCAGCTGAATTCTAATGGCCACGGTGTCCCAGTGCAGTCAGAGGGATGGTCCCTATTTCACAGGTAAAGAAGTCAGCCTGGTTAAGTTAAACTGCTCAGCCAGAATTCACACCCTAGTCGGGTGGGCCCAACGGCCCCTCATTCTTCTGCCAAACCACCCTGCCCCCTGTGCCCTATGTGGATCTGAGACTTCCGGGTGGACCCACCTGCCCAGACCTGCATCTGCTCGGCGCATGTGAACCTGAAATTTGAGCTCACATCTTGTCTTTCAGCCAAGACACACTTGCAGCAAAACTCAATTTAAGAGAATGTCGGAATTCTGCTTTCGGTTGTGATGAAGTTCCTTCAGGAAGACCAATTTTCCCACTGAAAACAACTAGAAAAACTGGGTAGAGAACACACACAAACACACACACACACACACACACACACACACACACACACACACACACACACACACCCCAAGTACCTGGCTTCACCAGATAATTTTTTCAAACAAGTTAGGGAGAAATAACTCTAATTTTGCACAAACTCTTCCAAAACATAGAAAAAAATGAACACTGGCCAACTCATCCTGTAAAGACAACATAACCTTGATTCTAAAATCTGATAAGAATATTATAAGAAGGGCCTGTCCAGGCGGTGGCGCAGTGGATAGAGCGTCGGACTGGGATGTGGAGGACCCAAGTTCGAGACCGCAAGGTTGCCAGCTTGAGCGCGGGCTCATCTGGTTTGAGCAAAAAGCCCACCAGCTTGAACCCAAGGTCACTGGCTCCAGCAAGGGGTTACTCGGTCTGCTGAAGGCCCGCGGTCAAGGCACATATGAGAAAGCAATCAATGAACAACTAAGGTGTTGCAACGTGCAATGAAAAACTAATGATTGATGCTTCTCATCTCTCTCTGTTCCTGTCTGTCTGTCCCTGTCTATCACTCTCTCTGACTCACTCTCTGTCTCTGTAAAAAAATAAATAAATAAATTTAAAAAAATTATAAGAAGGGAAAATTATAAATGAATCTTTTATATAAACACTGATGCAAAATCTCCTAGAAAAGTGTTAGCAAACTAAACCCAGCAATATTTGGAAAAAAATAATACATCATGAGAAAGTTGATTCTACAAATAAAAGATTAACATTAAAAATTTTCAATTGATGGCCTGACTATGCGGTGGCACAGTGGAGAGAGCATCAGACTGGGACGCAGAGGACCCAGGTTCTAAACCCTGAGGTTACTGGCTTGAGCGCAGGCTTACCAGCTTGAGCACAAGGTTGCTGGCTTTAGTGTGGAATCATAGACATGACCCCATGGTCTCTAGCTTGAGCCCAAAGTCACTGACTTGAGCAAAGGGTCATTTGTTCTGCTGTAGCTCCCCCAGTCAAGGCACATACAAGAAAGCAATCAATGAACAACTAAGGTGCTGCAATGAAGACTTAATGCTTCTCATCTCTCTCCCTTCCTGTCCGTCTGTCCCTATCTATCCCTCTCTCTGTCTCTGTCACCAAAAAAAATTTTTTTTTTCAATTGATGTAGTTTACCACTTTAACCAAATAAGAGGGGAAAGCATATGCATTTGGTAAAATTCAATAGTCATTCATAGCAATAAAAAGAAACTCTCAGAAAACTAGGGTTAGAAAGTTATAGAAAGGTAAGGAAACTTGCTCAGTCTGACAGAATGTCTGCAGTAGACCTATCATAAGCACCTAACTGAATGTGAGACATTGAAAACACTCTCCCTGAAATCAGGAGCGTGGCAAGGATGTGCCCGCCAGCACTTCTATTGAACATCAGACAGGGGTCCAAGCAGAGCAAAGAGCTCATATAAGAGAAGTAAAAGGTATAAAGCAGGCGTCCCCAAACTATGGCCCGCGGGCCGCAATGCGGCCCCCTGAGGCCATTTATCCAGCCCCCACTGCACTTCTGGAAGGGGCACCTCTTTCACTGGTGGTCAGTGAGAGGACCACTGTATTTGGCAGCCCTCCAATGGTCTGAGGGACAGTGAACTGGCCCCCTGTATAAAAAGTTTGGAGACCCCTGGTATAAAGGATAGAAGGAAAGAGAGAAGGCTGCCATAATTCCCAGAAAACATGATTGGATGCACAGAAAATTGGAAAAATCTGCAGATAAACTCTTAGAATAAGTGAATTTAGCTAGGTTGATGAGTTCACAGTCAATATCAACAAAAATCAACTACATTACCACATACTTGTAAACAAGTATAAAATAAAAGTGTGAAAATTACTATTTATACTATATGTGTGCATGTGCACCTATGCACATCTGTGCACATATGAGCGTGCGCGCACACACACACACACACACACACACCTTGGAATAAAACTAATGAAAAATATGTGAGATCTCTAAACACAACACAAGTATTGCAAGAAATTAGTAAAGACCCAAATACATGGACAGATACACCTGGTTTATAGATTAGAAGACTTAATATTGTAAAGAAACCAGTTCTTCCCAATTGACCTATACATTCAATGTGATCAAAATCCCAGCAAGGTTATTTGGGAGCTGTGGCAGTTGACAAACCTATTCAAACATCTCTATGGAAATGCAAACAGCCAAGACTGTCCAAGGAGAACAAAGCTCAAGTGTTTCTATTATCAGATAGTAACAGTTATTATGAACCTACGTTGCAACAAACAGACCACTAGAATCAAAGGGAGTTCAAAAGTAGACGTGCATTTGATTTATGACAATGGGGTGCTGAGTCAACTGGATATTCAATAGAGAAAGAACAAATTATTGACCCTTAGATCACAAACACACAAACATATTGACCCTTACTTCACCTCATATGCAAAAATCAAAATACAAAAAGTAAAACAATAAACCTTTTTGCCTGACCAGGCAGTGGCGCAGTGGATGGAGTGTCAGACTGGGATGCAGAGGACCCAGATTCGGAACCCTGAAGTCATGGGCTTGAGCATAGGCTCACCAGCTTGAGCGTAAGGTCACTGGCTTGAGCATGGGATCATAGACACGACTCTATGGTCGCTCGCTGGCTTGAGCCCAAGGTCACTGGCTTGAGCAAGGGGTCACTCACTCTGCTGTAGCCCTTGGTCAAAGCACATATGAGAAAGCAATCAATGAACAACTAAAAAGCTGCAATGAAGAACTGGTGATTCTCATCTTTCTCCCTTCCTGTCTGTCTGTATCTGTCCTTCTCTCTGTCTCTGTAATAATAATAATAATAATAACAATAATAATAATAATATAAACCTTTTAGGAAAAAAACTCAGAAAATTTTGATGACCTTGGAATAAACATTTCTTAAATAAAATGAAAAGACATTTAACCATAAAGGAAAACAACCAGTAAATTTGATTAAATTAAAATTTAAAATTTTTGTTCAATAAAAAAAACACCTTTTAAGATAGCAAAAGTATAAGCCATCGCGCCTGACCAGGCGGTGGTGCAGTGGATAGAGCGTTGGATTGGGATGCGGAAGACCCAGGTTCAAGACCCCGAGGTCGCCAGCTTGAGCCCAAGGTCGCTGGCTCCAGCAAGGGGTTACTCCGTCTGCTGAAGGCCCGCGGTCAAGGCACATATGAGAAAGCAATCAATGAACAACTAAGGTGTTGCAACATGCAACGAAAAACTGATTGATGCTTCTCATCTCTCCATTCCTGTCTGTCTATCCCTCTCTCTGTCTCTGTAAAAAGAAAAAAAAAGTATAAGCCATCGCGTGGGAGAAAGAAGACATTTGGTTACATACAGGTGTACATTTATACACATACAACACACACATATTTTTAAAACTTATGTCTGGAATATGTATACATATGTATATATGTAAATTCTTATAAACCAAAGAAAAAGCAGACAACATATAAAGATAAGGCGGGTTTGGTTGCAGGCTAGCACATCACAATAAAGTGAGCTGTAATTATTTTGCTGGTCTTGCCTTCAATTTGTAAAACACACAACATCTATGAAGCACGGTGAAACGAAGTCATGCCTGTACAGAAAAATGGGCTCAGACAGGAACGTGACAAAAGAAGCTATTTGGCCAGTAAGCACACGGAAAGGAGCTCAACCTCATTCATTTCCACAGAAGCGCAAGTTCACATCGCAATGATCAGCCACTAGCACTAACTGGAAGGGCTAACACGTGTCAGAATGACGACACCAGGCGCGGGGAGCCCGGAGCTCCTGGAACGCTCATCCTGCTGCTGGGAGTGTGAATTGTGGGACAACAGCGGAAACCTTGGGATCTACTAAAGCTGAGCGCTTGCATACCCTGTGATCCGCAGCTGCTCATGCTTAAGATACGTACCCCAAAGAAACCCGAACCTATGACGCACGTTTACCAAAACACAGGGCGAGAATGTTCTAGCCTGCACTCTGCACCTGCCTCCCAGACAAGCCTCACAGGTCCATCCCCGGTTGAACATCCGCTGTGCTCAAAAGCGAGGATGAATCTTACATGCATGATGTCCAGAGGAAGAAGTACACAGGTTTATAAACAGACAGAATTCAAGTGGGTGGCTTTAGTCAGCCTGGGCTGCCAGGGCAGGCTATCGTGGAGCGGTGGCTCGTAAACAACAGAAAATGTCGTTCTCACAGTCCGGTCTGGAGGCGGGGAGGCTGAGGTCAGCGAGCAGCGCCTGCGTGGTCAGGTGGGCCTCTTGAGTCCTCCCTTTCTGGGGTGCAGATGGCTGCCTTCTCACTGTGCCCTCTCAGGAGGAGAGCTGAGAAAAAGAGGGAGCGCCTTCTCTTATTTCTCTTACAAGGGTCCTAAGCCCAGCGTGAGGGCTCCACCCTCATGACCTAATTGACCTAATTACCTACCAAAGGACCCCTCTCCAAACACCACAGCACTGGGGCTTGGGGCACAGCGTGAGGGTGTTGAGAGGACACAGCCAGAGGGTCCCAGTGAGAGGTCAGAGAGGGAGCAGTGACTGAGAGGGGACAGGGAGGGGCATTCTACCCTGCAGGTATGTTCTACTTCTTATTTCTGTGCCGGTTTCATAGGTATGTTTGTTTTGTGAAAATTGAAGGAGCCATACTTTTATGATGTTTCCTTTTCTGCATGTGTTACACTTGGATAAAAATTTACTCAAACAAAAGAGAAGGGAGTAGAAAATGAGGGAGGGGGGAGGGAGAGAAGATGTCACACCCCCCAGCTGAGGACATGGGCTGACAATTGGTCCCACCAGGTCTCCAGGCGCCTGGAGCAAGATTTCCCAGCATCAGCCGAGGCAGAGAGCACTCACACTGGATTTGGCTGGGCACAGATGGCCAGAGAACGATGCCAGAGAGCTCTCCCACCGGCCCCCTTCTCCTGAGGGCTTGGCTGTCACTCAGCCTCACTCGGGACTCTGTGCCCACTCTTCCCAGGTGGGTGGAAATTTGAGTGCCAGCCTCCGGATAAAGAGTGGGGATTAATTTGATCCTCCACCTGGGTACCTCTGAGTGGGCAGGTGGAATGAGTTCACAGGCTGCAGAGATGTGGCTGACCCCCACCTAGATCAGGCCCCAGGGGGAGGGCGGGGTGGAGACAGAGGGGGCCGTGCTACTTAGGAAAGGGGCTGCTGAGATTGCACCTGCCCAGGCGAAGTCCCTTGTCGCCTGCCCAACCCTGGTCTGTCTGCATCTGTGGTGCCAGGACTATAGGAAGGGCACGGCTGGTTGATCTGAGAATGGCCAAGCTTCCTGAGCAGAGCGCCTAGGTCCCGCAGGGTCGGAGCGAGTGCTCCGTCCGGCCTGCCCTTCCTTTCAGTCTGGGACAAATGGTGCCCGTGGTGGTCTGTGCTGGGCTGACGCTCTCTGAGTCTGGGGTGGTCTGGAGCAGACGCAGCCGACACAGGAGGCATGGGGCCTGGACTCGGATTCTTTCACGAGCTTTGGGAGCTGGGGCACTTCACAACACTGCCTTTGCCTCAGTTCCGTCTTTGGGACTTAGGGTTTAGCATCCTATGCTACCCCATATAGTAGCCACTGGCCACGTGGTGTGTGGCTCTTTACATCTAGATTCAAATTAGTTACAGTTGAATAAAATTCACAACTCGATTGTTCTGTCGTGCTGGCCCACCTTTTACATGCTCGCTAGTCACACGTGGCTCGTGGCCACTGGGTTGGGCAGTGCAGGGGTAGGACACTTTCATCAGCATAGAAAGTTCTGTTGCCCAGTGCCGGGCTAGACCCATCTCTGGTTTCAGAACCATTTTCATTAGTAAGAACTCTTCCTTCACACCAAAGCCTGATGTAGTCACAGATAAAGTGAGGAGGAGGGGCCTGAGCCCCTAAAGGTCTTGGTCGCCCCCGTCCACCCAATGGCCCAGGCTGCCTCTGGGACCTCCTCTGTGGGACAGCTCCCAGCAGTGCTTCCTGGCCTATTATCTATAGAAACGTGTGTCTGGGATGGAGGTGAGTTTTGAGAGGACAGTGGCTACAAATTATCAGTTTGTTTTCTTCCTGGATCTGTGTTTTGGCCTTCACATTCTCTCTCTCTCTCACTTAACCTTCTCAATAACCCACCTGTAGGTAGAGACGAGGACATTCCTTTCCTTCTCTACCTACTGATGAGGCTCAGAAAGATTGAGGAACTTGCCCCAGGGCACACAGTTAATAACCCCGGAGTTCCCACAGACAACTCACAGTCCTGTTTGAAGCTACCTCCCAGGCTGGGCGAGGAGGTCAGGGAGCCCCACCACCTCTGGACAGGGAGTGAGTTTGCGCAGTGGGCCTCTGTGGACTGAGCGGGTAGGGAAGCTTTTCAGCCGGACGGGAACTGATGACCTGGACAGGTGGGTGGGGGCAGAGATAGCACCCTCTCTGGGCAAGAAGACCGGGAAGGTCACTCCACGGAGCACCATGTGGCAGATGAGATGGTCCCGATGGCTCGGAGGAGCCCCGTTGGCTTCTATTCACCACCCCCGCTGCCACCACCGCTGCCGCCCTGGACGTCTCCCCTTTGGCTTTGCTGTAACTTAATCCAGGTGTGCTCATTTCTTCTTGTCTCTGCAGCCTGCAAGTGAATAATCCAACGTTGAGTTTCGCTAGCCCTGACTGGCTCAGGATGGCTACCAGGCTTTGCGAATTTTTCCCAGGGGGAGAACAGGCTAGTCAAGTAGTCTGGGCAGCTTTCTATACAATCACCATCCCTTAAATGTCAGCTGGATCCTTGAGTTTAGTCTAGACTAGTGATAGGGGGAGGGGGAGGAAAGGGAGAGAGGGAGGAGGAGGGAGATGCTCTATATACTGTGCCACCACAGG
The DNA here is from genome assembly GCF_036850995.1 of Saccopteryx leptura. NCBI lineage: Eukaryota > Metazoa > Chordata > Mammalia > Chiroptera > Emballonuridae > Saccopteryx > Saccopteryx leptura. Next base: position 6,677,757 of record NC_089515.1, read on the forward strand.
TCAGGCTTCCTCCCCCACTTTCTTTTTTTGTTTTTGCTTTTGTTTTTTGTATTTTTCTGAAGTTGGAAACGGGGAGGCAGTCAGACAGACTCCCGCATGCGCCCAACCGGGATCCACCCAGCATGCCCACCAGGGGACGATGCTCTGCCCATCTGGGGCATCGCTCTGTTGCAACCAGAGCCATTCTAGCGCCTGAGGCAGAGGCCATAGAGCCATCCTCAGTGCCCGGGCCAATTTTTGCTCCAATGAAGCCTTGGCTGTGGGAGGGGAAGAGAGAGAGACAGAGAGGATAGAGAGGGGGAGGGGTGGAGAAGCAGATGGGCACTTCTCCTGTGTGCCCTGGCCAGGAATTAAACCCGGGACTCCTGCACGCCAGGCCGACGCTCTACCACTGAGCCAACCGGCCAAGGCCTTCCCCCCCTTTCTAAATGCTGCTGGTCCCAGGGGACTTCAGCACCTGGAGGCACTTTGAGAAATGTCAAGAGGAGGAAGACGCTGGAGCTTCAGTTTGGCGTACAGGCTGCATGTGCTGGAAATGCCCTGGCCATTGATGCATCATGACGCCTGAGCCCTTGGAGGCTTGCAGCCCCTCAGGCAGTGATGTGCAGTTGCTGAGACAGGAGGAGGAGGTGGGCTGCCGGCCCCTGAGGAGGAGGACTGTCTCGGGGATGGAGGCCACGTGCTGTCTGATGGCAGCACCCTTGCTGTGTTCTTGTCCTGAGAGGCTTCAGGAGATGGCCACCAGCCTCAAGTGGAGAGGCATGAAGGCAAAGCCCTCAGGTAGACCGTGGCCCCAGCTGAGTGGAAGACATTCCATCTCCACCTCCTCTGGAAGGGACTCTACTCTGCGTTTTGAACAAAAGAAACATGAACTGGAGTAGCATTCATCTAAATAACCAGAGAACAGAGCCTGAGGAAGGGGCAGGGGGAGACGGAGGGGGAGGGGAGGGGGAGTGGGAGGCAGGGGGAGGGCAGGTGGAGGAAGAGGAAGAAGGGGAGGGAGAGGGCTGGCTGGGGTTATGATCCCTACCCAGCTCTGTGCAGAACAGTACACAAGGCCCTTTCTTGAGCCTTCTCTGTTCATTCCCATGGCAGGCCTGTGGTAGAGGCAAAGTCGGTGTCTTCAGCATCAGGATGTGTTAAGGGTGAGTAAACAGGCCCAGAAGGTTGCATAGCTAAATGATGGAACCCACACCCAGCAACTCGGTCCAGGTGCAGTCTTAGGCTCAGTCTCCTGAAACCAAGACCCAATTCCCGCATTACTCTCTCCATCTGAACATGTCTGCAGGCTCCTAGTACTCACTAGTCAGGGACCAATTCCCAAGCACAATGGAAAAGGCCTCCACGTTCTAGCAACAAGGGGTTTCATCCACCCCACTTTCCTCCCTGGCACACTCTGTCACAACACTTCTGGTCACCATGGGTAAATAAGCCACTGCATCCGTAAAATGGGATATCAGTCAGCACTGAAGAGTTGAACGATCAAGCCACAAAAAGACCCTTAAAGGCACATTGCTAATTAAAAGAAGCCAATCTAAAAAGGCTACAGGCTGTGTGATTCCAACTGCAGTCATGCGCCATTGACATTTTGGTCAAGGACAGATGGCATTTAAGACGGTGGGCCCATCAGATGATGATGGAACTGAAAATTCCTATGCCCAGGGATGTCATAGCCATCATAATGCCATAGTGCAATGTATTACTCATGTGTTTATGGTGAAGCTGGTGTAAACAAACTACTATTAGTCATGGAGAAACATAGCATGTACTTGAATGCACCACGGTAACTCGCTCAAACCCAAATAGTGTAGATTACTGTGAGCTTGGTCACTGTCCAATCGTTCTCCTGCTCTCAAAGCATCCAGTGCAAATGCCAATGCAGACAACGGTGTGGGGCCTCAGAATCTTCTCACAACTGTTTTAAAGGGTAACAGACCTTTAGCCAACCTTAACTTTCTGAGGTTCCATCACATTTGTTTGCCCAAGTAGATGTCACAAGTGATTTTCCAAACTGGCCAAAGGAGGATGTTTAAAAGAGCAGCTGTTGGCCTGACCTGTGGTGGCGCAGTGGATAAAGCGTTGACCTGGAAATGCTGAGGTCGCCGGTTCGAAACCCTGGGCTTGCCTGGTCAAGGCACATATGGGAGTTGATGCTTCCAGCTCCTCCCCCCTTCTCTCTCTCTCAGTCTCTCCTCTCTCTCTCTCTCTCTCTCTCTCCCTCTCCTCTTTAAAATGAATAAATTAAAAAAAAAAAAAAAAAAAGAGCAGCTGTTTGTCAAAGGCAGGCTTCGTTGAGTGATGGTCCGTTTCCTTCACGCACGTTTCCAGTCCTGCTGCAGGAGACAGATCTGGGAGCTACACCAAGCTTCCGGGTAAACACGGCTGGCAGAAGCCCGTCCTGGCCTTGGAGGGAAACCCAATCAACGACAGAGAGGACACTCGCCGGCCGGCTTTCCGGGCTCTTCCATGTTCCTCCAGGGGGCTGCATGTACCTCTCTTCAGATGATGGCCTTGGCACCTCAGGTTCCAGCAGGCCCAGGTGAGAAGTCGTTTATCAAGGTCTGCAGTACAAGGGCAGTTCAAGAGGTCACGCTCCTTATACGAGCACCCTCTCCAGACGAGCTTTCTTCAGGAACGGGTGTCCCGACGAGGCAGTTTTACTTGGGCCCCTCTCCTTTCATTCGGTATTCGGGCAGGTGTGTACTGTTGCCTGCTCTGTGCCACGCCCGTGCTGGTGCCGGGGACTGAGACACCCCCGTCCTTTTCCTGCGTGACAGCATCACATCCTGCCGGGGAGTGAGAAGTAGTAACGCCAATCCTACACGCTGCCGTGGGCACTAAGTCAGGAGACACGCCAGGCACCGGACAGAGGTTCGAGCAAGGGACTTGGGCTGCACACTCCTCTCAGGGGAGTCAGAAAGGTTTCTGAAACGAGGGGACAAATAAGCCGGGCTTTAAACAATGAGTAGGATTGTGGCAGATTGAGGAGATGGAGAACTTTTTAAAGAATTCAAGTTGCATAAAACCTCGCTCTTCACTTCCCATCTCATGTGTGCCAGGGAGCTCCCCAGGACTTACTGTCCCTGCAGAATGGTTACTCACTGTCCCCGAATTCCTCCCGCACTTCCGTGGCCTGAAACTGTCTGGAAGGTCTTCTGGGTGATCCTCATTTTAGGACGGCTAAAGCACATCTGCTTCTCATCAGTCCGGGTTAATGGCTGACGGTCCCTAGCTCTACCAAGCGGTGCCCGCAGTGGGCTGGCCATGGCCAACGTTCCAAGCAAGCATGTATTTGCTTTGGAACCAAACTCCCCAGACTTGTGTGTGGACTGGACTACATCTCCTAAGAGGTAACACAACCTAAGTTTCCCCAAGCAGGAAGGGAACCATATTAAAGATTGTCAGCAAGCAGAACACACAAATGCAGCAGAGTTATCTGCAAGGTCCAGGAAATCATTCTTATATTTTAAGACTGCAAACACCAATTTTGTAGCAAGCACCGTTGCCTAAGAGATGCAGCATCAATAATTGCTCCATTTCTGGCTCCCTTTCACAGTCAAGGCATTTCTTAAGCGTTTCTTGGAAATTTAGGAAATGGATTCCAAACTAAGGAAAGAGGACTTGGCTCTAGGTTAGGAAAAAAGAAAATCAAAGTGTCGATGCAAAATAAAACTGAAGTCCATGGCCTGACCTGTGGTGGCGCAGTGGATAAAGCGTTGACCTGGAAATGCTGAGGTCGCCAGTTTGAAACCCTGGGCTTGCCTGGTCAAGGCACATATGGGAGTTGATGCTTCCTGCTCCTCTTCCCTTCTCTCTCTCTCTCTCTCCTCTCTAAAATGAATAAATAAAATTTAAAAAAAATTTAAAAAACAACAAAAAAACAAAAACAAAAACAAACTGAAGTCCATGACTTCTTCCGGGAATGAGACAGAAGTTCGTGCAGGGAAGTGAGCGGCCTCGACAAGGCTGGTCTTACACCAGCAACAAATCTAAAAAACTGAAGTGTGCTGAGGAGGAGACCCAGAGAATCAAGAGTGCTTCCAGAATCTCCTCTAGGATGGTGTGCATGAAAGTATTCCTGTAGCCAATGACCCATCAGTCCTGAAGTCTTTCATTATACAAACACATTGCAAAAAAAATTAGAAAATGCAAATAGATTTAGGGTGAAAAATAAAATTGCCTGTATTGCATGACCCGGGGACAACACGGTGAACACTTTGGGGACTATGCTTCCAGATTGTTTTCCACCAACAGAAAAATTACATAAAATTATGTTCCCCAGCAAAAATCGGATACCTTCCATACCATTTCAAAACCTGGCTTTCTTTGTTTGGTAGCTAGAAACCATCATTCTCTGTTGAGAAATCTTTTGACTCAGGATTTCTAGTAGCTGCAGACATTTCTTCTGTGGATGTACCAACACTGAACCATTGTTATCATTAGCACCAATTTCCAGGTTTTTTGCTACTAGAACAATCCTGTCACAAACTTTCTTTTGCCAAGTGTGCACACACGGAAGGCCACTTCAAGCACTACATTCTGGATCACAGGGAGTGTCTGGCATTCAAGGGGCCACCTTCCTGGTCATGTTCCAGGGCCTCACTGTGAGAAGCTGCCTCTCCTCTAATCCCCGGGGATCAGAGTGAGCCCAAGTAACCCAATTTGGATGTACTCTGTGTCCTGACTCTCCTGGTCTCATTTAGGACTCACAGAAATCACTGTGAAGGAAGGAGGCAGTGAAACTCAGTCCCAGAACTCTTCCCCAATCTGTTTGTCATAAAGTTGAAAAGTAAACATCTTCCATTATTTGTAAGCGCCACGTTTGCCGAGCCAGCACCTTCAGGCTCCCTGTCTAGCAGAGGTAAGGTTCGCTGTGGGAAAGGAAGAAGCAAGACCTTGTAAAAGAGGGATGATCTCTTAGAAACTGAAATGAAACCTACGGGCAAGGGCAAACCAGACCCACAACACAGTTAACAGCCATTACTCCTTTCCATTGTATTTTTATTTTACATTCCCCGAGACTTGACCTCCTTAAAATATGGATTCACAGTTTAGATCTCTTTATTAAAAGTTATTGTCACTCTGTCCCCCCCTCTGGAATTTTAAAGTACATGTCCTCGGGGGTCTGTTTGGGGATGAGATTTCCTTTTTTGTTTTGATCCTTCTCCAAAAAAAAGCCGATTACAACATGTAATTAAGCATTTCCAGACTTCTAAGTTAAGAGAATCCAGTTGTCTTTCCTCCAAACAGTTGAGACACAGCATGGCATCTTAAAAGGCTGCAGTCCATGTTTTAAAATCCTGCTGAACCCAGACGATCCCCTTGGGTTCTGGAAGAGATACATCCCTCAGCTGGAATGGGCTGCCAGGGAAGCCAGAGTCCATGGTGGCCGGCAGGCCCTCCCCCCAAGGTGAGTCCGCGATTCCTGAGACCCTCACTCTGAGAGCACCAGCTTCCACAACATCTCAGCCGTCCGGAACCCACGCTGAGGGGTCTCTCTTCAGACAAGATCATGTCTTATGTGAAAGGTGCCTTCTGGGAGCTTCCTAAGAGTCAACTTTATTGTTCATGGATACCCAGTTCTCTTGGTCACTTGATACTCAACACATTCTCCTCAAGACCAACAGAAACTTTTAAGCAAGTTGTGTTCTTGGGATTCCCCTGAAACTAATCTCACAAAGAAACAATAGTTTCACAAAAAACAAACAAAACAAAAACCCCCACAACTATGTGAAGATGAGTTTTATGCCCTTTAAAAAAAACTGTTGTCAAGTCTACTAAGAATGGCAGAATGAGTCAACTGAGGCAAGACTTTGTTGGGTGCAGAAACAAACATTAAAACAATGATACCATGATTAAATAAGTTTTTATTGTCACATTTACGTAACTGCTTTGTCAGATATACATTTTAGGTTTCAGTATGGCGTAAAATAAAAATATATTCCTGAATGTCAAAATATGAACAGAGGAGATGGCAATGGCACTTAAAAAACAAAAAGAACAAACTAAACTCGCACCAGTGCTGAAGCCAACTACCAGGTAGCTGACAGAACTGGACGCATCTGCAGATAAAGTGGTCTGTGACATCTCAAATCAAGTGGCAGTGGTTCCAGGCCAGCAGAACCAGGAGGGCCAGAAACCCAGAGCCCACCGGACGGGCATCGGGACCGTGGCAGTCTCAGCGTCTCATTGGTCAGTCAGTATTGTCTAACTCAGTATTGGAACCGGAGCACAGAGAGTCAACGTCTGTCCTGTGAAATGAAACTAATTTTTCAGAATGTGAATGTTATGTCTCTTTGACAACTCCCTTCTTCTTTCAGGGTGTAACTAGTCCAGAGGAAAAAGGCAGTTGTGTCCCCCAAAGCATTAACTTCGCCGGCTGACCTCATCATAAACAGTGGGTCCTGTCATTCCCAAACCAGGAGCCTAAAATGCTCATGAATGTCTTTAGTGGTTTCACACGTTCTGGGGAAAAACTAGAAAACAAGCCAGTAATTAAATAAAAATATAAATGCATCCCAACAGGAAGTCTCTACACATTCCACAATTATCCTGCAAATGGCAGCTTAAAAAAAAAAAAGGTGGTTATTCAGATTTAAAATGAATCTTTATTCACCAAGATTCTCAAACAGCTTATTAAATGTCTTTCCTCCAAAAAACCAAAAACCCCAAAAAACCCCTAACACTAGGATTTGTCGGAAGATCTAAATGAGTTCTATCCCTTCTGTATGAACTTGGCTAAGTCCACTGCACGTCAAGTCTGCTCACCATGAAACTCGGGCCTGGCTGTCACTCCTGTGACCCACTGCCCTGCGTCCTTCACCTAAGACTCCAGACCAGAGGCCATACGTGTGGCTAGTGCAACATAGCAGTCACTGTTATTCCACAAAAGAAAAATAAGTAATTTATTTTATAACATACTTATTTGGATGATTACTTACTGGTAATTAGTATTTCTACATTTGTTTGTGTGTTTTTTTAAAGGCAACCATTTTAAGTGACAATACGTATCAGGCTAGTAGAAAAAAGTTTTAAAACAAAGCCCTCTTTCGATCTTACAAAGCCATGCAGACAAGAGAAGGTACATCCGATTTGTTCCAATCAGGCTTCTTGGGATTATCAAAATTTCTTTTCTGGCAAAGATGAATTTGGCTCATCATAGAAAGAAGGTTCTTTGAAGGCTGCTGCTAAACTTGTTTCCCTTTGAAAAAAGTCAATTTCAAGGCATGATAGTGCAAGAGGTAAGTTTTTGATTTATAGAACATTTATAGACTAATTGTGCTTAGTCTCTAATTTTCAATTTATTTCCAAGAACAGAAACTAAGTTGATAAGTTTCTCTTTGCCTAAATATAGCAGTACATCCATGAATCGCGCCAGAATTAGGACCATTTGATTATCTTAGTGATTCCTGTTGTGACTCCTGCCCACGGCGTCTGTGAGTAAGGCCCTGTGGACGTGGGGCCCCTGCCCGTGTGTGCCCAGGACTCTCTTGACATCCCAGGGGTCTGAGAAAGCAGTTCTCCCTCCAGATTAAGTCCTCAGAAAACTCTCGCAATAAGTGAGTAAGAAAACAGTGCTGAGTGGAGAGCTGCTTTTGTTTAGCTAAATCTGGGAGGTCTGAGTGTTCCTGGAGCCCCCGTCGGGATGTGTCAGAGGTCGAGAATCCCTCGAGTGTGAGTATTCGCTGTTAGAGGGCTCTGTGGGGTCAATCAAGTTTTCATAATCACTGTCGTCTGATTCCTCCACACTGTCTCCAGATGCTCTCTGGGGAGGAGGGAGGTCTGCTTCACTTCCAGGATACTTCAGTCCCGCACTGCTGGGAGCGTAATTGGAGGAGCCCACAGCTTGAGGTCGAGGCATAAAGACACTCGTTTCCATGCGAGAATGGCTCAGAGTACTTTCTTGATTGTTTGGGTGAAAATCAGAGTAAGGGGGTGGGGGGTCAGCGGTCTCTGCGTCACCAGGGGAACTTCTACCTTCCGCGGCGAACTCAGAATAGGGCGTCCGAGGGCTGAGCGCTGGCTCCACACTCTCAGACGGCATCAGTCTGCTCATCATCGCCTGCTGCAATCCTGGGGGAAGAGAGGAAGAAAACAGTCACACTGTGTTTTTCCAGCGGCGCACCTCAACGCATTAAACAGTCAACCTGAACGTTCTGGAAAACAGCTACAAAGCAGGGAAACCTATCCTGACCATCAACGTTCTACATTTGCATGGTACGTCATACTTTACAGGATATTCTTCTACACATTAATTCATTTAAGCTTCAAAACAGCCTTCTGAAGTACTGTCATTATTATTAATATGACGGTTTGCATTTTATATATATATATATATATATATAAACAGTTCAAAAAGGTTAAGGGACTTCACAAAGGGAGCAGCTAGCAGTGGGCAGGTCCTTAGCCCCAGGCCTCTTCCCTCACCTGCACTGCCTCGTGCTCAGCCGTGGACCGAGGACAGAGCAGACAGTCCTCACCACCTTCGGAGGTCATCTGAACGTGACTTTCTTCCCTTGACAATCTCACATCAAAAAACATACTTCTTTGCAGCTACCTGTCACAATACACATATACGCCTCTTTCTCCTTAAAAGCTGAGGAGCCCTCAGGCAGGTGGGCAGTCTTCCTAGGACCAGGACCGAGGCCATAACTTGACATTTTTATGAATGCTCTGAAACAGCCCCCTATCTTTAAGTTTTTTTAAAGTACATTTTTAATATCGTAAAAATGATATATATACACTTTTACAAAATTTAGAAAAGAAAATTAAAATTGCCCACAATTCTGTCACCCAGATAACACAAGAATTTTGGTGAAAAGATCACAAAATTTTGAGTTAAAAAATGTCAACTTTAGGTATCAAGCCCTCACTCATTTCCTGAACGCAGCTTTTATCATCCCGCCTTGTGTGTGGTTCCTGTATACACATTGTAAACACAGGTAAGACTATGTTTATACCATATATATCCTGGTGGTTATGCTCAAGATTATAGATTGGCCTTTATCCCATGTTATTAAAATTCACTTCAATGGCTGTACAATATTCCATTCTATAGATACACCAAAGTTTATTAAACTATTCTGCTCTTGTTTATTCAACCATTTTAATAGGTTATTTCCAAAGTTTTAGAATTATAAAGTTGTGATTAATGTTCCTATGCATAAACCCCTGTCTGCATTTCTAATTATTTCTAGAAAACTTTTACAGTAGAAATGATCCTGTCACCATTTACTTGGAAATATAAAATTACATTTTAATTGGTTTGCGAATATTCTTATTAAATTAAAAAAACTTAGCCACATCCTTCTCTTGTACACTTGATATTATTTGCCATACATTTTATAAATTTTATCTACAAATGTTAAATCTGGTGGCATCATAGTAAATATGTCCGTTAGCGTTCTGGGATTAATAGATTCTTAGGCCTGATTCTCATTCATCCAGCTGGTTCTTTAGCTTAATAATATCCATCATACATAGCTACCAATAAACAGACATTTACAGCCTTTGCTGTGACCCTAAGAACCAAACATAAAGTTAGAAGAATTTTAAGTGGTGCCTTTGTGTGGCTATAGTGAACACAGGCCCCGTCCCTTCTAGGCCAGGGACCCTTAAGACGGAAACGCCACATCCGCTGTGTACAGATCACAGTGCTCGACACACACAAGGCCGCATCAGTCACTTCCCAGGATTCAGTCTGATTTGCTTCAGCCTGTCTATCTTGGGTCTTCTTTTCCTCACAGCGTCAGACTGGAGGAAGGAACCGTGAAAAATGGCACTTCTCTTCTGAAGAGGCTTGGAGAACAGTGGACACCCGCTCCCAAACAGCTTGACTTGGGGCTTAATGAGCATAGAAGGATTTATGTTATTTATCGTCTAGTTCGATGTTTAAAACCAGGTATTTCCCTGATACTGAACAGTAAATTCAATAGGAAACTCACTTCTTTCTTGTTCCTTTTCATTTTTTCTCTGAGTGATCTGTCTTCTTAATTTATTCACTTCTGCTTCACAAGATTCAACTACTCGCTCACTCTTTTCCACGTCTGCACACACTGCCTGGGGGGAAATAACAACGAGACCAGTTAGTTTCATCCAAGCCTGAAGCACTCCTAAGCAGAGCACTTGTGAGGACCCTGGGTCCAGGTGCGTGTCCAGGTCAAGGGCAGACCTTACGGCAGAACCCAACGGCCAGTGCTCTTCTTAGTCACGGATTCGCTTTCTTAATCTTGTTAAGGTGATTATGCTATGTAGCGTAAACGTTCTTGAAAAATAAGGGTAAACTGGGGAGGATTTATGTTTTCCCTGGATTACTCATTTTTATTGAAATGAAGAGAGAATTTCTGACACCAGTCTAGCATACAAAAGATGAACAAAAGACAGAAATGAGATGCTTTCAAATTTTATTTATAACCAACAATCACAAATCAGTTGACATAAAAAAGATTAAACAGGAAATCTGAATAATTAGGGAGAGCTGAAAAATAAGTTTGTGTCAGATTTAATAAAAGAGAACTGTTTGAGATCATATCTGTGTAATTAACCCATTCCTCTCAGAGCACACACTATGTGACACTGGTGTTTCCAGAGTGAGCAGGCTTTATGGAATTGGCAATGAAGTGTGTAACGGCCACCATGATGTCCTCCAGACAAGACTTACAGTCTACAGAGAGCATGGCCGTGAATTTGGGACAGAAAGCTGTATTTCAGTGCGCGTTCCTGCCATGGCAGGAGTGCCAGCAACCACCGGGAAGGGGGCCATCGCTGGTGAGCCCGTGTGACGGCCCCTACGCTGCTGGTGCACGGAGCCCTCCCCCCGTGTACGGACACTCACCGAGGCCTGCGGGATGCTCTCCTGGAGTGCCCCGGGCTCGGCTGTCTGCTCCCCCCTCTCAGTGGCTGCCTCCCCTCACCCCGTGTACGGACACTCACCGAGGCCTGCGGGATGCTCTCCCGGAGTGCCCCGGGCTCGGCTGTCTGCTCCCCCGTCTCAGTGGCTGCCTCCCCTCACCCCGTGTACGGACACTCACCGAGGCCTGCGGGATGCTCTCCCGGAGTGCCCCGGACACTCACCGAGGCCTGCGGGATGCTCTCCTGGAGTGCCCCGGGCTCGGCTGTCTGCTCCCCCCTCTCAGTGGCTGCCTCCCCTCACCCCGTGTACGGACACTCACCGAGGCCTGCGGGATGCTCTCCCGGAGTGCCCCGGGCTCGGCTGTCTGCTCCCCCGTCTCAGTGGCTGCCTCCCCTCCCTCTGCTTGGGTGCCGTTCCCCAAAGCCAGGCTCTCTCAGGCCCAGGAAGCCTTCCGCTCCACCACCTTCCTCCTTGTCCTCAAAGCCCCTTTTGCTCTTAGGGTTTTAGAGAAAATTACTCCTGAGAATGCCGTGCGGGAGGCGGGGGAGTGTTGTTAGCACCTGGCTCAGTATTTTGCAGGAGTTGTTTCCGTAAATAATTGGCACACGAATAGGAATGGACAGGTTCCCCTGAGGCCCTTCCCCTCAATGGCGGCGTCAGGGCACAGAGTGGACAAGAGGAAAGGAGGCAAGGCTGTTTCAAGCTTGGGGTCTCTAATCACTGTCCCACTGACTAGACAGCTGCGTTCCTTACAGTCCTGCTTCAAACCCAGATACATGTCCCAGGAAAAAACACTGTTGTGAATGGGTCCCAGCACTGGACACTGTACCCCAGTGCGGGCACACGGTGGGGTGACGGGCTCCCGCAGGCCGGCATGGCAGCCACCTGTACATCTGACATCACTTTGGGAGAGTCCATTCTCGTGGACCACATTTCATTTGTCAGTTGGGAGAGTATTAAAAATTAAAGTAGCAGTAAAAGCATCTGGGTAATACAGATAAGACTGAAACGGAGAAATAAGTCAGTTACCTGTACTTTCTCCTGAAGTGCATTATAAACCTGATAAATCGCCCTGATGTCTTTCATTACTCCGTCCTTGTCAAAGAAGTCAGTACTAGAAAGCAGACAGAAAGAAGTCACAAAAATTATAACTGCTAAGAACCTGAGAGGCATTTTCCTATCACGTCTACTTCATCTAGTACTTAAATGCCACGACTCCAAGGGGACAATGTCTCAGCAATAATGTTCACACTACTGGAATGATAAAAGAGATATAAAAAAGAACCCATGTGACTAAGACAATTTAAAAAATTATAAAACTGCCTGACTAGGAGGTGGTGCAGTGGATAGAGCGTTGGACTGGGATGAGGAGGACCCAGGTTCGAGACCCCGAGGTCCTCAGCTTGAACGTGGCCTCATCTGGTTTGAGCAAAAGCTCACCAGCTTGGACCCAATGTCGCTGGCTTGAGCAAGGGGTTGCTCAGCCTGCTGTAGTCCCACGGTCAGGCACATATGAGAAAGCAATCAATGAACAACTAAGGTGTCACAATGAAAAACTAATGATTGATGCTTCTCATCTCTCTCCATTCCTGTCTATCTGTCCCTATCTATCCCTCTCTCTGACTCTCTCTCTGTCTCTATAAAAAATAATAATAAAATAAATAAAACAGCTATCCAATTTTTAGTGACTGCAGTTAAGCTTTTAGGATCTAAGAAATGCACATGACTCTAGCCAAACTTTTAGATCAATTACAAAATAATTGTGGCAAATAATAATAATTTTAAAAAAGATAATGGTAAAAGTAAGCTATCTTTTCTTTTTTTGTGTGACAGAGACAGAGAGAAGGACAGGAAGGGAGAGAGATGAGAAGTGTCAATTCTTCATTGTGGCACCTTAGTTGTTCACTGATTGCTTTCTCACATGTGCCTTGACCGGGGGCTCCAGCAGACCAAGTGATGCCTTGCTTAAGCCAGCGACCTTAGGCTCAAGCTGGTGAGCTTTTTGCTCAAACCAAATGAGCCCGTGCTCAAGCTGGTGATCTTGGGGTCTCGAACCTGGGTAATCCGCGTCCCAGTCTGATGCTCTATCCACTGCGCCACTGCCTGGTCAGGCTAGCTTTTCAATAAGAATAAAGTTTTTCTATATGGTAGCGATGGTCTATACCTCACTGCATTTTCCACTTTCAGTCACATCAAACTTGACATCACATTTCTCCATACACCTTGTAAATGTGAACAAAAGGAAAGAATGAGCGTCCCTGTACCCTTGCACTTACCCATGCTCTTTAATAACTTTGGCATAGCTCTGGGAGGTGTTTGGCACTGAAGACACTTTGTACTCTTGCTGGCTGGTGTTGCCGAGGTTGGGAATGGTGAGGGATACCCTCTGATTATACCTGTGGGAAGACAGGACAGCGGTCACGTTCACAGCGCCACTCTGACTGAAGGATGGGTCATGGCAGCGGGTCCGGGTCCTGCCCTGGGGAACCGCCAGGGGGCATCCCCAAGCACCTGCTCCCATGGACCTGCTCCTCTGAGGAGGCACGGATCAGGGACTCCTGTCCTCCCTTAAAGTAGAAACTTGATGGTAAACTCTTTGAGGGCAGAGGTCATGTCTTCTACATCTGTATCTCCGCAGTGACTGATAGGGTGCTCAAGAAATACTACTAGTAAATTAAGGTAACCTTGCAGATGGCTATTTAACAGTTAATCATAATTTCCACTGACGTCAATTTAATTTCTTCTACTACAAGTGAATTTCCAGAGAGAGACTTTTCCAATGTTTATAGCAGACACCATGATCACGGGATCATCTTTTTTTTTTTTTTTGCGCTCAACAAGTGCACAATGCAAAACCTTCATTAACCAATATGTGGATCGATTTCACAACTCTGTCTCTGCTTTAAAATGACAGTCAGACTTCCAGAGCAATAACACTGTATTTCTACATACAGGGTTATGGAGAAGCAAGTGAGGACTTCCAGCTGTTTATCCCTATGAGAATTTATGTGTAATTAACATGTCTTGCTGCTTGATTAAAAAGAAAAATTTTAATTTATACAACTAACAAAAATACCTGCGGTAATTACAAAGAAAACTAGCTAAAAGAGAATTATAAAAGCTTTTGTTTAAAGATGCTATAAAGTGTACACTTTCATACATCTCAGTGTCTTTTACCAACGCCTTTCCTGTTCCTGTGAGGCTGGCGGGAAGGCGTCCCTTACCTGCGGTTTGGTCTAAAGAGAACGTATTCTAAAGCATGCGTGGAGTTGTTGGCGGTGGAGATGAAGCTGAAGAGAAGGAAGACGAGGTCAGGCACCCCGAGGATGCGAGTGAGCTGCTTGTGGAGGACCTGCTCTCTGTACGACATCTGCTGCTGCGTGTTTCGCCGGAATCGGTACCACCCGATTACTTTCTGCAATAGAAAACAGGAGGAGGAAAGTGTTAAAAGTTACATGAGATCTTAACATTTAGTTCTGAATGTATCCACGCAAACACCTGGACACAAATGTTCAAGGCAGCTCCATGTGCAATTGCTCAAAACTGAAAACGACCCAATTGTCCATCAACAGGGTATACAAACTGCGGTGATACATACAACACAGACCAATTCCAAAATAATCATGCTGAGTAAGAGAAGCCACACCTACATATATGTATTCTATTCATGTAAAGTTCTAGAGAGTGAAAACTAATTGATAGTAACATAAAGCAGATCCAGCACTGACTGGGGTGGGGGGATGTAGGAAGGAGGGGTTAGAGAAGGCCCAAGGGGATTTTACAGTGATAGACATTGTCATTAGTTTATGATGATGATGGTTTCCTGGGTGTAGACACATATCAAAACTTCTTAAAGTGTACACTATTAGTATGTGCAGTTGCTTGCTAGGCAGTTCTACATCAACACAATGATTTTTAAAGTTTAGCGCTGTAAACTCTAACTGCAGGTTAACAAAGCTGGCTAAGTGAATTAAACTGATGCATCCTCTGGAAGACTAGTTCTAACGGGATCTGCTGGGCAGCTGGAAGGCAGGTGACCCACAGGACACCTGGGAGCTGGCTGAAATGTCCTGGGGCCCCACTCAGAATCTGAAACCTCTATGGGTAGAGCCAGGATCTGAATTTAAGATAAGTTCCTTGAGTTTTTTCCTTGTGCATACTGAAGTATGAAAATCTCTGTTGTAGAGACAATTTAATTCTTTATTAGATGAATAATTTTCATATAGCTTCTTGCTTTGAAATAAACTGAGTGAAAATCCCGCTTTAAGATATAAAGGTAGGTTAAAATTGTGCTATATTGAAATGAACAGTAAGTCTAGATTATGCTTTGGCACTTGCGTGTAAGAAGGAAGTGAACTGACCCTGGCGGAGCCCCTGTGCCCAGCCCCCAGCAAATGATGTTACAAATATTTTCATTAACTATCACAACCACCCTGGGGGCAGCAATGTCACCTCCACAGAGTTCACATCGCTGCCAGGAACTACAGGGAATAAACGATGCCTGCCCTTAGGTAGTACTACTGAGCATTAAGCATGACTTCAAATCACACTAGATCCATTAATGCTGATATTCTTTAAGTAAAAAGAAAACCCAAACACTTCTGACAGCATAAACCTCATAAAAAAGATGTTTTGTCGAAAGCACAGTGATAGGCAAGGTCTGAAACCTGTCTTTTCCCACTGTACAACATCAGCTTTAAAACTCCACACCAGTCACAAAACAGTGACTGATAAAAAAGTGAAAAGTACTTCTCCTTTAAAAAAGAGTGGATAAGAGAAACTTTCAACTGGTTAGAGCTATCCCTAAGAACGTGACACATTAAACATGCATTGCATGGTGGGGTCAGCGCTGGGTAGGACTGGGTGTGTCTTGTTCCCCCTGCAAAGACCCCAGCAGCCCTGGGAGCACTGGCTACTCTCATGAAGTACTTGCCGACCAATAGGCTCTCGCAAGTGGCTACTAAATGAGCATGTGTTTCACCTATGCTGATTCCTATTGTTTTATTCCATCTGGATTTTTTGAGAAGTGGGAGCCTTATAAATTTATTTTGGGTATCAACTGATAGTAATCAACTTATTCATTTGCTATTTGCTAGAAAGGATGCCCCCATCATTCTGATCAATGAATGGTAAGATGCCAGATTAATCCACATTGGTGCCATCTGAGTCCGCCTCTCAGTGCTGACAGGCTGGTCGCAAAGCTGAGAAACTAGGTCACCGATGCCGAAAAGCACATTTTTAATAGCTCTATTTGGGCCATGATGAAAAATGACAAATATCTTTTCCCTAAAACCTTCTCTGCTGAAGTTCCACAATTTTTCACAAAGATGTCCCTTCCTACTCTCTATGCTAGACATTTGCTTCCGTTTTCTGGAGCCAAGGCAATTATCCCCAATACGGGGCATGCTGTCATCTTCGGACTGTGTTACTTTGGCCTTGTGACGGTATTAAGGTGGCACTTATGTTTACCGTTATCTGTTTCAGAACAGAAGGCGTAAGTCCTCCTCTCACTTGCTTTTTTGGCCTTATCCTCAGTCCTGAGGCTTCTGGAAACTTGATAAACACCATGCAGATTCTGCCAGAGCAGTAATTCAGCATGTGACCACATTGCACAAACTGTGGGGTTTTCACATCAAAAACATCAGCCTCTATCTTAAGCCTGACATATTTACTTATTAAAGAACTTTTTTAAGCTTACTGATTTTTAGAAAGAGAGGAGGGGGAGGGTGGTAAGAAAGGAGGGCGGGGGGAACAGAGGGGGAGAGAGGGGAGTGAAAGAGAGAGGGAGAGAAACATTGACTTGTTGTTTCACGTAGTTATGCATTCATTGGTTGATTCTTGTATGTGCCCTGAGTGGAAATCGAACCAGCAACCTTGGTGTGTGGGGATGATGCTCTGAGTAATCCAGACAGGGAGTAACATATTTTTTTAAATGTTTAGCAATGGTGTAGAGTTTCTATATATGAGAGCCACACTTTTTTATTTAGTAAACATATTTCTATATATTTTATATACTCGATTTTGTGACAAAAATCTTTATTAGCTTGTGATTTCTAATGAATAATTCCAGGACTCAGAGAACTTTTAAAATTACTATGTATTTATTCTATATGAATTCAACTTATTAAATTTTTGTTCAATTCTTTAAAATTTCAATTAAATATTAGATTTAAAGCCTGCCTAGCAGAGTTAATTTTTGAAAAGTTCCCATCATCACTTTCTTTTTTAAAGATACATTTATGATTTAGAGAGAGGAAAGAGCAAGAGAGAGAGAGGTGGTGGGAAGGAGTGGGAAGCATCAATTCATGGTTGCTTCTCGTACGTGCCTTGACCAGGCAAGCCTAGGCTTTGAACCTGTGACCACAGTGTCCAGGTCGACACTTTATCCACTGTGCTGCCATAGGTCAGGCTCATCACCACTTTCTTAAAGAGTGGAGAGTAATTAAAATATTTTCTCTGCCAGGCACTGTTTAAAGTACACATGTATTTTTTAAGGCTAACATTTCAAATGTACCTTTTTAGGTAGTACATATATTAACCCTTCTGAGGTAAAGATACAATTTTATAACTTTCCTGGGGGCTAAAAATCCAAAGTAGGATCAACTATAAAACTTCTTACTCATCTAAATATCACATATCATCTTTGCTTTTATCCTAGAAATTTGGATTTTTGAAAAAACCCTTAAAGAGTGTATATTATGTCTAAGATGTCCCAGGAAATGCAATGAAATATAAAATATAGTTCTTGCCCTTAACAAATACCATGAAAAATAAAGTATAATTTCCAAGTAAATAGAAACAGCAAACTTATATCTTTAATTATAAAGGGAAACATTTGTTTTAGCACAAAGTTCTATACAATCAAAACTGCAGATCGACCTTTAACTTTTTTGGAAATCTTGGCCTTAGGAAAAGCAAAGTTAACTCCACATAACACTTATGATTGGTCTACTATGTGTCAAAACAGCAAGCCCGATTTTATAACCCACAAGTCAATTTGGAAATGTGTCCCAATCTACCACTGAAAAACCTACATAGTAGTTTATTGATTGAGAGAAAGGAAGGGAGAGAGATGAGAAGCATCAACTTGTAGTTGTGGCACTTCAGTTGTTTATTGATTGCTTCTCATATGTGCCTTGACGGGGGTGGGGGTGGGGTGCAAGCCAAACCAATGACCCTTTGCCCAAGCCAGAAACCTTGGGCTCAAAGCCAGCAACCTTGAGGTTCAAGCCAGCGACCTTTGGGCTCAAGCCAGCAAGCCTGCACTCAAACTGGACAATCCTGCATTCAAGCAGGCTACCTCAGAGTTTTGATCCTGGGACCTCAGTGTTCACTGCGCCACCACCAGTCTGTTATATAAATAGTAGTTTACATAGTAATTCTTTTCAATTCTTTTTTTTAATTAAAGAAAATTTTAATGAGAGTTGGCATTCAATATTATATAAAGTTTAGGCGTGCAGCCTAGTGGTTAGACATTTACATAACTTATGTGGTGATCCCCCAATATAAATTTTCAATCATGAAGTACATTCAAATAAAGACATCAGCTAAAGTCTCCCTCATCAGCAGCACTCCCTTGCCCAAAGTGAACACCTTTAAGTCTGGTTGGCTTCCTTTTAGATCTTTTTCTAGACATTTATAAACACTTATTCAGACTGTTTTAAACAGGCCTAAATTATACTATTTCCTTTTTCATTTACCATGAACTTAGAGACCTTTCTATGTCATTACATGAGAAGCTCCCTCATTCTTTTCAACGGCTACTTCACATCCCATAGAACGGAGGTACCAACCTCATGTACTTACCCACTCCCCACTGGTGGACACTTAGATTGCTTTCAAAATTCCCACTATTAAGCGAAGATGCAACAAACATCCTTGTACACTGGATCAAGAGGCCAGACTGCTAGGTTTAAACCTTGGCCTCCACTGTTACTCGCTGGTGACCGTAAGCAAGTGACTTAATCTTAGGTGCCTCAACAGTGAAGTGGGAATAACAGGAATGTACTCCAGAGGTTGCAAGGATTAAATATGTCACTACCCGGAAAGTCTTAGAACACGGCCTGGCACAGAGCTGACGTTGTCAAGAATGTCGGTTTTCCATACCTTTGGGCCTAGATGTATTTACTTGGGACTGATTCCTAGAGGTGACAGTGCACATTTAAATTGTTATTGTAACACCCTCCTCCTAAATCTCTGTCACCTCACACTCCCATCATGTACAGCTGCCCCTCCCCACAGCCCTGCTGACAGGGGCATCAGCAGTCCTTCCGGCTCTGCCAACTGATGGCAGAACATGGTGTCACGTTTCAGTTTGCACTTCCTGCTGGAGGTTAAACACCTTTTCATTTATTTCCTGGCCATTAGTGGATTTCTTTTCTTTTTCTTTCTTTTTTGTTGTATATGTGAATTTTCTCCTGATAATCTATATTCATTTTTCTCACTTTAAATTATTTCATCTGTTAAAAATAATACTTCCTGGAACTTTTATTTTTTTTAAATTTTTATTGATTTTAGAGAAAGAAGGAGAGAGAGACAGGAACATTGATCTGTTCCTGTATGTGCCCTGACCGAGGATCGAACTGGCAACCTCTGCACTTTGGGACGAAGCTCTAACCAAGCAAACTATTTGGCCATCTATTTGTGTGTGTGTGTGTGTGTGTGTGTGTGTGTGTTTAAGATTTTATTTATCAATTTTAGAAAGAGAAAACAGAGAGAGAAAGAGGTGGGGGGAGGCAGGAAGCAGCAACTTGTAGTAGTTGCTTCCTGTATGTGCCTCGACCGGGCAAGCCTGGGGTTTCAAACTGGTGACCTCAGCGGTCCAGTCGACGCTTTATCCACTGCGCCACCATGGCCAGGCACTTCCTGGAACTTTTAATACATAGTGAGTGTTCTAGAAAATTGTGCTCCAATAAGAATTCTCACGGAACAAATTTTAGTTTTAGAAAGTATAATAAATAAAAGCGTCAACCTGGAATGCTGAGGTTGCAGGTTCAAAACCCTGGGCTTGCCGGTCAAGGCACATATGGGAGTTGATGCTTCCTGCTCCTCCCCTCTTCTCTTTCTCCCCTTTAAAAAAAAAAGATTAAAAAAAAAAGAAAGTATAATTAGGACTTATTATCTAAAACAAGAAAATAAAGGGGACAAGGAGGTAAGGCAGCATCTGGGAGAGGAAGGGTAGCCTGGAAGAGAGTCCAGACAGAGCGCTCGGGCCAGGCACTGAACATGGGAGAGCTGGAAGAGAACCAGACAGAGCGCTCGGGCCAGGCACTGAACATGGGAGAGCTGGAAGAGAGTCCAGACAGAGCGCTCGGGCCAGGCACTGAACATGGGAGAGCTGGAAGAGAGTCCAGACAGAGCGCTCGGGCCAGGCACTGAACATGGGAGAGCTGGAAGAGAGTCCAGACAGAACGCGCTCGGGCCAGGCACTGAACATGGGAGAGCTGGAAGGGAGTCCAGACAGAGCGCTCGGGCCAGGCACTGAACATGGGAGAGCTGGAAGGGAGTCCAGACAGAGCGCTCGGGCCAGGCACTGAACATGGGAGAGCTGGAAGAGAGTCCAGACAGAACGCGCTCGGGCCAGGCACTGAACATGGGAGAGCTGGAAGGGAGTCCAGACAGAGCGCTCGGGCCAGGCACTGAACATGGGAGAGCTGGAAGAGAGTCCAGACAGAGCGCTCGGGCCAGGCACTGAACATGGGAGAGCTGGAAGAGAGTCCAGACAGAGCGCGCTCAGGCCAGGCACTGAACATGGGAGAGCTGGAAGAGAACCAGACAGAGCGCGCTCGGGCCAGGCACTGAACATGGGAGAGCTGGAAGGGAGTCCAGACAGAGCGCTCGGGCCAGGCACTGAACATGGGAGAGCTGGAAGAGAGTCCAGACAGAGCGCGCTCGGGCCAGGCACTGAACATGGGAGAGCTGGAAGAGAGTCCAGACAGAGCGCTCGGGCCAGGCACTGAACATGGGAGAGCTGGAAGAGAGTCCAGACAGAGCGCGCTCGGGCCAGGCACTGAACATGGGAGAACTGGAAGGGAGTCCAGACAGAGCGCTCGGGCCAGGCACTGAACATGGGAGAGCTGGAAGAGAGTCCAGACAGAGCGCTCGGGCCAGGCACTGAACATGGGAGAGCTGGAAGAGAGTCCAGACAGAGCGCGCTTGGGCCAGGCACTGAACATGGGAGAGCTGGAAGAGAGTCCAGACAGAGCGCTCGGGCCAGGCACTGAACATGGGAGAGCTGGAAGGGAGTCCAGACAGAGCGCGCTCGGGCCAGGCACTGAACATGGGAGAGCTGGAAGGGAGTCCAGACAGAGCGCTCGGGCCAGGCACTGAACATGGGAGAGCTGGAAGAGAGTCCAGACAGAGCGCGCTCGGGCCAGGCACTGAACATGGGAGAGCTGGAAGGGAGTCCAGACAGAGCGCTTGGGCCAGGCACTGAACATGGGAGAGCTGGAAGAGAGTCCAGACAGAGCGCTCTCGGGCCAGGCACTGAACATGGGAGAGCTGGAAGAGAGTCCAGACAGAGCGCTCGGGCCAGGCACTGAACATGGGAGAGCTGGAAGAGAGTCCAGACAGAGCGCGCTCAGGCCAGGCACTGAACATGGGAGAGCTGGAAGAGAACCAGACAGAGCGCGCTCGGGCCAGGCACTGAACATGGGAGAGCTGGAAGGGAGTCCAGACAGAGCGCTCGGGCCAGGCACTGAACATGGGAGAGCTGGAAGAGAGTCCAGACAGAGCGCGCTCGGGCCAGGCACTGAACATGGGAGAGCTGGAAGGGAGTCCAGACAGAGCGCTCGGGCCAGGCACTGAACATGGGAGAGCTGGAAGAGAGTCCAGACAGAGCGCGCTCGGGCCAGGCACTGAACATGGGAGAGCTGGAAGAGAGTCCAGACAGAGCGCTCGGGCCAGGCACTGAACATGGGAGAGCTGGAAGAGAGTCCAGACAGAGCGCTCGGGCCAGGCACTGAACATGGGAGAGCTGGAAGAGAGTCCAGACAGAGCGCGCTTGGGCCAGGCACTGAACATGGGAGAGCTGGAAGAGAGTCCAGACAGAGCGCGCTCGGGCCAGGCACTGAACATGGGAGAGCTGGAAGAGAGTCCAGACAGAGCGCTCGGGCCAGGCACTGAACATGGGAGAGCTGGAAGGGAGTCCAGACAGAGCGCTCGGGCCAGGCACTGAACATGGGAGAGCTGGACCAGGATGCCGGCGCTGCGCTAGCTTCCCTGCCCAGGAGCGCAGGCGACTGCGTCAGACAGAGTGCTGACACTGAGCGCCTCCTGAGCTTGCTGTCACTCACAAAGCCATCTGTCTACCTTCGGTCCTACCCCATACTTCCCGCTCCTCCTGTTATCTTACCTGCTGCTCTTTCTCCCTTTACACCCGACAGAGGTGCTGAGACTAAGCTAGTCACAACAGTGCCATTCCTCTGACCCTTGGGGTCTTTCGGAGACACCTGAGGGACCATGTCCCACACTGCCATGATTGTTTTCATTCATAGGTAATCTTTTAAAAGCTTGTCTGCAATATATACTCCTAAAAAAGGCATTCTGTTTTCTGTTTGACAAGTTGAAAACATTTTTTTTTTTTTTTACAGAGACAGAGAGTGAGTCAGAGAGAGGGACAGACAGGGACAGACAGACAGGAATGAAAAGAGATGAGAAGCATCATTAGTTTTTCATTGCGCGTTGCAACACCTTAGTTGTTCATTGATTGCTTTCTTATATGTGCCTTGACCGCAGGCCTTCAGCAGACCAAGTAAACCCTTGCTGGAGCCAGCGACCTTGGGTTCAAGCTGGTGGGCTTTTCCTCAAATCAGATGAGCCCACACTCAAGCTGGCGACCTCGGGGTCTCAAACCTGGGTCCTCTGCATCCCAGTGCGACGCTCTATCCACTGCGCCACCGCCTGGTCAGGCAAGTTGAAAATTTTTATTGGTACTTTTTCCCTCAAGTGGTGGTTTAAATTTCTGGAATTTACATATCAAGGTAAAAATTATAAAATTAATGCATGTGTATTAAATATTTACAAGATTATTTTTTAAATTACAAAGTAGAAAGACAAAACCACTCAACTCAATTATTATTTATTTTTGGAGTATATAGTTCATTTTTTCTTCCTCTGATCTTTTTTTTATTTTTTATTTTTTATTTTTCCAAAGTTGGAAGTGGGGAGGCAGATAGACAGACCGGGATCCACCCAGCATGCCCACCAGGGGGCATTGCTCCATTGCAACTGGAGCCATTCTAGCACCTGAGGCAGAGGCCATGGAGCCATCCTCAGCACCTGGGCCAACTTTGCTCCAGTGGAGCCTTGGCTGTGGGAGGGGAAGAGAGAGAGAGATACAGAAGAAGAGGGGGAGGGGTGGAGAAGCAGATGGGCGCTTCTCCTGTGTGCCCTGGCCGTGAATCAAACCTGGGACTTCTACACACTGGGCCGACACTCTACCACTGAGCCAACCGGCCAGGGCTCTTCCTTTGATTTTTAAATAATGGAATCAGCCTGACCAGGCAGTGGTGCAGTGGATAGGGTATCGGCCTGGGATGCCAGAGGATCCAGGTCAAAGTCCAAGGTCGACGGCTTGAGCATGGGCTCATCTGGCTTGAGTGCGGAGTCTCTGGCTTGAATGTGGTATCATAGACATGAACCCATGGTCACTGGCTTGAGCCCAAGGTTGCTGGCTTGAAGCCCAAGGTTGCTTGAGCAAGGGGTCACTCGCTCTGCTGTAGCCCCCTGGTCAAGACACGTATGAGAAAGCAATCAATGAACAACTAAGGTGCCACAAAACAAAAAATTGATGCTTCTTATCTCTCCCTTCCTGTCTGTTTGTCCCTATCTGTCACACTCTCACAAAAAAAAAAAAAAAAAAAATCATACTATAAATATCTGAACTTTTTTATTGTTATATTGTAAACATTGTCTCACATCTGTAATTTACATTTAAAATTTACTCAAGGTAACAGAACTGGCATATATTAATAGCAAGTTGCAATGTTCATTTAGATTTCTTTCTGGTGATGAGATAGAAGGATTTCCAAATGGGAACGGGCCACAAATGTAACATACCTTTCTCCGATCCTTAAGAATCCTGTCCAAACTCTCTTCATTAACTTTGCTTGCATAGTCATAAAAACTGTTTTTCAAAAAAAGAGAAACAAATATTGTATTAAAACCACATGATATGGTGACTTGGATACACTTAGCAATGTGTGTATGGACCATTAATAAGTATATAGAGAAATTAATCTAAACGCTTTACTGATAGCCGGTATCTTTTGCATCAAAGAATACTCGGGAGACTGTAACATTCAAGGGGTATTACTTTCACACGTGGGAGGTGCTGATAGTAACTAATTTCAAAATATGTAGTTTCAAAGGGCTGTAACATCTTTTCCTTGTTTCTAAGTATCAATTACTTATAGGGAAAAAAATAAGGACACAGGAGCTCATTTTCTGAGCAATGATGACGGGAAACTAGCACTCGTTGAAATCTTAGCCAGAACTCTGGCTGCACGCTCCCTCAGGTCATTCTGCTTTGATCTCGCCTCCATGCTGGAAGGTACTGCTTCAGCCTAACAAGTTTTATTCCCGCTTTTGTAGCTAGAGGACCCCAAGTTAAGTGACTTGCTCGAAATCACAGAGCTGGTAGCTGAAGGAGCTGCGATTCCGAAGCCAGGCCTGGCTTGCTTCCAATCAAATGCCCTCACCCCTAAAACAGACCAATCCAGCCAGGATCCCATGCTGAGCAGTGCAGCACAATGGTGTGCGGGCTTTTCCAGCACCAGCTGTGGTTCGGGAATGCTGCCCTCCTCCCCCCCACCACACCCAGGCTTCACAGGGCATGAAGGAGTTCAAGACGCAGTGTAAGCACTGAATGGGGAGTCAGGAGACGCTAGCTCCAGCTCCGCTCTGCTTCTCCCTGTACCCTGAGCACATACGTCACTTAACCTGTCCGTCCCATTTCCCTTTCTACAAGAGTTTTGAGTGGACAGATGGTTTCTAAGATTTCTTTCAGCTCCAAGAATTAGGAGTCTATGACTTGAACTGAGTGAAGTTCCTGTTCTGGTATGACTTTGCTGACAGTGTTTAAGGAATTCCGCAGAAGGGCAAGGCCGGGAACACTTAGCAAAGCTCTGGACAGTCAGGGCTAAACTGGCACTTTCATGGACCAGACAGAGGCATGGTGTGGACCAGGGCCCAAATCATTTCATTTGCTCTATGATTTCTTCTCAAATGATCTGCTGGTTGTTGGTCTTACTTCCCACTCCTCTCTCAGGTCTGTGTAAATCTACAACAGACGAGCTCCTGGCTCCTGTGAGGCCTTGTCCACAGGTAGCCGTCTTGTATGAAGACAAAGCTCTGAAATAATGAGAGGAGAAGTGTGTGTGTGTGTGTGTGTGTGAGAGAGAGAGAGAGAGAGAACAGGATACGAGTCCCCAGGGGATCTTGGTGCGAGGCCAGCTGAGAGTGAGTGAGTGGTCAAGGTGAAAGCTGCAGGGGACACACAGCAGGTCAGCCAGGTGCAGGGAGCTGGCAGGTGTTTAAAGGAGGACGAGATCCCCAGAACAGTGAATTGAATAGTGTGAGCAGCATTGCCTGGCTTCCTAGAAGGGCCTCTGTGGATTTAAGAAACAGAGATAACATCATTATACAGCCATCAACCAGTAGAAGGGTTTGGAGCTCAGAAAGAAGGCAGAGGCCTGAGCAGGGCTTGGGGAGCGGAAGTCCAGCATGTGGAAACACTGCCATTCCCCCCACCCTCCATGTCTCCCTCTGAGTGTCTCTCCTTCCATGTTTTTCTCTTTCTGTCCTTTAGTTGGTCACAATATGCAACTGGTGTACAGTAACTTAAATAAACACAAGAAGTTTTATGCTCTCTTTGGTATATTTTAAAGTGGAATACTGAACACTTTTTACCTTAAAAACACCCTTAAATTATTTTTTCTGTATGTGCTCCTGATTAACTTCCTTCGCTAGGGTTGGAGAGCTCTTGCTAGGAGATGGGTGGGAAGGCATCCATTCTAATCACTGACCACGACTTACACTTGGCCTCAAGTATATAAGAGGGATACAGATTTATACCTCCCCCTTTCCTAACCTAACACAGTGCCGCACACACATTTGGCACTCAATAAATAAGTGAACTTGGACATCATCACTAGTACTTGTGACTTTCTAGTCATAATCAGCTGCAGGCATAAATTCATAAGCTTTTAATCAATCAATCTTTTAGTAAGAGCTAAAAGTTACAAAGAAGAGTGTGGCTTACCTAAAAAGTTTTGAACAAGGCTGATGGTTATGGATTTCTGTAATTACAAAGAGAAATACATCTTAGTCAATCATGTAAAATATAGGCAACTATAAAATAGCCCACGATATTTTTGTTTTGTTTTTGCCCAAATCTCAGATAATAAAAAAATAGTTCTCTTCGAAATAGGTGCTGTGTATACACTAGTGAAGCACTGTACCTTCTTACCATTTCAATGCGGGCACGTTCCCAGAACCAAATTCTCACTGATCCAGGTGTGATGAGCAAGCCCCTGAAAGCTTCTGTTCAGGGGCAGGCGGCTGGTGTGCCCAGTGTGCCCTCATTCAACCTCACCTAGTTAGAGCACAAGGGGGAGGAGGAACCACTGACTGGAAGCATTTAATCAAGGTGGATAAAAACTGCAGGGACAGCTTGGGGAGAGAGTCTTAATCACTCTACCATCAATAACCTACTAACAACGCAGGACAAGTTGGGCCAGGTGTTTTGAAGAGGAAGGGAGAAAACTCTGGAAGTCTATTAACCCTTTCAAAGATGGTTGGCACCAAGAGAAACCATTATTTTTAAGGCGATCTGAAAAGAGGGCTGTGATTAACCAGAGTGAACAATTTCTTCATGCTCATCAGGGGGCTAAGGTTCTGGTCTGCTTTATAAGACCCTGAGACTAATTAGCCATTCGATTCTATTAATAACATTCTCCTGGACAGCGACTGATTACCTGCTGTTTAAAATGTCACAGCCCAGAGTTACAGGCTGCAATTTTAACTCAATTAAAATGAAACTACAACCCTAAAAGGCACAGGGTCTGTACTGCTCGCTGTACCGCTGCAACAGCTGCCAGAACAGATGCCCAGATGCTACGCTTCCACCAGAGAGGAAAGTTCACTCGCCCAGCAGGCTGCTGGCAAAGGGATACAAGTAAAAAAGCCTCATCTAGAAACATGGCCTTCTTCTGTCACCAAAATGATACAGTCTATCTTCCTAAGTTATTTCAGAGATACTTTTAGCAAAGCAATTAGAATGTGAAACATCTGTAGCAAAAACATTACTTAGACTTCCAGGAAAAGGAAAAAAACTCATCTCCTACTTCACAGGAAAGAATATTTTGTTTAAGAAAATCCCTAGAGTAAATGCTGCACTCCGAATCCACCTCCTGTCATCAATCTGCCCCAGCAGCCTTCTTTCATGATTTACAACCTGAGGCACACTAAAAGCATGCTCTAGAGATCACGTGGTGTTTCCTAAAGAAGTGAAAGCTCCCCCTATAAGATTTTTTGCAATATCTAGCTAAGCGCTCCACACAGCAAACGGGGCAACGGGCCACACGACAGAGCTGAGGATCAGAATGAAGCTGGAAGGCACGTTACCAATAGGTGCGCCTTCGGCAGGGCCGACTTGCAGGGACCCCGACTCCCCCACGCCTGCGCAGACTCCTCCGCGTGTGTGTCTGTATGGTATCTGCGCGCGTCCTTACAAATCCCCCTCCGGAGGTGCTGCTGTTCCTGCTGATCCTCCCGTCTAGGCTTCCCTCCCTCCTTCCCCTCCATTCCCTCCAGTAGCTGCCACTTCATCACCTCCATGAACCAAGGACATGCTTCCAAAGTGAGTTAGGGTAGCTTTTACAATTACTGTAATGTGTATCCAAAACAAGATACAGACGCTCTGTGTTCAAAATGTGATACTTTATATACGAACTCCGCCTTTACCATTCCAAGTCAGGTCAACGTGTCTGTCTGTGCATGGATTCACACATTTTCAACAAATAATCTATTTGGTCAATTTATTTTATTTAAAACACCTTATTCTGGAGGGTAAACTGTGCCAGAAAGTTCCTTCACAATAATGCTGTGGAAAACAACTCAAGCACTTTGCTTAACGTTCAGCCTTTCGACCCAGGTTTCAATCTCCGAGTCCCTGGTTGACATTTTCTAATACGGGCCTTATTTATTTTTAATGTAGCGTTGGCATACAATATTATATTAGTTTCACGATTACAACACAGCGATTTAACATTTATACACCTTACAAGTGATCTCCACAGTGAGTCTAATAACCATCTACCACATCCAGTTATGATGATGTACTGTTTCCACAGAGTTAGATGCACTAACTGTACTCCCACTCGCGGTGCACGAGGGCTCTCTTTCCTCCACATTCGCCAGCACTTGTTCTTTGCTGTCTTTCTGATAATAGCTATCCTGCCAGGTGTGAGGGGATATTTTTGTGGTTTTGATTTGCATTTTCCTGAACATTAGTCATGTTGAGCATTGTTCATTTGTCTGTTGGCCATCTGTATGTCTTCTTTGGAGAAATGTCTACTCAGGTGCTCAGCTCATTTTTTAATTGGATTTTTTTTTTTTTGGTATTTTTTTTCCGAAGTTGGAAACAGGGAGGCAGTCAGACAGACTCCTGCATGCGCCCGACCGGGATCCACCCAGCATGTCTACCAGGGGGCGATACTCTGCCCATCCGGGGCGTCGCTCTGCGGCAACCAGAGCCATTCTAGCGCCTGAGGCAGAGGCCACAGAGCCATCTCCAGCACCCGGGCAAACTCCGCTCCAAAGGAGCCTTGGCTGCGGGAGGGGAAGAGAGAGACAGAGAGGAAGGAGAGGGGGAGGGGTGGAGAAGCAGATGGGCGCTTCTCCTGTGTGCCCTGGCCGGGAATTGAACCCGGGACTCCTGCACGCCAGGCCGACGCTCTACCACTGAGCCAACCGGCCAGGGCCAGGTTTTGTTGTTGTTGGTTTTTTTTTAATGTTGAATTGTTATGAGTTCTTTATATATTTTGGATATTAACCCCTATTGGCTACATCACTAGCAAATATCTTCTCTTTTTCAAAGGAGGCTGCCTTTTCATTTTGTTAATGATTTCCTTAGCAGTTTTGAAAACATTCGAGTTTGATGTAGTCCCATTTGTTCATTTTTTCATTTGTTGCGCCTGCCCAAGGACACATATGCAAAAAGATATTGCTAGGAGTAATGTCAGAAAGTTTACTGCCTGTTTTCTTCTAAGAGATGTATGGTTCTATCTTACACTTAAGTATTTCATCCACAATATGTACTTACTTATAAAAGAAAAAAGATAACATTACATTTAAGAGGATACTAGCAAACACATGATCCAAAAGATCCATAATAATTTCAAATAATGAAATGAATGTAAATGATAAAGGTTCTACAGCAAAAGATGGTTGTCATGGCACTGTATTAACTGGGACTCTCACCGGCCAGTATTCCTCCATTTCTACAATATATGGGAACTGGTGTTTACTGCAAGAGCCAGAAGATTTATGAATCAAAGAATCATAACATTATGCTATAGGATTTGAATTACTTTACCATTCTATTTCTTTAAAAATCCACAGCTAGAATACTCATCAGAAATGTTCCCTTTGTGATCATGCCAGATGAGAGAGCGCTTTCTCGCATGGTTTGCTGTCAGGTACCTGTATCTGGCATTTTAACCTTCATTTACCAAACTAATTTGGAAAACTCACGTGCAAACAATAAATAATTGCACAGATGTCCAATGAAACCAAATTCTCCATTTCAAGACTTTAAAGAAGCAAGGCAAAAAAACAAAAATAAAACTTCAACGAGAAACTAGCTGGACCCATATATGTACACCAAGTCTTTATTTACTGTGGGAGTGGGTTTTACAGTTTGGTCCTTTCAGACAGAGTTCAGTCTCGTTTCCCTGCAATGCCACCCTCCCCTCAATCCTCACCCTGGCCTCCCACTCCACGTACTAGAGCTACCAGAACAGGCTTAAAATTGATGACTTGGCCTCACGTGACCTGACCTCCCAGCAGTATTTCAAACCACTCACCTTCACACAAACTATCTTTAGTCACAGAAACAGGCCGAACCCCGTGTATGTTTTAATGCACTCCTTGCTGCCGTTCCTCTGATCGTGCACCCTGGTCCTGAGCTCACCTCCTCAGGACGACTTTGCTGATTTCACCCACATGCCGATCTCCTTTGTTCCTTTCTTGTAGTGCTCGTCTTGCACTGCCTGGGTTTATCTGTATACCTGTTTCATCCTCGCCACACTCCCGGGAGGTATTCCTCACTGCCTAGTACATGCCGTGTATATACATCAACAAATTGTTGGCTGCGTGAATGAATAAAATGTCCCTTGCTTTTTTTTTTTATGAGTATCAGGATATGCTGTTTGGGGATAAACTTGAGATGCAGCTAAAAGGACTATGATCCTTGTTTACGAAAAGGAGACTGATCCAGAGACTGTAGGCCCATCTATAAATACTCCTTCATCTTCCCCAAGAATCTCTCCCAACTGACTGCTGGACTTAATTCCTCAAAAGGCTGCAAAGACTTAGCAAATATCTCACACAAACAAGCGTGAATATCTTTGCCAGACCCCACAGAGAGGACCTGCATAACACAGCCTTTCATTACAGGAGGTGATGTTCGCAAAAGGGATGGCCTCATTTGCAAACCTGAGGTTCACAGTGGTTTTGAACAGACTATCAGGTGCTACAGCACACAGAAATTCATTGACACACATTGACCATCTCATTAGCCAAAAGCAGGCCCATAGTTCTTATTGAAATACTGGTCAGTTTGTTCATTTAAATGTACTTGTTCTTTATTTTAAATCAAAGTCTGATCAGTTAGTGTGTAAGGGACAGCTTTATAGAATACGTAAATCTACAGCTATGCACTGTAGATTTATACTTTCTTATAAAAACATTTCGTATCATTTATCAGTTCAAATAATTGGCTTTGTGATTTAAGTAGTTTCCTATGTACTTTCCCAATCTTTTAGATTAAAATCAGTTTAGGGCCATAGAGCAAATAAACAGTATCCATACACAAAAAGAGTATTTCCGAGGTCGGTAATAAACTGACTTACCAATGACTTGCAGAAATTCTGTGTTGCTGATTTGTGAGTCACTGATGCTAAAAGTTTCTTCTTGTCTTACCTCTCCCAGCAAAAATCCTTCCTAAAAGTAATAAAAGAAAGTAGTTGCAGACTAAAAATAAAGATGATTTCTACTGGAATTAAAAAGAATGTAGGACATAATAATCTTAACAATAATACAGACAAGCTTGGCATGGGAACTGCTGTTCTATAAACCAACAAGTAAGACTTCAGCAACCTGAGATGTATCTAGTAATTGAATTGTTTGAGAAAAGGATTCCATACACGATGAAATATTACTTTAACACCTTCAAGTGTTCCGTTTTTATTCATTTATTTTTTTAAGTAAAAATGAGTAGAGTGAATTTATCACCTAAATCCAACTAAGTAGAATAACCAATGTAAAAAAAAGTGCAGGAAGCAGAAATATTCCACGCTTGTGTTCTTGAAATAGCATACAATTTATTTCATTGTATCAAAAACGCTGCTAGCCTGACCAGGCGGTGGCGCAGTAGATAGAGCGTCGCACTGGGATGCAGAGGACCCAGGTTCGAGACCCAGAGGTCGCCAGCTTGAGCGCGGGCTCATCTGGTTTGAGCAAAAAGCCCACCAGCTTGAGCCCAAGGTCACTGGCTCCAGCAAGGGGTTACTTGGTGTGCTGAAGGCCCGCAGTCAAGGCACATATGAGAAAGCAATCAATGAACAACTAAGGTGTTGCAACGCGCAATGAAAAACTGATGATTGATGCTTCTCATCTCTCTCCGTTCCTGTCTGTCCCTGTCTATCCCTCTCTCTGACTCACTCTCTGTCTCTGTAAAACAGACAAACAAAACAAAACAAAACAAAAAATAACAAAGCTGCTAATATAAAACAATAAAGAAGTTAACACAATGTACAACTAATTGCTTTTTGTATAAGCTGGCACAGGAAATTAGGATCTGGGGGGGGGTTCCTATCACTCACATGTGTTTCTTTAATAAGTGCAGGGGCTAGTTTGTTTATACCTTTGGAAAACATATACCCCCAAACTAATCTAGATTACTGAGCATATAACCTCCTGCTGGAGTACTGGCTGTCATGTTCAGCATAAGCAGCTGGGGAACCTAGACCCTCAGTGTCAGAATAACATCCCTGTAGAGGGTGAGGAGAGAGGCTGTCCTGGCAACTCCCTCTCCAGACACACACATGGCTGACTCCTTCCCTTCACTAGGCTCTTCACTCAAATGGCACCTCATCAGAAAGGCTTTCCCTGGCCAATGTAACAACAACAAAAAGCCCCTGCCAGGCACTCTGTCCCCTTGACCCTGCATTCTTTTTCTCCTTAGTCTTCTCACTATCTGTCATTCTACATATTTATATGAATAAATGCCTACCTCCTCCCCCACTAAAATGTAAGCTCCACAAGCGCAGGGACTTTGTGCTTGTTCATGGTTGTATCTCAGAGCCTAGCACCATGCCTAACACCTAGTAGGTGCTCAATTAATGCTGGTTGACTACATTTGTTGAAACAATGCTCTGTACTATATACCTCTCTATTCTAGATTGCTCCTTCAAATCAATTAAAGAGGATTCTTAGTTTAAGAACAGTCCCAATGGGACGTGAGAGTCTGTGGGGGTAAACAGGAAAAGACAGCAGCTTTATAGCACAGCGTTTGCATTGGATTAGGGAGTGGAGTATCCTAAAATCCCAAATCATCATTACAAGGCACTTCTCAAACTTGAGTAATATAAAGATCCCCTCTTAAAAAATTCTCAGCCCTGGCCGGTTGGCTCAGCGGTAGAGCGTCGGACTAGCGTGCGGAGGATCCGGGTTCGATTCCCGGCCAGGGCACACAGGAGAAGCGCCCATTTGCTTCTCCACCCCTCCGCCGCGCTTTCCTCTCTGTCTCTCTCTTCCCCTCCCGCAGCCAAGGCTCCATTGGAGCAAAGATGGCCCGGGCGCTGGGGTTGGCTCTGTGGCCTCTGCCTCAGGCGCTAGAGTGGCTCTGGTCGCAACATGGCGACGCCCAGGATGGGCAGAGCATCGCCCCCTGGTGGGCAGAGCGTCGCCCCTGGTGGGCGTGCCGGGTGGATCCCGGTCGGGCGCATGCGGGAGTCTGTCTGACTGTCTCTCCCTGTTTCCAGCTTCAGAAAAATGAAAAAAAAAAAAAAAAAAAAAGAAAAAAAAAATTCTCTAGGCTCTGGCTGGGTGGCGCAGTGGGTAGAGTGTGGTCCCAGTGTGATGAGGTCATGGGTTTCATCCCCAGTCAGGGTTCGTACAAAAAGCAACCAATGTGTGTACAACTAAGTGGAATAACGAGCTGATGATTCTCTCTCTCTTTCTCCCCCCTAAGCCTCAAATCAATGGAAAAAGTTAAAAAAATATTCTCTCGGACCTGAAGGAGTGCCCATGGCTACTAATTTGAGAAATATTGACTAATAAAGCTTGTTTTAGCTTATAAAAGTCTTTAGGCTATGAGTTCTTACTACAAAAGAGAAATTTTTTTATAGGTTTTTTTTTTTTTTTTTTTTTTGTATTTTTCTGAAGTTGGAAACGGGAGACAGTCAGACAGACTCCCGCATGCGCCCGACCGGAATCCACCTGGCACGCCCACCAGGGGGCGATGCTCTGCCCATCTGGGGTGCTGCTCTGTTGCATCCAGAGCCATTCTAGCGGCTGAGGCAGAGGCCATAGAGCCATCTTCATTGCCCAGGCCAACTTTGCTCCAGTGGAGCCTTGGCTGCAGGAGGGGAAGAGAGAGACAGAAAGGAGGGAGAGGGGGAGGGGTAGAGAAGCAGATGGGTGCTTCTCCTGTGTGCTCTGGCCGGGAATCAAACCCGGGACTCCTGCACGCCAGGCCAACGCTCTACCATTGAGCCAACCGGCCAGGGCCTAAAACATTTTTTTAATCAAAGTGAAAAAAAACCAAATTAAAATTCTTATAGAACTTTAGAACATATCTTAAGAACATATCTACAGATTCTTGTGTTCCAATCTAGAATTACCAGATTCACAAATAAAGTTACAAGACACACAGTTAAATTTGAATTTCAGATAACAAATAATTTCCATGTAATATTTAGGATATACTTATACTAAAAATGATAATATTTACCTGAAAATCAAATTTAATTGGATACCCTATATTTCATCTGGCAACTCTACCACAGTTCTTAGTTTGAAAAACCCAAGTACAAAATGAATAGTTATTTCTATAATGATCTGGGATTTCCTGAGCCACTGTTACTCTATAGCAAGAGTAGGCAAACTGTAGTGCAGGGGTCCCCAAACTACGGCCTGCGGGCCGCATGTGGCCCCCTGAGGCCATTTATCCGGCCCCTGCTGCACTTCCAGAAGGGCCACCTCTTTCAGAGGTGGTCAGCATCCGCATCCTGTGCTCCTGGAGTACTGTATGTGGCAGCGCCACAAAGCGCGACGTCACGTACAGTGCTACTTCCCGTAATGTGGGACGCATGCGTCACAGCTCTGGAAGCACGTCATATCACTTGTTACGGCTAGCAATGACAAATATGGAACTGGACATTGACCACCTCATTAGCCAAAAGCAGGCCCATAGTTCCCATTGAAATATTGATCAGTTTGTTGATTTAAATTTACTTGTTCTTTATTTTAAATATTGTATTTGTTCCCATTTTGTTTTTTACTTAAAAATAAGATATGTGCAGTGTGCATAGGGATTTGTTCATAGTTTTTTTTTTATAGTCCGGCCCTCCAATGGTCTGAGGGACAGTGAACTGGCCCCCTGTGTAAAAAGTTTGGGGACCCCTGCTGTAGTGTGTGGGCTGAATTCAGCCTAATGCCTGTTATTACACAGCCCTCAAGCTCAGGATGATTTCTATACTTTTAAATGGCTGAAAAAAATTTAAAATAGAAATATTTCATAACATGAAAATCATATGAAATTCAAATTTCAGTGCCCATAAATAAAGTTTACTGGAAACAGTCATCCGATTTTATTGTCTCTGGTTGCTTTCTCCCTATAAGAGCAGAGAAGCTGTTAGAAAGACCACATGGCACGTGGCCCTTTATAGAAAAAGTTTGCGAACTCCAACTAATTTCTTGCCTGGACGAAACAAGAATGTAATACAAAAGAAAATTCTTGGTTCTTCAACTGTAAAATATATAAAACTGAAGTAACTTTATTCCACATATACAATTGTGGATAGCTTAATATAAACCGGTATGGTCATATCCCATACAGCTGCCCACTGCTGTCATTAGAGAAAATTTACACCCCATATCTGACACAGTCCAGATATTAAAGAGATGTCTCTTGAATTAAATTAATAACCCAAGGAATGTGGCCATCTCAAACTGCCACATTACTTGTAGAAAGACAGCTTTTCAACAGGTAGCCGCTTAGTCTCACAATAATCTTGTCCTACACATAAACTGTGATACTACTAGGCACTCCAAAATTTAGAGGTTAAGAAGCATTATGTAAACAATATTTAACACCTCCGCGGACGCTAGGAGTATCACAAACCATCTATATATGGAACTGCATTACGTTATTAAATATGAGCTGCCCGCAGTATCAAAGGCCTTCGTGTCCAGAGACAGGAGCGGCCACTGGAAAAACCCATGCTATGTACATTTTTATCGTTAATTTCTACCGTGAGCACTGAAAAAATGAAAGGCACCTTAATGTACTGCCATCCAATTTACTAATGGAAGCGCCTCTCTATGAAGTAAGTTTTTACTCGTGGACACGAAGACCGCTGACATCAGACCAAAACCAGGTCTCCTCCCTCTGCAGTGTATTATTTTGCTTCGTAATGAGAACCACAAACCACTCCCCCGCCCCCACTTACTTAATAAATTTGAATGATGCACTCTTAGACATTATTTAAAGTAAACCCCCGATTTGGGGGTGGGGGGGGAGAACAAATTAAACACTTCTTTCCAAATGTAAAAGAAAAAAAATTATCTAGCTCCACAAAGAACTCCCATTCAGAGGTCAGTGACATTAAAAGATAATCCGTCAGATAAAAAGGCATTGAAGCCGCCCCGTGGTCTCCGAAGCCTGTGCGTTTCCGATCGCTCGTACGGGAGGCCCCTGTCACTTCCCTATTTCGCCGCGACCGAGTTCCGTGGTCTTGAGGACACTCTGCCCAGGAGCTACACACGCAACTTCCAGGCAGGTCGACCCACTACACACACTGCACGCTCCCGCTTAACGTTTCCCGGGAAGAAAACACACGATCGCAGGGAACAAGTAGGAAGAGTGACAGCCACGCGTCCCCCTCGCCGCGCACCCCGCGACCACCCGGGAGACGGGCGGGCGGGGCCGGTGCCCGGGCTCCTTCCCGACCCCGGCTCCCCCCACAGGTCGGGGAGCCTGACAGTCGAGGAGGGGCAGGTGCTCGGTGTCCACCAAGCGACCTCTGACACTGCCGGCGGCCGGCCGGGCCAGCTTTCCTCAACCCTGAGACCGTCCTGTGCTGGGACGGTCGGGCGGCGGGAGGCCACGAGCGAGGGGGTCCATCCCGGGACCAAAGGAGCCCCGGGCAAGCAGCAGGAGCTCGCCTGGGGCGGGAACGGTCCGGGTCATCAGTTCCTCGGACCGGCCCGGCCCGGGAGCCCGGGGTGGGGGACGAGCCTCATGCGGTCCGGGTAGGGCCCGAGACGGAGGCCGGAGGCTCCAGCGGCCACGGCGGGGGAGCCTGGCACCTACGTGGTCAGCGTTGCTGTTGGCGCTGTGGAAACACACAGCGCTGAAGGTGTAGCCCGAAATGGAAGCCGCCATGATGGAAATCTCCAACCCTCCCATCATGCCCCGCGGAGGGCACGCAGCCTTCCGGCCGGCTCCGCCGCTTAGCATCCTGGGAAATGAAGTCTTGGTGGGGGATGAGGCCAGGATGCCGCAGGGCCCCAGCGTGAGGGCTGTCAAATGCGGGTTTAGGTGATCAGACCGACTCCCCCACGGTGGATCTTACGCCCCGCACACCTCAGACATTGCTTCGTCTGTATAGCCTTTGATAATTGCGCAAGCTGTTTAAAAACATTTTTTATTTATTATTTTTTTTATTCATGTTAGAAAGGAGAGAGAGAGGGAGAGAGAGAGAGGAGAGAGAGAGAGAGAGAGAGGGAAGGGGGAGGAGCAGGAAGCATCAACTTCCATATGTGCCTTGACCAGGCAAGCCCAGGGTTTCGAACCGGCGACCTCAGCATTTCCAGGTCGACGCTTTATCCACTGCACTACCACAGGTCAGGCCCATTTTTTATTGATTGATTTTAGATAGGAAGGGTGAGAGAGAGAGACAAGACAGAAACACTGATCTGTTCTGTATGTGCCCTGATGGGGGTTGAACCAGCTACCTCTGCGTATGCGGACAATGCTCTAACCAACCGAGGTATCGGCTAGGGCGCAAACCATTTTTTATTTTTGCTAATAAAATTATTAGTGTTAAAGTCCAACATTTGCCATGCTCAAGGAAGAACAGAGGGAGATGATTTAGGCAATTGTCTGATTTTGGGTTTGATAGAGAAGCAACATGATGTGATTTCAATTTCCATAGGACAGGTCTGACTGCGGTATCAAGAATATGGTGCCAGCCCTGGCCAGAGCTCAGTTGGTTAGAGTGTCCTCCCCATATGGCAAGGTTGTGGGCTCCACTTCCGGCCAGGGCGCATATAAGAATCAAACAATTAATACATTAATATGTGGAACAATAAATCGGTGTTTCTCTCTCCCTTTCTAAAAATCAATTAATTAAAATAATAATAATAATAATAATAATAATAATGTAGTGCCAGAGGTGGGAGAAGGCGGTATTACAATAGTCCCGACCTGGGATGATGGTGGCTTGGGGGTGATTAGAAGTGAAATGGTGGTGGCAGGGGAGGCAGTAAGAAGCGATTAGATTCTGGGTACAGCCTGACCTGTGGTGGCGCTGTAGATAAAGTGTTGACCTGGGACGCTGAGGTCAGCGATTTGAAACCCGGGGCTTGCCTGGTCAAGGCACATATGGGAGTTGATGCTTCCTGCTCCTCCCCTCTTCTCTCTCTCTGTCTCTTCCTCTCCTCTTTCTACAATGAATAAAGAAAATCTTTAAAAAAAGATTCTGGGTAAAGGTAATGTAAATTTAGTAGAAAATAACAGAAAGAGGATAATAAAAAGAACATAATAGGTAAAAGTAAAACTAAACTATAACAAAATTAGGAAAAGAAACTCAGGGAAGGAAGTCATCTTCCTAATCATTATTCTTCAATTTGTTCCATCTATTTGGTTCAAAACTGGGCTCTTTATCTCCTGCAAAACTCTTACCACACTCTTTCCAAGCAAACAGAACTGTTTTCTGACTGTTGGGCCGGACAATTTTGGAAGCATTTTGACACCCACTTTGATCAGTCAGTAGTCTTCAAATGTGTAAAAATATATGGCTCCAGTGAGCTGTGAGTTTGAGTGGCCCAAAGGAAGGCAGAACAGTGATGACAGTATTGAAAAATGTCCCTGAGCCCTCAGACCAGGAGGAGACCAGGAGGAGGTTTGGGGGGAAGGGAGAGAGACGGACAAGAAGGACATTCTGCTTTGGGTGGTGGTAGGATGGATGGTCAGGGACCAATGGAATAGAGAACACAGGGAAGACAGGATATAGGCCATATAAGACAGTTCAGTTTGCAACAGGTTGAGTTTAAGGTAACAAGGGACATCTAGGCGACTGAAATAGAAGTTGAGAACTGAGGATAGAGGGTGAAATTGGAAGTCATTCGTGGTAAGAACGATAGTGAACATTTGCTGAACACTGATTACATGTAAGGCTCTGTTCTAAGCTCTTTACACGTACAGTCTACTGACTTATTTAATCCTGCTAACAACCCTTGTAAGTACAGCACGATCAATCAAGAGAGGTAAAGAACGGAACTGGAGCCTTGGCCTGCCAACTAGGAGGTGTTGAGAACTCTTCAAAGCACAGTTTTGGAGATGTTGTAGGTGTGGAGGGTACCATGCTGCAGGAATTGGGAAAGTGAGAGAGAGAGAGTCAGGCAACCCAGAGAACTTGCAGAGCCTGCCTCCTGCCTCGTGTAACAGGCACCTGTGGGAGGGACTGTGTTCCTTGGCACATTCCAGCTTTTCCCTGGTGATGAGTAGCTCTGCTAGGACTAAGCTTCTCCACCTCCCACCAAGAATCCCTGTTGCCCTGGGTGATCAGAGGTGGTGCCCCACACTAAATAGCCAGAGTAATCCTGGAGCCAGAAAAGGGACTCTGTATAAACCGTGAGTTTTTCCAGGGCTCCATACCAACAAGTGTTTATAGCATTCATTGCACACAGCAAAACCAAAAGTGTTGGCAGGCCATCAGATTGCAGATGGCCTTATCTTTCATGGGTGCTTCTTAATTATAACCTAAAGCTTTTTAAGACCCACTCAGTCACATTCAAGCTTGCTCTTTCTCGCATCTAGAGTCTAGAAAAGATGAAAACAACCATTTGCCCAGGGCAGCACTAATTGGCTGTGGCATCCGGTGGTTTTATTACTCTGTAATAAGGTTACTTATGCTCTTCCATGGGTGCTTTAATCACTACACACATGGACTCCTTTCTGCCTTTTATTGTATTCTATCGCCGGTGGTTGCCTGAAGATCTTAGGACGTCTTGTCTAGGAGAAGATGCACATTCAGTCTGACCGGGGAAACCTGGGAACTGGAAAGGCAACTGTTGAGGCTGTTTACCTCTAGGGACTTGGTCTGTAGAGTCAACAGAACGTGGCCTAGGAAACATTCCTTTTGGTGGGAAGGCAGCCTCGCTAGGGACCTTTGAGGTTCTTGCCTTCTACCAGTATTTCATTACTGCTACAGAACGACCCCCGCCCCCAGACCTTCGGTACTGTCAGATCTCTCACATTATACTGCAGAACTACCGGCATTATACTGCAGAACTACTGCATATACTGCGGCATTCAGAGTATATGAAGGCATTCAGAGGCAGAGGAAATTTCAAGTGCACTGGTAGGGAGCAATCTCGTAGGACAGTTAGCATGGTTTAGGGCCAAGTGTAGGTCAGGAAACTGACCACGGAGGCCAGGTGCTTGGTGAGGGGCCGAGCTGAGACGGGCACGGCTCTTACTTGGTCACAACCCTCTTTCTTCCACAGCCCTCTGATTCCCTTGCTTGGTGTATTTTGCGGTGGGGTGGGGTCGTAGGGCATTCATTTATCCGGGCATACATTCCTTTGTCCCCCTAGTGACGCCCCGTCAAAAAAGGCCGGACTGTTATTTTCAAGGCAGAATCCCAGTCACAAATGGAATTAGTCGGAAGCCAGATAATGATTCCCAGACCTGCCCACAACGTGGAGACAGATGAGGTGACTTGTACATTTGGGTTGGGCAGCGTCGGCTGTAGGTTTTTAATGTGGCTTATCCACCGCCTGACTTTTTCCAAAATGCAATACCTTAAACAGTCCCTTACAAAACAGCAGTTCCCAAATATAGAGGCGCTTTGGCGAGCAGGTCGAGGAAGGGGGTGCTTGATGCAGGGAGCGGGGAAGGGAGGCTCAGCTCAGCTTGGGTCGATCTGTGCCTGGGTTTGGGACCCTGCATTTGGGATGAAGGCGGAGCCCCAATCCAGCGCGGGCCGGGAGTAGTAGAGAGGTCAGCCTCCCACTGCCTAGAGGCTCCCCCACACGCACGCACACGTTCTCTCTGTCCGCGCCACATCTCGGTGGCAGCCACACGGTGGTCCGGGGCGCGGAGCAGGATGATCGCGGGCAGAGGCGCCGAGGTTGAGGCGCGGTTCCGAGAGAGCAGTCCCGGCGCGGGTGGCTTTGCGCCGTCGGCGCTCGGGACCCGAGAGCAGTGAGTGTGGCCCAGGGCAGGGTGAGCGGCGCTGCCCGGAGTGCACCCCGGGGTTGGGGGCCCCAGGGGCCTCGGAAGATGGGGAGAGCCTGTGGTGCGTGGTGGGAGGAAACCGAAAGGGCCGCTTTGGGCTAGGGCAAGAGGGGGTGGGAGGCGTGGAATCCCGAGGGGCCACTTTTGTGTGTGTGTGTGTGTGTGGGGGGGGGAATGAAGAGACATTTCAAAGGGGTCGACCTCTGATTTGGTTCCGTGGGTTTCGGGAAGGGCTCTGCAGACCTAATAAGGTGGACGCAGAAACCCAGGATTCCATTGGGTGCTTCCGTGCTTCATGCCTTTAGGGGTCTTGAACTTGAGGGGCAGGCTTGGGGACCCGGGGGGTGGGGTGGGACTGAGGAGGAGGACTAGTGGGCGAAGGTAAGAGGCCGCGCCAGATCCCCTTGGGCCCAAGGAGGGAGCTCCGAGGGACGGGAGCGCGGAGGTGGTGAGTTGGCTTGGGGGAAAGTGGGCTGACCTACAACAGCTGCTCAGGAAGTAATGAATTAATCGGCGGAGGAATGATTGACTGTGGGGAAAGGAAGGGATGAGGTGGTAACTTGGAGGGGCGAGAGGCAACAGGGATTCTAGAGAGAGATGATGTAGGAAGAGAAGGTAAATGGTGGTGGTGGTGGGGGAACCGGACCTACAGGAATGAGTGCAGTCTTAAAAAACATCCTGTAAGCAGAGTTTCTTTTTGGTGAGTCCCAGTGTGAGTAACCACTGCTTTGGCGGATTATCCTTGATTCTGCACATTTTAAACGGAAAGTTTGGATTTGTGTTTCGGACTAAGGGATCCTTGATCAAATATTTGTGTTTTTTTTTTAAGCTAAAACGCAGCATTTTTGTGTGTCAGGTATTGTTGTAAGTGCTTTACATGTGTCAATTCTTAATTCTGCCTGTCTGTGTCTTTCATTTTTTTTTAACACAAAGATATTAAGAGATTTGAGCTATGTGCATTTATTGATAGCACTAACGGTGTTTTAAACGTCTATCATAAATCTTTGTAATATATGAGGAACCTACATTTCATTCATAATGCAGCTTAACTCAAGAATCTTGCTTTGCATTTGATTGTTTATCTAGTTGGG
Organism: Saccopteryx leptura; assembly: GCF_036850995.1. Lineage (NCBI taxonomy): Eukaryota > Metazoa > Chordata > Mammalia > Chiroptera > Emballonuridae > Saccopteryx > Saccopteryx leptura. Next base: position 6,719,674 of record NC_089515.1, read on the forward strand.
ATGCTGTCTATGAGAGAGAACTGCACAATTTCCAAGAACATGGAGATGTAGGAGAAATCTGGTGAGTTACAAAAAATAGTGGAATTATGATCCAGAACACCGTGTGTGTGTGTGTGTATGTGTGTGTGTATCTGTCTATCTTTTAAGTAGGTATCCCAAAAGAAAGATGGCCTGAAAATCTTGGCAACCTTGAACTGTTTCTGGCTTTAGTGGGTAGATTTAAAGAACCTCTCTCTTTTAATGGGCCAGACTTCAATTTGGTGATAATATTAGGAAATTATTCTCTTCCTTTAATTGTCCTTTTTAAATAAGGTTTAACGTTTTGAGCCAGCAGTGTGAACAAGTGTTAATGCTGATGCAGAGAAACATAAATGCATAAGATACCGATCTGATCTGTTCTGTTCTATTCTTGGGTGTGTTTTTATTTTCCCTAAATAATAGTAGAGGTGAAGCTTTAGCAGTCACAGATAGTACCTTTTACTTCCAAAAAAGCTTAATTGAGCATATAGAATAATCTGCTCAAATGGAATATAGTTGTAACCTTTACTCTATATCCCTCTATTGTTTAACTGATTCTCTGTTTCTAACAGGTTTGGGGACAAGAGTATGAATCGACTAATAAGGTGGATGCAGAAACACAGGATTCCGTTGGATGCTTCAGTACTTGATATTGGAACTGGAAATGGTGCCTTGCTGGTTGAACTTGTTGGTACTTTTAGAATTCATGCGTCGCGTTAGAACCAAATTTTAAAATGAAATTTAAAATACTTGGCATCGAGGATACTAACCATCTAAATCTAAAGTAATAAAGCAGTCATACCACTTCCTTTGAGAAGTTACGTGGTCTGAAAGGGAAGCTGCGTGGATGGTGAGAAGAAGCTAAATGAGAGGCCAGGGGATCTGAGTCCTGGTGTTGGCCCTTCCCACTATAGCCTTGACCTTGACCAAACTACTTAATTTTTCTGGGCTTTAATTCTTTCCAAAGGTTTTGGCTGGGTGATTTCTGTTGGTTTCTTCTAGTTCAAAACTCCAGAAATCTGTGTGTATAAGAGGAAGATAACTTTTGCACTTCTAGAAGGGTATATATATCTTATCTTAGGTGAGCATATGGCTTGAAAAGAGTATTTTGACTGTGGAACTGAGTTTTGATGCAGGTTCTGTTACTGGCTATGCCATCGCTGTTGTGTACCCTGTCATGTGTCCATGCTGTGCCCTGTGCTGGGGAGGAAGGCAGAGACTTAAGGCTTCATCCTGGATCAGGGGTCCCCAAACTACGGCCCGTGGGCTGCATGTGGCCCCTGAGGCCATTTATCTGGCCCCCACCACACTTCCGGAAGGGGCACCTCTTTCATTGGTGGTCAGTGAGAGGAGCATAGTTCCCATTGAAATACTGGTCAGTTTGTTGATTTAAATTTACTTGTTCTTTATTTTAAATATTGAATTTGTTCCCATTTTGTTTTTTTACTTTAAAATAAGATATGTGCAGTGTGCACAGGGATTTGTTCATAGGTTTTTTTATAGTCCGGCCCTCCAACGGTCTGAGGGACAGTGAACTGGACCCCTGTGTAAAAAGTTTGGGGACCCCTGTCCTTGATGGCTTCACTGTCTTCATCTAGATGGTTTCACTGTCTTCACCTGTAAGGGTATATACATAACAGTGAGATTTCTTGAGCAACTACCACATGCCAAGCTTCATGCTGGTGGGCACTGGTAACATGAAAATTTAGACCTTGTGCTTGAGTCGTTCACAGTATTCTAGAGCAGTGGTCCCCAACCTTTTTTCGGCCACGGACCGGTTTAATGTCAGAAAATATTTTCACGGACCGGCCTTTAGGGTGGGACAGATAAATGCACCAAATAAAATTATGTGACTGGCGTAAAAACTGGTATTTTTAAAAATTTTTTTTATTTCTTGTATTTTTCTGAAGCTGGAAATGGGGAGGCAGTCAGACAGACTCCCGCATGCGCCCGACCGGGATCTACCCGGCACGCCCACCAGGGGGCGATGCTCTGCCCATCCGGGGCGTTGCTCTGTCCCGACCAGAGCCACTCTAGCGCCTGGGGCAGAGGCCAAGGAGCCATCCCCAGCGCCTGGGCCATCTTTGGCTCCAATGGTCGGCTGTGGGAGGGGAAGAGAGAGACAGAGAGGAAGGAGAGGGAGAGGAGTGAAGAAGCAGATGGGCGCTTCTCCTGTGTGCCCTGGCTGGGAATCAAACCCGGGACTTCTGCACGCCAGGCCGACGCTCTACCGCTGAGTCAACTGGCCAGGGCCAAAACTGGTATTTTTAAATATAATTGTCGAACTTACGAGACAAGTGTCAAGAGTGAGTCTTAGACGGATGTAACAGAGGGAATCCGGTCATTTTTAAAAAATAAAACATCGTTCAGACTTAAATATAAATAAAACGGAAATAATGTAAGTTATTTATTTTTCTGCGTACCGGTACCAAATGGCCCACAGGCTGGTACTGGCCCGCGGCCCGGGTGTTGGGGACCACTGCTCTAGAGGATGGAGTGGCATATAGATAAACAGTTCATAGCCTGGCCTGATATGTGTCATAGCAGATATACTGAGTGTAGAAGGGGCACTGATTAATTTTGGGGAAGAGGGACAGGAAAGGATCTGAGTGTCCAAGTTGGGTGTAAATTGTCTGAGCAGGATATAGTCACTGAGTGTGGTGTAAAGTGGGAGAGAATTTTTTTTTTTTTTTAACGTTTATTTTATTGATTTTTAGAGAGAGAGGAAAGGAGAGAGAGACACAGAGATGACAGAAACATTGATCTGTTCCTGTATGTGCCCCGACCAGGGATCGAACCGACAACCTCTGTGCTTCAGCATGATGCTCTAGCCAACCAAGCTATCCGGTCAGGGCAAGAGGGAGAGAATTTCGAGCAGTGGCAGCCATAGTGAAAGGCAGGATGGTTTGTGGCAGCCGAGCATGCTCTGGACCTGTACATAATTTGGTAAATTAGAATGTAAAGTGTATGTATGGGGTGGACAGAGATGGGAATTAAGTTAAAGTTAGGAACCATGTCACAGTATGCCATGCCTAAGAGCTTAGATTTTTACTTTTAAGCTAAGGGGGAGGGGGAGCATGAAAATGTTTCAAACAGTGGAATGAAATTAGAAAAATTTGTAATAAAGTTTTTTGAACTGTTGAGGTATATAGTATGTATATATTAAAGAGAACAAATCAAAAGACACAGTGTATTATCACAAAGGGCACACACCCATGTAACTGCCTCACTGGTCACGGAGTAGACTATTAGAGCATCTCAAAGTTTCCCTTGAATTCCTTACCAGTCTTCTCTAAATTACTCCCTCTTCCTCGCTAAAGGAAACCACTGTTCACTTACCTGGAACCACAGGGAGTTCTAACGTCATAGATTCATTTGCCTGTTTTTTGAATATGTAAGTGGAAGTCTTTTCCAGTGTCATTCACTCAGCATTGAGAGAGATTCACTTGTGTTGTCTCAGGCAGCAGCAGTTTGTTGACATTCACTGCTGTAAAAGATTCCTTTGTACGATGATATCTGAGTTTTATTTACTCTTTCTGTGTTTGCCTGTAGATGCTTTCAGATTTTAATAGTTTACTTAGTGAGGTTAATGATTTAACCTTTGAGACTTATAGTTTCACTGTAGATTCTTTGAGATTTTTCTACATATATATACATATATATATATGTTTATAATGTACAGTGTGAGTAATGACAGTTTTATTAATTCCTCTCCAACCATTTATAACTTTCTCCCCCTTGCATTGGCTATGAGGTCCAGTAGAATGTTGAAGAGCAATAGTGACAGAAGGCTTCCTTCTCCTTTTTCTCCCCTTTCAGAGGATGCTTTCAATATTTCACTGTTAGGTATGAGGTCAGCTTATAAGTCTGTTTTGTAGATAACTCTGTCATTAAGGAAGTTTTCTTTTACCATTTATTGCTTAGAGAGAAAGAGAGAATGTGTGTGTGTTTAATGAATTTTTTTTGTGTGTGACAGAGACAGAGAGAGGGATAAAGACAGACAGGAAGGGAGAGATGAGAAGCATCAGTTCTTCGTTGCAGCACCTTAGTTGTTCATTGAATGCTTTCTTACATGTGCCTTGACCTGGGGTGGGGGCTACAGCAGAGCGAGTGACCCCTTGTTCAAGCCAGTTACCTTGAGCTCAAGCTGGTGAGCCTTGCTCAAACCAGATGAGCCCGCGCTCAAGCCAGTGACCTTGGGGTTTGAACCTGGGTCCTCCACGTCCTAGTCCAACGCTCTAGCCACTGCACTACCGCCTGGTCAGGCTGTTTCATGAAACTTGTTTAGCAAATTTTTTTCTGTATCTGTTCAGATAATTATATGAATTTTCTGCTTTAGTCTGTTCATGTTGGTGAGTTACAGTGATTATTTACAGATGTTTATGCAACTGCAGTGATTTTGCTAGGTATGTAGTAATATCTTATGGTTTATTCTTATTTCTCTGATGACTAAATATGTTGAGCATATTTTTGTATGTGTTTGACTATTCCTCTATTCCTATTTTTTGTGAATTGCTTGATTTAAGTTTTTTGCCCAGCCAAAAACTGGGTTGCCTTTTTCTTACTGATTTATAGGAATTCTTTATATTTCTGTATATGTTGAATTCTGTGTTGCAAATACCTTTATCTAACCGATGGCTTTGTCTTTTCACTTTTGCAATTCTATCTTTTGATGAACAAGTGTTCTTAAATTTTACTGACATTTAATATATAGTTTTTAAAAATGACTAGTGTTTTTTGAATATCATGTAGTAAATTTTTGTCTCCTGAGAGTCATAAAAACATTTTCCTATGTGTTCTAGAAGTTTTATTGTTTTCCTTTTCGCCCGGAGGGCCTGATTAGCTGTGTGTGTTGTGAGGTGGAGTCCATGACTGGCAAGATAACCCAGCACTGTTTATGGAAATATTCCTCTTTCTCACCACTGCTGCTCTGTCCTATGTCAAGTAATGGAGTGCGTTCAGGTCTCTTTCTGGATCCTCTGCCCTATTCCTTTGGGTCTGTTTGCCTATTTTTACGCCAATGCAACGTTGTCCTAATTACTAAAGCTTTATAAATCTCCCTATGTGGTGGTTAGAGTAAGTTCTACAACTTTGATCTTTTTTCAACTATTGTCTTGGGTTTGGCACTGTTAGCTAGCTCTTTGCATATTTATTTAAATTTTAGCATCATCCTATCTTTTTAGAGAAAAAAATCCTGGGATTTTGATTAGGATTGCATTGAATTTATAGGTCAATTTGGGGAGGATTTACATTGTTATACTATTGAGTCTCTGAATTCGTGAACACAATGCATTCCCCCATTTATTTAAATCTTTATTTTCTCTCAGTAGTATTTTATAGTTTTCCCTGTAGATATCTTGTATATCTATTCTTCGATCAATTACTAGATTTTTTTTTTTTGTAATTGTTACTATGCTTTTAAAATTTTATTTTCTAATAGTTTACTGTAGTATATAGAAGTACAACAGACCTTTTTTTTGTGAGAGAGAGACAGAGAGAGGGACAGACAGGGACAAACAGGAAGGGAGAGAAATGAGAAGCATCAATTCTTCATTGCAGCTCCTTAGTTGTTCATTGATTGCTTTCTCTTATGTATCTTGATGGGGGGGGGGGCTACAGCAGACTGAGTGACCCCTTGCTCAAGCCAGCAACCTTGGGCTTCAAGCCAGCGACATTTTGGGCTCAAGCTAACAACCACTTGGTCATGTCTGTGATCCCATGCAAAACCCAGTGACCCCACGCTCAAGCTGGTGAGCCCACACTCAAACCAGATGAGCCTGGGCTCAAGCTGGCGACCTTGGGGTTTCAAACCTGGGTCCTCCACGTCACAGTCCAACGCTCTATCCACTGCGCCACTGCCTGGTCAGGCTATACTGGTCTTATATCTAGTAATTTGCACTTTAGTTCTAATAATTTATATATTATTTTGGGTTTTTAAAAATTTTTATTTATTCATTTTAGAGAGAGAGAGTGAGAGAGAGAGAGAGAGAGAGAGAGAAAGGGGGGAGGAGCAGGAAGCATCAACTCCCATATGTGCCTTGACCAGAGAAGTGCAGGGTTTTGAACCGGTGACCTCAGCATTCCAGGTCAACACTTTATCCACTGAGCCACCACTGGTCAGGCTGGGGTGTTTTTTTTGTTTTGTTTTGTTTTTTGTTTTTTTTACAGGGACAGAGAGAGAGTCAGAAAGAGGGATAGACAGGGACAGACAGGAACAGAGAGAGATGAGAAGCATCAATCATCAGTTTTTCGTTGCAATACCTTAGTTGTTCATTGATTGCTTTCTCATATGTGCCTTGACTGTGGGCCTTCGGCAGACTGAGTGACCCCTTGCTCGAGCCAGCGACCTTGGGTCTAAGCTAGTGAGCTTTTTTTTTTTTGCTCAAGCCAGATGAGCCTGTGCTCAAGCTGGCGACCTCAGGATCTCGAACCTTGGTCTTCAGCATCCCAGTCCGATGCTCTATCCACTGTGCCACCGCCTGGTCAGGCTGGGTTTTTTATATATACAATAATGTCATGTGTAAATAGTAGTTTTATTCTGTTCCAGCCTCAATATTTTGTTTATTAAAATGCTGTCTACAATGTTGAATAGAAATTGTATAGACAGCTGTGTAACATTGCCTGTTATACAAGAAAAGCTTCTACTATTTCACCATTAAATATGTTAACTGTAGGTTTTTAAAGTATTTATCAGACTGAAGACATTCCTCTATGTTCCTAATTAAGAGTGTTTAATCATGAGTGAATGTTGAATTTGATTAATTGCTTTCTTTGAAATCCATTGAGACGATATGATGATTTTTCTTCTTGATTCTATTAATGTTAAATTGATTGATTTGGTGGGGAGTGTCCTCAGTTTTTGTAATTGGCATTTTTATTGAGATAATTTGAGTGATTGAGTATTCAATGTTGAAAGCAACCTGTGTTCTTGAAGTAAACCAAGTGTAATTGTGGTGTATTGTCTTTTTCATGTATTGTTGGATTTGATTCCGTAATATTTTGCTTTAGATTTGTATAGCGTCAAGAGTGATTTGTCAGTAATTGTCTTTACTTGCAGCTTTCTTATTCTTTTTTTTTTGAGTCTTTTGTGTGTCTTTTTCTAATGTCAGTTTTCCCCCTGGGTTTTAGTCATTTATTGTGTTCTTGAATGTCTGCCTATTTTTTACTGAGTGCCAGAAATTGAACATGAAAATTATTGGAGATATATATATACATTTTGAAAATTGTTGGAGATATTTTAAGGCTTTTGATGATTGGTCTGGAAACCTGAAACACCTGTTTATGATTTTTTATACGTCCTGCTGGATGAATACACAGGCATGGGAGAAGAGGGAGTTAATTAGGGTCAGTTATTAGAATCATCCTTTGTTCTCGGTCTAATAGAGAAGGCATTGAGGGAAATGGTGGAAAAATGAACACCTCGGTGAATATGGAGTGAGATAGCTGAAAGAGTAGGAGGTTGGCATCAAAGAAGGATTGGACCTTAAGATTAAAAATAAAAATAATGAAAAGGTAGCAAAATACTCTGGAAATAATTGGTGTGTACTTCAGTTTAGATTAGGAATCGGGTCACCTAGGGCTGAAAAGTCTAGGTAAGTTTTTTTTTTTTTCTTCAGAGAGAGGGATAGACAGGGACAGACAGACAGGAATGGAGATGAGAAGCATCAATCATTAGTTTCTCATTGCGCACTGCAACACCTTATTCATTGATTGCTTTCCCCTATGTGCCCTGACCGAGGGCCTTCAGCAGACTGAGTAACCCCTTGCTTGAGCCAGCGACCTTGGGTCCAAGCTGGTGAGCTTTTGCTCAAGCCAGATGAGCCCGCACTCAAGCTGGTGACCTCGGGGTCTCAAACCTGGGTCCTCCTGACGCTCTATCCCCTGCGCCACTGCCTGGTCAGGCAAGTCTAAGTAAGTTTTGATGATAGATGGTGTTGGAGTTGGTTTAATTCTGAAGGAAGTAATCATTTAGGAGATTGTGAAGAGCAGGAAGAGAATTTCAGGCTATATTGTACTTTGCAACTTCTTTTCTTCTTCAGTTATACTTTGAAATGACCTTTAGCCTGATTGGTCTAAGGAGTTTCAGCATAGTCAGTGGAGGTGGAGTGAAGGTCAGAAGCCCTAATGTTTTGCCACAGGTGCCAGGCTCCCTTAGGTGGTTCGTGTGGCTAATCAAGGGCTGGTGCTACAGCTGTGGACTCAGAACTCTTGACGTCCAGGGAACTTCCTTCAACTCTTTGGAGGAAGAGATCTCACACCTATGAGATCGGGCCACACCTATGGGTCTATTGGAATGAATAAAATATTTTTTTGTAAATGTCTATTGGAATGAATAAAATATTTCAAAAACAGCAAATACTATACAAATGTAAGGTGGTTAATAATCACATGGCTGTCAGGGAGTTGCATAATTTATAATTATACTGAAGGCACTTTTAAAAATCAAAAACCACCTGACCTGTAGTGGCTCAGTGGATAGTGTCGACCTGGAACACTGAGGTCGCCAGTTCGAAACCCTGCACTTCCCTGGTCAAGGCACATATGGGGTTAATGCTTCCTGCTCCTCCCCCCTTCTCTCTCTCCCACTCTCCTCTCTAAAATGAATTAAAAAAAAATCAAGAACCTATTTCATATGCTTTACTTTATTCATGCAGCTTAATTGTGCTAAGTAAAATGGTAACAGATTTGTGTGTGAATTAAAGCATGTTAACATCAGAAGTTAATACTACCTTTTTCTGCCCCAGGGCAGAAATATTGTACATGTATTCTCATTATCTTTGAGAAAATGAATTTTCTTTGAAAAAGAAAAAACATTATAAAAGCAAATGAATTGTCACATTCTATAAGTTTAAACCTTTAGTTTCTATTTTGATTCTACAATAAAATGTAAATTTTGCAGATTATTCAATGGTATACATTATTTGATCTATTAAAAATAAAGCTGTCTTAGTCCTGAAGGAATATTATAATTCATAGGCAAACTAGTATTTTAAAACTTGTTAAAGCTAAAGTATAAAATTACTTCTCTGTCTCTAGGCAAAATTTGGTTTCTCTAATATTACTGGAATTGATTACTCTCCTTCCGCGATACAGCTTTCTGGAAGTGTTATAGAGAAAGAAGGCTTATCTGGCATTAAGTTGAAGGTAACTATGATTTATATTACTATAACTTATTTTTCTTTTTAATTTTTAATTTCAGTGAGAGGAGGAGAGGCGGAGAGACAGACTCCTGCATGTGCCCTGACTGGGATCCACCTGACAAGCCCACTAGGGGGCAGTGCTCTGCCCATCTGGGGCTGTTGCTCCGTTGTGCAGCAATCAAGCTCTTCTTAGCGCCTGGGGCAGAGGCCTTGGAGCCATCCTCAGTGCCCCAGTCGAACTCGCTTGAGCCAATTGAGCCATGGCTGCTGGGAGGGAAGAGAGAGAGAGAGAGAGAGAGAGAGAGAGAGAAGGGGGAGGGGTGGAGAAGCGGATGATCGTTTCTGTGTGTTCTGACTGGGACTTAAACCCAGGACATCCACACGTGAGGCTAACACTCTACCACTGAGCCAGCCGGCCAGGGCCTTATTTTTATTTCTAATAAAAATTATAAAATTCAAATGTTTCTAAAGTATATTAATCATAAACAATCCAAAATGAAACATTTTTAAGTAACAAAAGTTTTAGTCTAATCAGCTTGGGGAAGTTATTTTCTTTCTCATTTACAAGTGTGTTCATTCCCTACTCTGCCCTCCTTGTGTGATCTTTAGAAAAATTTTTACTCACTGATTTTAGAGATAGAGGAAGAGAGTGAGAGAGAGACACCAATTTGTTGTCACACTTATTTATGCACTCACTGGTTGTTGTTGTTTTTTTTTTTGGTATTTTTCTGAAGTGAGAAGTGGGGAGGCAGAGAGACAGACTCCAGCATGTGCCTGACCGGGACCCACCCGGCAAGCCCACCAGGGGGCGATGCTCTGTTGCAACTGGAGCCATTATAGCGCCAGAGATGGAGGCCATGGAGCCATCCTCAGCACCTGGGCCAACTTTGTTCCAGTGGAGCCTTGGTTGTGGGAGGGGAAGAGAGAGAGAGAGAGAAAGGAGAGGGGGAGGGGTGGAGAAACAGATGGGCGCTTCTCCTGTGTGCCCTGGCTGGGAATCAAACACGGGATTTCCACAAACTGGGTTGATGCTCTACCACTGAGCCAACTGGCCAGGGCCCACTGGTTGATTCTTGTATGTGCCCTGACCAGGGATCAAACACTCAACCTTGGTGAGTTGGAATGACACTGTAACCAACTGAGCTACCAGGCCAGGGTTTCCCCTTGTGTTTGGAACATACACAGATAATACTTAACTTTGAATTAACTAGATCAAAAAGTTAATAAATGCAGAAAGTAGGATAATGCCACCAAAGAATACTCAGTTTATTATATGATCTGTGAAGAGATGTCTCTTGCATTTATATTTCTAGTTTAGTCATCTCTGAGCTCAAGAACTAAAAGCCCATGTTGCAATGTATAGGAACATAAGATTGACATTTTTAAGTCAAACAGTAAGGGAGTTTTAGAAAACACACTATTAAGTTTGTATGAATAATCATCAGCTAACTGCATAATTTCTTTTTCAAAGAAGCTTTTTAGAATTAAGTTCATTGGCATATTGTGAATATTTTATGAAATTGGGTAGCTCACTATTTCATGTGCTTATACTGTCAGTGGTTATTGAAAATGAATGAGATGCTGATGTATGACTTTCAAACTCTGAAGTGAATGATATTTATAAAGTTAAGTAATTGCAGCTTAAATAGCCATATAATTTCTTAAGTTTTATGCCATTCGTTATATCTATTAGTTGTTTTGTAAGCTGCTGAGTCAAGGCAAAAGAACCTTAGTTTACCTTTTTACCTTGGGTCATAGAATGCGTAATCTTAGCTAAAAATTATCTTATTTCCAGTGACCTGTTTGAGTTCCAGATAATTTCTGTCATTTTTAAGAATATGTCAAACACCCTACTTTTCCACAGAAATAACTGTGACCTCTGTAAAGCGCTGGTGTCATGAGGCCGTACACCTGGCTTTGATTAGTTTCCCAATTTGCAGAGATTCAGAATGTCCAGGAAACACTGTCAGCCTCTTACTAATCCCAGCTCTAATGATCTGGGAATGAAGCATGTAAGAGTTAGATATAAAGTTGAAAACACATTTGTTCCATGTAAAATGCCATCGTAATAAATGGGTACTTTTATCTGTAACTTTTTACAGCTTGTCACTTACATTCAGTTAAGGGTGTGTGTTAATTGTTCTCACATAGGCATTGATTTTTAATATAGGTAGAAGACTTTTTGAATCTTTCCACAGAGATGTCTGGATTTCATATTTGTATTGACAAAGGGACTTTTGATGCTGTGAGCCTTAATCCTGACAATGCAATCGAGAAGAGGAAGCAGTATGTGAAATCTCTCTCCAGGGTGTTGAAAGTGAAAGGCTTTTTTCTAATAACCTCGTGTAATTGGACCAAGGAAGAGTTGCTAAATGAATTCATTGGAGGTAATTGGCTATATGTTGTTTGAATGTGCACTTTCTTCAGGTTTTAATGCACTTAAATAGGTTTTTCCCCCCTTGGTGTTATAGTGTTTTACTTTCCTGTTTGTGGGAATTGCTTACTTTTCTTCTCTGTTAATAACCTTGGTAATATTTTAACTGTACATGCAAAGCACAAAGAAGTAACACTGGTTCAGATCCAGCGTTCGATTTAAAAGTTCCCAAGAAATCCTGGCAGTTAAGTACTAAAATTTATGAGCCTATAAAAATTAAGTTCTTTATTTAAGCTATCCAAACTGTTACTTAGAGAGAACCAAACAAAGAAAGCGCATGTATTGTGCTTCTGACTTTAGTGTACTGATACGCTGGTAATCAGTAATAATGCAAATGGAAGTAGTAATATTTAAAGTCTTACATGACGAGCGTTTTAATTTTATAGATTCTTTTTATGTCTTTCTAGTGGTCATTTAGATATTTAGGATTTGTCTTATTTTCATTGTATTTATATTTGAAACAATTATTTAATATATTTAAATTAAAAGTTTTTAAAACTTACTGATTTTAGAGAGACAGGAAGGGAGAGAGAGGGAGAGAAGAGGGAGGAGAGAGAGAGAGAGGCACATTAATCTGTTCCTGTATGTGCCCTGATCCAGGATCGAACTGGCAACCTCTGCTTCAGAATGAAGCTCTAACCAACCAGTCCTTTTGGCCAGGGTGGAACAAGTTATTTTTAACAATGCACAGAAACAAAATATAGAGACTTGATTGTAGAAATACTGCCTATTTATTCTTGAGGAAATCTCAACCTTTTTCAATATTTTTGGTGCAAGACAAGATCCTTTTTTTTTGCCCCCCAGCAAAGTGTAATAGGTACAATGTCTACTGGTGGATTTTGTCAGAATTGAGAATTGATGCTTGTACACAAATATTTTGAGTTCTTTAGCATACTGTTTCTGCATGTTTTCAGGAATATTTTACCTGCCAGTTTCTTCATGCAATGCCAGGCATTTCTGGGAAATTACCTTCAGAATCTATAACGAGATAGTTGCTTGGTTTCCTTAGAATCCTTTCAGATTAGGATTACATTTTTAAAGGAATGGGAGGAATTTTCAGGATGGAGTATCATTAAGCGAGACGGTACTAAGTTTGTGGTTAAGTTTTGGAATCTCAGTTGTCACAAGCTAATGAGAAATGAATGTATAGCAGTCGGACGCACACTTGATCTTCGAGTTGGCTGTCTTGGTAACGAGGGGTGCGGCCGCAGGGGAACAGAACATGTGGCCTTTGCGTGCTGGCAAGGGCTCTGGCTGGTTATTTAATGTAAAACCTGAAGTGTTTGATGCACGAAATGTGAGCTTGTAGCTTCATTATGACTGCCTCTGGAAATCAAGATTTATATGTGATTTATTGTCTTTTCTTTCGTGCCATTAGTTTTATTATCTTCCATGTTAAATTTGCTTCCTTTGGAACTGTTGGGGCCCCATAGCCATAGTCTTTCTCTCTCCCCGAAGCCTGACCCTTTTAATAAATGCCCAGAGTGACGCTGGGTAAGAGCAAGAGCGAGGTCCCTTCCTGGTTTTTAAGTACAGGTGTTCTCTTTTACCCCTGGAACCACCAGACAAAAACATATTTGTCTGTTTTTGATAATGAGGAACAGACTTCAGCCCGGTAAAGAGTGCTTAAAAATGTATCTGTGTCTGAGAACTGCTGAGTAAATTCTTTAACGCGTGTTCAGGTTTAGAGCTTAATACGAAATTTAAATAAGTGAAATGTTACAACAGAAAATATTAAAAGAAATCATTACATACACCTAAAGACATTTTTTAGGTATGCCTCTCTCAGAAAATGATTTTGGAGTTAGAGACAGACACTGACAATGCAGTGCCATGCGTCTCTGCGGAGAGTCTTGTCACTAGCTTCTTAAGGTCACCTCCTTGGTCCCTTTTGCATAGGGCAGTGGTTCTCAACCTGTGGGTCGCGATGGCTTTAGGCGACCCCTGTGTTTTGGTCGTTTGACCCCCACCGGGGTCGCGTCCCACAGGTTGAGAACCACTGGCATAGGATGAAGCTTGCTTTGCCAGTCTTTTAAGTTCTTTTCTTACTTGAAACATAAATGTTTATAAAAGTGTTGAAATCAATCTTGCATTTTTCCTTTGTAGCCCTATTTAAGTAATCATTTATTTTGTATTTTTCTGAGGTTCGAAACGGGGAGGCAGTCAGACAGACTCCCGCATGCACCCGACTGGATCCACCTGGCATGCCCACCAGGGGGCGATGCTCTGCCCATCTGGGGCGTTGCTCTGCCGCAATCAGAGCCATTCTAGCGCCTGAGGCAGAGGCCACAGAACCATCCTCAGTGCCCGGGCAAACTTTGCTCCGATGGAGCCTTGGCTGCGGGAGGGGAAGAGAGAGAAAGAGAGGAAGGAGAGGGGGAGGGGTGGAGAAGCAGATGGGCGCTTCTCCTGTGTGCCCTGGCCGGGAATCGAACCCGGGACTCCTGCACGCCAGGCCGACGCTCTACCACTGAGCCAACCTGCCAGGGCCTATGTAATCATTTTGTGTCGTCATTTGTTTCGGTGAGGATTACTTGAACATTTGCCATATATTAGGATGTTATAACTTGATGTCCAAGGAATTTGGCTTTTTTATAACTACTGTATCAAAAAACCTGACTACAAAAGTAATCCAGCTTTATTATGAAAAGAAAATTGAAAAATATTAACCCTAACACATAGCATGGAGATGAAAATAATTAAAATCATTCATTATCTATCTCTGGAATACAACCACTCTTAATATTTTGGTGTATTATCTATTGAAATTTAATAACTTCAATCCTGTAGGGTTAGTCCTGCGAGTTAAGAGATTAGTTCTGGAAAATTCACAGACAACTCCCATTTTCTCTTGAAAAAAAAATTTTTTTTTTTTTTTTAACGGGGAGAGACAGACAGACTCCCGCATGCGCCTGACCGGGATCCACCCGGCACACCGACCAGGGGCGAAGCTCTGCCCACCAGGGGGCGATGCTCTGCCCCTCCGGGGCGTCGCTCTGCCGCGACCAGAACCACTCTAGCGCCTGGGGCAGAGGCCAAGGAGCCATCCCCAGCGCCCGGGCCATCTTTGCTCCAATGGAGCCTTGGCTGCGGGAGGGGGAGAGACAGAGAGGAAGGAGGAGGGGTGGAGAAGCAAATGGGCGCTTCTCCTATGTGCCCTGGCCGGGAATCGAACCCGGGTCCCCCGCACGCCAGGCCGACGCTCTACCGCTGAGCCAACCGGCCAGGGCCTCTTGAAAATTTTTATAAGGAAATATTTTAATCGTAAGTAAAATTTCAAAAACAAATATAGGTGTTTACTCCTGTATCCACCACAGCGGCTCCATTTTCCAGTGTTAAAATATATTGTGTTAGCCCTGGAGGGATAGCTTGGTTAGTTGGCGCGTGGTCCTGGCGCGTGGTCCTGGCGCGCAGTCCTGGCGCGTGGACGTTGCCGGGCCATTCCCGGTCGGGGCACATACAGAGCAGCTGATGTTCCTGTCTCTCTCTGTCCCTACCTCTCTAAAACCAACCAACCAAACAAAAAATATATATGTCATGTTATTAAATGGCCTGTCCTTTGGAAAATTTTTCTATGATCAGTTTGTAATGAACATTTTAATATTTAGTTATTTCTTAAATTTGTTGGTTTGATTAAGAATATGAATTAGAGTGTCTAATGAAACAAAGTATTAAAGACCAGTTGATATAATATATATCCCTTTTAACATTTTTCTCTGTGTATAAGAATTTTATCTTAGGTCAACTCAAGGCATAGGAACTTAGCAAATGAAGACACCCTGAAAGGAAATAAATTTTCTGAATAACCCATCACTGAGGGAAACTTGGTTGATAAGCATGACTTTCCTGCCTTATGTCTTATTTTTTAAAAAAACAAAATAAAAAAAGTTACATTTCCATTTTATTTTATAGCACAAGGAAATGCCACATTATCCTATTTTTACTTTTACCAAACCCCTGTGAGTTAGGGACTGATGTCTGGAACCCCCTTGCACAGAAACTGAGGATCCTGGTTAAGGTCACTGGGTCAGGATGTCTTTCACCTACTGAGTTGTAGAGAGAGCTGGGACTTGAATCCAGGACTTTTGGGTACAACTGATTTTTGTTTGTTTGTTTTTTTGAGAGAGAGAGACAGGAACATCAGCTGCTCCTGTATGTACCCTGACTGGGGAATCGAACTGGCAACCTCTGCACTCCTGGACTACACACCTAACTGAGCTATCTGGCCAGGGCTTAACTTCTTATTTATTTTCAGAGGGACGGAGAGAGGAAGGGAGAGAGAAAGGTGGGGGAAGGGAAGTATTTGTTCCACTCAGTCATGCATTTTTTGGTTGCTTCCCGGGTGTGCCCTGACTGGGGATGGAACCCACAACCTTGTTCCGGGACAGCACTCTTAACCGACTGAGCCAACTGGCCGGGGCTCATTTGTTTATTCTTTGAAACCACACTGTGCTACTTTGAAAGTTGGTAGTTTCTTGTCTTCGCAGACCCTTCATTCGTGCAGTTTGGGTCTTGGTCTTTGGTCACAAACTTTTTTTTTTTTTTTTTCTGAAGCTGGAAACGGGGAGAGACAGACAGACTCCCGCATGCGCCGGACCGGGATCCACCCGGCACGCCCACCAGGGGCGACGCTCTGCCCACCAGGGGGCGATGCTCTGCCCCTCCGGGCGTCGCTCTGTCGCGACCAGAGCCACTCCAGCGCCTGGGGCAGAGGCCAAGGAGCCATCCCCAGCGCCCGGGCCATCTTTGCTCCAATGGAGCCTCGGCTGCGGGAGGGGAAGAGAGAGACAGAGAGGAAGGAGGGGGTGAGGGTGGAGAAGCAAATGGGTGCTTCTCCATGGGTGCTTCTCCTATGTGCCCTGGCTGGGAATCGAACCCCGGTCCCCCGCACGCCAGGCCGACGCTCTACCGCTGAGCCAACCGGCCAGGGCCGACAAACTTTCTTTGTGTGTGTGGTAAAATGCAGGGGGTGGGCAACGGTAGGTTAAAATAACGATAATAAATAATATAAGAATTAATACATAACACGAGAATAAACTCTGTTTTGCATATTCATAACTCAGCCTACTTTTGCTCAGCCCTGTCTAGATAATGCGAGGGTCACACTGAACCGTTCTGGGGTGTCCAGCCCCTGGCGTTGGGGGCAGCCGCCGCCATCTGTCTCCAGACCTCTGTCCTCTCACAGATTCCTTCTAATTTCCACATCATTTAACCTTTCTGTATTAAGAGTTTTGTGTGTGTGATGTGGATCAATCACATTTTAAAAAATATTTAAGACTTTATTCATTTTAGACAGGAGAGAGAGGGAAGGGAGGGGGTGGGGGTGGGGGGAACAGGAACCATCCACTCCCATATGTGCCCTGACTGGGCAAGCCCAGGGTTTCAAACCAGCGACTTCAGTGTTCCAGGTGGAGCTTCTATCCACTGCGCCACCACAGGTCAGGCCTCACATTACTACATGTAAAGCACTCAAAACAGTACCTGATACATGGTGAGAACTCAACACATGGTAGCTGCCTCCTAGTAGGCTAGAGGAGAGAGAGGGTTGAAGGGATGGAAAACAGGAAGTGAGGAAATGGGGGGATGGATGAGCAGAAAGCCTCTTCTGCAATTTGTTTTCGGTCCTGTTTGTTCCTTGTTTGATTCAGAGTGTTCTGGGGTGTGCACACACATTGTTTTTCAGATGTAAATGCACTCACAGTTCAGTTTCACATTGCATAGTCTAATAAAGGGTTGGAAAGTATAGCGTTGCCTGACCAGGCAATGGCGCAATGGATAGAGCATTGGACTGGGATGTGGAGGACCCAGGTTCAAAACCCTGAGGTCGCTGGCTTGGGCGTGGGCTCACCCGATGAGCGACCCGATGAGCGCAGGGTCGCTGGCTTGAGCCCAAAGGTTGTTGGCTTGAAGCCCAAGGTCACTGGCTTCAGTAGGGATTCAGCCACTGTGCTGTAGCCCCCCCCCCGCCCCCAAGGTGCATATGAGAAAATAATGAAGAACAAGGAGCCACAACAAAGAGTGCTTCTCATCTTTTTCCCTTCCTGTCTGTCCGTATCTGTCCCTCTCTCTGTCTCTGTCTTTCTCTCTGTCACACACGCACACACACATGCACACGCAAAGTACAGAATTAATATAATCTTCTTGTATCCACGGGATTTAATCCCTAATAAGAGTATTTGAATTCTATCCAACAGGATTTGAACTTTTTGAAGAGTTGTCAACACCCAAGTTCAGCTTTGGAGGCAGATCTGGTAACAGTGTAGCATCATTGGTTTTCCAAAAAACGTGAGACTTTTCATTGGACAGATTCAGTTAGCCTTCGGAAAGAAGTTCTACATCAAAGTTAACCTGATGCAGAGAATGCAAGAGCAAATAAAGGCTTTAGTAAGTACATAGGATGCACATGTTGAATAGATGGGAAAAAATCGTGAGCACGTAAGTGGCTGGGTTTTAGAGATCAACGAAGAATCATTTTCAATGTTCTTTTGTATTTGGAATGCCAGTATTTTCCTTTTTGATTAAGAACAATTTCCTGTACCTGCTGAACAGTTAAAAACTTTAAAGCAGTAAATGAATTTACAGAAAGCACGCATTTTTGATTTTTGTACCGTGGTAAAATTGAATATAGCTCTGTATCAAGATTTGACCAAACTATTCCAGGGCCAGAATCATAAACAAAACAACTTTTTGAGTGGTTTATTTATGAAACAATAAGTCCACTACTTTGGGTTGAATGATGGTTGTTTTAGGAAATTATTTAATATCGGAGAAAATCCCCTAACCTTCATGTAAACAGTTAAACAAAATCAGGTAAATGTATCAGTTGACCAGATTTACTAGTTAAACTTGAACTTTGTGGCTGATGGTATCTTACACACTGTGAGGGATAAATAGACAGTCAAAGGGAGGAGAGCTAAGGATACAGTTATATGCCAGCACTGTGCTATCTTAGTGAACCCCCCCATCTTCTCCCGGCATGTGGTCCTTCTCCTGTTTCTACATATCAGACGGCGAGCCCAGGATGGAGACCCCAGGATGGAGACGGGATCCTGCCCAGGTGCTGACTGGAACCCCCAGCCTCTGCCCCTGGCAGGTTCTGCCTCCCAGGTGCTCAGTCTCTGCCACTGCGCAGGTACAGTTCAGTCGGGGAGGTAGGACCGGTCCTCAGAAAATACTGGGAGAGGAGTCAGGCAGTAATTTGTAGGAGCTCTGCAGCCCCTTGTGACGGATCTGTGGACTGTGAGGCTAGTGAGTCATCCTGCATTACTTTTCACCATCTCCCTGCCTGTCTTAAAAGACTGGGCTAATCAAGATCTGAATCGTGTCATTCTGTGCATTCTGTGGAAGGCGGGGGTGAGCTACATCTATACCTGTGTGTGAGCCCGAGGGCTGTGGAGACAAAGGCGTTCCAGTCAGGGGCTCAGGAGTAAGAAAAACAGTTACTAAGATTTTTCAGAAGGTAAGATATGTTGATATTTAATGCTGTTTTATATTTGGGCTAATATTTTAACATTGGAGTCACAATATGAGTTTTTAAAAAGTGACATGATACTTGATGGTTTTTAGCCTTTAGGCCTCTTGGATTACGGAATGAAGAGGATTTTTGTTTGTTTGACAAATGTTGACTCCAGTGATGAGTCTAGCATCACATTTTTCTTTTTTTTCCTTCCCATTCTTGCCTCAGAATGGAAGCAGGGACGGTGGTTTGATAGAGCAACATTAATCAACCATTACGATTGCAACCTGCCTTGTACTGGATGAGACATTTATATAGACTTGAAACACCAATGACATTGTTTGAAAAGCTTTCGTTTTTAACATTTAAAAAGTGAGAAATTAAAATATATGTTATCAAACTTAAAAAATATTGTGTTGAGGCTGACCAGGTGGTGATGGAGTGGATAGAACGTCGACCTGGGACACTGACGTCACAGGTTCAAAACTCCTGAGGTCGCCAGCTTGAGAGCGGGCTCATCTGGCTTAAGTGCAGGCTCACCAGCTTGAGCATGGGGTCACCAGCTTGAGTGTGGGATCATAGACATGACCAGTTGTTGATGCCTTAAGTCCAGAGGTTGCTAGCTTGAAGCCCAAGGTTTGAGTCCAAGGTGGTTGGCTTGATCAAGGGGTCACTTGCTCTGCTGTAGGGCCCTGGTCAAGGAACTTATGAGAAGCAATCAATGAACAACTAAAGTGACGCAATCATAAATTAATGCTTCTCATCCCCCCCCCCCCAAAAAAGAAAAAAAATTGTGTTGATTTTACAAACTACACATGGGATCTTATATCATAGAAATGTATAGTTTTTTTTTTTTTTTTTTTAATATTTTATTTATTGATTTTTTTAGAGAGAGAGGAGTGTGAGAGAGAGACAGAGAGAGAGAGAAGGGGGAGGAGCAGGAAGCATCAACTCCCATATGTGCCTTGACCAGGCAAGCCCAAGGTTTCGAACCGGCAACCTCAGTGTTCCAGGTCGACGCTTTATCCCACTGCGCCACCACAGGTCAGGCGAAATGTATAGTTTTTAATTTATTGAGATCTGGTCTGTCTTGTTTTTTTACATTCCTATTCCTTGATTTTCAGTATGATAATAGGATATAAGCACTGCAGATTTTGATCTGTTAAGCATATGCTATTTTAAAGCACCAATCTAACAGAAGAGACTTCCTGTGTGAGCAGAATGAGACATCGAGTTTGATTCACCATGAGCTTGGAATGGCCTTTGTTCCAGCTCCTTGAGTCACCAAGGGGGGGGGGGGGGTCTGTTTGAGCCATTTGCAGAAATGAAGGATTTTGAGGGGGAACCATGGAGCTGTTGATAAGGTCAGGAGAAGGGAGTTGTCTCCTTATCAGTTTAATCCTGAAGGAAGCCAGCCTTTCTGAGGTCGGAACCAGAACACGCGGAAGGTCCAGAAATGCTAACACTCAGTTAGCATTTTCAAATAATACCATGCTTTCAAAACCAGGCCAGTGAATGTCGGCGAGCTACCGAAACAAGGCATAGATACGTTATTGTCAAACTTAGTGTTGTTAAATCATATGACCGTGTGGGTCATGGGGGGAGAAGCGATGTGGTTATAAAGAGAGCAGTGAGTTGTGTAGTGAGGGCTGTTCTCCCTGGATAAGAAGTTGGAATTGTAATTTTATTTCATCAAAAGACACTCTTATTTTGGGGAAAAATAGTTTGAAATGCAAACGAGAGTTCTCTATGGAGCCTGCACAGAATTGTTGCTTTTCATTATGATGTTATTACTGCATAACAGACCACTTCTGTGTGGAGGAAGTGCGCTCGGGCCCAAAGGGATTTCAGGCCTGAGTGGGCGGGCTGCAGCGCTTAACAAATAGAAAGTTGTCGGAACATTTTGTTTAAAGCCAGGTGCACAAATCAGAGTTGCTCTCTGGGACTGGCATGTGTGCCTGTGAGAGTCAGACCTGACCCTACACTTGGCAACTTGACGAACACCATTTTGAAACGAGCACAGACGCTCCTTGAATGATTCTCTCCATTGTAGCAGCCGCCGGCTGGCCGGCTGGCCTTTCGTCTTCATCTGTGACATGCGTGTGGTGCTCTATTTGGGGAGAAGAAGGGAGGTTAACCGACACAAAAGATTTGTAGTCTGTGTATGAATAATGTGTTTCAATTCACTTAAAGTTTATTTTTAAATTTCCATGACACTGTAATGCAGTACTACATGTTGGCCTTATTAATTCACATTCATCCAGAGTATATAAGAGAAATCGCAATTTTTCAGGAACCTATATTAGTAATTAACTTTTCTGTGGCTTTGGAATAATTTTCCTTAAATTGATAATGCAAAGGACTAGAACATCCCTGCTTATGTTAATAGAATTTGGTTTATGTGCTCTGAAATAATTTTATTTTATGTGTGTGTGTGTGTGTGTGTGTGTGTCTGTGTGTCTGGTAGTCTACCATGAAAAAATACCAAATTTGTGAGAAACCAGTTGCTCTCCAGGCAGGACTCTGCTGTGGGGAGACCTGGCTTTGATTTCCTGTTCCTGGCGCTGGGAGCCGGTGGGGTCTGTCTGTGCTCCAGGAACAACAGCCTCTGCTTTGAGAGCAGATGGGCTTGGGCTGGAGTTCCACTGCGGGCTCTCTGGCTAATTGTGTGCGGGGGTGTGTGCGGGTTTTGTGTGTGTGCGTGTGTGCATGTGCGTGTGTACGTGCGTGTGTGTGTGTGTATGTGTGTTTTGACGGGCTCTGCAGGGCGTCTTCCCTGGTGCACTTCCCTGGAGGGAGGCTGCTGTCACCTAGAGCTTGATTGTGGGAGACAAGGAGCCTGATAAGTTGAAGGACACTTGCGTAGTGGGGGTGGGGGGGAGAGAATTAGGAAACCCTTGTCATTTCTTTCGGTTAGGCAGGAAACAGAGATGTCCTTAGAGGGGGGGGGGCACGTGAGCATGGTTTATTAACAGTTAATTCAAGAAAATTAATGCTA
Source organism: Saccopteryx leptura (assembly GCF_036850995.1). Lineage (NCBI taxonomy): Eukaryota > Metazoa > Chordata > Mammalia > Chiroptera > Emballonuridae > Saccopteryx > Saccopteryx leptura. The sequence continues at coordinate 6,741,720 of NC_089515.1, forward strand.
ATTTATTCTTCATATACACCATGTGATTCGTTAGAAAAGTAAAAGAATAGTTTGAAATTCTTTGGTCAATTAATGGATTCCTATGTTAAGGGCATAGAAATGAAACTCAACATTAAGCAAACAAAATACCCAGGCCCACAGGCTACATCAACGCTGAATAAAACCGGCTCTACAATGGAGCTCTGAGAAGCAAGGGGCAAGGAGCCTAATGAATGATTGAGTGTGACCTTAGCAGAGTCCTCGAAGTGTTGTTGACAGATCATTCATTTCCATAGTAGATGTCAAGATGGCTCCAGTAACCAGGGAAAAAGAACCTACATTGGGACAGACTGAGTTTTAAAAATCTTGACAACACAGTGCGTTCAGACTGATGATGAAAAGGGCTCCTCTTACTGACGTTTGAGCCGTCACTGTGTGGACCTGCAGTTTAAGCCCAGGGAAACCAAATTACAAAGATAGGAATGATTCCCTGTATGTGAATGTGTCAGTGTCCTGTTTTTAGGGAGAACTTCAAAAACTGGGAGGTGGAGGCTGGCAGAGTGAACTTGTGTCCTGCTGGTGGCCTTGTAAGAGAGGTAGGCAGCCAGGGATCCATTGTGTCTTAAAGTGTTTGCAAATTACTAGTTTATTAGAGGAAGATAAAAAAACAAACAAACAAACCCAAATCTACTTTGTTCATTTTTACATGGCCTATCCTGAGGAAATGATACATTTTTTTGTTACATTTTTATATATGTATTATTGTTACCGTGTCAGGAAATGGTATGTAAGTGATCTCTATTGTGCATACCTTTTAAGAAAAGCGAATCTAGCCTGACCTGTGGTGGCGCAGTGGATAAAGCGTCGACCTGGAAATGCTGAGGTCGCCGGTTCGAAACCCTGGGCTTGCCTGGTCAAGGCACATATGGGAGTTGATGCTTCCAGCTCCTCCCCCTTCTCTCTCTCTCGCTCCCTCTCTCCTCTCTAAAAATTAATAAATAAAAAATTAATTAAAAAAATAAAATGAATAAAAATCTGAAAAAAAAGTTTAAACAAAACAAAACAAAACAAAAAAAAAGAAAAGCGAATCTAACGCATTTATTTTCCCAAATACCTAAAAAATTTACAAGTGAACCAGCAGTTAGCACTCTTGGATATTATCTGAGGCGCTTAGAGAGAAATCTGACGACAGTCTGGTTGGATAAGGAGACCTGAAGCCTTGTTGATCGCTTCTTGTTAGCAGGCTCATGGAGGAAGCAGTTATAATTACCATGCACACGGCAGCACTGTTGGGATGGTCAAGGTCCCCCCTGTCGCCTTCCTCGTGACCAGGGGAGGGACAGTCAGGAGGAAAAGGCTAAATGCTGCCAGTTCACATTTCCTCCTAACCCCTCCTCTCACATGAAAATGTCAGTCCTTTGTTCCCATCTAATTTTAGTACATCCTGGCTGAAAAAAAAAAAATCTTAGGATGAACCACGTTAAGATGATTTCCAAGCATGGGACTTGGCGGGGCGGGGCGGGGCCGGGCGGGGAGGGAGGCGGAGAGTGGAGGGAAGCGGTGTGCCCGGGCTCTGCCCACCTCCTAGCAGCAGCCTGTAGGTTTGGGTGAGGGAATCAATGTAGAGGCACTGATGCAGCGACAATTAGGTTTTCCTTCTGTGTCTTCAACAAGATGCCTGGCGGGAATCTGAGTGGGGGAAGTCATCATACGGGACTTAATAAAATAAACTGGGTTGAATGAAAGAGTTGCGTGCAAGTTTTGGAGGAAAGGCCTGAAATTGTGAGTGGGAACTACATGATGTTCTATTTATAAATAGAACCTTTGAGGTCGGTTTGTGACGGAGTGAAACTGTGTTTATGCCATTGTTTCAAATGCTAATAATATTTGATTTTTGAGAAGCAGTCACAGGGCACATTCTCTCTGGAGGGAAATCTCTGGTTTCCTCTAGAAGGAAAGCTGTTTCTGCAAAGAGCCAGTTGGGCCAAATCATTGGTAATATAGTTTGTTCAAGAGATAGGACAGAATTCCACAGGGCTTTGAAGTGGGAAGTGCCAATTGTTGTGGTTATTATTTTAATTAAAAAGTAACTTAACTGGATTAAACTCTGAGGGGAATTCCAGAATTCCATACTTTGAACCTCACTGTGAAATAAGCTTGTCTTTTCCACAGGTTTGCTCATTTGGGGAGCTGAGGCTTCCCCTGGGAATCACTGAATGATATGGACTCTGTGTGTGTGTGTGTGTGTGTGTGTGTGTGTGTGTGTGTGTGTAGCCAGAAATGAGAGAGGTCATTTTCTTATTAAGTTCATTTGATGAATGATTTAATTTTCAGCAAATGCAATATCAAATTATTTTCTGAACTTGAAATTTATTTTGGTTCTTTTTTTATTTTATAGTAACATAATTTGTGTTTAAAATCTGTTAAGTATATAATAGACTAGATACCAAAGGAAAAAAAAATTTTTTTACTACTGAATTTTGGAGAAAAAGGTGATTGGAACCTAGGCAACTCACTTTCTTTTTCTGGGCTTCAGTGTTTTTTCTTTACCCCCCTGAAACAAGAGTACTCAGTAGAGTATATTTAAAGTTCATCTCTATCCCTGTATTAGGTTAGGCTGCCATAGACTGGGCAGCTTAAACAGGAGAAATTTATTTTTCACAGTCTGGACATGGAGAATTCCAAGATCAAGGTGCCAGCCAGGTAGGTTTCTTTCTGAGGCCTCTTCCCTTGGTTTATAGGTAGCCACTTCCCTGTGTTTCACATGACCTCTTTGCGCATGCCAGGGGGGAGGAGAGTGCAATCCAGTGAGCTCCTCTGGTATCTGTCCTTATAAGGGCACTAACTCTATTATAAGGGCCTCACCCTCATGAGCTCATCTAACCTTAATTACCTCCCAAAAGCCCCATCTCCAAATCCTTTCACATTGGGAGGTAGGACTTGCACATATGAATTCTGGGGAGACAAATTCAGTCTGTAATAACCGCTGAAACTGACCCAAGTTTTAGGGAAAGGCCTACAGGTTTCCACTGTATATGGGAAATGTAAATACTCCGTTAGATTAATATCAATTGTTAGGTCACTTTATGGTTCTTTTAAACCAAGGTATCTATCTATGTATTTGAAAAAAATATTATGTACTTATAATAAAACATTTGAAGCAATTGCATGAGTATTTTTCAAACTAAAATTGTGTGCATGCATTGGTAAACCTTGGAATTGAATATTGTTTGTCTCTGATATGTATTTGGTGATTTCAGTTTGTATTCATTTGACTATAGAGATGTTTTATCCAAGAAACTCAGAAATTTACATCTAATTGGTTAGTCCACTTCTCCTTTATGTATGGAAAGATTGAGATCAACTTTGGGGCCAAGAGAAATTGTGGTAATCTGAAGGATCTCTCTAATTTTTTTTTAATTTTTATTTTATTTATTCATTTTAGAGAGGAGAGAGAGAGGGAGAGAGAGAGAGAAGAGAGAGACAGGGGGGAGGAGCTGGAAGCATCAACTCCCATATGTGCCTTGACCAGGCAAGCCCAGGGTTTCGAACCGGCGACCTCAGCATTCCACTGAGGTGCTTTATCCACTGCACCACCACAGGTCAGGCCGGATCTCTCTAATTTGATTCTTCTTTAGCCCAGACACACACAGACCACATGTCGACAGGTGACCTGAGTGTCTCCCCTAAACCTCTCCTGCTACACGGAGACGCCTGATTGAGTAGAGCACGTGGGCCTGCCCTTCTTACGCCTTATACATCTCTCTCTGGGATCCTCTGCGGGATCCTCTCCGTCTGTCCTATACCAGCTTATCCCCCCAAAGAAGTTCGCGTATGTTAAAGGTGCTCGCAGAGCCTAATGTGTAGTAGGTACTTTTATTTAAAGTTGGTTTTCCTTTCACACTTCTCTCTCCAGTGGTTTGGTTCAGTGCAGAGATACAGTTGTGTAGACTCCACATAATAATAATAATAATAATAAAATTGTCGATATTGAATGAGGAAAAGCAGCGTGAAGCAGCTAGCACACACTGGGGCCAAATATTCTTTCCTCCAAGGCCCCTCTTTCCCGCTGGAGCTAGTCCATTGTATTACTCGGAATGTGACTTCTCGGAGCCACCTAGTTAATGTGCTTATTTTCGTTGTAAGGCATTTCTATTCCAGAAGTGGAGAGAAGAGAGGGAGTGCTGGATAAATTAGTAAGAGGGAAAGTGTGGAAATGGTGGGCCTTTCAGAACTACCGGAAAGAAAGGTGTGGCTCCTTCTTAGTCTCTAGATAGGACTGGTGCCAAAAGCCCCTTTCTGTTTAGTTAAGAGAGGACAGGAGGCCTGATCTGTGGGGGCGCAGTGGATAAAGCGTCGACCTGGAACACTGAGGTCGCCGGTTCAAAACCCTGGGCTTGCCTGGTCAAGGCACATATGGGAGTGGATGCTTCACCAAGGCACTGTTTCCAGCGACATCAAACAAGGGAACTGGATGCAGATGACCGACATCAGGTTTGATGAAACTGTGGGGTTAGATTTGGGTCTTGTACTGGGAAGTAGTTGGCTAAGATTGTAGCATTGACTTTCAGCTTGCATCTAGGTTTGATTTCTCTAATTGGTGAGTCATGTTTCTTTTCCTCCTCTAAGTTGAGGTAACAGTGCCATTCACAATGACATTTTAAAGTTTGATGTTGGATAATACTTCAAGCAATTTGTCTGATTGGACTTCATACTAGAACTGACAGCAAATGGTTGTTTATGCTTGTCGAAAAAACATTTGGTTGGTGGTTAAGTGATTAATTCTCAATTTCTGGAGTGCTTAGTATGACTAGAAATGCGGCCAGTCCAGTGTCATTTTGTCTAGCTAACTCAAAGAGCTTGAGTCTTTGAACCATTTTGTATGAGCTCTTTAGAGATGAGGTGAGTACGATATGATGTGTGTCATTAGGATAGACGCTGTCAAAGCATCACTACTTTAAGTTAGATAGGTTAACAGTACAATGATTGAATAACCTAGTATTGATAAAGTTTGTCATTGTTGTTCCTTGTGAAAGTTAAGAGGAGCTGTAAAATAGTACTTAAAATAGCAAGCCAACTTCTCATTTATAATAATTCTTTTCTGTTTCAGGTGAACTACAGGATGGGGTATGCACATAAAAATAGGCAAGCCTGATCCCTCTCATAATGGTTACTGAAACGGCCTTGCATGAAATGAAACATCCTTGCTTTTGGTTAATATAGAAGATTAGCAAACTGCTGAGGAGAGTTAAGAAATCCACAGGCTTGATATAAGATGTAGGGCAAATGTCTTTTTTTTTTTCATATTGCTCCCAGGAATGTTCTAGCCACTGGAGCCAGAGACTAAATTATTTTCTTGGTATTTCAAATCCAAAAGATTCAGTTTTCAAGTTGAGAATTTGAACTCAGTGACATCATAAACAACATTTAGTGTAACAGCTTCCTCACTCCCTAATGAAAATGAAATCCAGTTCCATTTGCATGGGGAGCAGCGGCTTTGAGCATCTCACTGGGGAGGAGTTAAAAATAGCCTTTTCTTGTGGCAGTGACTTATATGGCACATAGTTGACAGAAAAGGAAAGTTAAGTTAAAGTTTGGGCTTGTATCTCAAATACATCTGAATTCCACTAAAGAATAATTTAAGGAAAAAAAACTGAAGTTGTTTTCATTTGAAGATAATAAAACATTGAGCCGGAGTCGATTCTGCATGCAGCAATATGAAAATGTTGTGACTTTTTTGTTATGTTTTTGGTGGAGTAACTAGGCAAACTAGGGTGAGTCCCCATGTTATAGTGAAACTAATTAGACAGGGGTCCCCAAACTACAGCCCGCGGGCCACATGCGGCCCCCTGAGGCCATTTATCCGCCCCCACTGCACTTCCGGAAGGGGCACCTCTTTCATTGGTGGTCAATGAAAGGAGCACATTGACCATCTCATTAGCCAAAAGCAGGCCCATAGTTCCCATTGAAATACTGGTCAGTTTCTTGATTTAAATTTACTTGTTTTTTATTTTAAATATTATATTTGTTCCCGTTTTGTTTTTTTACTTTAAAATAAGATATGTGCAGTGTGCATAGGGATTTGTTCATAGTTTTTTTTATAGTCCGGCCCTCCAACGGTCTGAGGGACAGTGAACTGGCCCCCTGTGTAAAAAGTTTGAGGACCCCTGAATTAGAGTTTACTTGCGCTAAGATCATAAATAGATCAGGGAAAAGCCAGGGAGTAATTACGCTTTTGAATCTTGGTATTAAAATAGTGCAACAGGCTTCGTAAGTTTTACATATAGCAGTAACTTTGAATGTAGGCAGTGAAAGACCTTCGTTATGTTTATTTTTGCTTATTTATCATGCATAAACTTTTTGCTGTTTTTTCATGGCTTATGTTTTCTTGTAGCTCCTGACACTGACTGCGATTATTAACTTTGCAAAAATACAAAAGTAATATCAAGTTGAACTAAATTTTAACTGTTGCTCTGTTCCCTTTGGCTTGCTTCCTGTACCCTGAGCTCTCCCATCCCCGGAGCTGCAAGCGTGACATTTGCTGTGTTTTCAGCACCTGCCAACTTGGAAACCAGGGTTTGTGCTTAGAATTTGGGATTACAACCCACATTTTGTGGCTCACAGTGCCATCCCAGCTGGCGTGCTCCGTACCTCCGTGGTGCTAGACGTTTGGTTACAAAGCTGTGCAGATTCACATGTGCGGATTTCAATAGGCATTCCCCTTCAAGCTGCTTTCAACTCTTATTCCGTATCAGAGCCAGTTGGGTTGGTATTGTTGCATTTAAGGCTGCAGTTATTTTTCAATGAAAATGAATTTGTTTTATTTAGTTTTTTTTTGTGGTATTTTCCTGAAGTTGGAAACGGGGAGGCAGTCAGACAGACAGGAGTCTGTCCCTGCATGTGCCCGACCAAGATCCACCCGGCATGCCCACCAGGGGGCGATGCTCTGCCCATCTGGGGCATTGCTCTGTTGCAACCAGAGCCATTCTAGCGCCTGAGGCAGAGGCCATTAGAGCCATCCTCAGCGCCCGGGCCATCTTTGCTCCAATGGAGCCTTGGTTGCGGGAGGGGAAGAGAGAGACAGAGAGGATAGAGAGGGGGAGGGGTGGAGAAGCAGATGGGCACTTCTCCTGTGTGCCCTGGCTGGGAATTGAACCTGGGACTCCTGCACGCCAGGCCGACACTCTACCACTGAGCCAACCGGCCAGGACTTAATTAGTTTTTGAATAAAAAAATAACTCTTTTCGCCTGGCTGGATGGCTCAATGGATAAAACATCATCCCGGTGCACTGAGGTTGTAGGTTTGATCCTGGTCAGGGCACAATACAAGAAGCAACCAATGAGTGCACAACTGAATGGAACAACTAACTGGAACTACAAGTTGATGCTTCTCTCTCTCTCTCTCTCTCTCTCTCTCTTCCTCTTTCTCTCCCTTCCTTCCCCTCTCTATCAATGGAAAAATTAAACAAAAAAAGGGAACTGTCTTCAAGAACTGCAATATTTCATGAAATATGTTTGTATAGATATGGAACACGCACACATGAAATTCCAGCCAGAGCTGTAACTCGTTTTCATCAGCGAGATGGCGTCAGAACACAAGATAAAATACAGGGAAGAACAAGGTTCAGTGTGTCACACATGCTCACACAGGTAGGGTGGCAGTTGAGCCTGGATCATAGATGTGGGAACAATTACAGAACTTACTTTGTTGAATAAGATCCACATAATAAAATTGCCACCATCATAAGTACAGATTTTTGGCTTCCATCTATAATCAAAACTTTCCGTATTTTCCAAAGAAGCGTATTTTGCTAACTTGTTTTCAGTAGTCGATCTCTTTGAAAATGTTTTGGGTGAACCTGGTGATGCCTGTCTTCCCGTCATCTATTATAAAAATTTTTTTAGAGATTCTGTTTTTATTTTTTTTTGTCTTTTTTAAAAAAATTTTATTTATTGATCTTAGAGAGAGAAAGGCAGGAAGGAGGAGCAGGAAGCATCAATCAGCTCATAGTTGCTTCTTGCTTGTGCCTTGACCAGGCAAGCCTGGGGTTTCAAACCAGTGACCTCAGCATTCTAGGTCCAAGCTCTATTTACTGCGCCATCACAGGTCAGGCAAAAGATTCTTTTTTTAAAAAAGATCTTTTCAGATGTAGAAAGGACTGTAAAATGTGAATGACTGGCTTTTAACACAACAGTAATGACAAAGGGGTAGTGGCTTTTGGAGGCTGAATAAAGTTAACACATCTGTATACCGCTGCTGGGTTCAGTGTCTAACAAGTCTGATGTCTGTCTCACTGACTTTGTTAGTCTGAAAAGAATATGTTATCCTCAGAGACAAACTAGTTTATCAGTTTTTAGTGGTGAGCTCTTTTTTTTTTTTTTCATTTTTCTGAAGCTGGAAACAGGGAGAGACAGTCAGACAGACTCCCGCATGCGCCCGACCGGGATCCACCCGGCACGCCCACCATGGGGCGGCGCTCTGCCCACCAGGGGGCGATGCTCTGCCCATCCTGGGCGTCGCCATATTGCGACCAGAGCCACTCTAGCGCCTGGGGCAGAGGCCGAGGAGCCATCCCCAGCGCCCGGGCCATCTTTGCTCCAATGGAGCCTTGGCTGCGGGAGGGGAAGAGAGAGACAGAGGAAAGCGCGGCGGAGGGGTGGAGAAGCAAATGGGCGCTTCTCCTGTGTGCCCTGGCCGGGAATCGAACCCGGGTCCTCCGCACGCTAGGCCGACGCTCTACCGCTGAGCCAACCGGCCAGGGCCGTGGTGAGCTCTTTTAAAACCGTAGGTGTAGATAGATTTGATGGGAAAACCTGAACAACACTGACTGGTCCTTACTCAGACTTCATTCAAAGTTGAGTCTGAATCTCACACTTGTTCTAAAGGCACAAAAATAAAACATCCACTAACTACCTAGGACGATCCTTAGTGCATATCAAAACCCAACCTTTACCCTCCTTTGCACAAATGTGCTTAGGTGAATACATTTATTAGCTTGTTGATACAAGTTATACTTGATCACACCCTTTCTTAATAAAATACACCCTTTTGTGTCCTGTTGCTTAAGAGCTTTAAACTTGGACCAGGGGAGCTCTCTATGGAGAAGGAAACTAAATCTCCCAGGCAGTTTTGAGTGGACACGTAATGCATACTTTGCACACAGGGGTTCCTCCATTTGGTGGTGCTGCTTTGAGGGGAGCCAGTCCTGTGTTTTATCCCTGGGTTTCATATATTGGTTTTGGAGCAAGACTGTCTGTAATCCCCACATTTTATATTTCCCAGGGTGTTCATGGTTTAAGTAGATTAGTGGTAGTCGATTATAATGGAAAAGTTACAAGAGATCATTTTTGGATTACTTATGGATTTATGCCTAAATTGGCCTGTGAGTTTGTGTTTAGGTGTCTGGTTGTGCTGTGAATCTGGTTTTGATTTGGTTTTGACCTTTGGGAATTGAACAAAGGTAGGCAGCCTACCCCTTTCCTCCGGTTGTCGCTTACATTGTCTCCAATCCAGACCTCAGCTGAGTTTATATTTACTCTTCAGAATTGAGCAAAACTCTAATTTACAGCCTTTTGGATGGGATTTTTTGTTTCCATAATAAAGACCTATGTAGTATAGCCTTAAAAAGTGGGGATGTTTGAGATCTATAGGACTTAGTACACAATGTGGGAAGAGCCTTTGATAGCATGAAAGGTTAAGTGACACAGGCCTTCATAGATATATTTTTAGCCTTTGGGGATTCATATTAAGTGAGAAATACCTATTCACTGGTTAGTAGCACAACTCCTTAAGCAGGTATTTAAGTTCTGTACACTCTCAATAAAATAAAGCCTCAGAACCAGAAAAACAGGCTGCTTTAGGGTGGAAAGGGAGCTGTAGAGCCAGTGAGCTAGCCAGAACCACAATCCTTAGAATTTTGTGAGACTAAAATCATCCTGAAAGCAAGAATAATGGTTGCAATAATTGTTTCCAGCCTCCGGACCCCAGCATTTTGTTTTTTAAGTTGACCTGATGAACTGGTAATTGCAGGAATAAACTGAATGTTTGCCAGCAGGAGTCACTCTAGGCCTCCTAATAAAAAGTAAATTAAACTATCCTTAAAGCTCTCAAAGGCTGAGGTGACACTGTGATAAGATGTCATTAGGGAAATGGAACAACATTCCCAAATTATCCCTGGTGGCTTTCTTTGTTCAACCTAGGAAGACTTGGTTCTCGCTCCTTTCAAAATTGGCCCTTGATAATTGGATTTTTAAAGCGATGTCTGTGAATAAGGATATCAGTATCAGTATTCTGCATATTAGCTCATTTTGGCTTCCTTAGGGTTCTATCCCACATCACCTACTTGAATGAGCAGACATCCTTGCGATTTGCTGTTCACCCTAATCTTGGAGCAGAAATCACTGGCTTGAGCTGTAGTTAGTGTGAAAGGAGATGTTAGCTCATGGTTTTTTGAAAAAGAATGGGTCCAGTGTGATGAGAAACTGAAATATTTCAGCAATAACCATGAAATATAATAGTTTCCTAAGTGCACACAAGCTCAAAAAGTTAATTGTTCATTTATGTTTGATACTGGGATTGAAACGTTGGATTAAAACCAATTAAATGTTCCTAGAAGCAACAGAAAAAGTTTCCTGATTTATGAATAGAACCATTCAGATGGTGCAGACACAATCCATGTAAAGTAATGAGGTGCTTTGTTTTTTTGGCAAAGGAGAACACAAAACAGGCATAGGGAGTTCTTTAAAAAAAAAAAAACTTCTTTAAAAAAAAAGATCTTTGGATACAAGGTTAATAAAATAGCCTACATACACCGATAGGCAGCGGTGATGGGAAGTCTAGGGCTTCACTTCACAAGGAAAACTCCCCTCCCCCAGGTGAGCCGCACAATGAAAATACTCTGCTTATTCTATCAGGGTTACATTCCTGAACTTAAGTCAACATCCTAAGTTACAGAACTAAACATGCTCTGCCTCTGCTTAGCAACCACAAATCCTTCCTTCACCAGTTGCATGTATTTGGGATGTGGCTTCTGAAGTACACATTCCTTTATTTCGATCAACGCCCGGAGTTAGGAAACTAGCGCTTTAGTTTCCTCAAGTGTGACAACACTAACACGACCCCCTCCCCCGCCTCCCAGCTCGCCCCTGAAATGAACGTTTTTTTAAAACCTCAAAAAAAAAAAACCCCAACAACCCGGAAGCTGCCCATCTGAAGTCCACGCGGCCCGGTCCTTTAGTCCCGGCTCGTGCGGGGGGCGGGAGGAGACGCCCGTGGGGCTCCTGGCCCCCGGCTCGGGCCGGGGCCACTTCCCGCGTCCCGGGCCCCGGCAGGCGCGAGCGCGGCGAGCGGCGCGCGGCTCAGCTCGCAGGACGCCCTCTAGCCCCGCCGGCGGCGCGCCGCGACACCCCCACTCCCCGCCCACCGGCGGCTGCGCGCACTGCACCCTCGCCCGCCGCCGCCGCCCGGGCCCGGGACGCCGTCGGCACCGCGCCGGTCCCAGCGACACGCAGCCGCGTTCGGCGGCCCCGCGGCGGCGGCGGGCGCGGGCGGCCAGGCCCGGGCTGCGTAAAGGGACGAGTTGCAAAGAGTTCAGGAAGTGACAAGTCGATTTCCTCCGCCCTGGGAGCCGCTCGGTACAAAGCGCTCGCGCCGGCAGGAGAGCGTGCGCGCGGCGGACGCGCGGCGGCAGCCCGGACGACTTGGCGAGCGCCGGCGGCGACCGCGCGGGGCCCGCGCCCGGAGCGCCCCGCCGCGCACAGTAAGCGACCCGGGCCGGGCGGCGGTGGCGGCCGGGGGTCCGGTCCCGAGCGGAGGTCCCTGCCGGGTGCGCTCTGACTGCCGGCTGGGGGGAGCCGTTCTCGCGCGTGTGCTGGGCTTGCCCTTTTTTTTTTTCTTTTCTTTTTTTAGATTATTTTATTTTTACGTTGCTGGTTTTCTTTTTTCCGGCCTGTGTCGCGTTGGGTGGTTTGTCGGGGTGCCGGGTCTCTTCCCCTGGTGCAGGCATGAGACTTGTCAGAGCGCAGCCAGGGGGATGAGCCAGCCCGGCCCCTGCGGAAAAGTCTTCGCTTCCCGGGGAGGGCTCGGGGCGGGCTGCGCCCGGCGGGTGACCTCGCTCCGCGTCTCAACTTGAGCCCTGGCTTGCGGCAGCGGCCAGGGCGCCGAGCCCCGGGACCCGGGTGGCCCCGCTCGCCCCGAACTTCCCGCATCGTTTGCAGACAACTCTTTTGTTCGCGGAAGTTTTCGTCCGCCACCCCCGGGATGCGGACGCGCAGCGGCGGGCTCCATGGCTGCTGGACTGGCCGGGTCGGTCACGTTGCGGGTGAGGGGGTGTTCAGTCCCGGGCGGGCGAAGCTCGCGGGATGGCCGCGGAGGGGGCTTGCAGAGTGGGGGGCGCCGGCGTGGCTTTTGCACATGGCGAGAAGGGCCGACCGGCACGGGCACACCGGTCGAGTCACATTTTTGCCAGTCCTTGATTTGCAAACCCGTGGGAGTCTGCTTCCCCTCTCGGGGTTTCAGTTGGTGGGGCGGGGAGGGAGGAGGCGAGCATACACAGGGTCCGAGGAGGGCCCTCGTTTTACGTTGCCTCAAGTGGCACCTCCGGCACCCCCAGCTCCCCCCACCCCCACCCCGGCCCGCAGACTTGGGGAACAATGCTCGTGGCGCGGGACAGGCCAGCAGAGTCCCAGTGAGTCGCGCGAGTCGCCTTGTTCGAGTCTTCCGCCCCCGGACGCCCCCTGAAGCCGGGCTCTCTCCATCTGACCGCCCGGGTTCATTAACACGTACTGTACTTCGAACGATGGTGAACAAAGAACAGCTCTTTGCAGCATTTGATGAATGGGATTCTGCCTCCTATAGGCCACACTCCGAGTCTTCCATACGTTATAGTCTCCGGACTCGGTGTTGGGCAAGTGGCCCCCGGCTGCATGCCGTGCCGGGGACCCTGGGCAGGACTTTCTTGCCGCCGCCGCAGCCACCGCCACCGCGCTTGCCTTGCCGGAGCGGGTGCAGATAGAGCCAGGCTGACGGTTGTTCAGCAGGAACAAATGTTTGTTGAATTGGTGGATGGTGGAGACTAGGGACTGTTTCCTATTGACTGCTGCAGGAGTTGGAATGGCATTGTTTATTGGCTTGGTAAGCCAGGCAAGCGTCTTGTGCTTCTTACAACATATTAGCAGACTTCCAAATGACATACGAGCATATGTGTTTCTAGCAGTTCCCACCGGTTGGGAGGGGGATCCCCCCTTGCTCTAGATTCTGGACTCCGGGTTAAAAGATGTCACCCAGTTTGAGGACTTGGGGGAGGAATGGAGTTAGCAGGCTGGGTGAAATTCACCCTTCCTGCCTTGGCTAGGTTTTGGTTTCATTTTAATTTATCCACTTCACTGTAACTTATCTCAGTTAGTTACAGTTTTGATACTGAATTCCACCACCATTCGCTGTGGACAACTAGATAAACAGAAAACAGTTAGTTGTCCCTGTTGATATAGGCCCATGTTCGTGGGAGAAGGTTTGGGTCTTAAATTCAGGATTCAAATCCCCTGAGCCCCGTGTCTGCACTTGGCTCAGGTCTGGATGCTGCCAGTCATCCTGCAGACCTAAGAGGGTGCTGATCCAGTCTGGGAAGTGAAGGAGAGAGGCTTGGGGCAGGTCTGTGTTTTTCTCTCAAATGCCCATCCAAAGAACAAGACGGTTTTAAGACTGGTTCAAATCATGGTGCCGAGGACTTCTTATCCCCCTCGCCCCCCATATTGATGTGCAGTCACTTTAACATCCAAGACAAGTTTTAAATAAAAGCTAGCAGTACCCTTGCCACGGAAGTGAAGTGTATCAGAGCGTTCAGAGGCTGGCAGGACAAGAAGGGCATGCCATTGTTTTGATGGATAATTATTGTTCCCTCCTGTTTGCAGCTTCAGGTATGTTGCATTTTGGAATTTTCATTAGGGTCTTTGGAAAAAGCTTTGAGATAATCCCTTGTTGACGACATGGTGGCGACACTACATTGACATTTTGTGGGAAGCCCTGTTGTTATTTCTTAGGCTATCTTTGTCCCTAACTTTTAGTCTTTCTGTATCCCCCGTCGCTTCCTTTGCTGACCCTGGCCCCTCCGTCTGCAATTCTGAAGAAGCTCAGTGGCCTGGTTGTCCTTTCAGTGGGTTCAGGGAGCGGGCGCCCGCTGGAAGCACAGAAGAGGCCAGCTCTCCTCCCCTGCAGGAGGCTGGAGAGCAGGGAGCCTCGTGTAAAATCCGGGAGCTGGCAGCAGAGGACGCCTCGGAGCAATCGGGTGCACCCTTGCATTGCTTTATAAAAAAGCACGCCCTTCTCACCTGCTCGCTGCGAGTGGCCGTGGGCCCTGAAGACTGGAGGGCCAGACCCATGGTCAGGTGGTTCACTTGATGTTTTATCTGGGCAGTGTGACTTTTCTGAATTTCATACTGTATGGAAGACTTTTTGTTCTTGCCCTTAAAAAAAAAAAAAAGCCTGAAATAAGCAAATACTCAGATCAGCACAACCCCCATCATTACCAGCACCACACACACCTCTCTGATGTGTAATAAAAGAAACCTGCAGGCATCGCTTGTTATGTAATATGCTGATAATACAAGTTTCAGTGTTAGATGGAAACCAGATGTGGAGGGGCTCTCTTTAATTGATCCAGCCAGGGGGACACTTTAATAGATTAGCTCTTGCAAACCCTAAAGGTACCTCCCCCCCCCCCCCCCCCCCACCTGAGAGGAGAATCTCAAACTCGCGGCTTTTTCGAGGTTTTCGCCTCTTGGCTTCTCGTTCTGCTGCAGCTGTCCTTTTTGTCAGAGTCTGCTCTATTGAAAGAACCGGTGTGTTGCCAACACGGAGCACATGGCCGAGTCTGGCGGGGCTCAGTGCAGTTTAACCCCGCTGGGCGCCGCTCTCCTGGGCCTGTCCAGCTCCTGCTTACTCTCCACCCCCTCCAAAGCAGGGCCCGGCCAAGGGTGCTGCTTTGAGCCACACTGACTGCTCTCCCTCTCAGCTCGTTTCTGAAACATCTGATCATCCCAGGAGGGCTGCTGTTGAAACTTGCCCAATGAATCCACTTTCCAAAGTCATTGACTCTCCTTGTCCGGTTAATTTCTCGGTACGCTTCCTGCCTCCTTTATGAAGGTTCCTTCTACACTGCTGAATCACCTTTATTATGGGCCAAGGTCGGGGACTGCCCTGTAATAGCTGACTCCATTAACTGCGGTTCCGTTGCGTGCAGGGATGTGAACTTTGGAAATAAACCCGGAGGCTTGCCTAGAAAAGTTTTGTTTTTTAGCGCAGTTTACATTAACATGATTAATGACCGCGCCACTGAAAAGTCGATATTCAAAAGCAATTTACCGTCCCCTAGGGTTCTTCTTATGGCGAAGTAATTTTCTTCGCTAAACAACTTTGTGTTAAAGGTAACTTCTTCTTTGATGTTTAATCCAAACCTCCTGTGCACACAGTTTTGGATCAAGGTTGGGGCTTCGAAAATTGCAGGTTGCGGTGTCGGGGGGTGCCTGTCTTAACCTTTCCGAACTGGGGGTCAGAGGGCACCAGATCCTTGTCTCTAGAAAGTTCTTGGCGATTGTGATCAGCCCCAGAGTTAGTGCCGCGCGGGTCAGGATGGGAGGAAATCTTCCAGAGGAAAGTTGGCTTCAGGATGTCTTGGAGGAGGGGATGCCGGGAGGCTGGCGCTGAGGACAAGATTTTTTTCTCTCCCTGCAGCGACTGGAGATACTTGAGCTTTTTCAAAAAACAGAGACGTCTTTGCTGCAGCCGCCGCCACCTTCCTCCCCCCTTCTTCTTCTTCTTCTTTTTCTTTTTTCTTTTTTGTTGTTGTTAAATGTGGGTCGATTGAGAGGGGGAAATGCTGATGGGTGGGTCTGAAAGCAGCCTTAGGAACCCGAGAAAATAAAAACACATTTGAAGGACTGGGGAAGATTTTGCATTTCAAAGGGTCCACCTTGTAGAATTTCACATCACGTCAGGGGTTAGGGAGAAGTGTGACAGGCACCCGGGCTTCTCTAATGGCTCTCCTCCTCTCCTGCTGTGGGGCTGCGAGCCTTTGCGGGGGGTGGGGGGGGGGGGGGGGTGGGGGGCAGCTTGGCCAGAGGCCGCAGTGTTGTGGAAACAGTGCCCCTTAGGCATCTATCGTCCCCTGGAGGGACCTTTTCCACAAGGCCACTCTAAGGAGGTAAAAACGGACCATTTTGATAAACAGCCCATTTGACCCCAGCATGCAAGGCAAGCTGACTCTTGACTGTGCTGTCTGTCTGTCTGTCTGTCTGTCTCTCTCTCTCTCTTTCCTTCTCCCATGAAACAGACACAGATTCTCCTGCAGCCAACTCCCATGATTCAGGACCATGCAAAGTTGCAGATCATTCAAAGAATCACAGCAGGGCCCACTCACTGGTCGTTGAAGGTCCACCCTGGGCCAGGGACTTGGCATACGCTCTCTGATTCTTAAAGCAATCCCGCAGTTACAGCTGAGGAAACGGAGACTCAGAGAGGCCAAGTAACTGGCCCTAGGCCACACAGCTGGAAGGCCTAGAACAGGGGTCCCCAAACTATGGCCTGCGGGCCACATGCGGCCCCCTGAGGCCATTTATCCGGCCCCCACTGCACTTCCAGAAGGGGCACTTCTTTCATTGGTGGTCAGTGAGAGGAGCATAGTTCCCATTGAAATACTGGTCAGTTTGTTGATTTAAATTTACTTGTTCTTTATTTTAAATACTGTATTTGTTCCCATTTTGTTTTTTTACTTTAAAATAAGGTATGTGCAGTGTGCATAGGGATTTGTTCAGAGTTTTTTTTATAGTCTGGCCCTCCAACGGTCTGAGGGACAGTGAACTGGCCCCTCTGTAAAAGTTTGGGGACCCCTGGACTAGAAGCTAGTAGCTGTGTCCAGGTCTGTCTTGCTTTGTGTGCCCCGTGCTTTCAATTGGTGTGCTCGTCAGACAGAGGCATGGGTTCTGTTTTATCTCAAAGCATCAATTTTTGTTAACACCATGGGAAACTTAGAAGTTTTAACTGCCTTTTCCCTGGCCCCTCCCTGTCCTATAGCTTTTTTTTTTTTTTTTAAATTTTCCTTTTTATTAAAGGTGTGATTGGATTCTATGGCTGCCATAGGACCAAAGTCAGTGCCTCCGTGGGGAAGACTTGAAATGCTTTGCTTCATCCTTACGAAAGGAGATTCACAAGAAAATATAATCATTCCCAGTGACCTTCTGGGGGAAACGGGGAAATAAATCTGGCAGCCCACGAGAAGTGTCACCATTTATTCAGATGCCATTTTCTAGTCAAAGAGGTTGTTAAAAAAGGGTTTCAGCATTCTGTGGTTTGGTTTACTGGGTTTTTCTTTTTGCATTTGTCATTTCAGATGTCTCCAAGGAAATCATTTTGTGATACTTGCCACCCCAGGTTGGTTTACTAGGACACGTTTGTTAGTGTGCCTGAAGTAATCTTATAACTAAACATAATTGTCTGTTCTCCAGCGTGTGGGAACTTGGTACGCCCCAGCCAGGGCCGGGCAGGGGCCCTGCATTCTGTCTCAGACAGATGGCTCTTTGCAGGGTGATCCTGGTTTGTGTGTGGGGGTGGGGTGAGGATACCCACCTCCAGCAAGGCCTGCCTGGCTGGCTCTCCTGCCCTTTCTGTCCCTGAAGAGGTTGTGAACAGGGCTGAGTTTGTAGAATCGAGCGCAGTGGCTCTGTTCTCGGCTTTGGCTGCACGTTGGGATCACCTGGGGAGGTTTGAAAACAAAAACAGAAACCCCCCCACATGCCCAGGTGGCATCCAGGACCAGTCACATCAGAACCTTAGACGAGGTAGGACCCAGCATTGGTATTTTTAAAGCTTCGGCGTTGATTCGCGTGTTGATTCACGTGTGCATTGCAGACTTGAGGAGCGAGGGCTGGAACAGACCCCACGGACATCTCGCTTCACTTCATGGGGGATTAAGGACCTTCCTGTCCAGGGGTGGAATAAACCCTCTTGGAACTTTCCACTGCCATGTCTCAGTGAAGAAGGATCTGAAAGGTGCCCACCCCTGGGTGAAGTGCCCGCTACAGACATCATCTCGGTAGTTCCCGTTTCTGCTGGGCCAGGTCTGGGGTGTACCCCCTCATGCAGGACTTGCCCGTCCCCTCTGAGCCACCTTCTTTCCTGAATGGAGATGGTGGGTGTTACTCAGCCTCTTGTCTTGGGGTCGTTCTCGGGCAGCTCTTGCGTCCTCACCATTCCACTGGTCTGTTCAGCCTCTCATCCCTTCTGCAGGTTGGGTACATGGTGTCTCTCTGGGGTTCACAGAAGGGAAGATGCAGTTTGGGTTCAGGGTGCATGTGGGTGATTCTCAGCGAGGAGCTGGTCCTTTCACCTCGCTGGGAAGCGACTGTCACACAGTCCCCTGGTCCTCCTGTGGCACACTCGGGATTACACCTCACTGAGTGATGTTGAGGATGATCAGGGGCTGTGCTAACAGATCTCTAGTCTGCTGACACAACCTTTCAGAGGAGAAACCCGACCCCTCAGAGGTCCGGGAACTTTCCCCAGGTCACCTGGCCAGTGCACAGAGGGACCGAAGGAGCTGTGTCTCCTGTGTTGCCTGCTCGGGCGCTGTGGTCTCTTCCTGTGAGATTTGAGCCCTGCTCTTGGTCCAGAGGCCGGCGGGCTGTAGTGCAAACCCGAAGGCAAGTGATCACGGTGCAGAGTTCTTCAGCCTGGCGGAGGATGTGCCATCTTGGTTGGCTTTGGCATTCCATCCCATTTTTTACCTCCTCCCCACACCTGCTCAGCAGGGATCCCTGAGGTTGCTGAAATTAGTGCAAGACTCATCCAATCCCCCAGGGGAAACTGAGTCCCAATGGACCATGCTAAAACTGTTTGAGCTTGACGAGGACAACTGTTTTGGTAGCTTTAGCAAAGGTCTGTCCGTCTGCTCTTCTGTGCATTGGTGATGGTGGGCAGATGAGGCTCTGTCTCCTCTTCGGGCCTGGGTCTAGGCCTAATGGAGTGGGCAGAGGAAGCCCTTCATTTCCTCCTGCCTCTCTTATTCCTGCACTCATTTGGCAGGCATTGATTGGGCACCTTTGGAGTGGCTCTGGTGGAGCTGGGCACCTTGCTTCATTAGCTTATTGAATCTTCTGTGCAGCCTTTGGCCGAGGGACTAGCTCTACCTACTGAGAGCAGTGCCGCTCAGAAGAAGGTCCCGCCCGGGTGAGGGACGGTGGCATTTCAGCTCGTCCAGGCTGGTTGCCCCAGTCCGCCACAATGTGCTTCCTTTCTGTCCAGCCCCTGACCCAGTGCAGAGGAGGCTCTGTTCTTGTTGTGAGCAAGGCTGGGGGATGGCCCCCAGCAGTGACGGACTGGGGAGCAGGCTGCTACTGCCCGGATGGGCTTGGGTGGCCATGTGGCAGAGGCTGCGGATGGGCCTGTGGGGGGCCTCTCTCTGCCCCAGCAGCTGGCAGTGCCCTGAAAAAAGGTGGCGGCCCCTCTGGGCCCTAGGGCTGCTGCCTACCCGCTCTGCACTCCGGGGAGGCCACCCTCATTCTGGGCTGCCCTTTGGATGAAGGGCTCTGACGGACAAGGCCCAGCTGGGAGAGGCCCGGGCCGCGCCTGGAATTCCCCTTGCTCTGGCATTCGTGTTGGCCAGGGGCCTGGGAGCGGAGGGAGGTTCCATCTGCTGGCTGCAGGCGGCCTCCCTGCCTGTTGGAGGTAGAGACAAGGTCTTCTGTAGCCGGCCGCGTCCACACTCTGGGTGAGGAGAGGGGTCAGGGGCCAGGGGGTGTTTGTGACTTGGAGACTGCGGCAGGGGTGCGAATGCAGGAGGGGCCCTCTGGGGCATGGTCCTGGGGCTGGGCCCGGGAGCCCCCTTCCTTGAAGCCCCTCTAGCCGTCAAACAATTGGTGTCCCTGGCTGGAAGGTGGTGGGCACACCGCTGCCAACTTACTGGACTTTATTTGCTATGCGAACCCCTTGGCCTCGGGCTTCCACCCTGCTGGGTGCCTCCCTGTTCTTTCTGGAGGACTGAGAGAGCCCGTCTGAGAAGGCCCAGGCGAGGGTGAGGTGGCGTGCGGAGGGATGCGGGGTTGCCAGTGGGCAGAAGTCGGTGCTGTGAGGTCCAGGGCAGAACCGCAGAGGAACTGGGGGCAGAGTGAGAGTGCACCCCGTCTTCATCATTCAGGGCCAGCGCAGCCTTGAGCTCTAGAATTGGTGCCTGGGTTCAAGTCTGAAGCCTGCCCTCTGCGGACCGTTTGCCCTTGGGCAGGTGACTGTCGGCCAGCCTGGGTTCCCTCACTGGGACTAGGGCCATGCTGGCAGACCCAGCCCATGGGTTTGGGGTACTGAGTGAGACCATGGTGGGGACACTTAGAGTCCAGCAAACGTCCATGATCCTCTTGTGTAGCCTGTGGCAGGCACACGGTGTTGGGAGGACAGGTGGAAAGACAAAGCCAAGGATAGGAGTGAGCTTACGGCCCCAGTGGGTGGCAGGACAGGGGGACAGAGCCAGAGGGGACTTCAGTTTTAGATGGGCTTGGCTGGATGGGTCTGACTGAGGCAGGGAGAGCCTTGTGTTGCCCAGCGTTCTCAGATGAGTTACAGATTTTTCTTTGCTGGGGGGAGGGGGGAGGCTTGAAAACACGTGTTACAATTTAGTTTGCATTGTGTCTCTTAATCAGAGCTAAGACTGGTGGAATCTTTTAAGCTTTGTTTTTAGGAAATAAAATCCATTTATCAAAAGTGATTGTGTTTGGGCCTATAGACAGAACATGGAATTTCTGTCAGCGGCAGGAAGCGGCCTCGAAGTCTTGGCTGCGCTCTCGCGAGCTCCCGTGAACGAGTCTCTGGGATCCTGAATGGCCGCACACCTGTCTGGACTGAGAGTGGAGGTCCGTTTTTGGATTCTTCTTGGATTCTTTGCTGTTGACACCTTTATTTGGTTTTGTCCCTTTTTTCTAGTCGGCAAGGGTGCCTTTTACACCTGTGGTCAGCACCCTCTCTGTGCAGGCTGTGAGGTCAGAGCTAGGACACCCGCCCTCAGCCTGGCTGACTGTCGCTCCTGGGGTCTGATCCCAGCTTCCTCTGGACCCCTTCATCACCTGAGCATGACCAGTGGCCTCTTCAGGAGCAGAAGCTCTTATTGGATGAGCTTAGAAGTCATCTAAGCTTTTGAAATGAGCCCTTGATCATATGACAGACGGAAGGGCCTGTCCCCTCCTCAGTATTCGCTGGGCTTCCCTTGGTGAAGGCCAGTGGGTGGGAAGACTTGGTATTATTTCCTGGGTTCTGGGCGGGGCCCTGACTCTGGGGGCTGGTGCAGGTGATGGTGATGTATCTTACAGAGGCCTCTGCAGAGGACCCACCAAAGTGGCTGGGCTTGGGTGTCCAGAGAGAGACTCTTGGATATCATGCAGCTTTGTGGCTGAGGAGCTGTCTGAGGAAGGTGGCCAAGGCATCTGGGCCGCCTCTGGTCCCAGTGGATGAGACCAACCCCCCCCCCCCCCCCCATGCCTGTCTAGGTGCGTCATGGTTTCTGTGCTGAGCGCAGACCGCGGCTGTGCTGGCGGTCCCCGAGGCACAAGTCAGTTCAGTCCGTATCTAGTACACACCTGTGCACGCCGGGCCCCGGGGAAGGCAGAGAGGAGTTAGCCAGGTCCCTGTGTGTGAGGAGCTCACGGACTTGTGTCAGGACAGCCAGAGCACGATTGTTTTTGTTTGGTACTTCTACTGCGTGTCAGGCACGGTGTCATAAATATGACGGAGGTGTGCTGTGCCCAAGGTACTGGTGAGGCCACAGTCCTGTGGGAGTCGAAGAAGGTCGTTTGAACTGAGCCGAAGGGAGGAGGGAAGGGAAGGCTTCCCGAGCCTCCCATGAGCAGGCGTTTAGTTGGCTGACGCCTAGGGAGCAGGTGTTCCAGACCAGGGAGCGGTGTGTGCAGCGTGAGACCGCCTCGGGGGGCACTTGGAGGTCAGCGGGTGGCTGAGAGTAGCCCATACCTGGGCGCCTGGGTGAGGAGAGGCCGATGGGCCGGGAGCTGGGCTGGTCCAGGTTAGGATGGCAGCGGGTGCAAGGTGAAGGCGTCTGGGCACCACCCTGAAGGGCTGGGGGCTGGGGGCCGGGGGCCAGGTTAGGATGGCAGCGGGTGCAAGGTGAAGGCGTCTGGGCACCACCCTGAAGGGCTGGGGGCTGGGGGCCGGGGGCCAGGTTAGGATGGCAGCGGGTGCAAGGTGAAGGCGTCTGGGCACCACCCTGAAGGGCTGGGGGCTGGGGGCCGTGTGCTGACGCTTGCACCTTTGCAGGCGGGTATTTGGGGAGGGGCAGTGCAGGGCAGGGTGGGAGTGGACAACTGGGAGGCCACTGCGTGCCCTAGGAGAGAGGCGGCCAGCCAAGGCAGGGTGCGGGCCGAAGTGGGCGGCAGCTGGTCAGTCACCCGCTGGATGCTGGGGAGGAAGTGTGAGGAGAAGGGAATGTTCTTCTCGAGGGGGTCTGCCTTCTGGTGACACTGCCCAGGGGCCTAGTCATTTTGACCTTGAGGTGACCTCTTTGGAGGGAGGGCTACTTCCCGACGCATAGAATTTTCAAGTGCCATCTCCTCGGCCAAGGCCAACGGGATGTGGTCTTTGTTTATTTTCAGTCAAAGCTCTTACTTAAAGCTGGGGCACTTGGGATTCCCAAGAATTTCCCAAGTTTCTTGCCTGTGGCCGCGCAGGGACGAGAGAACCAGACGAACAGAACCTTTCAGCATTGCGGGAGTTGAAACAAAAGTCCGATTCAGTGTACGACTAAATACCTCCCCCCCCACAAGAAAAACTAGTAACCACGTTGGTATGATTGAGAAGGAGCATCGGTGCCCTGTGGGCTCTGTCGTGGCGTGTTCTCAGTGTGCTGACACAAACACGCAAGAATGTTCTGCCCAGGTCACCTGCCTCCTGGCGCCCGCCCGGCACTCCCGCGGCCTCCACGCCCTCCTATGCCAGCCGGATTCCAGGCCCCGTTGGCTGAGTGACATGTGACTCCGGCCCAGCGGAGGAGAGTTGAGGAAAACGGCGAGCCTATGAGCAGGGTCACGGTGGTTCAGCAGCCCATGTCTTCTGTGAACCCTGGAGGGCTTTGCTTACCAGCATTCAGTCCTGAGTAGAGAAGGTAGTTAATTGCAAATGGCCTTCATTTTGGCAACAAACCTCCCTGTTCATCTAATTCCCAGGGAGATTACCTAGGAGAGAGAGGAGGACCAGGGAGGTCGGGCCTGGTGGAAGCTGGAAAGGCTAAAGGGTGCACTTACTGGAAAGGGGTGTGGGGGCTGCAGGCCAGGAGTGGGCCGACCCCCAGGCTGCCAATGGCTGTGATGGGCCACAGCTCAACAGGTCCTGACTTGCCTGAAAAACAAAAACCAATTAAAAAATAAACAAACCAACCTGTGTGGGGTCCAGGCATGACCCTTGGGCATTACAGAAGAAGCACAGGAGGACCTCACTGCTGCGGGACGTGGCCCAGAGCCCTCCACTCAGTGGCGTGAGTGCAGGGCCTGCGGGGCATCTGCTCTGAGGTGTGCCCGGCCAGCTGGTGTCCCACCTGGCTTTGAACCTGTGACAGTGCCTGGCCCAGCTTGTCCCCTGCTCTTACGAGAGAACCACCAAGTAGGCTGCTCCTGCGCAGTTTCCGGGGGGATCCTTGGGGTCTGGGGGTGACTGGGTGATGTCCTTTGTGGAAGGCAGTGAGAGGCATGGCCAGCCTTCAGGTGCCCTTGGACGGAGGGCCTGGCTTTCAGCCCTGAGCTGTGGCAGAAGGACAGCGCTGGGGCCCAGGAGCCATCTCCCTGCGGGCTTGGCTGCCATCTCTGATTCGGCCTCTGCTCGGGCCACAACCTCTGGTTGCTGCAGTTACACCAGCTGGTGGTCTCTGCTGATGGTGTCTTTGGGCGTGGGAGGAGAAGACGGTATCCTGAACGCCTCTCTGCTTGGGAACAGTTCTGGCATGTTCCACTAAGGACACGGGGAAGAAGACATGTCTCCTTCTGCCGGGGCTGCGGGTGGTGCTTCATCCTGAATGGAGGGAGAAAGAGGCTGTCATTCAGTTCACCTCTGAGCTGGGCTTGCTTATGTGAAGATTGTACAACTCTGCAAGGAACTTCCTTTTGTGGCCCGATCACGGGGCAGGGTAGCATTGTTTTTATTGTTGGTTGGAGGACCTGTGAAGGGTAACAGCGAGATTTTCATCTGGGTCTGCAGCCCCCACACCTCATCTGACCCTGGACCGTCAAGGGGCGTCAGCTGTGAGGGGGTTCCCATGGTGTGCTGCTGATTGATTGCTTTAGATGACCGCCATTCTGTGGTCAGTGGTGGCGACCAGGGCTTCTTAGAATGGTGGACGGAACAGGAACCAGGGGAGCACAACATCTTAGAGCCTGGAAGAAATGTGTCCCCTTTTCTTCCCTGAATGGTTTCCTTACAAAGGAGTGAGCCTCTTACAGTGTAAGCTAGTACAGGGAGCCCAGGCAGGCAGGCAGGATGTGGGCAGGGCTGATGGCAGTTGGCAGAGCCCGAGGAAGAGGGGGCTGGGGCATGGAACCAGGAGATCCTGCCACTTGATCGCATTTGACTTTGAACTAGCCACTTCATTTCTCTGTAGACCGGTTCTAATAGTGTCTACTTCACCAGATAGGGAGGAGCAGATAGGCTAGGGAGGAGGAGGGGTCAGAAGAGGAGGAGGAGAACCCCATACCTACCCAGTTTTTCCCTGCAAGTACTTTCTGAATGCCTACTCTGTGCTGGCACCCTACTACGTGTGTTATATCCGACAGGCTTCTTATTTGGTTCTTTCTTTCTTTATTTATTTATTTATTTTTTGTATTTTTCTGAAGCTGGAAACGGGGAGAGACAGTCAGACAGACTCCCGCATGCGCCCGACCGGGATCCACCTGGCACGCCCACCAGGGGCGACGCTCTGCCCACCAGGGGGCGATGCTCTGCCCCTCCGGGCATTGCTCTGCCGCGACCAGAGCCACTCTAGCGCCTGGGGTAGAGGCCAAGGAGCCATCCCCAGCGCCCGGGCCATTCTTGCTCCAGTGGAGCCTTGGTTGCGGGAGGGGAAGAGAGAGACAGAGAGGAAGGAGGGGGGTGGAGAAGCAAATGGGCGCTTCTCCTGTGTGCCCTGGCCGGGAATCGAACCCGGGTCCCCCGCACGCCAGGCTGATACTCTACCGCTGAGCCAACCGGCCAGGGCCTTATTTGATTCTTAACAGTCAACTTGAGAAGGGGATACTCTGATGATTCTCTTTTTGTCGATGAAGGTGAAGAAATTGAGATGTGGTAAGATAACGGTGCCTATGGCCATCTGGCTGGTGGGCAGTAGTAGTCCTGGGATTTGAACTCCCAGCTCTGCGCTCTGTGTCAGGGGTCAGCAGACTAAGCCCACGGGCCACGTCGGCCCACTACCTGATTTTGCAAATAAAGTTTTATTGGCACACCGCCGTGGCGTTTGTGTGCAGTGTCTCTGGCTGCCTTCCTGCTACAGCAGCAGAGCTGAGCAGTGGAGACAGAGACCACATGGTCCGCGATGCCTGGCCCCTTGCAGGAAAAATGTGCTGACTCCCCTGGATGCGGATGCGCTGTCCTCCCGATACGTGTTGTCCAACGTGGTAGCCACCAGCCGCGTGTATCTTTCGGTTGTTTTTCTTTCAACTTTATTGTGCTATCATTGACAAACACAGTTATAAGAGCATTTAAATTAAAACTCAACACAGAATTGAAGAGGAGTTCACAGACTCGGGGGTGATGGAGAAATATCTGACGTAGCAGAGAGAGCCTGGACCTCGAGTGAAGAAGCTGCCCCCCCACACTCCCTGACCTTCAGTGACAATGGCCAAGCCAAAACCCCAGGCCATAGCTGCTAACTTCAGGGGACCAGTGAGGACCCCCTTAGCCCTGCCACTCTCCAGCCTGGTACCCCAGCTCCTGGCCAGTGGCCTCGTCAGCTCTGCTGTGCCCGGCACTGCCTTCCCTTTCTGCACGTGTATGTTGGCTATGTCTACTGCCTGGGCCCTGCGGAATCCCACAGAAATCTGAACTTTCCAGTATCCAGATGTGCTCTGTTCTGGATCCTCTGGACCTGGTGGGTGAGACCATTGTTCTTTCCGTGCTGGGATGGGAACGTTTTTTGTTTTGAGGATTCAATGGCCATATTTTCCGTGGGCAACCAATAAGGAACTGCTTTATTCACTCAAATGGTGGCTACTGGGTGGCACGAGGAAGGAAGGTGAATTCAGGCCCTTCAGCTAGCATCGCACGACCCTCTCCTTCAAGTGACCTCCGCTGTTGACCAGCCCGGAGCTGGCCGGACTGTGGCTCTGGCCTTGCTCGCTTCAGATAGTCTCTGGGTCGGAGTCTCTTTGGACACCAGTAGGGGCAGAGTCATTGTGCAGTAGGAAGGCAAATATGGAGAACATGGGTTTACATTCTGTTCCTTGGACCCGGCCTTGATCCTTAAGTGTGTTGTCGTGTCTGGCCCGCTCCTGCTCTCAGGAACGGCTGGGCTTGTGTGTGCTGTTGGGTTCACCTGGGTACAGTCTGCATGAACCACCCCAGCTGAGACAGTGCTCACTCCTTGTACAATGAGGATAAAAACATACAGTTGCAAGAACGAGAAACCTATCTGTTCCAAAACCTGTCTCTGCTCAACCTCCAATGCGATCCCGTCCGGGGCCGCGCTCCTCGGGTTGGGTTCACCAGTCGTATTTTTGTCACGGCTCGTGGGCAGAGAGACCGGCTGCTCTGCGGGTTGACATTTAAGAAAACCCACTTTGTCGTGCTTTTCCTCTGAATGTGTTGTTATGGTACAAGAAGTCTTCATTTGTCCTGGACTATTTTGAAATAAAAGGCAGGAAACCCCCCTCTCGTTTCTATATCTCGCATAGAAAGCCATCAAAACAGAGTCCTGTGTTCTGTGCAGGAGTTGTGACTGAGGAAGCAGCTGTTCTGTTCACGATGACCCGACCAAAGCCAGCCATCTGTAGGCGTCAGGGATCCAGCATCATCTGTTCCATCTGCTGGGCTTTCTTGCATTTGTTTAAAGTATTTGGCAGGGAAACGTCTTCCTTCCCTAAGCCCACATTGTGGAAGAGGCCAGAGGGAGCTCTCCTGGTGCGGGCAGGGCAGACCCTAGGCCTTCTCTGCTGCCCATGATGCCGCTGCCCGCCCTGTACTGGACGAGGCCAGGCAGGGTAACCAACCAGGTTGGCCACCTCTCCAAGTACGTGCGTGGGAAGGCCAGCCGCGCTGTGGGGGACTGGGAATTTCATGGTACAGCTTTGATGTGCTGGGGACTGCAGACGTTCTGAGCCTCTGGTCCTTTTTAGGCTTTCGGTGAACTTGATGTGAGCCGGCAGGGATGCAGGTGGAGGTGCGTGATTGCGGGGGCACCGGGGCCTGGCACGTCTGCATGGCGCACTTCAGACCCAGATGAAGCACACAGTTCGTCTGGGCAGTTTCAGCCTCTGGGAGACCGGAGGGTGCGCCGACGTGGTCTGGGGGCCAGATGTGGTCCTCACACGTGATTTGCTTGACCCCCATGATGCTTTATGAATTTTGTAGTTTGGGGTGACATGGAAACACGAGGGCATGGTAGACAGAATTCTGGATGTTCAGCTTTGCCTGGCAAGTCGGAAGATTTTCGGTGTTATTTGGGCCACGTACCTGGACAGCCTTTGCCGCAGCGGAGTAGCCATCTGGCCTAGGGGGCATGGCCCCAGCAGTCCTTACAGTTCCCACCCAGGGCTCGCTCACTCATGGTCCCTGCCTGGCTGGGGAAGGCCTCGGGGTTTGCCGTCCTGGGAGGCACCAGCCATTCAGGAGACGGATTCAGATCGTCTTGGCCCTCTCTCTGGTACTGGGCAAGCAGTGGCCATGGCAGTGTTGAGTGGGAACCTCTTGCCGCTCCCCTGGTAACCACAGGGCCTCACTCGGGGAGAACAGTGCTACTAGCCGGTCCCTTAACTCCTGGAAGCCAGTCTCAGCTCAGGGTCCCTTCCACTCAGTGCTTAGTGCCCTAGGACCCTTTCTGTGTCCCCTCCAGTTCCCCCCACCCCACCCCCACTTCAAGTCCCTCAGATGCTTCACCGGTTTAACCTTCTTGGGCCAGAAGTGCCTCCATGGTTTTAACAGATACTCCAGGATTTTTGTTTTTTAAAAGAAAGATTTAATCTTTAAATTATCTTGACAGGCAGTCTGGCTGTCATTGGAGCAAAAGCAGATAGCTTCTGCTGGTGGTAGAGAAAGATTTCTCAGGGTAAGTGAAAACATCCTTCTCAGGGTCTTCTAGCTTATTCTCTGAGACAGATGTGGACTCACGTGGGGCACGTGGAGGTAAAGAGAAAGGTTCCCCAAATGGCATTTTATGTTATTCCAAGAGCTGAGTTTTTCTTCTCACATTCCCCCGAATATTTGATGTCAGTTCCCCCTTACCTTGGCCTTCGTCGCTCAGCTCCATTTCTTCCCCTCCTTTTGGGGTGAGGAGTCTGCTGACTTTTTTATTTCCTTGTGAGTCTCACACACATTTCACTTCCGTAGCCAGACTGTGGGGTTCTCGGTGTCGTTCTGCCATGTTAGCGGCACTTGAGCAGTTTGGGCCTCAGGTCCCGTTCCCCAAAGGCCCCTCCTGCCTTCCCAGATTTGTAGCAGAACGTGGCCTCCTTGTCTGCTTACCCCTCCCTACCGGTCAGTCCGTTCTGTGTCTGGGGCAAGGTTGTCTAGCCCCTGATTTTGCTGGGCCGAGCCGCTCCAGATGGGTCCCTGACCGTGCTTGTATGTTTGGGTGCATTCCAGGGACTGTGGGGGAACTCCTTAAGGACAAGCACGAGGTCATCTTTGTCTGGATCCCAGGTCCTGGCCCGGAGGAAGTGCTGAAAGCAGAGCCCGGGCCTCCCACCCCTTACTGACTTCATGGCCTTTTGTGGGAGACTCAAGCTTGGTGGATCCTTGTTCTTTTCGTCTGCAAAACTGTCCTCCCAATTACCAGGGTTCTAGGTACCAAATCCACTAAAACATCAGCTTTTTGTGTGTGTGTGTGTATTTTTCTGAAGCTGGAAACGGGGATAGACAGACTCCCGCATGCGCCCGACCGGGATCCACCCGGCACGCCCACCAGGGGGCGACGCTCTGCCCCTCTGGGCGTCGCTCTGTCGAGACCAGAGCCACTCCAGCGCCTGGGGCAGAGGCCAAGGAGCCATCCCCAGCGCCCAGGCCATCTTTGCTCCAATGGAGCCTCGCTGCGGGAGGGGAAGAGAGAGACAGGAAGGAGAGGGGAAGGGGTAGAGAAGCAGATGGGCGCCTCTCCTGTGTGCCCTGGCCGGAAATCGAACCCGGGACTTCTGCACGCCAGGCCGACGCTCTACCACTGAGCCAACCGGCCAGGGCAAACATCAGCTTTCGAACCCCTGGGAGCGCACCAGAATCACATGGGTGGGGGCAGAGGCTGGTGGGGGGGTGCTTGTTCATACACTGATGGCTGGACCCCATTCCTAGACTCTGCTGATTCAGTTAGTCTCGGGTTGGGGTGGAAACTGCACTTCTAACAAGTTCCCAGGTGAGGCTGCTCCTGCTGCTGCTGCTGTGGGTTTTGGGACCACACTGAGAACCACCGAGTGAAAACCGCGTTGTTGAAACAGGTGCCGCGCACTCTGGTGTTCATCCCAGCGAGATTGTGGCGTGTCCTCTGCAGGTCCCAGCTGGCAGCAGGGGTGCCTGCCCCGCTTGTGGGCCTCATCCTCCCGCTGTGCAGAGGGACACGCAAAAGCTTGGCAGCTCATTTTCTGAGACCCTCGACCCTCAATGTCCAAAGGTATTTCTTTTTCTAATTACTGTGGACTGAATGTGTCCCACATTCGTGTGTTGAGACCTCATGCTCAGCCTGAATCTATTAGGTAGATAGGGCCTTTGGGAGGTAACTAGGTCATGAGGGTGGAGCCCTTACGAATGGAAATTAGTGCCCTTGTAAAAGGGACCCCAGAGAGAGCCCTCACCCCTTCTGCCAAGGAAGACACAGAGAGAAGATGACCACCAGTGAGGAAGAGACCTTACACCAGACACCGAATCTGTGGTCACCATGATCTTGGACTTCCTAGTCTCCGGAGCCGAGAGAAATAAATGTTTGTTTATGAGCCCCCCCTGCCCCCATTTACAGTATTTTGTTGCTGTGGCCCCAGCAGGCTAAGACACCACCCACTTTTTCTGGAAGCTGCCTGTCTTCAGACCCTCCTTGTAGTATCTGGAGGAACATTGTTTTACCACCTTTGGATAATTTTCTTACAGTGTGCCCCCGGGGGCCCCCCGCCACCTCTCTCCCTCATGGGGACCCTGGATGCCGAAGGAGGCAACGCTGGTGGTTTGGAATTTCAGCTTTGGTTCCCGATGCAGTTGTTCTGCTCATTCTTGGCCCGAACTGGGCTGCGCTCACTACTGGCATGGAGATGCTGGGGACCTGCCCCAGCTGCAGGCCTTCCTCCTGCAACTCTGGGTCCCCTCCTGACGCTTCCCATGGCTTCCTGGGCGTCAGTCTCCACCCGAGGTGCCCTTGGTCTCAGACGCCCTGACGTGGGTATCCCTCCTCATGGAGGTCGAATCTGGGAGACCCAGCGATGCCCAGACCAATGGCTCTACCTGTCCGTTCTCTTGCCTGGTGCTAGGTGTGCCAGCCTGGGTTTCTAGAGGTGAAAGAGACCTTGTGACCAGTGGGGAAACCGAGGCACAGAGCCAGGAAGTGGTGTGCCCGAGTAAAGTGTCTGAGGGGTGGTCAGCCAGTGGTTGGACAGAGCTGACTGGTCAGTGGTTGTGGACTGACTGCTGGCAGGGGTGGCTTTCGTTGCAGTTTTTTTTTTTCAGTTGTCCAGAACGACTCTGAAGCCGCTGCTTGTCCCACGTCCTGAGTTTAAGGTAGACGAGCTCGGAGGTGATGGGCAGCCCCTCTGCCGCCCGTTCTGCGCAGCTTTGCGGCCTTGTTGTGTCAGGAAGTGTCCCTTCTTCCACTCCAGCTCTTTGAGAACGAGGGGATAATAAAGCAGTCATGGTTCTGAATGCAGCGTTTCTGTGTTCTTCTGACCGCCTCTCCGTAGCGCCCGGTCCTCTGCCGTCCCTGGCCCTTGTGCCTTTGTGCGCCCGCGGCCACGCAGACACATGGTGAGCGCGTGCTCAGCACATGCCTGGATCACATATTTGTAACTCGGGAGTCCGGGACGATCGTGACATTCTCGTGTGGGGCTGAGCGTGGCCACTCCCCACTTCCCGAGGGAGAACACAATTATTGTCTTGTCTGTCGGCCTGCTGGGTTGGCTGTGTGGGTCAGAGCAGGGCCGTTGGTGACCTAAGAGATAGAAATCACTGTATCTGTGGGTTTGGACCTTGACGCTGCCATTTTGGGAAAGGGGGAGGTTTGGGTCACCCTGCCAGTGTCCCCCAGGTCACCTGACACCTGACTTTGTTCAGCCACGTCAGTTACCGGCCTGTGCGCTTCACGGCTCAGCTTGTTTGTGTGGTGCTCTCGCCGGGGAAGGGAGAGCAGGTCTGGCAGGGGGACCCTGAGAGTAGGAGGGCAGAGGTGGGGGGCAGCCTGGGGCTGCCTGTGTGGCAGGGCCCCCTCCCTCTGGGATCTTGGGAGGGGCGCCGGCTTCCGCCAGACACTGCTCATTTGAGCAGAGTGGGGATCCTTCCACCAGAAGCCGGGAAAGGGCCTCAGCTCCCGGCCCCCACCTCCTGGGTGTCGGCCACGTCACTTCCTGGCTTCCTCTTGGGATGCCCTCACCCTGTCTCTTGCTATTGAACTCACGCCACCTCCTTCAGGACATCTCTGCGGATCTTTGCCTCCTGAAGCGGGAACACAGCTCCCTCGGTCCCCTGCCCAGTGGCATTCATCCTGTCTGGCACTTACCGTGACGTGCGCCACGCCTGTTGGAACCCTTGGTGGTCAGTCTGAACTTAGCTGGACATCCCACCTTCCTCCCCCGCTGCCTGGCACCGCCACCGCAGGGAGTGTGGGACTTGGGCCGGGGCTCTGACACCCGCAGGCAGTCATGAGGAAAGAGAAGCGTAGCTCAGGGTGTGGATAGAGTTTGCCTGTTAGCTGAGTTCTGCTAGAAAATAGCCTTTGTTTAGGAGCCCAGTGTCACATACCTGTCTGACTTCTCTGGGACCACCCTGCACATTGCGTGTGCTCGGGATCTCAGGCTTCCTTGTTCCCGGAGGGTGCTGGCCTGCAGGGGTGCTGCCTTCCAGCAGGTCCTGACTGACTGTGAGGGGCCGGGCTCTTTCCTAAAAGCAGAACCCGGAACACGGAGCCGTAGGGAAAGACCTGCGCTGAGGTTTTCCTGGGATCCGGGGTGAGAAGGGCTGCCCTGGGGGTTCTGATGAGTATCTAGGTTTCTGGGAGGTGTGAGCACGGTCAGGTGCAGGACTTTGTGGGACGATAGATTCCGTGGAACCCAGATGGCTCTGAGCCCAGCCCCTCCATGGACTGACCAGGAGGCGCCATGCTTCGAGTTAGTGTTAACGACACAATTTTGATAGCTGTGGAAAACCCCACACACAGAAGAGGGAGGCTGCAAAAGCTTTTTTTCGTGTGTGTGTGACCCAGAGAAAGAGACAGAGAGAGGGACAGATAGGGACAGACAGACTGGAAGGATGAGAGATGAGAAGCATCAATTCTTTGTTGCGGCACCTTAGTTGTTCGTTGATTGCTTTCTCATCTGTGCCTTGACCGGGGGACTACAGCAGACCGAGTGACTCCTTGTTCAAGCCAGCGACCTTGGGCTCAAGCCAGTGACCTTTGGGCTCAAGCCAGCGACCATGGGTTCATGTCTATGATCCCACATTCAAGACAGCGACTCTGCGCTCAAGCTGGTGAGCCACTGAATATGGTGAATGTGTGTGTTTTTTTGTTTTGGTTTAGCAAACATTTCCTGAGCAGCTCTGCATGCCAGCTATTGGGGACACAGGGCTTACCCACAGTCCCTGGGAGAGACAGACACACTGCGGCCAGTTTATCTCAGGCTCCTGTGATTCACATTCTGTGGTGTGGGTTAGGCCTTCCTGGAGGAGGCGACACTTGAGGGGAGTCTGAGAGGTGATTAATCTGGTTGAAAGCAGAGAGGACGCTCTAGCCAGAGAGACTAGCATGATATATATATATATAGTATATATATATTATAAACACACACACACGTATATTCAAAACTATATATTTCTTTGCATAGGTCATACCTCAAATTTCAAAATGTACAAAATGTTATTCCTTGAAGCCCCACCTGCCCCCCACCTCTGTTCCTGGCCACCCACTTCCCCTCCCTGGAGACCACTGATGTTAAGTGTCCTTTGTCTTCTTCCAGGGGCTTCTGTAGTGTCGTCACAGTTATTATTAGTTAGACCCCAGGGGGAGTTGACTGTGCCCATTGTTCCCATCCTGGGTTTTTCTCACCGCCCTGGACCGGAAGGTGGTTTTCTGTCAGTACTTATCAGAACCTGCGGGCCTTTGAAAAGCTGTGTTTGTTCCTCTGCCCTGGATGTCTGGGCGCTTGGGTACCCTGCCCTGACTGGCAGGCACTTTGGTTGCTTCTCGTGTTGGCTGGGCCACAAGGTGCATATTTTTCTGCACACGGGCAGGATGGTGGGTAGGGCAGTTAATTTGGCATTCGAGGCCCACACCGTTCAAGGGGAGAGGGGGAAGGAGGACAGAAGGAGACCTTTGCCCAGTTTGTGTTTTGTGTTTCCCTCCCTAGAAGTTGACTTACTCCCTTTTGGGGAAGGCATATGACTTTTAAGTTGGATTCTGCTGAGATTTTGGGGGTGAAACTTATATTCTTTTGCTAATCCCTCTGCAGAAGGGGACCCGCTGTGGGCTCAAGAAGTGTGGCTGGCCCCAGAGCTGTGGTCCACGGGGCTCAGGAGGACTGCCTCTCGGGCCCCTGTGCCTCCAACCCCTCCCAGCCGCTGGGCAAGGCCAGACCCGGGGCTGAGACCCTGCCTGCAGCACTGCTTTGCCAGCCCTGTCTGCTGGGGCCTCATGGACAAGGATGCCACTGCTGGGCACTCGCTGGGCTTGGACTTCATAACCATCACAGCTGTAGTACCTGTTTTGTTGTTTTATTAATAATTGAAGTGGGCAAGAGTGCCTGGGCAGAGAACCGACCAGCGTGTGGGAGGGAGAGACCCCAACATGGCTGTACTCTCACCCCGGAAAGGTGGGGATGCCCATGTCCCAACCTCCGAGGGCCCAGTGATGTTACCGTGCTATTTGTTTTTTGTTGTTGTTTTTTTTGGCATTTTTCTGAAGTTGGAAACGGGGAGGCAGTCAGACAGACTCCCACATGTGCCCGACCGGGATCCACCCGGCACACACACCAGGGGGCGATGCTCTGCCCATCTGGGGTGTTGCTCTGTTGCAACAAGGGCCATTCTAGTGCCTGAGGCGGAGGCCACAGAGCCATCCTCAGTGCCTGGACCAACTTTGCTCCAGTGGAGCCTCGGCTACGGGAGAGAAAGAGAGAGACAGAGAGGAAGGAGAGGGGGAGGGGTGGAGAAGCAGATGGGCGCTTCTCCTGTGTGCCCTGGCCGGGAATCGAACCCGGGACTCCTGCACACCAGGCCGACGCTCTACCACTGAGCCAACCGGCCAGGGCTGCTATTTGTTTTTAAAAGGTACTCTGCCTCTACTGCGTCTTGTCCTGCTTTTTATTGGACTCATGCTTCATCAATCTAGTAATTTTCACTTCCTTGGGAGGAGGGCCTGTGGCTGACAGAGAGGTTTCTGTCCCCCCTGCAGGTGCGGCGTGAGCACCAGACGGGGCCTTGTTGAATGAATGAATACAACTCCACTCCCCTGGGGCTGGTCAGGGAAGACAGCTTGCTGCTGCTGTCCACCCAGGGGACCTGAAACTTGGTTTTGATGCCCAGAGCCCAGTACCTGTTAACATTCTGACCCCATTCCCTTATTCAGTCTGGCATATGCATGTAGATATCTATCTATCTATCTATCTATATCTATCTATCTATCTATCTATCTATCTATCTATCTATCTATTTTTTTTTACAGAGACAGAGAGAGTCTGAGAGAGGGATAGATAGGGACAGACAGGAATGGAGAGAGATGAGAAGTATCAATCGTCAGTTTTTCGTTGCAACACCTTAGTTGTTCATTGATTGCTTTCTCATATGTGCCTTAACCGTGGGGCTACAGCAGACCGAGTAACCCCTTGCTCGAGCCAGCGACCTTGGGTCCAAGCTGGTGAGCCTTGCCCAAACCAGATGAGCCCGCATTCAAGCTGGCGGCCTTGGGGTCTCAAACCTGGGTCCTCCGCATCCCAGTCCGACGGTCTATCCACTGCGCCACCGCCTGGTCAGGCCATATATATATATATATATATATATATATATATATATATATATTTTTTTTTTTTTTAACTTTATTCTTGTTACTTTAACTCTGGGAGCATTGACCATCACTGCTGTTCTCCCCTGGTCATACCCCTGGCAGGGGAGGCCCTCATTACTGGGGAGTTTTATGTGCAGCCCTCCTGTGTTCCGGGCTCTAGGCTGTCCTGTCCTGGGCTGTGGACATGCTCTGAGGCCCGGCCGCAGAGGCCTTTGCTGCTGACGTAGTGAAATGAGCTTCCTGGACGGCAAGGCAAGCGTACACCCAAACCCGGTTCGTATGGCTCTGCCCGGGGGACGGTGACAATGAGGACAGGGACAGGACAGCTCTACAGCAGCAGCAGCTGGCGTGGTTGGCAGCTCACCAGGCACTTTGGGGTGCGCTGTGGACAAACAATGGAGCGAACCCGTTTCTTCGGGAACAGGATCTGCTCATCTTGGGACGTCGGGCAAACGCTCTCAGGGCCTGGTTTTGAGTCTCCCGTGGAGCTGGCGAGAGACGCAGGAAGGCTCTGGAGGTAGCTTTCCTATAAGCCCCTGAGTTGGGCTGGCTGTGTCATTTCCTCTTTAGCCCCACCCCCACCCCCTCAAGGTCTTTGCTTATAGCAGGGGAGGCCCCTGGTGTCATATCCAGAGTGCTGAGAAGGAAGTAGAGACGGTTTGCAAATGAGGAGCCCCTCCCTTCTCCCACCCCCACGCCCTGCCAAAAATTAAAAAGAAAAAAAAAAGGAGCTCAAGACCCACTAAGCAGCTGCTCCCCCAAGCTGCTTATGTTTATTCCATGGCCCGTTCTGAGTAATTCAGAGCAGAATGCTGGGCTGGGCTTTGAATTAGAACCCCAGGGA
Source organism: Saccopteryx leptura (assembly GCF_036850995.1). NCBI lineage: Eukaryota > Metazoa > Chordata > Mammalia > Chiroptera > Emballonuridae > Saccopteryx > Saccopteryx leptura. The sequence continues at coordinate 6,777,954 of NC_089515.1, forward strand.
AGCCCTTCTTACAGGAGCCTCTTTCTCCGTCTAAAGAGTCCACAGTCTGGTGCTGTTTGGTCTCTCTGCAGACAGATGGCTGTTCTTACATATGCAGTGGCTTCCCTTTCTCCTCTGGGCTGCTCCCGCCCGTCTTTAGAGTGATCTGGGTAGAGTCTGTCCTGCACTTCAGAGCTCGGGGGTACAGAGAGGTGGCTTTGGGGATTTAACTGGGAGGTGCCCGGGGGTCCAGGAGTACCTGTTGTTCGAACAGACCTGTCTGTCAGCCAGCTGCGTCTCTCCCCTGACCTTTGTTTTGGCTGTTGATGACCGTTCTCTTGCACATGGGGTAGAGCTTGCAGTGTGGACGAGGCAGAGGGGAGAGGACAACAGGGTTTCTGTCGGTGAGCTAGCCCCCCGGATTACCTTCTACCCCAGAGCTGGGAGAGAGGTGCGGTCCTGGTGTGTGAGCTGAGGTCAGACTGTGACCTCTGTGTGGGTGGCCGATGAGAAAGTTGGTGGCTCTCTGTGCTCAACAGTTCTTAAAGAGCCCCTTCCCTCCCCTCCTGGCTCACCTTTTGTGTTTCCCAGGGTGATACAACTTGTCATACTGATTTTTTTTTTTTTTTTTGCTACCAGACCCCAGGCCCGTGAGATAACGAGATCGCCGCCCTCCCAGCCGTGTCCCCTCCCAGCTGTGTCCCCTCCCAGCTGTGATCCAAGTGCCAGCTGCTGAGAGATTACATTCTCTCCGTGGGGTGGCCTGGTGGCCTGGGGCTCTGGGAGAGCAGCGTGGTATGTGGCCAGCTGGAACAGGAATGCTTCTCCCTGACCACGGGGCTGACCACAGGGCTTCGGGAGCCACTCGGGTAGGAAAGATGGGCAGGCAGCCTGGGCGGGGGTGACAGCCTTGCAGGGGAGACAGCATGTGGCTGTCTGTGGGTCCTGAGAGTCTGTAAACTCTTATTTTTTGGAGGGGGAGGAAGAGGATATTTTTCTTATAGGAGGTAGGAGATGAAGGCATGAAAACTGTTGAGTGACTAACTTCCTGGCCCTCCAAGGACCTCCTTAATGCAGAACATTATTAGTGTTACCCAAAGACACCAAGGTGGGTCAGTGTGCTTAAGGAGGAGACTGGACGGTGCATTAGTGCAGACACCCTCCTTTCTGCCCCGCAGATAGGTACGAGGCGGGCTCGTTCCTGCATCCCCACCTCCCCGCTCCGTCTCACCTGCCTCCCACGCGGCTGCGTGGGAGGTCATAGTTGAGGCTCTTGATGGCGGGGTGTGAGGGCGGGGCCTTCGCTGTGGTCCCGTGTCCTGGGACCTTGAGCACGGCAGGTCAGCTTGAGCAGGAGCGGTAGGCGGACCCACACAGCCCCCCACCCAGGACAGACATCCGTGTGTGCTCAGCCCCCTCCCTCCCGGCTCACACGGCACCTGCACATCCGCCTTGAGAGTCCCATGCTCACTCCGGTTCTTGTGTGCCTGTCACAGGTGAGGAGACTGAGGCTTGAGAGAGGCAGGTGGCTAACGCCCACAGCCCGCTTGTGGCTGCACTTAGACCCGCCCTGGTCAGACCCAGAGCTCGTCTGGCCCCTGCTTCCCATCGGGCAGGTGAGGAAACTGAAACCCAGAGAAGGGGACGTGACCCCGTCAGCAGGCAGAGCTGCCCAGCACCCTTGTTCCCTGGGTCTGCTGTCTTTGCCCGGGCCATACTGCTCCTTGTTTGGGCTTCTCCATTTTGAGGTTTTGTTTTTAATTTTTTATTTTCCACTCCTCTTTTTCTTCTTCTTTTTTGCTGTACTTCTAAATAGGTCTGACTGAAGAACAGGTCATGGTCGTCTTAGGCTAAGTGGCTTAAGGTTTCAGTAGATTATCTCGGGGGGGCCCCTGGCTGCTTTGCGCCACCCTGTTCTCAGCCCTCTCTCCCTCGCCCTGGGCTGAGGCGGAGGAGGAGGCGGTGCGGAGCTCTGCGCACTCAGTGAGTACCGGTCCCCCCTCCCTTCCCCGGGCCTTCGTTTCCTTCCTTTTGAGTCTGCTCAGCAAATCCTGGGCCACAACACACTCTTCTTTCGCAGAGTTTGGTGGTGGGTTAGAAACTGACAGGCATGGGAGGGAGTGAGAAGGACAGAGGGCTTATAGGAAACGCGCCTGTCCATCCCTCCCGCTTGATGAATGGGCTCGTGACAGGCCGTGCGTGCAGCTGGCCTCAGTTTCAAGAAGCAACGTGGGCCGTCTCGTTCCCGTGTTCAGATTTGTTTTGGCTCTGGGTCTCAACACTTTCATGTCCCTGAGTAATGTCATTCCTCCCCCTCCTCTCAAAATGTTACTGGCTTAAAAAAAGAAAAGAAAGGGAAAAAAGAGCAGAAAATCCCCGTGACACTGTGAGAGTGGCTGCATCAAGTCCCAGAGGACAGAGTCCCAACCTGATCGAGTGGCTTATTTTATTTTTCTTATTTTTTTTTTAAGAACCCCCTCCCCCTCCATGAAGAGAGTCTCATCAGGGAGCCCAGGCCACTTTGTCAGCCAAGGAAGGGCACAGGGCGGGTCCCTTCCTAGTGGGGTAATGTGACTGTTCGCCTTTCCCCAAATGCCGGCCCCTTGGTGGCCTTTTTTTTTTTTCATTTTTCCGAAGCTGGAAACGGGGAGGCAGTCAGACAGACTCCTGCATGCTCCGACCGGGATCCACCCGGCATGCCCACCAGGGGACGATGCTTTGCCCCTGTAGGGCGTCGCTCTGTTGCATCCAGAGCCACTCTAGCGCCTGAGGCAGAGGCCACAGAGCCATCCTCAGCGCCCGGGCCATCTTGGCTCCAATGGAGCCTTGGCTGCGGGAGGGGAAGAGAGAGACAGAGAGGAAGGAGAGGGGGAGGGGTGGAGAAGCAAATGGGCACCTCTCCTGTGTGCCCTGGCCGGGAATCAAACCCGGGACTCCTGCATGCCAGGCCAACGCTCTACCACTGAGCCAACTGGCCAGGGCCCTTGGTGGCCTTTGATGAGCGGAAGGACGAGGAGGCCAGGGTGTCGGGGTTCATCTAGTTACTGCGGGAGGCACCGCGGGGACGGGCCTCGCTCTGCAGCCAGTGGAAGGGGCTGGTATGTGTGCCCTCGCTAGGGACGGCGGGCACTTTGCACGTCAGCTGTGTGGCTTTGGGCAGGCCGGCCAACCTTTCTGAGCCCAGTGTCCTCACCTGTCCCACGCAGATGAGATCCGAGTGAGTGTGAGCATCAAGGCTGGATTTGGATGTCCGACAGACAGCCAGTCCCCTGCCTGGACCATTCATAGTGTGTATCCCTGCCCCCATCTGCTTAGGGCGTAGCTGGGGGAGGTGGTCTTTGTCAGCCCCTTGATAGGTCTTTGCTAAGGCCTGCTGGCTGCTCAGACTTGTGCTCTAGGACATCTAGGGACATTAGGTAGGTTGTCCCCACCTTGGAGGGTCTGACCTCCTTAACCTTCCACCTGAGCCAGCAGCGCAAAGAAAATTTCTCACACACCAATCACACAGGGAAAAAAGGAGCCCCTACCAGGGCCCTGTAGCTCGTCTCCCTGGGACTGGGCCGGGACTGGGCTGGCACTGGGCTGGCACTGGAGGCGTGACTTCTGGATGCAGATACAGTAATTCTGTTATTGCCTGGGCGTACTCTGTGCTGAGTGCAAAGGGTGATAGAGTCAGGTCCACACCCAGACTGCGCATGTGGAGCAGGTGGCAGAGACCTGGGGGGCGGGGGGATGGGCACAGGTCCCGGCTGGTGTAGCAGGAAGCCCGCAGAAGCCCCCCACCCCCAGGCTGGGAGCACCCCGGCTCTCCGGGGAGGCACTTCGAAGGCCTTTGGCCCTGACTGTGACCCGTGCGCACCCTGCTCAGTACCCTTGAACCCCAAGGGCTGCTTTTCAGCATTAAGTTCCAGAAAGTGCATGTGCAGCCTGGCGTGCCTCAGGGTGAGCTGTGGAGGGAAGGGGTGTATGGAAACCCTAGTGTCTGTGCTTCAATGTTGGGTCACGTGAATTGAGACATCAAATGCTTACAAAATAGTGATGATGGAATTCACAGGTCCTGGAGGACAAGGGTTAAGACAAAGACTTTGGAGTTGAGCAGATGTGGCTTGAGTTCTTGTTTTACCTTCCACAGTTGGTGGACCTTGGCCTCGGGTTGTCCCTCTGTAAAATGGGGCGGCAGTGGTACCCACACATAGGGTTGCTCGGAGCATGCTGTAAGCGTAGGGCCTGGTGCTGTCGCTATGGCGATTCACGTGCTCTTAAAAGGTACACTCTGTGTCACCTGTTAATTTCTGTAAATACAAATCAAGAAAATTCTAGGAAAATGGAAAAAAAAAAAAGAAAACAATGTACTTTTTTTTCTGAATACTGCCTCTGTGGTGGAGTGTCCATCAATCAGTAGTGTTTGGTATTGAGCATATCCGTGGTGTTACAGGTTTGGGCTAAAGAGGTTTCACACGTCTCTTTTTCTGACTGTTTTGGAGGTGATGAGGCACTGCAATGATCTTTCAGGACCTGAGGACTGGGATCCCGGGCGCAGGGGGTGAGTTTAAATGTCCCAGGGCAGTCTGGGAGATGCACGTTCCCTGGACATGTCCTCTTACTGACGCTCCCGACTCTCTTTCCAGTCTGGGGCAGTATGGGTTCTTGAGCAATTTCCTAGGCAACTTTTAACTTCTGTCCTTTAAACTCAGATGACTTAGTTACAAGAACAGCAAGCAGGCCCTAGCTGGGCTGGGCAGCATAGTGGATAGAGCATCCTCCCAACATGCTGGGGTCATGGGTTCGATTCCCAGTCAAGGCACGTACAAAAAGCAACCAGTGAGTGCACATCTAAGTGGAACAACTAAACAGAACAGTGAGTGGATGCTCCTCTCTTTCTCTCTCTCAAATCAGCGGGAACTAAGAAAAACAAAAACAAAACAACACAAGCACAAGGCGTCCCCAGGGCAGCTTTAATTCTCTTCTGTCAGCAGATGTAGCCTTGACCGGCTGACCACGGGCTCTGCCCAGCCCTCTGCTAGTTTGTCCCAGGGTCTCGCAGAGGGCGCGTGACCCCTGAGTTACGTGCTGCTCCGAGTGGTCATCAGTTTGCTTCCCGATCCTCCCTGCCGGCTGCTTTCGTTGCGCCGGCCGAAGCCACGGGGGTTGAAAAGTACACGCATCCTTCCCGAAGCCTCGTGGAACTTGTTTTCGTCCCGTTTCCTTTGCCTCATGGAGAGGAATGGCTTGCTCGGGCCATCAGGAAAGCCACTGTCCGTGGCCGAGGCCGAGGCCGAGTTTAGGTTTCGCTCTGAGTCCTGTGCGTAGGGCGGGGAGACGTCCCGCCGCTGGCGGACTAACCTGCATGGTCACCACCACACGCAGGTAAAGGCTGGAAGAAGGGAGAGCGTCCTTGTGTGGGCGCTTCCCGGCGTGGTCGGTTTCTTTTGAAGGGAGAGCTCTTTGGAAATGCAGGACAGAAGCCTTTGGTAAACTCCTTTAATCTGCTTACGAGTGACACAGATTTTTAGAGGCCGTACTTTTTTTTTCTTTTTTGCATATCAACGTGCATTTGGCACGCATGAGGCAGGGTTCCCCTTTGCTGGGAGCCGAGAGTCCCTGACTGCAGTGATAACAGACAGCTGGGTTCAAGGGTCGCAAACGCATGGAAGTATCGTGAAGCTTGCAGGGCAGAAGCAAGGAAGTTGCATGTCAGGAAGGACTCAGGCAAGACTGCACATCTGTCCCCTGTCCCTGGTGGTGTCAGAGCGAGTGGCTGAGGACACAGACCTGGATTCACTGCTCACCGTAGGATCGTGGGCAAGTGCTCGATTTATTTCCTTGATTCGTCCATCTTCTCATCTGGAAAACGGGACCATTGCTAAGAGCAAGTCCTGTTTGTAGGACTGGGTGGTGATTAAAGGAGCAGAGCTGGCCCCGGCTTGGTGCTCAGGGAGAAGGGAGGTGGAGGCCGGAGTGTGTTATGTGGGGCTCATGGGCTGGAGGTGGCTCTGGAACGGGTTGCCAGGGCCCTGGACCCTGGGGCCCCCCGTGGACTGCGGGCAGCGTTGTTGGGTGCCCGCCATCCAACATTGTGTCCCCTCCCACCCTGCAGGCCTGGCTATGGGCACAGCACTGGGGAGCTCAGGGCTGTCCTTGGGCAGACACACCCTTTGGGTAAGGACTTGAGTGGGGGGTGACCAGGGTCCTCTGCCACTGTATCTGCAGCCAGGGAACACGAGGGTGGACAGGGAAGTGGGTTTGCAGCCATTGGAAAGTCTGACTTTGCCCTTTCCGCTCTCGATGGAAACCCTGGGGAAGCTGAGTCACTGAGCGGAAGCTCCTGGGGTCGGAGGCTAAGAGCGTGGCTTCCCTGAATGGGCTGGGTGCCTGCCGAGGGGGTACCCTTACCAGGCTCCCCTCCTATGGGCAGTGGGCACTCCAGATGTATGCGGGAGGCAGGGCGGGAGGCCCTCCGCCTGCCATGAGCACTGGACAGGGAGTCTCAGTGGAGAGGTGGGAGTAGATGTGGAGACAGGGGAGTGACCATGTGAGATTTAAACACAGGTCGGGGAGACTGCAGAAGACAGGCCGGGAAATGTTGACAGACAGAAGTGCTGACCACAGTGGCTGCTTGCTCCCAGGGGAGTGGGCACCAATGTCTAGGGCAGGCTTCCCCAAACTACGGCCCACAGGCCACATGCGGCCCCCTGAGGCCATTTATCCGGCCCCCGCTGCACTTCCGGAAGGGGCACCTCTGTCATTGGTGGTCAGTGAGAGGAGCACTGTATGTGGCGGCCCTCCAACGGTCTGAGGGACAGTGAACTGGTCCCCTGTGTAAAAAGTTTGGGGACCCCTGGTCTAGGGTCTTCTCTATGCTGCTCTTGCTCTCTCTGTTCTTAAAAATTTATTAGGGTGATACTAGTTTACATAATTATACAGGTGTCAGGTGCCCAATTCTACAACACATGTCTGTACACTGTATGGTGTGTTCACCCCCTCAAGTCACGTCTCTGTCCATCACCGTTTACGCCCCCATTCCGTGCTGTTCTCACACACATTTTCTTGTCTAAATCTGCCAGCCACCCCCCAGAGTGAAGGTGTTATTCCCTTTTATTTTAAAGATAAGGAAATAGAAGTCAGAGACTCTCCGAAGGTAAAGGCCAGGGCTGCCCAGCCCCATAGCTGGTGTCTTTACCCGACCTTGCCCATGGACCTGGGTACAGGCAGCAGCCGTCGTGTGGGCATCTTGTGAAGAAAAAAAAAATTCTTGTATTTGTACACAGTACAAGTTAACTCTTGGTGTTTAAGTTTGCATTTTTGACCAATGCATAGATTGAATGGGCTTTCTTAATTTAAGTTTTAAAATTTGCAATCATTGTAAACTCACATGTAGTTGTCAAACAATGGAAATCCCGTGTACTGTGTGCTCAGTTTTCCCCAATAGTTACATCTTGCAAAACGATCACAGCAGAGAATGGACACCCATGCAATCAAGATACAGAGCAACGTCACCACAAGGGTACTCTCCTGTTGCCTTATGTACCACACTCACCTCCCTCCCACCCCACACCCCCTCCCACCCCACACCCCCTCCTACTCCACATCCCCCACCCCACACCCCCACTCCACACCCCCACTCTACACCCCCTCCCACCCCACACCCCAAACTCCACACCCCCATTCCACCCCCTCCCACCCCATACCCCCTTCTACCCCACACCCCCTCCCACCCCACACCCCCTCCCACCCCACACCCCCTCCTACTCCACACCCCCTCCTACTCCACATCCCCCACCCCACACCCCCTCCCACCCCACACCCCAAACTCCACACCCCCATTCCACCCCCTCCCACCCCACACTCCCTCCTACCCCACACCCCCTCCTACTCCACATCCCCCACTCCACACCCCCACTCTACACCCCCTCCCACCCCACACCCCAAACTCCACACCCCCATTCCACCCCCTCCCACCCCATACCCCCTCCCACCCCACACCCCCTCCCACCCCATACCCCCTTCTACCCCACACCCCCTCCCACCCCACACCCCCTCCCACCCCACACCCCAAACTCCACACCCCCATTCCACCCCCTCCCACCCCATACCCCCTCCCACCCCACACCCCCTCCCACCCCACACCCCCTCCCACCCCACACCCCAAACTCCACACCCCCATTCCACCCCCTCCCACCCCATACCCCCTCCCACCCCACACCCCCTTCTACCCCATACCCCCTCCCACCCCACAACTCCTACTCCACACCTCCCACTCCACACCCCCCACTCCGCACCCCCCAATCCGCACCCCCTCCCACCCCACACCCCCTTCCACCCCACACCCCCTCCCACCCCACACCTCCTACTCCACACCTCCCACTCCACACCCCCCACTCCACACCCCCCACTCCACACCCCCCACTCCGCACCCCCTCCCACTCCACACCCCCTCCCACACCCTTGGCAACCACTAATCTAGTCTTCATTTCTATAATGTTATCATTTCAAGAATATTATGTAAATGGCTTCATGCAATCATTAACCTTTGGTGGCTGGTTTTCTCACTCAGCATAATTTCTCTTTGATGCTGAGTAGGATCCCATGGTATGCTTGTAGCACGATTGGCTTAACCACTCACCTGTGGAAGGACAGCGAGGTTGGTTCCTGGCTTTGGCTGTTAGGAATAAAGCTGTTAGGAAGGTTTCTCAGTCTGGGTTTTGTGGGACTAAGTTTGCGTTTCTCTGGGATAAACCCAAGCAGTGCCCTTGCTGGGTCGGATGGTAGATGCTTGCGTGGGCTTTTGAAGGATGCATTTGGGGTGGAGAGGCAGGTGGACACTGGCTGGAAGCACAGGCCTAGGACCTGGTTTAAACACAGACTCTCCAGTCTATAAAATAGGGATGGTTGAGCCTATCATGTAGCTGATGTGTATAACGTACCTGGTACACGGTAGGTGTTCAGTCGGTAGAAGCTGCTCTTAATACAAGTGAAGAAGAAAGTCCGCCAGGCAGGGGCTGTGCCCCAGAAATGGCCTTGCCCCCTGTGGGCTCCGGAGCACCTCCTTTTTAGGTTGGGTGGAACTGTGTACCCAGTAGTCCGTTCCAAAGGTCAAACCCCTGACTTCCTGAGAAGTCCCTGGCCCCGTTTTTGGACTGGGTTCCAAGTCTCTTCAGGGACACCGACATTCCCCAGGGAACTTGGCCACACCAAGGATCAAAGGATTCCCAGAGAATTCCAGCTCGCGCCAGGCTCTGCTGGTCTGGATTCATGTCACGGGGTCTGAGAAATGTGCCCGGACCATTTCAGATGTTGCTCGATTGAGCCTAATTCCAGCCGTGTATTGAGCTCTTACTGTATTCGAGGCACTGTGTTAGGCATGGCAAAGGGTCAGACACAGCCACTATCACAGGTCAGAGCGGCCAACTCTGGCCCCTTGGGGACCCCCGCCCTGTGGCCACGTGAGAAAGTAAGGCTTCATTCAGTCCGGCATTCAGAGCTCTGGGTCTGATTCGAATCTTGCCTTTCCAGCTCCTTGTCCTGCTGCTGCTCTCTCTCCGTGTCCCCTTTGCTCCAGCCACCAGTTGCTCACTGTCCCCCTACACACCTGGGTGGGGCAGGCCGCCACGCTTTCCTCACACGCTTTCCTCTGCTCAGGCGTCTCTCGTTCCTCTTGAAATCTTGCCTATTTTCTTTTTAATCAGAAAGGTACCGTGGGCACTGGGTGACCTATTCCAATAGCACGTAAGGCCTCCTCCTGCCCCAGCGCCCCGGTCCCTTCCTGAGGCCTCCGTGGCCGTGGGACTGTGCTGTAACCCTCTCTTGCTGTGTTCACTAAAGAGTATCTTGGCGAGTGTTCACATTGATACTGTTAAAATGGACTCGTTAAAACTGTGGTGAAGCCTGACCAGGCGGTGGCGCAGTGAATAGAGCGTCGGACTGGGATGCAGAGGACCCAGGTTCGAGACCCCGAGGTCGCCAGCTTGAGCGTGGGCTCATCAGGTTTGAGCAAGAGCCCACCAGCTTGAACCCAAGGTCGCTGGCTCCAGCAAGGGGTTGCTCGGTCTGCTGTAGCCCCACGGTCAAGGCACATATGAGAAAGCAATCAATGAACAACTAAGGTGTTGCAACGCGCAATGAAAAACTAATGATTGATGCCTCTCATCTCTCTGCGTTCCTGCCTGTCTGTCCCTCTCTCTGACTCACTCTCTGTCTCTGTAAAAAGAAAAAGAAAAAGAAAAAAAAAAAAACTGTGGTGAAGGCGACATGGTATTCCTGGTCTGCTTACCACTCTGCTCCAGTGTCCTCTTCCCTGCCTGCTGGTGGTCCGTGCAGCACCTGCGGTCACAGCACTCTCTTTCCTGGACCCTGAGGACTGGGGTTGTCCTGGGCCTCCTCTTCTTCTTCCTGTGTCCGCCATGTTTGCTGACCTCCTAGGTCCCAGGCACTCCGGTATTCACCGCCCATTATGACCTCGGCGAGCCCTGGTGTCCTGTAGGGGCTCCAATGGGGACAGAGCATTGAGAGCCAGGACACCTCCATCTGGCTTTGTGCTTGGTGCCTGGCCGCTGCATCGGAGGGGCTAACCTGTTTCCATGGCAATAGATGTCCACAGCATCGTTCTTACTGGCCACCTACTGTTTCACCAGAGGGATGGGCTGTAAGATAGCCAGTTCCCACTTGATGGAACTAAGCTCTGAAAAAATTTTGATGGCATTTCCCTTTAAAACATTTGAGAGGACAGATGCTTGGGTGTTCATCGCTGAGAGAGCGTCGTGCCCCAGAGGCTCCCTTGTGAAATGAGTGGCAGTCGCTTCTGTTAATTGGGCATTTCCTCAGATGAGCTGGGCTCCATTTTCACGGAGACAGTGATCATCTGAGGCAGCCGTGGCCGTCCCCATTGCACAGAGAGGGAGACTGAGTCTCAGAAAGTAAGTGATTTGGCAAAAGTCACTCAGTACATTTCAAGAGCTGGGATTTCAGCCTGACAAGGCCGTGGTATAGTGGATGGAATGTCGGACTGGGATGCAGAGGACCCAGGTTCGAAACCCGGAGATCACTGGCTTAATTAAGCGTGGGATCATCAACATGACCTCATGGTTGCTGGCTTGAGCCCAGGTTGATGGCTTGAGCAAGGGGTCACTCACTCTGCTATAGCCTCCCCCTCCAGTCAAGGCACATATGAGAAAGCAATCAATGAACTAAGGTGCCGCAACTACAAGCTGATGCTTCTTATTTCTCTCCCTTCCTGTCTGTTTGTCCCTACCTGTCCCTCTCCCTGTCTCTCTCTGTCTCTGTCACAAAAACAAAACAAAGAAACTGGGATTCCAATCCAGTTGTGCTCGGTTGGGACCTGGGCTTCTAACCACCGAACCCTCCTGCTCCTTTAGAGAAGAAGGAAATGGCAGATGGGTAGGTCACCTCACTGCAGCCTCAGGCCCTTGGCTGGCGGCCCCAGACGGGAATCACAGCTGCACCTAGAAAGATGGCCACCGTCAGGCCTCGCCTTCACCACCAGAGCAACACAAAGGGTCCCTTTGAAGGGACAGCCCAAGAGCACCCGTCTGGGCACTCTCCCGCCTTGGCTTGCTCCTGAGCCAAGTGTCCAGGGCCTGGCGGGCACTTCTGGCTTGGCTGTCTGGCCAGAGCTCGGGTGAGTGGTCTGAAATTCCTTCCTTGAGCAGATCACCCTTGGTCAGAACATGTCGCTTCTGGGTCAGTGTGGTGTTGGGACGGCGCAGGGTCTCCTGGCGGAGCTGGGAGTTGGCAGACTCCTCTGGGCCCCCCACCCCACCCCACCCCACCCCACCCCAAGCAGTCAGCCCTTTGACAGTGTATTGATTTCCCTCCTCCCGTCCCTGCTTTTGCACTTTGGATGAACCTTGTTTTCGAAGAACAGGGGAAGGTAATTGTCCAGTGCTTGCCAGCTGGCCCATAATTGAACAATTTTAGTAACACCCACGGTAAACTCTAATCGAAGTAAACAGGAAAATATGATTTACAACCTGGACGGCAAGTAAATTCCAGGGCGAAATTCATTTTTACACAGAGCATCGGATTCTAAAAGCATTTTCCTGCACCAAGCAGTCTGTTTCTCGTGACCGCGTAGGAGTGGCCTTTCTGTGGAGCTATGGCTCCTGTCATCACTTTTTTTTTTTTTTTTACTTTTTTTTTCTGTAGTTTTCTGAAGCCAGAAACAGGGAGAGACAGTCAGACAGACTCCTGCATGCGCCCGACCGGGATCCACCCGGCACGCCCACCAGGGGCGAAGCTCTGCCCACCAGGGGGCGATGCTCTGCCCCTCCGGGGCATCGCTCTGTTGCGACCAGAGCCACTCTAGCGCCTGGGGCAGAAGCCAAGGAGCCATCCCCAGCGCCCGGGCCATCTTTGCTCCAGTGGAGCCTCGGCTGCGGGAGGGGAAGAGAGAGACAGAGAGGAAGGAGGGGGGGAGGGGTGGAGAAGCAGATGGGCGCTTCTCCTGTGTGCCCTGGCCGGGAATCAAACCCGGGACTTCTGCACGCCAGGCCGACACTCTACCACTGAGCCAACCGGCCAGGGCCTTCTTTTTACTTTTTGGTGGTGATCTGCAGGTTCCTGGTATCCCTGGGACCTTCTTTGAAGGTGTCAGCACAGAGGGGTGGGATGGGGAGTGGGGTCAGAAAAGTTCACTGCGAAGGGACTTTTCCAAACCTGACCGGGAGGCCACGCTCGTGGCATTGGGTGGGCGACGAGGGTGGGCCGGGGGAAGTGTGACAGTTTGTGCCAGAAGGTGACGTGAGGAGGGTCCCAGTGCTGCCCGGGGCTCAGAGTGCTGTGGGCTGGCCCTGCCTGGGCCGTGACTTGCTTTGCCTCCTTCTGGGGAAGGGGACAAAGCTACAGAGGCCCCTGGGGTTGCAGGGTTGCAAATGCGCCATTGTGGACGTGGGGTGCTCCCAAGGGTAGGCGTTAGGTGCCTTGGCATGGACCCTCCTGAGCTGCCCAGTCACTTCTGTCCACAGCTGGGGGGCAGAAGCCCGGGGCACCTTGCTGACTGTGGGTCCCCTGGTGCTAGTTGGCTGCCCGAGTGCCAACGACTGGGTCGGTACATGTGCGACCCCCCCCCCAGCCCCGGGCGGGCAGACACTGAAGCTGTCTGCAGAGCCAGCTCCGTGTAAGATGTCACACGACTTGATGACACTTGGGGGACCGCAGAGTGTGAGACCCTGAGAGAGGTCGTGAAGGTGTCAGGTGGCTGAACTGAGATGCGTTGTTGTGCCCATCAGGGTGTTGGCTCTAGGGACCCTCCGGGGCCGGCATGCTGGGAGGAGACTTTTGAGAAGGTGATGCTGGCCTTCGGGGAGCCAGCAGCGGGGAGGCGGGTCCGGCCCGGAGGGGAGTGGGCAGCTCTCTCGGGGCCCTGCCCTTCCCCAGGCCTGAACCCCTTTGCCTTCCTTTTATCTTCCCAGGGAGCTGACCATACTGGGCCATTTCCAGCCAGAGCCCCACCCCGAGTGTGAGCAGCCGATGGGGTGCTATGTCCGCTGACCTGGGTCACCTGGGAGGTACCCGGGAGATCGCCTCTGCCCAGGTCCGCCCAGCGGAAGATGGCTCGCGCCCACCCTGGGACAGAGCCCAGCTCCTGAGGTCCTTACCATGGTGATGATCCTGAGCAAGACCCTCGACAGCCAGGGCACCGACTCCGTCACCTGCAGGACCTTCAACCCAGAGCTGGTAAGGACCTAGTGGACTTGGTTTCTCCGATGACCTCTCTGAGGCCCGACGTCCAGCTGGGGCTGTGGACTGAGTGTGCAGGCCTAGCAGACTGAGTGCAGAGTGCCCGAGAGCAGAACTCTGCGGGACGTTGCCAGCCAGGGCGGGGGTTGGGGCGGAGGAACCCAGAGCCTGGCTAAACGCTGCGAGAAGGAAGTAGCCGGCCTGGACCGGAGTCTTCCAGGGAGCGGGGAGGGACAGCCGGCACCTTGTCAATAATACTATGCATGGTTCTGCTGCCCCTGCCAGACTGAGACCCACATTCCTTCTGGTCTCCACCCGATAAGGGGAGGTGGCATCCGCCCCGAGATAAGGCCATACCTCCAAAGGGCGGGGCAGGGCAAGAGTGGGTGCCCCAGGAGTGTCAGGAGTGGGAGACCTTAGAGAAGGAAGGCACAGGCTGGTGGCCAACACAGTGGGCCGTGGTGACAGCTGCCCTCTGCCAGAGTTGTCCTCTGAACAAATGGCCTGGTGGGCTGGGCCAGAGAGGAGGACAGGCTGGCTGTCGGAGGGAGATCAGAACAGCTTCCCATCTGAGCCTGCAGCCCGCCTCCTTGGGGTGAGCAGGGCTACCCCTCCCTGCAGGAGCAGCAGGGACAAGTCCCATTCGGGCGGAAACACTCCTGCAGAGGGGATGGGACCAACCTCTGGACTCCCTGCAGCATCTGTGGGCAGCGAGGGGCTCGCTGTCTGCGGGCACCCCTCCTGGCACAGCCCCTCACAGCCCTGCAGGATCTCCCACATGGGCACCCTCGTGGGCTCCCTCCAGGGCCACTCTCCCGCAGTCAGGCTGGGAGCAGGCAGGTGGGGCTCTGGCCCCCGCCGGAGCTTTTGAAAGCCACCGAGACCTGTGTCCACTCTGCAGGCCTTCAGAGCACCTTGGGTGTGTCAGACCCCGGGCTGGATGCATGGCACAAGGATGAGTCAGGGCTCTGCCCATGACACTGCCTTTCCGACTTGCGTTTGCTATCTATCTCAGCATCCTCACTGATGCCGGCCTCTCTCGCCAGGGTTCTTGTGGGAACTGGTCCCCTGCTTCTGGCTCCTTCATCCTCTTCCCCACCCAGCAGCCAGAGAGAACGCAAGTCAGATCTGTCCTTCCTCTGCTCAGAACCTTCCACTGGCTTCCCCTGTGGGCCGAGCAAACGCACAGCCCTTCCTAGGATGTGCGACCCCCGCGTACTCTGGCCCCCGTGATCGCTCTGCTCAGGCTGCACTGGCTCCTTGCTCAAGCATAAACCTGTCTCAGGGCCTTTGCACGCTTCCCGTGACCAGGAAGACTCCCCCATAGCTGCATCCTCCCTCCTTTCCTTTCTTCTCTGGCCAGTCAGCCTAAATTTTAATTCCACTACGCCCCCTCCCCCCACCCCAGGCACTGAATACACACATTCTGTCCCCTTTCCCTGTTTCTTTTCCCTCCTGGGCACTTTCTAACTTTGAGTCTCATGTATTAAATGACTCCTGCACCAGAATGCGGGCTTCCTGAAGGCAAGGTGTTTTGTCTCTTTTGCTTGTTGCTGAACACCTGATGCCTGAAACCGGGCCTGGCAGGTGGCGGGCACGCCGCGGACGTTTGGAGAGGGACAGAGCGTGCGTTCCCACGGCCGGCTCTGCTCAGCTTGCCGTGGTGTGAGTGTCTCCGGCTGCCGCTCCGCCTCACGGCTGAGGTTGCCCTGTTTTCCGTTGTTGGTGGGTGTTTTCCTGCCGAGTCTGAGTAGCTCTGACCAGAAAGGAACGGCCTTCTCTGGGGTGAAGGCCTTCTCGAGGTCCCAGGGGAGGATCCCTGCTCTATTGGCCTCAGCAGCCTCTGCTGAACTTGGTCTCACCTCAGGGTGGACCTGGCTGGGGTTGGCTGTGGGCCCGAGGTCAGCTGAGCCGCCCTTCAGATAGACGTGCCCTGAGCTCCTGCCAGGGGAGTGCGGCCTCCCCGCCTGAGCCGGGAGAGGGGGGCTCATCTTCTCTGGAAAGGAAAGGAGAGCAAGTTGAGGGAAGCAAACGGGTGGTAGAGAGGGGCTTTGCTGCGGCCACTCCCGCTGCGTGACGGGTCAGGGTCGTCTTTTCTTCCCCGACACCCTTTCCCCTTCTTGGAACGTCATCGGCTGCTCCAGCCAAGCCCGCAACCACCCAGCACAGAGCTTTGCGCCCCCCCCCCCCCGTCCTTCTCTTCCCTCCCGTTGACTCCCAGGTGTGCAGGTCAGTTGCAGGGGCGGCCACCTTTGGCGAGGGTCTCTCAGGGTCAGCGTGCCGGCGCGCCCCAGGTTGTCGGCCTCAGCGCAGGCCTGGCCCCAGTCCTGGCTGTGCAGCGCAAGCCGAGCAGAGGGCAGGCAGGGAGCGCGCTGCGTCCAGCAGCCCGGGAGGGGGAGCGTGGGCTGTGCCGGCTTGGAGAGTTCCCTTCCTGCCCTAGAGCCCTCTGCACCCTGTGGAGCAGCAGGGGTGCGTCTGCCTCTGCCCTGTTACACTGATAGGAAACTGCGGCTCCGCTCCAGAGCCCAGGGGACAGGGAAGGCTGGGGCGGGGCGGGGCCTGGGTCACACAGCTGTGAACCGGGTGCCAGGATGCAGCCTTCCCGCCCAGTCCCGTGTCTTTGCATCGGAGACCGGCATGCACGCCTCGGCCCTGCTCCTGAGGCTGCGGTCCCCCCAGCACTTCGCCGGGCCTCCTGGCGTCAGGCACTGACTAACCAACCAAGGAGAGCCCCCGAGTGGTGGTCTCAGCCTGGTGATGACATCCGCGAGACGGATGGGAGAGCGTGCCTGGAGTGGCCAGCGAGAGGGAGAGGAAGTTAGTAGGCCTTTGCTTCAGCTTCCTAAGCGGGTAACGTCGCCCTCACGTCTGTACCATCAAGATAATAACAGGAAAGATGGAGAAGCCGGCTTCTTTTGTTCTCTGATCAGACCAGGAAGGTCATAGTCGTGGACAGTTAAGGTTAAAAAGACAACAGCCCACCACGTTGAAACACCATGGCCCACTTTGGAATTATAGGAGCAGGTCCCAGAGGCACAGCAGAGAGGAGAGACAGCCTAACACTGCAGGTGACAGTCACCTGGGGGGCCTTGGAAACGCCGGGTGGGGAGGGGCCTGTAGGAGCCTCCTTTGGGGCCTGGCCAGCCCCCTCCCTGTCCTCCTCAGAGGCTGTTTAAAATGTTCTTGTTCCCCATTTTCTAAAAACCAAATGCTGGTGACAGTGTGACTGCCCCCACTGCCGGAGAGAGAGATGAAGGCAAACAGAAGCAACGAAGGACAAAGCGCTCACCATCTTGCCTTTGCCCTGGGAGAGGTGGCCAGGGCCCTGCCGTGCCCCAGGCAGGCTTGGCGCGCACGGAGGGCGGCGATGACCACGCGGTTCCCCTCTCCCCCACTCCGCCACTTTCCTCTGCCCAGTGGTGGGCTCTTCCTTCTCGTGTTCTAACATGAGCTGCTGCTGCTGGCAGGCCGCCCAGATGGGTGACCTCAGGGGACAGTGTTCCCCCAGCTCCTTCCTGCACGCCCACACTCAGGCCGGGCTGGGTCTCTCTCTGCAGAGTGACCCTCTTCCCTGGCCAGGCCCAGCCCCCTTCCCCCCCCCCACAAGTTTCCCAGCCCCCTCTGCAGTCTGGGGGCCAGAGGGCGCGGAGGCGCTCTGCTCGCTCGCTCCGGGACGGAGGGCGGTGTGTGCTCCAGGTGGTTCCCACGCAGCCACCACTCTGGTTTGGGGAGCGGGCCCTTTCTTCTGTGCTTGTCAGATCAGGAAGTCAAGGCTAAGCTTAGACTCGCTCAGTTGGAAGAATGACAGTGTCAGGCCTTGTGCCCAGCTGCCTGGGCTCCGAGGGTCTTCCTGTTCCCGGTGGCCCAGCATTGGCATCGGGCTCAGCAGCCCCTGCCAGGATCCCTGGCAGGCCACAGGCTGGCCTGAAGTTTGAACACAGGAGAGCAGGGTTCGAGGCAGTTCGATGCCTTTCCCCTGGGAGAGCAGGGACACCAAGGGGTCCTGTGCCTGAGCCCCCCCAGAGCCTGGGGAGCCCGGGCCCCCCATTGCGCCTCCGTTCCCATCTGTGAGAGCCTCCACCCAAGGGCGCTGCTCCTTTCTCGGCTTCCTTTCTCCTGGGACCTGCCTCCCTCCTGCTTTCCAGGGCCGTGGGCTCCACGTGTCCCCCTCACGTGCGTGAGTGTGAACGTGGCCGTGGGGCACTGGGGTTCCATGACGCTCACGGCATCGGGAGAAGGACAGAGTGACGTGAGTGCGCTTGTCCTCCTGCCAGCTGTCTGCAGGAGACGGGAAGGAGCGTGAAGTCGGGCAGAGATGAGCTCTGCCGGTTTCTGTCTGAGTTAGTTCCTCGTTCAAGAGAGACCTACGCTGTGTCTCGACTGAAGTCAGGGCGTGGCCAGAGACCTGGCTCAGTGTGATTGGCAGCCTTCGTCTTCCCCGTGGAGGATCTGACTCCAGAACCTGCTCTGAGGACCTAAGGAGTCGCACGGAGACCAGGCTCTGCCCTGAGGGTGGCTCGGGGACAGACGCTTCCCACTGGGAGAGCTCCCAGTGGGACCGGGCTCACTGCTCTGTGTCACTGTCACTGTCACTGTGGACACCGGCCAGGCCTGGTCGTGCACGTCTGTACGCACACCGCGTGTCCTGTGAAATGTCAGCGGGCGAGTCCCCCCAGGGCCCATGGGGTCTTGTCACCTGGTGACCGGCTCACCCTCCCCGCGGTGGGTGCAGAGGTTCCTGAGGGGTTAGAGGCCGGCTGCAGAGTGACACACGCCGGTGGGAATTCCATCACATCCTGGGTATACTGGGAATAAATCCGCTCTGGACAACCAGGAGCCCAGTGGGAACGTCGGCGTTGGGTCCCGGGAGCCTGCCGTGGTCAGGAAGGGCCAGGGCCCGACTCCCTGGGAAGCTGTCGGGTTGTGCCGTTCTGTCGTGCCCACCGCTGGCCCAGCCTCAGACAGGGCTCAGAAAGCCAGGTGGGGCCCCTGCTCCCATCTTTCTTTTCTTTAGCTGCCCCAACAGGAGGCCCAAAGCCCAGGGGGCGGTGGTCAGCCCATGACTCTTTCGGGCCTTCTAGTGGGCCTTAAAGTCGCCCCTCTCCTTCTTGTCAGTCAGCATTTCTTCGGGATTATGTTGATGGGCATTCTCTGCACACGCAACCCGGTTGAACTGACTTGACCTTCATAAAGAGGAAGAAGGGAAAAGAAAGAGGAAAACGCTGCATTTTGTAAAAAAAAGAAAAAGGACCTAAAAAACTCCAAAAAACTACACTGCACAATAAATATCCTTTTGGTTGAGCAGGATTAACTGAGAGCTCTTCCCTCGTGGTTCTGCAGACCTCTGCTCACACGTCACTGTGGCCCTTCCTCAAGTCGCTGAGCCATGGCTTACATCACCCGTAGCCACTTGAAGTTCGGCACGAAGTCGGCCAGGGCTCCTCTGGTGTCAGTAACAGCCGGAGATGTCGGCTGCCTTGCACCAGAAGAGAGTTCACTAGCGTTCTGGGAGAGAGCCGCAGGGCTGCAGAAGGGCTGGAGAGCAAAGCCACAGCGAGGGCAGGGACGGTGCAGCTCAGAGGTGCCCCTGGCAGGTGGCGGGTGTTCCGACCGGGTGAACCGGCCCCAGCACCCGCTTGGTCCAGTAGTCAGAACCCCAGAGCCAGTGGGGAGTGTCTGGTCATCTACACTCATGTCCTGTGCCCACCCTATGCCACAGGAGGTCGAGGCACCGTCCTGCCTTGATCTGTGCAGCGAGGGAGGGGAGGAGCCCTCGTGCAGAACTGGGGTGCTGTTAGCAGAAGAAACGGACTGCACAGCTAGTCCGTGCAGTGTCACGTGCTCGATGAGGGGACCAGGAGTGGGGCTCCCCTAGAACAGGGGAGCTGGGGAAGGGGTTCCTTCAAGTTGTCGAATCTCAGTGTTCGCTGTCACTGGCCCTTCCTGCCCTTGGGGGCAGAGTCAGGGGTCGCATGAGGAGCCCGGGCCGACCTGGGAGATGGCTCTGCAGCAAATGCAGACACATCCTTGCTGAGCAGATGAGACAAGGAGCGAGTGAAGGCCCAGGGAGCCCCTGAGTGCCGGCCCAGCAGCTCTGGCCCCCACGCACGTGCCCACATTCCCCGGGAGGGCCCCGAGGTGCCCCTCTGCCTGGAACACAGCTGAGTGGCAGGGGAAGGCCAGTGAGTAGGAATGTGACGGCGGCCAGGTCACCGTTTGCTTCTTGCTGTTGTCTGTGGACCCTGAGCCCTCCTCAGCGGCCCCTGCGCCCCAGTGCAGCCCACAGGCCGCTGCGGGCTTCTCGGCCTCTCTTCTGCTTTCCCCAGCCCGATCTTGGCTTGTGCTCCTGGGGGCCCTCAGCCTGGGAAGGTTTGCCCCCCACGCCACCAAGGCGGGGGTGGGGTGGGGCTGAGTTTCCCTACTGGGGGTTTGCTCTGTGCCAGGATGGTCCTGTGGTGTTGGAGCTGTCTCCTCTGGCTGGCAGTGCCCGGGGCATTGGCCAAGCCCAGCTTCTCCCTGTCTGAACCCTGCAGGGCTCTTGAGTTTGTCACCTGCTCTCCATTCAGTGACTGTGGTGTGAGCTTTCAGTGAGCATCCTGCTGTGTCACCTGAGCTGGGGGGGTGGGAGGCAGACAGAGGCGACTCTGCCCGATGGCTGTACGCGGGGTGGCGAAGTCACTGGAGTCCGGGGCGGTGACCAGTCTTGAGGCTATGAGAGGGGTTCTAAGTGGAGGAGGGGGCACTGGGGGACTGCCTGTCCCATTTCACTCCTTGTAAGCTCCCCCTGGTCTTTTAGCACCAGCTCTAGTGTCACCCCCAGGAAGCTAGCCTGGACCCCCAGCACCGACAGTCTGGGTCACCTCTCCTCCAGTCCCCGCTCTCTCTGTAGCGTCATGGTTTGCCTGTGGGACTGTGACTTCCATGAAATATGAGCTTCCTGTGGGCCAAGGCGGGCATCCTTTACCTCTGTGCCCTGGCTGGTCAGGGTGGGCCCTTAGTAACCTGATTGGATGACCGCATATCTGACTGAGGGCAAAGGTCCCTGAATGGGGGCAGCTGGGGACGGGTGGGGAGCTGGTGCCAGGTGCCTGCCACCCCCATTATCTGGGTGGGCCAGGTGTGCCTAGTTGGCTCCACCCTCATCCTTCCAGGCCTTAAAAGAGCCAGTGCCTGGGTTCCCCTTGGAAATCAGAGCCCTACACAGAGGCTGCAGAGCTGAGAGCGTTTATCACAGTCACATGATCAACCCTCAGCACAGCCTGCACCTCCATAATTACTAGTACAGATTTGTGGATGAGTGGACGAATGAATGAACTTGGGAATACTCGACCAGACCCTTCTCTCTGCAGCCATGATAGGCCCAGTCTCCTCCTCCCTGGAGGTCAGAACGGCCTCCTGACTTGGGTCTGTACCAGCTCAAGGAACCCCGGGATGTTCCCACCTCAGGGTTCCGTGTCACCGCCGAGCACGTGCCCAGACTGGGCCCCTGCTAGGCCTCACGGGCCTGCTCTTCTGCCGATGGCCACAGCATGCTGCTGGGGCTGGGCGCGGGGCTGGGGAAGACGCAGAGGCCCCCAGAGAGGCCCCCGGTGGGAAGGGAGGCCGTTGTGGGAACATGAGGCCAGGCAGCCCAGAAGCCACCGCTGTCTGTTGAGAGCAGTGACAACCTTTGAGTTTCCGTTTCAGTTCAGAGAGGACGCCCGGGGGCGGCAGAGGGTTTGTGCCCTTTGGGTGAGGTCCTTCCTGCCACTGTGAGAGGTCGCCTCCCCCCCCAGCCTGGGCTGTGGGGAGGCCTCGCTTCGGCCCAGCTTGGTGAACTGTGCCCCTCACACCTCCTCCCACTCCCTCCTCCGCAGCACTCCCGTGGAAAAGTCCCCAGTGTCAGAAGTCATGGGGCTTTCTTGCGGGTTTTTGAAGCCCATTAACTAGAAGGACTCCATAACTCACTAGGGTTTCGGAACAAGAGTGGCGGGCCTCATTCCGGGCAGCTCTGGTCTCTCTGGGACGGCTTCTCTCTCCTTTTGCTAATCCGACGTCGGCCAAAGGCAGTGGCCCCTTTAATTGTGACTTTTAGCAAGGAAGGGATCAGTGCAGGGTCATGTGCAGACGTGCTTCTTATGACTCGAAGAGTGAATAGCTTTTCTGGTTGTTTTCAGCACACGCCAGAGAAGATGAGTCACGGACCGACACTGTTCTCTTGTGGAGTTATGGGTGAGTAACCAAGGCGGCTGGGGCCGTCCTTCCCTAGGCCTCCCCCCAGGGCCCGAGTCCTCCAGGTGAGACCCTGAAGCACTCTCAGGACACAGGCACGCAGAGCAGCTGTGGGGACTCTCTTTCTGTGCCTTCTCTTGTCACTGTTTTGGTCCTAGCGGTGCGGGGGGTTGCTGGGTCAGGGGCCCGTGTGCGATTGACAGATGTAATTCCAGCCACAACGCTGAGCGTTTCTGTCTGGTTATTAAAGTAACCACATCCATTTGTCGAATTCAGAAAATGCAGCGTAGTGTATAGTGTAAGATAAAGACTTCCCATAGCGCCCCCCACCCCCCTACCCAGTGATAACTACCGTTACGTGTTAGTGTGTTTTTCATTATGTTCTTTGCATTTCCCCCCCTAGCCAAGTCTATGACGAACATATGGTGACATAAAACGATACACCAAAAAATATATATATATGTATATATTTCTTAATGCTTTCCTCAGTAATGTTTGACATCATTGCCCCCCAGCATTAACATTGTCCATTCTATGCATTTTAATGAGTTGGTGGTAGCACATTGTGTGGATTTATCAACACGTGTTTAATGATTGAACTGTTCCTCGGTTGTTGGGTGGAAAGGTGTTTTGTTTGCTGTTGTTATGAACAGTGACTAAGTGAGCTTTGTCTGCCTCTTGGATTATTCCTCAGGGCAGTTCCCTTCCTACTGCGACATGCTGCTTATCCGGAAAGGGTGCCTGGGTCCCCTGTTCTCACGCAGGTGTGCATGAGTACTGTTCTTGCCAGGGGGCCGGAAAGGTGACCGTATTGACTGTTGATTTCTCCTGCTCCAGATGATTGAGCCCCGTTTCTCCTCTTCCCTGCTGGTGGGGACACCTTGACAATGAGTGTCTGTCTGCCTTGAGGCAGCACCTGAGGCAGGGGTCCCCAAACTATGGCCACATGCGGCCCCTTGAGGCCATTTATCCAGCCCCTGCCACACTTCTGGAAGGGGCATCTTTTTTTTTTTCCGTACTTTTCTGAAGCTGGAAATGGGGAGACAGACAGACTCCCGCATGCGCCCGACCGGAATCCACCTGGCACGCACACCAGGGGGCGATGCTCTGCCCTTCTGGGGCATTGCTCTGTCGCGACCAGAGCCACTCTAGCGCCTGGGGCAGAGGCCAAGGAGCCATCCCCAGCACCCGGGCCATCTTTGCTCCAATGGAGCTTCGGCTGCGGGAGGGGAAGAGAGAGACAGAGAGGAAGGAGAGGGGGAGGGGTGGAGAAGCAGATGGGCGCCTATCCTGTGTGCCCTGGCCAGGAATCGAACCTGGGACTCCTGCACACCAGGCCGACGCTCTACCACTGAGCCAACCGGCCAGGGCTGGGGCACCTCTCTTATTGGTGGTCAGTGAGAGGAGCATAGTTCTCATTGAAATACTGGTCAGTTTGTTGATTTAAATTTACTTGTTCTTTATTTTAAATATTGTATTTGTTCCTGTTTTGTTTTTTTACTTTAAAATAAGATATGTGCAGTGTGCATAGGGATTTGTTCATAGTTTTTTTATAGTCTGGCCCTCCAACGGTCTGAGGGACAGTGAACTGGCCCCCTGTGTAAAAAGTTTGGGGACCCCTGACCTGAGGCTTCCACCTCAGCTCACTGCCGCAGGCTTTCAGGTTTCAAGTGTGTCTTTGCGGGATCCCAACAAGCCTCCTGGCCTCTTTCTCAGCCTCTCCCTCGGGGCACAGTGTACCTGCTTCTTCAGACTCGATTCCCGAGGGCGGGATGATGATGGTGGGGGCCCTGTCGCCATGAGTGGGGTGCCAGGCCACGCCCCTTCCCCGAGGGAACGGCAGCTGCAGGCGCTCTCCTTTCACATGTGGGGGACCAGGGCCTGGCAGGGTGAGCCCCAGGTGCCTTGGTGGGCAGAGTTGGACCCGGGACGGGGGAGAAGGAAGATTGTTTTCATCTCGGTCGCGAGCCACCACTTGGAGGAGGAGCCCAGGCATTGGTCTCGGTGCTGCCACTAGGGGAAATGGAAGCTGGGAGCTCACCTGGCCTTGGTTTACCTGTGGGACACCCTTCTGAGGTCTGTCCCCACACGGGGCTTGATTGAACACCTCACTTGTGGTTGACAGCTTTCAGCAAACCCTCAGCGATCCCGCCACGTGGCCCAGAAGCCTGCTTCACCTGGGCCGGGCTCACCGTGGAGCTATAGTTGAGCCGGCTTCTTCCTTCACGGCCAGGGGGGAGAGAGGTTCCTGGCCCAGCCCGGCCTGGACTTTAGCTCTGAACCGGGTCAGACTAGTAAACTGGGGCGTGGAGAGGTTGGTCTTTATCTCCAGGCATTCCTGACCTTTGCACAGAACGTGTCCTATAACAAGGTGGCACTCCTGTGGGCTTGTGATGGGCAGTGTTGGCTCCGAACTGCTTACCATTCTCAGCCTCCTTTTGCTCGTCCGTGAAATGGGTGTCCTGAGAGCACTGGCCTGTGGGCTTGCCAGAGACTGTGAGATGGTGTTTGTAAGCACGAGCAGTCTGTGAGTGACAGCTGATGAGGGGCTAAGACCTGATGTGAGCACCCCGCCCCCTGCCACGCCCAAACAGAGGGACCACTTCGGTTTTCTTGCAGAGGGGCTGTAGGTGAGCCAGTTGCTCTTTGTGGGGGAAGTCCCTCAGGCCCAGGGACCAAGGAAGAGGCCCTGAGGACAGTCACATGGAGAGAGGCTCTCCTTCTAGACTGCCCAGCGGGGCCTGTCTGAGCTTGTGGAGGCCTCTCTCCGGCCCAGGGCCTCCAGGAAGGCCTGAGCCACGGCTTCTGCAGCCTCTTGTTTGCAGAGTAGCTCCCGAGGGTCTGTCACTCACGGGCCCTGTTTTGCTCCTGCTCTGCAGCCTGGCTCCAGGGCACTGCCAGGCTCCCGAGGGGCAGCTGAGGGCAGCGAGGCTGGCAGGCGTCGGTGGGGTTCCCTTGCCTTTTTCCTCAGTGTCTCTCTCTCCCTCCCACGTGCTGATCTTTCTGTTGCTCAGCCCCTCCTTGGTTCAAGAAGCCTGACCCATCTGACAGCACACATTCCGAGGCTTTGTGTTCATTTCAGTGGTTTGTCCTAGTAGGTAGTTATCGAGTGGCTGCTACCAGTCAGGCGCTTGGCGCAGGGAGAGAGCAAAGCAGCCCTCAGGGCTGTGGGCAGATCGGCCCATCTTCCTGAGCCTGGGTCTCCTCATCTTGCGGATTGCAGGTGTTTGTAGGGTTCAAAGAGCCAGCAGCCCACAGGAGGTCTTGGCTCAGTCCTCCCCGCCTCTTTTTTCCGGCCCTTGCGGAGGTGGGAATGTCAGCAGTCCTGGGCCTGTGTGCTGGTGGACACTCAGGTGACCGCTCTTGCCCATCTTCCCTGTGATGGAGGAGTTTTGGCCTCACTCTGCGCCGCCAGCCAGGAAGGCATCCCAGGGAGTGAGATTTCGTCTTAGGCGTGCCTCCTTCCCAACAGCAGGGAGGAGAACTCCCCGTGGGTCCAGCCAGACTTTTCAAGAGGATTTTAGGCTCTCCCAGGGCTGGACAATGCTCAGCAAAGATAAAATGTCACATTATTTTAATCAGCACACCCCCTGCCTGTCTCCTGGAGATAAAGAACTCGTGTTCTGGCCCCGATCAGTGGAAGTCTCCCATGAGAGCTGGGGACAGCCTGGCCCTGGGACTTGATCACCCCCCCCCCCCCCCCGTAGCCCCCACGCAGGGTCCTAGCTGGAAGCCAGTACAAGTTCGAGTTTTATAAATGTTCTTAAGAGAATCCAGGCAGGCACGTCTGGGTGGGGAGGAGGGCCTGTTTGCTTCCTCTTGAAAAGCCGTCCTTCCCAGTGCCCTTCCCAGTGGCCCGGCCTCCTCCGCGCCCACTTAGATAAAGTGCCTGACTAATACCGTCCAGTGCTCACAACCTTGTGTTTTTTGAGTTTTTTAGTACGTACTTCACTCTTTGTTTTTGTGCATTTGATAACAGGCCCCTCCCCATCTTTGTGTCCCCACCCCCACCCCCCAAATTTTGGGAACTTGATACAAAAAAGTGGTTTTGTGCTTTTGCAGAGTGAGTGGCGGAGAGAACAAAGATGGGCGAGGTGCCGGTGGGGGAGGCGGAGGCGGCGCGGAGCCCAGGGCCTGTCACTGCCGCCGCGGGGGCTCCTGCCAGCAGAGACCGGGTTTGGCCTCTTGGTTCCCTTGGTCACCTCCCAGACCGTCCTCAGCGCACACCTTCTGGGCAGAGCCGGGGTCACCTCTGCGGACGGCCCTTGTGGGGAGGAGCTGTGTGCATGGCCGGTTCTGGTGTTTTTGACACAGGAAAGCTTGGTCAGGTGGCAGCTTCGTGGGGGTGGCCCAACCACAGGTCAGCAGGCCCAGCAGGCGGGCCAGCCCCTGCGGCTGGCCAAGGTGTCTGGTGGAAGCAGGAGGGCTTGGCCGCGCCCGGGAGGAGCACTCTGCAAGGAGAGGCTGGGACTGCCAGGAACCCTCAGTGCCTGGCCCCCTCCGGGTCCCCCAGCATTTGTGTTAGGGAATGCCTCTTCCCGTTGACCCAGGGCACACGGGACAGGCTGAATCTTTTTTGGTGAAGACAGATTAAGGTGGGATGAGAGCGGGCTCCGTCTGCCACCCTGGGTTAATTGCACCCATTAAGCGAGTTCTGATCTGCAGGGACAGTGGACACCACACATTTCATTTCCCTGACCTCTCGGGTGAGGAGAAGACCTGGAAATCAAACAATACGTGAGAAAGTGAATACTAGGCCAATTATTGCCAAAAAAAAAAAAACCAAACAAAAAAACAACCCACAAAAAGTGAAAAGCGCACCGCTAGGAAGAGTGATGCAAATATGAGTCAATGGACTGAGAACAAAACAATTCATATGCTTAAAAAAAAATTGGATGGAAACCCATAATTACTTGAGGAGTTATGGTAATAAATTATTTATTAATGTAAATTATTTCACAGGCAAAGAACATAGAGGAAACTTGAGCAGAAGGGTCATACATTATGCATAAAAAGGAATTGTAAAAATATTACAGTGGCCCTACTCGTGCCGTGCGGTTCCGGTCCGTCAGCATTTTAATTATGAGCCCTTACTGTCCGTGTGTAATTACCTGACTGTTAAAGTCTACTCGTAGTACATAAAAGGGGTGTTCCCGGGGGCGCTCTCTGCATTAATGTAATGTCTGCAGGGTGAACCAGTCGGCCGCTTGGAGCCGCGCAGAATGCAAAGATTCCGCTTTGAGATCTGGGAGCTTTTGGCTTTTTAATTCTCTGCCGCTGCTGCTCCTTGTTGAAAGTGGAAAAGGATTGCAACCTTGTATGAAAAAGCTGGCCCTCAGAGGCTGAGCATTTTAGATATTTACTTATTTATTTATTTTTAATGTTTAAAATATTTTTTTAAGTTTTTAAGCGAGAGGAGGGGAGATGGAGAGATAGACTCCCATATGCACCAGGATCCACTCAGCAACCCTGTCTGGGGCCGATGCTCGCAACTGAGCCAGCTGTTTTTAGTCCTTGAGGCACAGGCTTCATGGAGCCATCCTCAGCGCCCAGGGCCAATGTGCTTGAACCAGCTGAGCCATGGCTGCGGGAGGAGAAGAGAGAGGGAGAGAGAGAGAGGAAAGAAGGGAGGGGAAGAAAAGCAGATGGTCACCTCTCCTGTGTGCCCTAACCAGGAATTGAGTCCAGGACATCCACACACTGGGGTAACACTGTACCACTGAGCCAACCGGCCATGGCCTAGATTTTTTTAAAATTATTTTTATTTATTCATTTTTAGAGAAGAGAGACAGAGAGGAGAAAGAGAGAGAGAGAGAGAGAGAGAGAGAGAGAGAGAGAGAGAGGGAGAAGGGGGGAGGAGCAGGAAGCATCAACTCTCATATGTGCCTTGACCGGGCAAGCCAGGGTTTTGAACCAGTGACCTCAGTGTTCCAGGTCAATGCTTTATCCACTGCGCCACCACAGGCCAGGCTAGATCTTTTTTTTTAGGTCAAACAAATGACTGAAGCAAAATAAGCAGCAGTAACAAAACCAGAGTTCCTTGAGCCCAGGTTCTGGTTTCTGACATTTTTTTCCATTTCTTAGAAATCGCTGTTTAAATATGATTATTGGATCAGAGCCTCCTATAAGAAACTGATTATTAACCAAAATAGGCTCCAGTGACCCCTGTTTTCATTTTTTAAAAAGATTTTATTTATTGATTTTAGTGAGAGAAGAAAGAGAGAAATGGTGTGTGTGTGTGGGAGGGGGAGGCACATCAACCCTCAACAGCTGCTTCTCATATGTTCTTTGTCCTGGCACCCACTGTCTTGAACCGGCGACCTCGGCACTCCAGGTTGATGCCCCATCCACTGCGCCACCACAGGTCAGGCCCTGTTTTCATGTCTGCACATGTATGGTTTTTAAAGCTTGCCTTTTTATTTTTATGTATTGTTGTGCTTGTGATTTTTTCAACCTAAGATAGTTTAAGGTTTAGTTTAAGTTTCACCCATACAAAGTGCTTTAAGGTTTTTTCTCGTACCATGTATGGGCTTCTGACAGCGTTTCCGGACTAAAGTACAGAATAGAAGTACAGTGTGTCCATAAAG
The DNA here is from genome assembly GCF_036850995.1 of Saccopteryx leptura. Classification (NCBI taxonomy): domain Eukaryota; kingdom Metazoa; phylum Chordata; class Mammalia; order Chiroptera; family Emballonuridae; genus Saccopteryx; species Saccopteryx leptura. The sequence goes on from NC_089515.1 coordinate 6,806,426, forward strand.
TCATGGTGCACTTTTGACCAGTCACAGGAAAATAACAAAAGACAATAGAAATGTGAAATCTGCACCAAATAAAAGGAAAACTCTCCCAGTTTCATACCTATTCAGTGCAGTTCGATGTGGGCTCACGCACAGATTTTTTAGGGCTCCTTTGGTAGCTATCCCATATAGCCTCTACAGACTCATCACTGATGGCCTACCAGAACGGGGTTTCTCCACCAAACTGCTGGTTTCCTTCAACTGCTTATCCCACCCAGTAATATTATTCCTATGTGGTGGCGCTTCGTTATAAAAGCGCCGATATTCATGTTGCATTTTGGTCACGGATTCGAATTTAGCGAGCCACAGAACACACTGAACTTTCCTCTGTACCGTCCACATCTCGACTGGCATGGTCGTGGGCTGCTCCGCTGTATACACGGTGTTATGTCATCATCTGTGCATGCGCACATGCTGCCACATCATCCTACAGAAACTGGGAGGGTTTTCCTTTTATTTGGTGCAGATTTCACATTTCTATCGTCTTTTGTTGCTTTCCTGTGACCGGTCAAAAGTGCACCATGACTTTATGGACACACTGTAGGTGCGAAGTGTAGCTGGCCCATGCTAGCTGTTTACGGTGACAAGTGAGGAGGGGGCCTCCCGGCTGCCGTCTCACTCAGCCTGGCCTGACTCGGGGTGGGGAGGGGGCCACGCTGGTGCCAGAGGACAGGCCATGGCAGCCGCCAGACTGGGTCTGGGTGCCTCCTGCCATGGTGCGTGGCCAGTTTGCCTTCCACGTGGAAAGGTGGCCGCGTTGGGAGGCAGCCTGGCCCACCTGCGGCTGCACAGCCTTGGGATGGCCGACTCCGCCCCTGGCTGGCTGTGTGTTGACAGGCTGGACGTGATGGGGTTCTGGACCTCGGCTTCCCCACCAGTAAGATGGGGTGTGCTGTGATGCCCCCGTGATGCATCCTGGGGAATGCACATGTTCACGTTCTCTCCCAGCTTCAGCCAGGGCTGCAGGGCTGTCTAAGCGGTTAGGGTGCATTGATCGACAGTTTCCTGCTGGCTCTGTGTGCCGGTCTGGAAGCGCACCGTAAGCCGCTGCCCGCTCCGTGGTCTGTGCGGACACACAACCAGATGGAAGCCCAGAGCAGGGAGGGTGGGGGGTGAGTAGAAGTTACCTTTCTGTCCCTTTAGAGTTTTTGTTGTCATTGTAAATGCAAGCTTTTCCCTGAATATTTCTAAATGGCCCTAGAGGTCAGGAAGGGGGGGTGTGTGGAGAGGAGGTTGGTCAGAGCTGAAAGAGCTGCCACTGGGCCCTGGTCCACCCTGCCTTGTATACTCTGTCACTGGACCCTGGGCCGCCCTGCCTTGTATACTCTGTCACTGGGCCCTGGGCCGCCCTGCCTTGTATACTCTGTCACTGGACCCTGGGCCGCCCTGCCTTGTATACTCTGTCACTGGACCCTGGGCCGCCCTGCCTTGTATACTCTGTCACTGGACCCTGGGCCGCCCTGCCTTGTATACTCTGTCACTGGACCCTGGGCCGCCCTGCCTTGTATACTCTGTCACTGGACCCTGGGCCGCCCTGCCTTGTATACTCTGTCACTGGACCCTGGTCCACCCTGCCTTGTATACTCTGTCACTGGACCCTGGGCCGCCCTGCCTTGTATACTCTGTCACTGGACCCTGGGCCGCCCTGCCTTGTATACTCTGTCACTGGACCCTGGGCCGCCCTGCCTTGTATACTCTGTCACTGGACCCTGGGCCGCCCTGCCTTGTATACTCTGTCACTGGACCCTGGGCCGCCCTGCCTTGTATACTCTGTCACTGGACCCTGGGCCGCCCTGCCTTGTATACTCTGTCACTGGACCCTGGGCCGCCCTGCCTTGTATACTCTGTCACTGGACCCTGGGCCGCCCTGCCTTGTATACTCTGTCACTGGACCCTGGGCCACCCTGCCTTGTATACTCTGTCACTGGACCCTGGGCCACCCTGCCTTGTATACTCTGTCACTGGACCCTGGTCCACCCTGCCTTGTATACTCTGTCACTGGGCCCTGGTCCACCCTGCCTTGTATGCAGGTGGGGATACTGAGGCTCACGCTCTCAACATCCAGCTTTTTCCCCACTCCTCTATGCTGTCTGTTTGGGATGTCACTGGGGCCTCCCTTTGCAAGAGCAAAGACTTCCCGGAAGCAGTGGCAGCTGCCATGGGCCGCCGTCACCCTGCTGGTAAGGGGCCAGTCCCTGTAACCACTGTGAACCTACACACCTCTCAGGCCTCTCCTAGACCCCAAGCTAGCCTTTTTGCCTCCCTTGATGGGGCTCGAGGACAGTTATCTGCAGCCATTCTAGCCCCTGCTCCCGTGCCCTGGCCGAGAGCTTGGCGTCCTGCATTGCTGTCCCAGAACCACAGGTGCAGCTGACAGGTCATGATTCGTTACAGGTGAGAAGCCACTCCCAGAGGCTGAGGCCTACACAGCAAAGCCTCCCTTCCCGACGCAGCTCTGATTGGAGTCTCCATCCTGGTGACACAGGAAAGAGGCGCTCCCGGGGGCCAGGGGCTCAAGAGTTCATTTAAAAATAGAGGGCACCAAAGTGGGCCAGCTCAAGTCATGACCCTGCATGTTTTTTCCCCCCCGAGGTTCTTTTTATCTAAAGACAGGTTAGAAGTGCTGCCTTCAGAAAGATACCTCAGGTCCCTCGAGTTTCCATTGAAAGGGTTGGTGAGCTTCTACCCCCCAAGATCAAGCGTGGAGTTCTCGTAGCCCTGAGGCCAGGTTAGCACGACCCAGCCCGCAGGGCAGGGGAGCCAGACTCAGCGTCAGCACAGGCAGACAGGTGTGAAGTCCAAGGATGAGTCAGCCGGTCCTGATTGGATGGTAGCAGGCCTGGGAGGCTGCAGGCGTCTTGGTTCTGTGCTTCAGGTGCTTAACCTTTTCTGGAAACCACATTCTGCTGTGGTTATGTCACTGCGAGGCAGCCTCTTGGCTTCCGCTCGGAGAGATCCAGGGTCGTCGGCCTCCTGACTTTTGAATGTCAGGTTGGCAATCCCCTGAGACTACAGGCCCCTGGGAGTTAGTTTCCCTGCAAGTGGAAGGGCAGGAATGGGAACAAGAACATTTGGGTGGAAGGCTATTAGTGTTTCTCTGAGTGTTCCTTCTCAGTTCTAGACATGTGCCCCCAGCAGCCTCTGCCTTCCTTAGTCAGGGGGTGGGTCTCAGGGCCAAACCCGTGTGAGAACAGCTAGAGACGGACCTGACTTATTGTCCCCATGTGTGTGGGCAGAAGCTTCTCCTGCGCCTCCCAAGCTAGTGGACGTCGTCCCAGAAACTTCAGGCTCAGTCACGGAGTCACAGCTTTGAGCGACACCGTGGAGGTCACCCAGGAGTCACCCAGTGAGGAGACTGGTTGGTTAGTGCGCTTCCTTGTGTTTTTGCATAGCTGTCCGTCCTGTATAGAGACCAAGCCCTGTGCGTGTTGACTCACACAAACACTCCCCTGTGTATCTCCCATTTGTGAGGATGGGCTCAGCAGGGAACTGGAGATACTTCTGATGCTCCTGACAGGTAAGTGACAAGTGTAGGGGCCTGCACCCTCAGCCTGTGAGCCACATCACAGCACGCCGTGCCCGGGAGCCACATCACACCGAGCCGGTGCCCGGGAGCAACGTCACGTCCGAGCCCGTGCCCGGGAGCCACGTGATGCTGAGCCCGGGAGCCACATCACACCGAGCCCGTGCCCGGGAGCCACGTCACACCGAGCCCATGCCCAGGAGCCACGTGATGCCGAGCTCATGCCCGGGAGCCACGTCACACCGAGCCGGCACCCAGGAGCCACGTCACGTCGAGCCAGTGCCCGGGAGCCACGTCACGCCGAGCTCGTGCCCCATGGGCCACGTCACACTGAGCCCGGGAGCCACGTCACGATGAGCCTGCGCCCGTGAGCCACGTCACGCCAAAGCTCGTGCCCCGTGGGCCACGTCACTCTAAGCCCGGGAGCCACGTCATGTCGAGCTCGTGCCCCGTGGGCCACATCACGCCGAGCCTGCATCTGCTGGAGGCTGCACAAACCTCTCTGGGGAGCCACACGTGTCTCGGAGAAGTCGGGAGGCCTCACACGCTTCCTCTTCACACAAAGTGTCGGCATCTCACGCCCTTTGCGGTGACTCCCCGTCCAGGACATGATGTGCTACTAGGGGTCCCCACCCCCTTCTGTGAAAAAGGGACCTCCTGGTCCTTGAAGGGTAATATTATTTCTCTCCATAGCTCTACACTGTTATTGGCCCAAAATGAAACAAAACACCGAAACATCAGCTTGCAGTGATATTCTAAATCAAAATTTATAGGGACAGGGAGCACCGGCCCCCTGGAAGCTGCTGGGGTGTGGGTCGCTGGGGGCCCCGCCTGGTTGACGGCTCAGGGTGGTGTTCTACAGATCAGGCCCTGGGGCGCTCATGGTCTCAAGCAGCTGTTCTTAATTTTTCAGTAGAACAACTTGGGCAATTTCATAAAATGCCGATTCCTACCCCCAGAGATTCTGTTTGCCAAGTCAGGAACTGAGTCTCGGAACTGCATTGTAGCAAATATCCCAGAAGATACTTTTGTAGGTGGTCCCGAGACCACAAGGAGAAACCCAGGTGTGGGGCATGCAGGCTGCTGCTCCTGCCAGCACCCAAGGGCAGCAGAGCTGAGCCCCATCGTCCAAGCGTTCTCTAGTGTTGTCACCGTCATCACGGTGACTGCCATTGTGGTGAGTCCGCCTGGCGCCCTTGCATGTCCTGTACTGGGCCATCACTCCATTCTCATAAGAGTTCTTTGAGGGGGTTGCTTTCTGTCATCCTCGTTTTATAGATGAGGGAACCAAGGCCCCGAGAGATGAAGTAACTTGCAGAGCTGAGGTTAGAACCCAGGTCCACGCCCTTCCCGCCACACCGAGTGATGCCTGCTCAGTGGGCTCCCCACGTCTGTGGCCTTTGTCAACTTTTGAAAGAGTTATAGTTGTTTGTGCAGAAGTGATACTGAATGGAGGGGCGAGGCGTCCGGTATCCTCTCCTCAGTGCCCTACCGAGTTCCTTTGTACAGCCTGACGTCAGGGCCGGAGCTCAGGGCGGCTTGCCATTAAAAATTAGCTTCTATTCCTGTTTCTTTTGTCTAGTGACCCAGCCCAACAAATCTCTCTCTGTTCCCTGAGCGAAGGGGGAAAAACACAAGGGCTAAACATAGCCTCAGTTGTTTTTACTTTTCTTATATATACTTCTTGAAGCGATAAAGATAGAAACAATTAAAATATTATCTGCCCCGCAGGCAGATCCAGGGGCCACCTGGCTGGTGTTGACAGCATCAGGCAGGGCTCTGCGTGTTCAACGTGTCTTAGACATTACTCCTTCAGCCAGTCTCCTGGCTGCTGTACACACTACCCATCCATGGCCCCAGTGGGGTAGGGAGTTCAAGGCCCGGCCCAGGTTGGACCTGCCTGGCCCAGGAAGGGTTTACGTGCGCCAGGGTCAAAAGGCAAGTGAGCCCAAGTAGACACTCATGGCCTGCCTGCTCTGCAGCCTTTATCTGCGCCTGTCACTCACTCCTTCCTGCACCGACCCCGGCTGAGGTCGGCTGTGTGCCAACCAAGCTCTGTGCTGGGCACCGGGGAGCCATACTGGGTCTGTGCGTGAGAGCTTATGGCCCAGGAATAGACACGTAACCAGAGCATGACGGTTCAGTTGACATGGGAGCCGTGTGATTGGAGGTCAGCGCAAGGAGCTGTGGGTGCCCAGGGGCCGAGGAAGGGAAGGCGTGTCTGCAGAGGAAGTCCTGTTTGCCTTGGCTCTTACATGATGGGTGAGAGGCTGTTGAAGGCAGGAGAATATTTCAGGCTTTTGCATCTTTGCAAAGGTTGGAAGCCGAGAAAGAACTGATGTCCAGGGTGGGGTTGGGGGGCTTTGCATTCACTGCAGTCACATTAAACTTGCATTTAACCAAGGGACTGAGTTGAGCGCCTACTCTTTTCATCTTCCCAGCAACAAAGAACTTTTATATGTTAGGGCCAGAGAGGCCTCCTCTCTAAGAGTGGAGCAGTACCTCCAGGCAAACAAGGACACTTCAGAATTAGCCACCCAACCCTGGTTCCCACTGGGGCTTTGTAATTAACCTAACAACGAACCGAACACCCACCTCTCTGCCCATAGGTGGGGCCTGTGCTCATTCCTGCTGTCGACTGATCCAACTTGAGTTTTATATAGAATTTCTGGTGCATCAGAATGAACTCTCCAGGGGCGTGATGTGCACAGAACTCAGGGTATTTTCCCGGATGGTTTTGACTGATTCTTGCCTGACTTCTGATGTACAGGATGGTTGCTTCACCTGGGTCTGCTGGGGAGAGGCGACTAGCTGGGGACCAGGGTTCCAGGCTGGAAGGCGACCGACAGCTGCTGTAGGAAACAGATTGCAACAGGGCTGGGCCTCAGAAAGTTCTTTGGGGGCAGTGAGGACGTGGGCCTGGGTAGGGAGGCCAGACAAGTCCAGGAGCACTAAGACCACGAGGTAGCCATGGGAGAGAGACCAGCATGGTCATGCCTACCTGGCTCCCGGTTCCCCTTTCTTGTGATTTCCCTAGAGATGGGGAGAACTCCGGGGCAACACAACAGGAAGCAGTGTGCTCGGAGGGTGGGCTCAACCCTGGTAAGTTCAGTCCCAAGGCCTGGGGAGGTCCCTGTTGCAGCGTGCCTCTGGCTTCTTCAGAGGGGCCACTGTGGTTCCTTCCTCGGTCAGCCACGTTCCTGGCCCGTCTGGTGCCTCGGTGACTTGTCCCAAAAGAGAAGTTGGTGGCCGGCATTGCTCTAGGGGACCTTCTCTGAAACACAAAGCAGCAAACCCAGAGGAGGGCGGGATCACAGGCCCTGGCCCTGAGCCTGGCACAGCCTGGTGGGCTTGGTGGCTGCGTTTTCCTCTATACTGGAAATACATTGTATGTGTGTGTGTGTGTGTGTTTTAAGAGGAAATGTAGGAAAACAAGAAGGAAAAAAATATAAACCAACCAGCCGTCTGCCATGCGACTGCAAATCAAACAGTTTGCTTTTATCTTCACGCATAACGTGCATCTTTATACCAAATAGGAATCAAATCACGCTGTGTACACGGTTTTAGATCCCGTTTCTTTACGCTTAGCATTACATCATCGGCAGTGCCCCACGTCGTTAATATTCTCCGGAACCCGGCTTGTTCCGTGCTCCGTGTTGTTCCTTGATGATTTATGGAGCCAGCCCCTACTGCGGGGCATCGTGGCGGTGTTTACCATTTGCTGGTCCTCAACGTCATCACCCATAAATCTGCGCTTTTCTTCTGAGTATAACTGATCTTCTAAATCAGATAACAGACGGTGGTGACTCAGTCCGTGTTAGTTTGTATTTCTTTTTAAATTTACTTTATGGTTAGTCTGCTGAGCTTTCAGCAGCTGACAAACAGCAAATTGAAACTTAAAAGAATGATGAATAGTGGGGTAGCCGTAGACACATCTTGAACAGCCCATGTGCTACTTGAGAAAAGGTAATTCTTGGTAATCATGTATCAAGTTCAGTTCAAGGCGCATGTATCCACCCTCGGCACACACCAGGATGAGATGGGCCGGATGTTTCCTGAGAGTCCTGTTCTATTCCCTTGCTGGCCTGACTGGGCCTAAGGAAAATCTCTCTCCAGCACCTCCAGCTCCTGAGGCCCTGCCGTGGCAACAGTCTGGAACGTTCCTGCCGTGTCCCAGCTCAGGGTCCCAGGCCCTCGGGCTCTGTGTCTCAGGACATGACAGAGCACCGGAGAAGGAGTATCACACGGAGCCCAGATTTGGGCTAACCTTTGGCTCACGAAACTTCTTTTGGGCCTCATGGGTTATTCTCTTTGACTATCGCATGTAGCTACTGCTTCTTACACTTGGCATGAGGTCACTCCCTTGGGTGTCTGTCAATGCCCTTTGAGAAGTGGCCGCTGGTAGAGGACACAGATGTGGAGCCCTTGCCGCCCAGAGCACTCATGGAGGTAGTATCATAATTTTCTTAGCGTATGATCATCTTGCACGACTCGAAACCTCCCCGAGGGCAGGGCCGACATCGGGGTCCCTTCAGCACCGTCGTGGAGTGAAAAGAACACGGGCCAGCCCGGTTTACATCCATCCGTCGTTTGTCAGCTGCGTGCCTCCCTCCAAGCCTTGGTCCCCCCATATAGGCAGTGATGGTGGCCATATGCAGGGCACTGTGTGGGTCCCACCCCCCACGGCGGATGCTCGGTCACTGAGGGCTGTGGTATGAGGATTGGTGTGAGGGAACTGCCGATTGAAGACCATTTCAGGTTTCACGTCTACCCTCCTACTGACTGACAGACTCAAACCGTGGTTTTTTCCTGTATCCACATGTGCACGGTGTATAAATACCTGTAGATTAGGAAAGATAGAAGCATGCCAGCATGTCGGTCCCCGGCAGCACGGCACATACCTTAACTTGGCTTGTGTATTAGAAACTTGAATACAAGACGCTGGCAAACTTGTCTTTGCACTCCAGAGACTCCCAGCGCGGTGCCTGCCTGATTCCGTAGCAGGAAAACAACAAGGAGTTCTGGACTGCGTCACTGAAGTCAAGGTTCAAGTGCAAAGTCTGCGTTTCATAGCAGGGTGGGCTTATTTATTCACATATTCAAGTAGGGACCTGATAGGTAAGTTCAGCGGGTACTCTTATCTCTCTATAGCCCAAGACTTGGTCCTGTAGATTTTTAACCACTTTTAAATATCCTCAATTTGAGCAAGAAATCAAGTGGACACGAAGAAAGTGCTCCGGGATTGGCAGCTGTAGTCATTTTTGTTGTGGAACATTTTGGAGGCGGGAATATAAACCGATAACATGTCCAGTTTCTATTGCCAGGAAGTATTTGAAAGGTGGGATTCATCTCAGCTCACCTGGCAGCACCCCCAGCCCCACTGACCTTGACTCTCTGAAGCTCTGATCAACCCATCTTTGGTTATGGTCTTCTGCTGGGGCCATCGAGTCCCAGCCCTAGAGCCACGCAGAGCACGGAGACAGGGTGTAGTGGGCGTGTCGCCCAGCTCTGCCTCCGCCGGGGTGGGGCCGGGGCGGGGCAGCTTTCCCCCTATAAAGTGAGAGAGCAGTGTGGGTGGACAGGACTGCTTTGGGCTTTCCTGGGGGGCAGTACAGTGTGTTGGACAGAAAACCACATCAGGAGTCCATACCTGGACTCCAGGCCTCGCTCTGCTTCCTGCCCCACACCTGGGACTTCCATCCCCTCTCTGAGCCTCAGTTGTTCCTCTGTAGAGTGAGCCTGGCCTGCCTGGCTTTCAGGAGGGGCCCCCCTGGCTCTCACGTCCTGAGTAAAAGAGGTTCTCGGTGAGCAGGTACAGGGCTGGCACAGAGGGCTGCTCCAATCCTGTTTTCTCTTTGTCATTTATGAACCAGAAAATGGCAGATGGCGAGACCTGGACAGGAAATGCCCTCTTCAGATTGACCAGCCGAGTGCCAGCATCTGGGAATGCCTGCCTGAGCAGTGTCCGGACGGTGCCCTATGGCACCGGGAGGCAGCGACCGCCTGCGCAGTGACCAGCCTGATCAAAGACCTTAGCCTCAGCGACCACAACGGGAACCCCTCAGCGCCCCCCAGCAAGCGCCAGTGCCGGTCACTGTCCTTCTCCGACGAAATGTCCAGCTGCCGGACGTCGTGGCGGCCCCTGGGGTCCAAAGTCTGGACCCCCGTGGAGAAGCGGCGCTGCTACAGCGGGGGCAGCGTGCCCCGCTGTGCCGGCGGCCTGGGCACCATGCAGAGGAGCTCCAGCTTCAGCCTCCCTTCCCGGGCCAACGCCCTCTCCTCGCCCTGCGACCCGGCAGGCTTCCACCACCAGTTCGGTGCACAGCCCTGCCACAGTGGGCCAGGCTCGGCCACCTGCAGACAGGCTGGCGACCTCTGGAGCCCTGACCCGACCCCTGTGGGCGGGGCCCGGCTCGACATGCAGCGGTCACTCTCCTGCTCCCACGAGCAGTTCTCCTTCGCCGAGTTCTGCGCACCCTCCGCCAGCAGCAGCCCCGCCTCGACCCCGGAGCTGGCCAGGCGGCCCAGCGGGCTGTCCCGCAGCCGCTCCCAGCCCTGCGTCCTCAACGACAAGAAGGTCGGCGTCAAACGGCGGCGCCCTGAAGAGGTGCAGGAGCAGAGGCCTTCCCTAGACCTGGCCAAGATGGCACAGGTAAGTGCCCCGGCCGCGTGGCGCGGATGGGCCGCAGTAGCTGCGGGGGGCGGAGGGGAGCTCGCTGGTCCTGGCCCAGCCGGCCACGTGTCGGTGCCCACTTCACAGGTGCCCAGCAGGTGGGTTATCTTCTTGTATTTTTAAGTCCTCATGAAAGGTGAAATTTTAATTTTTTTCCACTTGGAATCAGAAATGTTCTGTCCCTGTGAACACAGTGCTAATAGAACAAGAGCAGACAGAGGCAGGAGGCAGGACATTGGCAGGCAGACCAGTGTCACCAAACCCTGGTGATGCCCTTCTCTTGGGCAGCCCTGGAGCCTCTCGCTGGAGCCCCCGCCCCCAGCAGCCGCTGTAAGGGGTGCTCGCGTGGGCCGGACTCAGCGTCCTTGCAGTTAGGCCCGTCCTGCGATCAGGGCTGTGGGTGATGATTTTAGAGAATGAGAGATGGGGGGGGCCTTATTCTCTCGATTAAACTGTCAAATATGTGAGACCAGCAAGACACTAAGGTTATTGTCCTCCGTGCAGCCTCTGTAGCTGGCCTCCCTCGTCCCTGTGGGCAAGGCCTCTGGCCACACGCCCCTGACACTTGCACTTGATCCTCTGTGTCTTGGAGCCCTGCCTTGTGCCAACACTGACCTTGATTTGAACGTGATGAACTTGGAGGTGATAACCTCGCCACTCGGAGGAGAGTCTCTGAGCTGGAGCGCTGCCGGCATTTGGTTCTTACTGGGGGGAGGTCGAGGGTGACGGTGAGACCCAGGCCACAGGGTTGACCCTTGTGACCCATCCACTGCCGGCCCAGCAGGTGTGCTGGGTAGAATGCGGTGCTCTGGGCTCTGCGACCAGGGGGCCCTCGGTAATGCCGTGGTTTGACTATCGTCTGGTTGTATAAACATCAGTCTCTGCAGGGACAGGGTCCCGTGTGGCGGTGAGGGCTTGGCCTCGCTCATGCGGCCTGTGACCACATCTGGCGGGCGGGCTCATCGTGTCCACTCCTCAGGCCGGCACAACAGCCTTCCTTCAATGCCTAGGGCTGCTTTTCCAGCCAGGCCTCCTTTTGTTTCTGAATGAGAATACCGTTTCTGTGTATGGCGTTTCCTTCTCTCTCCTTTGGTTCCCTCTCCCAGACAAGTGGTCTCCCCCCCCCACAAGAAAAGAGGTGCAGGGTCTCATGTCTCGAGCGCACTCCTGGTCCCAGAGTCCAGACCTCCCAGCTCGGGGCTGCCGACACGCTCGTGGTGTGCCTGCCTCCCCGTGCCTGCGGGCCCCCTAGGGAGGTCCCTGCGGAGGGCTGGGCAGACCTCCGGCCCCTGCCCCTGGTTTGTGAGTTTCCATTTCTTCCACACCTGGGCCTCTCCAGGTGTGTTCCCTTCTTTTCTTCCTGAGGACTTTACAGCTAGACAACGATTGAACACATTCATTTACGTTGGACACGGGGGTGGAATTTTCCTCCTCTGGAGAAAATTTAGGTCGGCAAAAAAAGGCTGGCGAGGTGACAGATGTGGGTGACTTCTGAAGGAAACCCGGAGCCCCGAGTCCTGGGTGTGATAAATGACTTCAGTTAAATTTTTAATGCTGAGCTTATTTTATTAGCTAATAAGCTAGATAGGTAATAAAAACAACTTACACGTGTTGTTATATTTTACTAGCCGCAAGTTGGAATAACACCGCCGGCATCCCTGGAGACGTTTCCCGTCCTCACTTGGGTAGAAACCATGTAAAAACATACTGCTCAGCGGGGCTGTGCCCAGATGTATAGATTGCTTCACTGGGTCCAGGCAGGCCTCCAAGACCCTGAGGAGGCCGCCCTGGTTCTGCCTGTCTTTCCTTGGCCAAGGCCTGGGTAGAGCAGAGTCGAGGGAAAGAGAAAAAGGGGCCTCTGGGAAGTATGGGTGCCAAAGGGCCATGGCCAGCACCCTGGGGATGGACCCTGCGCCCCCCACCGAGGCCACAGACCCTGGCTAGCCCTCCCTTCAGGAGGCTCTGCCCGCGTTGGCTCCCCCGCTGGGTGATTTATGGCTCCAGGAGGTAGGCCTTGCTTTTCCAGGCGCCTTGGAAGCCAGGCCTGGGCAGCCCCTGTGCGTGTTGAAAAGAGGCCGGGACCCAGCCTGGAACACGCGAGGCCCGGTGCCTGATACCCGAGAGCTGGTGTGTGTACAGCCGTGTGTGGCCAGGGCCACTTCATGGCCTGACCATAGCTGGTGTGGGACCGGCTGCCCACAGACCTTCACCTCTGCGGGTTGCGGCTTTATTTTAGCCTTTCTGACCCCCGGGAAGGGAGCATGGTCCACACATGGGATGGTGGGCGGTGCTGAGGGTCGGCACTGCCCCGGGCTTCCTGCTGCCCTTCCTACGAGCTGGGTCGTGAACTCTTTCCTGGGTCTTCTGACCTTGGTTGCACACTGGCTTATAGAAGGGAGGTTGCCAACTAAGATTTCATATAGAGGAGCCCCTTTGTGCGTGGGTTCTGGGACCAGACGCCTGAGAGGCTCCGATTGAAGGTGCCTGGCCTTTGGAGCGACTTAGGAGTTCTGCCAAACCCCTGCTCCCTGGAGGTACTGACGGGTTGGGGCCTTCAGGGCCCAGAGCTGACCCCGGAGGATGTGGGAGCAACGTGGGCGAAGGCCCCAGAGTGAGGGTGGTAGCAGCCAGAGCCCCTCTGACTGTCAGCAGCAAAGGGACCAGGGAGAGGACCCCAGAGAGTCAGACCAGCAGGGGAGGACAGACAGCTGTGTGGTCCCAGGCCCTGCTTTGCGTACCCATGTGAGGGAGCAAGTATCCCGGGGTGGGGTACGGGCCCGAGCCGCGGCAGAGGGTGTCAGAGGCAGATGTGACTGCCGGCCTTGACCATTCCAGCCCCTCCGGGGAACCTTCTGGAATGTGGTGCTCACCTTTAGATCACTTTGGGGCTGGACATCAATAAATCAGAAGTTTTCCAGAGATAGGCAGGAGGCTGGTAGCCTTGGGCAGATTGCCGAACATTTCTGTGCAGCAAATCACCACCACCACCAACTACAGCAGAGGACTGTAGGGAGGAGTGAGGGAAATAACGTGCACGCATGTGAGTCTGTGTGTATGTTTGTGTGTATGTATGACTGTGTGTGTATGTCTATATGGGGCGTGTATGCATCAATGCACGTGAATATTTATATCTGTTGATGGAAATGTGTGTTTCTCTACATGCACACACATACACACACACACACACACACACACACACACACACACAACCGACCCGGTCCATTGGCTGGCACACGGTGAGTGCTGACAGATACTTATTATCGTCCCATTTGCAGGGCTTGGGAGGGACAGCATGTGCTCGTGTGGGTGACTCCAGAGGCGGAGCTGGCATGAGAAGGTGACGTCCCCGGGAGGCACACTCAATCCATTATGAGGATTGAGGGCCCCCTCCCCCTTTTTTCTTTCCTTGTCCATCTTCTTCATCCTGGTATGACCTTCCCTTTTCTGTCCTTGTCACTGACCTGCTGCTCGCTCCTCGCCTTGCCTCTTTGCCTTGTCCTCCATTGCCGGGCACGGGGAGGCCGGCCCTGCCGCACGGCTTAGCCTGCAGTAGCTCCAAGCTCAGAGCCAAGGCTTGTGAAACGGTGACCTCATACCCGCATTGCCGGGGGAGGGTGGCTGCGTGAGCCTCTCCTCTGACACCTGTCACCGCGGCTCCAGGGTGGAAGTGACCTGGGAGCCCCCCGACGCCCGTCGGGATGTCCTGACACTCGCCAGCTTCATTTCCGGAGCGTAGCGGTCCGGCCGGCTGGCAGCGGGGGCTCTTGTGTCTGTGGCTCTGAGGCTTTCAGACTGTCTTTCCTCGTATCTTCTTAAAACCCCAGTGCCCAGCGCCTGGGCAGGGATGTGGGTCTTGATTGAGGGAGGGGTGATTGTGAGGAGAACCCCCCCCTTGGGGACCAATGACACAGGGACCTAGTCCGGAAAGGCCCGCCCTCCCTGGGGTTGTGGTGGCGACCACTGCGTTTACAACGGGCTGCTTGAAGGCCGCGCGGGGGCCAGGCCCACTCACCCTGCCAAGGCTGATTCTGCGGACCTCCCTGCGCCGTTCTTTTCACATCCTCTGTCGAGGCCTACCCCACCCCCACTCCTGTTTGATGTTTCTTACATGAAACTGCAGCCCCCCTGTTGCAAAATGACAATGTGTGTCATTGAGAGCAGGGCCCGGCCTGAGCACGTGAGTTGCTTTGTAGCAGGACTTTTGTCAGCGTGATGAGTTACTGCTTCTCTGAGGCCTGGTTTGGCCACCGGGCATCTGTGCACCGTTGGTTGGGACCCGGGCTGGGCGTGGCCCCTGAAACACGGATGGCATGTGTGTGAGCAAAGATTTCAGAAAAAGCAACAACAAACGATGGCCCCGCTGAATGGCGTGACTGGGTTGTCATGGGCCAGGCTGTATGTCTAACTCTTAACTGGTCAGCTTGAAAGAGCAACAAATTGTGTTTCTCAACAGTGCTCCCAACAGAAGCGAGACAGCAAGACGTATGTGAGGAGGGGTCGGGATGGCGAAACAGAGGTTTGATTGATTGCAGCTGCCCACACACCGAGCCCCCGAGCCCCTGGAACGGCCTCCGAACAGGCAGCAACTGTTGTGCAAGCAGATGTTGGAGGGCCCGTGAAGGCCGGGGGGGCTGTCTGGGTAGAGAAGCAGCAGGACGGAGAGGCTACGCTGAGCGCGGTGGTCCCACAGATGAGTCCCGGGCTGGTCTTGGGGGCTCTGGTGGGCGAGTGACAGTGCGTCATCAGCGAGTTAGCACATGTTCAGCCATGACTCATGGCTCTTTGCTGGCAGGCTTGACCCTGGGTGAGGCCCCCGCTGGTCACTTCCGCCCTCCTGGGGGCCAGCGGGGGCTGCCGTGTGGAGTGGCCCTTCACACGCTGGCTGCATGGCCTTCCTGCTCGGGCAGCCTGGTAGGCAGCTGCAGGCCAGCTGTGCTCTCCCTTGGCAGAGTCCCTGGACTCAGGCCTGGCTTGCCTGGGCCTTTATGGCCTTGTGGCCACTCTGCCAGTGGACAGCCACCTTGCTGGCCCCCGCTTCCCACTGCCCTGCCACTTAGTGCTGCTCCTGCTGGTGTGGGGGCTGTGCTGACAGCAAGCAGAGGAATTCAGAGGCGGGTCACCCTTTGCAACCCAGAATGTGGATGGGCATGAAGGTCCGGTGAACAGCGGGCGCAGAAAGCCCTGGCATTTCATTTGGAATGAAATACATGCTAAATACAGGCAGATGGAACACTGAGGTCACCGGTTCAAAACCCTGGGCTTGCCTGGTCAAGGCATATATGGGAGTTGATGCTTCCTGCTCCTCCCCCCTTTCTCTCTCTCTCTCTCTCTCTCTCATTCTAACTCTCTCTCTCCTATCTAAAATGAATAAATAAATAAATAATTAAAAATAAATAAATAAATAAATAAATACAGGCAGAAAGCACGGCGGGCACAGGGTTGTCATGTCTGACCAGGAAATGGTCACGATCAGCTTGGAAAAGGAAGAGAGACTGTAAGACCCGGGCTATCAGAGCTTAAGGGTGCCAGGGTGGCAGCCCTGGGTGTCATTCCAGTGTGCCTCCTTCTGCGCTCTTGACAGGCATCGCTAGTCAATCACAGCAGTCTTTCCGGTTGAACCCAGAGCGGCTCTTAGAATCCTCCCCTAGCAGTCTTAGCAGCCACTGCTACTTGATCTGCTATCGCACTTGAGGGTGAGGCGTCCGGAGTCCAGGGAGCATCAGTGACCTTGCCCAGAGCCACGTGGTTGGTTAGGAGGCTGGGAAGGCCGGCACCTGGGCCCCACCACCTCCAGGTTCCATGTTGCTCTGGCCGCGAGGACCGCCCTGTGGCCTTTCCAGGTAGCCGACACTTGGAGGACAGGGAGAGGCAGTGTGAGGGGCAGTGTGTGAGTGTTGGAGGCGGACAGGGCCTCATTTCCACATGCTGCCACTTTTGAGCTGTGTGTGCCCTTGGGCAGGTCACCCTCTGTCAGCTCCCATTTCCTCGTCTGTGAAACAGGAGTGGGGAGGAGTCACACGGTGCGGGTCGTCAGCGGTGACACTGATGAACCACAGTGCCGCGCCCTGGGCCCGTCTCCTGCAGCTCCATCTGGATGCCCAGCTGGGCTTGCCACCCTGGTGGGCAAGGTGTTTGTGCCAACAGATCCTGCCAGCAGTGGGGCTGGGGGTGGCAGAGCTGGCACACCCGTTCCTGTATCCTCCAGGCTCTTTTCTCTCAGAAGTAGGCGTGTCAGTAAGACCCTGGCGCCCCATGGGGCTCTCTACCCGAGGGAACCCCTGCCCAGACACCTGGCTCGCTCCTGCCCTTGGCCGTGCCCAGCGCAGCCACCAGATTGCATAAGCAATCTGCTTAAGGTCACTCGGATTGGGGCCGAGTGTTGACACAATAGCTTTGATCTCCCGGGGAAAAGACAAATAGGAGTTCAGCTGGGGACATGCCAGAGAGGCAGCTTTTAATGCCACTTGGTGATTTTCCATGTTTGTGAGCCTTTCTGAACTGCAGGGTGAAGGCAATGGGAGGCCATGAAGCTTTGGGGGTACCCAGGGCTTCCTGGAAGTGGGGGTTCTACTTCATAAGCCAGTTGCCAGACAGGAGCCCCTCAGCCTCCCAGATGTTCTGGGAGCAGCCTCGGCTTGCCAGTCGTGCTCTGGTGCTGGGCATGGGGGTTGAGGGGGTGGGGCTCCGGGGACCGGTGCTCCGGGGGCGGAGCCCCACCCTCTGGAGACCACGCGGCCTATGGGCAGGAGGGCAAGGGGTTCAGGGGGCGGGGCCTGGGTCTCGGGGGCGGAGCCCCACCCTCTGGAGGCCACGTGGCCTATGGGCAGGAGGGCAAGGGGCTCAGGGGGCGGGGCCTGGGGCTCCGGGTGACGGGGTCCACCCTCTGTAGACCAAGCTGCCTGTGGGCAGGAGGGCAGTGCATCCGAGGACATCTCTGGTCCTGCTTCATGGGAACCACAGTAGGAGGGACCTGTGGACCCATTGGCCCTTGCCACTGATCAGCTCAACTCCCAGGGCCCAAAGAAGAGGGATGAGAGAAACACGGTGTCACCCCCAGCCTGCCAGAGAGGAAGCTGAGTGTGGGCTGCGGCTTGGGACGGAGGGCTGGGGGGACAGGGGCCTTGATCCTCATCCTGGGCGACTTCTGTGACCTCTCTGCCCCTCAGTTTCTCCATCCACAGGTAGGGCAGCCATGCCTTCTTCCATCCCATTGTGGGCAGCATTCTGGGGGATCATTCCTGGGAAACATTCATGCTCAGAACCGTGTAGGCCCAGGGGTAGTGCTCCGTGAGAGTCCGCTGCCCTCCGGGCTGTTGGGTGAAATCTTAGGAGGAAGGACAGGAATTTGTCAAAGGGAGGAACTACCATTTATCACCTGTGAGCGGTTTCTCTGTGGGGGCCTCTGTCCCTGTGGCTTGGAGGTCTCAGTCCTGTCCCCGCTCACCTGGAGCCTGAGGCTTATTGGCCTTTTCCGAGGGCTGGAGTTGAGTTGCTGGGTTGCATGTGCTGTTGGGGTTTGAACCAAGGTTCCCCGACTCCAAGGTCAGGATCCTGCTCGGCGGCCACAGCGTGGACACCCCGGGATCCACTTGAAGCTTGGGACTCAGGCCGGAGAAGGCTGGGGTCAGCTTCAGGCCTTATTCCTGCTTCCTTAGTGGGGATGTCAGGATGGCCCCTGCTTGCGGGGAGCTCCGTGCCCCGGTAAGTCTGCGGGCCTCTGAGAGCTCCAGAGAGGGACAGATGTGTCACTGAGATGGACATGTGATTAATTAGGAGCCAGCCCCGGAGCTGATGTGCCTGCCACCTGCCTGTGCCGTTCCCCAGCACAGGCCTCTGGCTTTCGTGGGGGCCAGTACGGGGTGCCACCTTAACGCAGCCAGTCCTGCCTTTGCAGCACCATTCTCTGTTGTCCGGAGCCTGCGTCCACATCGAACCTCCCGTTGACACGAGCCCTTTATCTGCACCATTTTTGCGGAATCAGCGTCCCGAGTGACTGCCCTTTCTTGCGGCCTCAGGTGACGGGGGTGAAAGAGACGCCACCACCAGGTGGTTGGGCAGAGCCCGTGCTGCTGTCCCCAGGCTGGCTGGCAGGAGCTTGGCTCCACTGGATTCAGAGTGGGTGTTAATTGCCTATTTATGGCCAAAAGATTAACAATGCCTCCTTTGAAAGTTAGACATTGTAGAACTCTTGGATAATCCCTTTTGGGGAGGGGGAGGAGTGTGGGGTTTTCTTTTTTTTTTCCCTAACTTGGAAAACAAAAGAAATGGCTGGTTCCAAAATACAGTGCAGCCACCCGAAGCTTCATTTGTCAGCAGTAGCCGTGAGCTCAGTAGCCTCAGCCATGTGTCACTCACGGCCACTAGGCACCTAGCCCCTTCCCTGAAGCAGTACAGGGTCCTCTGATGTGTTTATCTGGGTGGAGTGAGTGGTGGCCCGCAATACTCTCCTTGCCAGAGCTCTGTGCACGGAGAGAGTGTGGCAGGGCCCCTGGACCAGCCAGGGCCCCAGCAGGGGACAGAAGCCACCCAGATGTCTGCAGAGAATTCGCTGTGAGCAGCTGTTACCAGGTTTCTGAGAACTGAGAGCCAGAGTGGGAACATCAGGTATCATGGAGGAAGCAACTGCAGGAAGCTGCCCCCACCCTGGGCCAGGGCAACACAGGGAGAGGCTCACTTCTGAAATCCTGAAGCTAGGAAAGCCCGGGCTCTTGGGGCTGCGGCACAGACCCATCCTGGGAGGCGCTGGCCCACAGGGGCATAGAAATGGAGGGGCGATGAAGTTGGTTCTGTGTACGTTGGAAAAGTAGCTGCTGGTGGCAGCTGCTGTGACTGGAACAGATTGCTCCTGCTGGGTCAGGAAGCGTGGCTGGGTGACAGTGATGTCAGAGCCTCGGGGAGCAGGTGGCAGAACCCGCCCTCCAGAGCAGAGTACAGAAGTGGACACATGGGGAGCTCAGGACCTGTTTCTGGGACACGCACCTCCCGTGGCCCCTCCGTCACAGGGACTGGCCAGAGGGCAGCCTAGAGATCCGCCACATGCATCCTAGAGCACGAAGCTGGATCAGTTCTGGCTCACCCTCCACTCCTCATCACGGTATTCACTCAGTGGGTACTTACCTACCCGGTGCTATGGAGGGCCTGGTGCTCAGCTGGGCCCCGGGGCTATTTCTGCAAAGCACTCGGTAGCCACTTACTTTCCTGAGAGTGCCGTCAGAGGAAAGAGCAAGGACAGACGTGGAGAGGTGGGTGGGCCAAGGCCTGAGCTACTCTCTAGACAGGGGAATAGAAAGTAAGCAAGCAGGGCCCTGGCTGGTTGGCTCACTGGTAGAGTGTCGGCCCGGTGTGTGAAAGTCCCGGGTCCGATTCCCGGCCAGGGCACACAGGAAAAGCGCCCATCTGCTTCTCCTCCCCTCCCCCTCTCCTTCCTCTCTGTCTCTCTCTTCCCCTCCTGCAGCCAAAGCTCTATTGGAGCAAAGTTTTCCCGGGCGCTGAGGATGGCTCTGTGGCCTCTGCCTCAGGCGCTAGAATGGCTCTGATTGCAACAGAGCGACGCCCCAGATGGGCAGAGCATCGCCCCCTGGTGGGCATGCCGGGTGGATCCTGGTGGGGCATGCAGGAGTCTGTCTCCCTGCTTCTCACTTCAGAAAAATACAAAAAAGAAAGAAAGAAAAAGAAAGAAAGAAAGAAAGAAAGAAAGAAAGAAAGAAAGAAAGAAAGAAAGAAAGAAAATAAGCAAGCAAACAGTAGGCAGGGTTATCTGAGGTGGTGAGACGGGCGTGGAGGAAAGACCTCGGCCATATGATTTGGAACACCAGGCGGAGGTGAGGAGATGGAGGTGGACAGAGGAGGCCTCTCTGAGGGGCTCACTTTTGCGTCAAGGGCCAAGTGAGGAGCTGTGTTCAGCCACACAGAGGTGCGGAGGGAGAGCGCTGTCAGAGGAAAGAGCAACGACAGACAAGGGGAGGTGGGTGGGCCAGGTCCCGAGCCAGGGAGTATGTGGGAGGTGCCGCCAGGGGTGGGCGGGGCCAGCTCAGTGGGCCTTGCAGTGAGCCCAGGAGAAGCCATGGGGTTGTCCAACCTGCATCTGATGTGATTCACTGGGTCTGGGACCCTCTGAATCCATTGCCTTGGGATTTGACCTCACATGACACTTAGGGACACTGAGGCCCAGAGAGGTCATGGGAGAAGGATGGGGAGAGGGAAAGTGCACCTCGGGGGGCATTGAGGCAGGAGCCCCAGCATTGAGGGGTGGAGGGCACTGGGGGTATAAGTCAGGTGCCTCCAGCCCTGTGCCTGTCATGGTGGAGTGCCACTTCCTGTCCCCTGGCCAGTGGCAGACAAGCCCTTGACTTGTCTCTTCTCCACATCTTCACGCATCAGCCTGCCTGGCTCTGGGAAATGGTGTCCTGAGTTCTAACTGTACTGGCCCCCACTGGCAGGGGTGGGTGCGGTTGTTCTGGGGCCTCCCACACACCTGTCGGGCGTGAGCCTGCGCAGGCAGACGCTGCGTGGCGCGGCGTGTCTGGGGAGAGCGCTTTAGCAGATGTGGGCCGATTGGGCAGCATGGGCTCTTTGGCAAGAGGAAGGAGGTGGCATCTGAACTGGTGAGGGGCTGATTGTCACTCGGCAGAGGCACCGGAACTTCAGTGTGATGCACACGGGGAAACTTTAGGCAAACACCCATGTTGGTATCTGTCCCACACTCAGGGCGGCAGGAAATGAAAGCTGGGCCTGGCATGGAGTTTTGGTGTGCCACTCACCAGCGGGGCGGCCCCGGGCAGGTCACTGTCCGGGCCCCGTGTCCTCTTCTGCATGACGTGGGGGTTGAGCGGGGCGCGGCCTGCGCAGGCCGGGTGCACAGCTCCCCCACAGGTGCATTGGCCCAGGGCGATCCGTGTTGTTACCGCTGTCGTTATTGGTGTGTCTTTGACCTGACATTGCTTGTGGCCTGAAATGAGGGTCGCTGTTGCTGACACGTTCTCCTGTCAGAGGCACGGTTGTCGCTGGCTCAGTGGGCATCCCAGTGAAGGCAGCGGCACTAGGCCCTGTTGCTGGGAGGCTGGAGTGGGCACATGGGGGAGGAGGTGCTTGGTCCGTCCTAGGCAGCCCTGCCTGGTCCTGGGGACACCGGGGGGCTCCCAGGGCAGCCTCTGATCTCACAGGTGGAGTGAGGGGCAACTGCTGTGGGGCTGCTGACCGTCGGCACGCGGGGTGAGAGCGGATCTGCACGGGAACTTAAACGGCGTCTCCTCACAATCACCCTTCTAGGGGAGACTGCGGGTTTCAGATGGCTGATGTCAGCGCTGTCCGGTAGGAACGGCGTGAGCCCCGGAGGTAACTTGACATTGTCTGGTAGCCGCTACTTAAAAGGGAAAAGGAACAGGTGAAATCAGTTTAATGTATGTAGTAA
The DNA here is from genome assembly GCF_036850995.1 of Saccopteryx leptura. Taxonomy (NCBI): domain Eukaryota; kingdom Metazoa; phylum Chordata; class Mammalia; order Chiroptera; family Emballonuridae; genus Saccopteryx; species Saccopteryx leptura. The sequence continues at coordinate 6,828,068 of NC_089515.1, forward strand.
TTCAGTATTTCCAAAATACTGTCATTCAACATGTAATTGGTGGAAGTAAATCATTAACAAGATAGTTTACGTTCTTTTTGTGTGTGTGTGATGTGTTTGAGATCCAGGGCGTGAGTGACAGTCACAGCACATCGTAGTTTGAACCAGTCACGTTTCCAGGGCTCAGTGGCCACACGGGACTGCTGGCTCCCGTGGCGGGCAGTACGCAGGGTCCTTTGTCCAAGGTCACACCCCATTAAGTGGCCACGCTGTCAGACCCCGAGGCGTGTGGCACCACAGATTGGGAGGCTCGGGCACGGACGTAAGAGATGGGACTAGGACTCGGTCTTGGTGTCAATGACCCGGCCCTGCCTTGCGGTGGCCCAGTGAGCCAGCTGGGAAAGGAGAGGTGGTGAGGCCCCGGCTCCGATGCGCTGGGCTCCCCAGGACTGTGCTCTCTCTGCCGGGGACCAGTGACAGTGGAGAGCAGGCCCCGGAGACCTGAGCAATGGAGTGGTGGGGGCTGGGTGACTGCTCCGTCACAGAACAGGGACATTGTGGGCTCACCTGCTCTGCCCTGCCTTGTGGAGCTGGATGGGTCAGGAGGTGGGCGGGGGTGGGGGATGCCATTTCTCGGAGCTCCTGCCTTCATCTCGGGGGTGCTTTTCCTACCCTGGCGTGCTGTGCCTGTGCATTCCCGCCGAGTCCGGCGTTCCTGGTATGTGGCCAGGGCGGGGCTGAGGAGGGGTGGCAGCCACAGGTGGGGGGATGCGGAGAGCTGGTGCTACTCCTGGGGTCTGGCTGGGGATCCTGAGATAGGCTGTGCAGTGCCCTAAGCTCTGGGTCACTTCCCTGTGCTATGGTCTTGCTCTGATGACCGGGCTGTATACGTTCATCCCCACACATGCTCCGAGCCAGGCTCCACACGGCTGACCAGCTTCAGGCCCCATCCCCGGGGGCGCCCCATACCCACCAGCACTCAGGCAGTGAGCACAAGCCCAGAGGGGTACAAGGACAGTGTGGGATGGCCTAGGGGAGGCCAAGGTCCAAGTGGCAGGTTCCTGGACAGTCCTGTCCTTGGAGCTTGGTCCACCTAACTAGTTTTCCCGGAGAACGGCATTCGCAGCTCTAGCCTGTGCCTGTGCCATCCAGGAGTGCGGGGCCGGTGGCCTCAGCAGCTGGGGCGCTTCATACGGGGCCCTCCCTACCATGGGAACCCTCTGGGCCCTCAGACTCCAGTCAGCAACCACCCTGTGAGCCGGTTCAGGGCAGCATGCATTGAGCACCATCTGTATACAAGTTCTTGGGCCAGGGGCTCGGGGAGACGAGCATGCATAAGACCCTGTCCTTCAAGGAGCTTGCAGGCTGCAGGCCGCTGTGTCTGTGCAGCTGATGAGGTAGTTGCATCCTCCAAGGACCTGGATTCAAATTCTGGACTCAGTCCTTCATTCACCCACCATCTACCAAGCCCCAGCTGTGTGTGCCCGGTCCCCATAGGCTCCAGGGATGCTGCAGGAGACAGGACAACCAGCCCTAGCCTCCTGGAGGTCACAGCACCAACGTGTCATCACTTAGAAATGCGGAGAGTGTGACCAGCGCTCCAAGCTCTGCCCTCTGAACCCGGTCTCCTCAACTGTTGAATAAGAACCCTTAGCGGCCGTTGCTAGGACTAGGGAAGATGGTGAGGGCTGGGCACTCACTCAGCTTCAGTGACCTTCGCAGGAGTGTTCCAGGAGTCCAGCAGTAGGTACCAGAGGCACACGGTGGGTTCTCCCTGTCGTGTGCAGGGCTCATCTCCTTGGCCAGGGAGCATAGCGACTCTCTGGTGGGCCCGGGCACAGCGCCCCAGCTGCAGCCTGGGCTGTGCTTCTGCTGGAGGGGAGAGGAGAGACACGGCACAGGGATGTTCCCAGGACTGGGAACCAGCCCATCCAGCTGCAGCTGTGGGTGGGGGGAGGGGCGTGGAGAGCTGGGAGGCCTTGTTCTGTGTGCACCAGGGGCCACAGACGGTTTTGAGCAGGTGACCGGGGTTTGGAAGCTCCGTCTAGCTGTGGGTAGCTTTCGGTGGGCATCCAGGGCAAAGAGGAGGCTGTGCCTGTGTATTTGGTGGCCCTGGCAGGGAAGGGGGGTGTTGGAGCCCCACCATGCACAGTGACCTGCGTGGGCCCACAGTCTTCAGGGAGCTCCTTGTCTGGTTCCTACGGGCCTGAGGGTCCGGGGCCAGGTCGGGACCGACGGCGGCCTGCTGGCTGAACTGACCTCCGCCAGGCTGCTCAGGTGACTTCCCCTCTGCAGGCAGGGCGGTTCCCTGGGGAAGAGGAGGAGGGTCAAGCTTGCCCTTTGGGAAGTGGGGTGAATCAGAAATGGCCTCCTTTTTCTTTCTGGAGCCAGAAAGCCAGAGGTGACACACCTGGGCAGTGAGACTGCGGGACCTCCTGCCTTGGTTTGGGCCACCTGCTTGGTTAGCCTGCTGCCCACAGTGTCCCTTCTCCTTGGGAATGAGGACAGTCTAGTTGATGTCAGGAACCTTTAGCGGAGTCCCTTACCCTGTGTGGCCTGAGCCCCGCCCCTTGAAACTTTGGTCAGTGTGCAAATGGTAACGCTAACGGCTCTCCCCTTGTGGCAGCGTGTGCTTGCCCTTGGCCTGGGTGCCCTCACGTTCTACTCTGCTCCGTGGGCCAGGGCGGGGACCTGTGTGCACATAGTCACATGCTGTCTTTGCTACAATCCTGGAAAGTAGGGAGTGGTGTCCCTGTTTTGTAGAAGGAGAGACTGAGGTTCAGAGTGGTGGCCAAGCTCACAGGGCTGACGTGGCAAGACCAGGCATGGCTTTGAGGTCCATGCTTGTTTCACTGCCATCAGAGGGCCTGGGCAGGGCTTAGGGTCCCGGGCCCATCCCATCTTAGGTGTCCACATAGGTTTGGGGTGAGTGGGGCTAGAGTCATGGAGCTGAGGGTTGGCCCTCGGCTGCGGTCGGTTCTTGGTGGGACAGATCAGCCCTGGACACATGGGCTCTCTGCTGTGAGGAGAGGAAAGTGACTCGGCTCAGGGGTCAGTGCACAATCCTAGGACAGCAGCTGGGATCTCACATGACGATCTGGCCCTGAAAGTGCCTGCTGTCAGAGCCGTCTAGACGGGCTGAAGTGACAGTTGTCACCGTGTCACCGTTCTGGATGAAGTAGGCTAAAATGGGATTATTAATCGAAATCTGAAACTCCAGTTGGAAGTGGCGACACTGAGCAGTGCCCAGACGCGTACTCTGATGGTGGCCTTCGCGAGGAGCCGCATTCCTGAAGTCACACCTGAGGCTCGGCGTGCGGCAGTGTGGTGGAGAAAATGCAGGACCCCTTCCCTCTCATCCACGGACCTTCCTGGGCCCTAGAGAGACCTCTCCCCTTCCCGGGGCAGTGTGGTGCCCATGAGGCTGGCCCCAGAGCCTGTCGGCAGAGAGAAGGAGAGCACAGGGCAGAGCGTGGTCCTCACCCCAGGTTTCCAAGTCCATGTTGGCATCCAGGGGGCCAGACTTGGCTCTGTTCCAGTCTGCTAGAGCCTTCCCTTCCCTCGGGGTTTGGGGTGGGATGGAGGGGAGCCCTCGGCCCCCTCCGCCAGGACCTGCCCGGCCCTCCGCCCTTGGGCCTGTGCCAGTGGGGTTCTAGGGGTTGCCCTCATCCCAGAGGACCTTGGAGGCCCGGTGTCTTCAGAGTTTTGTATGGGACGTGACTTAATAGTTTATAATAATAGATTTAACATTCTACCTAGAACTTCTCCAAGGGGATGCCTGGAGCCTCCTGCATGGGGCTTGCCTCTCTAATTATGGCCCCTGAGTCTTCCAAGAGTGGTGACCCTCATCACCTCAGACCATCTAGGTCAAGGGTTGGCTAGACACAGCACTTGGGCCTTGGCTTGTTTTTGCAAATAAAGTTTTATTGGCCCATAGCCACTGTTGGTTGACTGTCACAGCGGGGACCGGAGGGCCAACATGGCCTCAACTCTTCAGTGTCTGGGACCTTTAAGAGCATTTTACCAGCCCCTGATCTAGATAGATGGCCTTGTGCCTCAGTTTACTCGTTTAGAAAGCACCTGGAATCTGTTTGGCTGCTTCTCACAGAAAAGCCAATCCTAGAAAAGTCCGGCACGATTATCCTGGCCGTCAGGAATGCGGGGTGATGTAACGTGGCCCTCCCTCTTCTCTCAGGCCCTCCCGAGCCCACACGTGGCTCCCACGCCCCTTCCTCTGCTTCTCCAGGGGCACATGAGGCCAGTGCTGGCCAGGGCTTGTGAGGCTTGGCCAACTGGGGCCTGGCGTCAGAATGACGTTCTGTGTGTCTCAGTGCACAAAAGTGTGATACTTACTTACTTATTTATTTGTTTATTTTAATTTTGTAATAAGAACAGTGTTTTCCCAGGAGCGCCGGTCTGGACGCCTCTGCTGGACAGCCGGTCCAGGCCCAGGGCCGCCGCCTCCTGCCGCAGAAGCGTGGGCCCGAGGGAGGGTCATCCATTCCCACCTGCGTCCCCTCACCGCCTCTGTCTTGTCCTGTCCCGTCCCTCGAAGAATTGGCTGCGGCCATTCTGCTGCGTCTGGTGGGACAAAGCTCAGACGCCAACAGCGAGGCTGCCCTGGGGTTCCCGTCCTGTAAGACAAACCCCTAGTCCAGGGGTCCCCAAACTTTTTACACAGGGGGCCAGTTCACTGTCCCTCAGACCGTTGGAGGGCTGGACTATAAAAAAAAAAAACTATGAACAAATCCCTATGCATACTGCACATATCTTATTTTAAAGTAAAAAAACAAAACGGGAACAAATACAATATTTAAAATAAAGACCAAGTAAATTTAAATCAATAAACTGACCAGTATTTCAATGGGAGCTATGGGCCTGCTTTTGGCTAATGAGATGGTCAATGTGCTCCTCTCACTGACCACCAGTGAAAGAGGTGCCCCTTCCGGAAGTGCGGCGGGGGCCAGATAAATAGCCTCAGGGGGCCGCAGTTTGGGGACCCCTGCCCTTAGAAAGTCCGCCCTGGCTGGGGACCCAGAAGTCCCTTTGCTGGCCAGATGTGCTCTGGCCCCCGCGGCGGACAGCCAGTTGGGAGTTGCTCGGGGATATTAAGTTTGTGGTCGCTTGGCCGGGCGAGGTGGTTTGGAGCAGCGTTGTGACAGCGGGGTGGGAAGCTTGGCTTGGACGTTTCAAAGCCTCCAGAGGCCGTGGTTTGTGTCCTGCCCTCTTTCTCAGACTCAGTCCACAGAGGCTGGCCTGTCCCGGGCGCAGGCCGCCTGCGCCTGGGAAACCCGTGGCCGCCGGCCCGGGGCTGGGAGGCTGCGGCCTGGGCCGGAGCGTCTGTGGGGACCCGGGAATGTGGTCGGAAAGTTCTTAGTACAACCAGCAACCACTTCCAGCATAGCTGTCGGGCGCAGGCCCTGCTGTGAAACAACAATGAGAAAATGAGGCAAGAGGAGGAAGGGGCGTGTGGACAGCCGAGCCCCTCCCTCTTAAACAGAGCCACCGCCACCCTCTGAGCCCTCTGACTCAGGCCCTGTCCCGAGGGACCGCTCAGCGGCAGCTCTGCGCAGACGTTAGGGAGGTCTGCAAGCCCAGAGGCAGGGAGACGTGTGTGCGTGTGCGTGTGTGCGTGTGTGTGTGTGTGTGTGTGGACGATCTTCCAAGGGGTATCTGTGTTTAGTATCACAGGCTATCACTATTTGCAGGTCCTATCAGCTTAAGCTCGGCTCCTACTGTGTGCAAGAAGCTGAGGGCTGCGGGGTTTGTGTGTCAGCCACAGTCCCCCCCCCCCCCCCGCCCCAGCAGTTAGCTGGAATGAGGCTGAGCGGAGGCCCCAGGAACACCCTGAGAAGGACCAGGTGACCATAGTGGAATTGCAGGTCCTTCTTTCACCCTCACTGTGCTCTGGGCACTGCTCTGAATAACGCTGGTGTGGAAGCTTGCTTACTGCTTGTTTCAGCCCCGTGGGACAGAGACTGTTGTTGTCACGCTGAACACACAGGAGCAGAGACTTGGTTCATTCCTTGCCCAAGGCCACAGAGCCAGGTTCTGGCAGGGGAGCGATTTGAGCCTGGGCGGTGTGGCTAGAAGTGTGTGCCTGGCGCCGACTCAGGACGCACAGGGAGCAGGGTCCGAGGCCGGGGAGGCGGGAACAGGCAGGGGGATGGGGGTGAGGAATGCAGTCCTGGGGTCCTCCCAGGGGCAGCAGGTGCCCTCAGTTCCCTGCGCGGAAGCTCGCCTCTGGGCTGGTGGGTGAGGAGAAGGTCAGTTGGTCAGGGCACCTGGCCCACTCCTAGGAGCTTGGCACCTTCATGCTTTCCTCCTGAGATGGGCTCTGTGGACTTTTGTTCTGCCGGACCTGGACAGAAGGTTCTCAAAGGTCCGACACAGTTAAGCAGGTCTCAAAAAGGTGCCGCTTCTCAGAGCCTGAGCATGCTTGTGTCCCTGAGAGGGGGTGGAGAACACAGCGTTTCCAGTGCCCATGCGGGGCCCGCCCCTTGGCAGAACAGCCTTTGCGAACACCATTATCATGTTATCATCAGGGCTGGGCCTGTGGCCGTGGGCAGGAGGGGACCCACTCCACAATCTATTCCGGGGTCCATGGCCTGGGAGCCTGGCAGAGGCGACTGGAGCTTCTGGCCCCGAAACTTCCCAGGTGGCACCGTGTGGGGCAGCCCAGCAGCCGGCCAGGCCACCGTGTATGCCCAGGGTTATCCTCACCCCCAGACACACTAGAGTTTTCTTCAACCTAACGTCCCTGGGCTCCCGCGGGCCTGTCCCTTTCCCCTGTACTGGACAGTCTGCTGGCTGAGGCCAAGAACTGGTCTGGTTCTTCGTCTGTGGGACAGATGTCACCAGCCATGACCCAGACACCTGCAGAGGGCCCACCCAGCTCTGTGGGGTGGGAAGCCCAGCGTTCCTGCCCAGGCCCTCACCACGCAGCCACCCCTGCCGCCATCCTCACACTTCTGGGGACCGGAAGCCTGTCCCTGGGAGCACCCCTTTCTTCCCGTCGGCCCCAGCTTGGCAACTGATCGGACACGCCCCTTCCCTGGAGCTTGTGTTCCAGGGTGGTCCTGTCTGGGCTCTGGCCTGGGGTCGAGAGGGCTGGCCAGGCCCAAGACCTCAGGCCCCTTGTTTTGAGATCCTTTCCACAGCTTTAAGTGTTGGGTGAAGACAATAATCACTCTCAGCATTTGCCAGGCTCAGTGTTTAGCTTGTGACGTGGTTTTTTTTCCTCGTTTGATGCTTTGTCATTATTTCCTTTGGTAAAGATTGGAGCCCTTTCTTTAGGATGACACCCAAGAGTTTCCAGAACTGTGTTCTTTCCAAATAAGGGGAGATGTGGCAGGCTAGCTGATAGCCGGTGGGTTCCCTAATGGCTCTGTGTGTCCATCCTTTCTGCGTCCATAGGGTGGCCTGGCAGGCTTCCACCTAGGAGGGGGCTGACTGGCTTGCCAGGTTGGCAAGCTGAGCCTGTGGCCGAGGTCTGCCCCTGTGAAAACATCAGTTAGAGGACCCACCCAGCTCCGGCCCTGAGCTGGACGACAGGTGACCCAGGCCTGGCACAGCGTGGGCCCTCCCGTCCCGGCGGCACCCCCGTGACTGACCCACTGCCCGTCCATCGTTGGGTGTCGGTCGAGGTGTTGGAAAGTGGAGGAAGGAGACTGAGGCTCAGCTGCCTGGGGCCCTGGCAGTGCCCAACTGTTTTTGGTTCCATAGATGCCCCTGGTGCATCAGCACCACGGTCCCCAAGCAGGGCCCTTCTCGCCAGCTCCTGACACACCCCAGTCTTCTTGGTGTGGGGAAGTCAGTGGCCCCGGCTTCGGGCACGGTTCCTCACAGAATCTGGAAGACATCACTTTCTAGCTGTCCTTGATCTTGGGGCTTCATCAGAGCTCACCAAGGACAGTGGTCTTCTCTCCAGGGCACGGGAATGGGGACTCCATTCCCTGAGGGGGGGTAGGGGAAGAAGCCGTCAATCTAAGTGGTTTTGAGGAGCAGGACCCTGGCAGTGTGGGAGGGGGGCGTGAGGCACAGGCTACCCCTCGAAGCTCCTCTTAGCTGAGCTCTCTGCGGGGCCCTTGGGAACGTGGTAGGAAAGTGCCATCCGGACCTCCTGTGCCCGTGGGTCCTCTGCTGAGGTGGCGCCGTGTCCCCGTGGCTAGGGCACTGGGCACTTTCGTCCGCAGTTCATTGTATGTGTTGGGGTGATAGAGCCCATGCCACGCTAGGCCTCTGTGCCCGTGTGCGGCCCGTGTGGAGATGGAGGGGCCCATGACCCAGGGACCCCTGCTGCTCTCCACCTGGAAGAAGTTGGGCCCCACACAGGGCGGGAGCACTGCAGTTTGGGCCCTCTGCCATGTCGCCTCGCTGGGCCGCACACCATCCGTTCCCACCAGCTCTGCCCTCTTGCTGTTAACCCTGCTAGGTCGGCACCCAGACACGCTGAACGTCACTTGGGGAAGCCACCGAGGCCCGGAGGAGAGAAGTGGCTGTGCTGCGGTGCCCGGTGCTTGTCACCTGGGTGATAAGATCGGAGGGTGGCAGCGGGCCAGGCTGCTTCTCAGATATCCTCGTGGCAGAGCGGCTATGGCCCCAGCTTCCTCTGCCACCTGGGCAGCTCCACTTGGGTGCATCCTGGTGCTGCTCGGGGCCTCAGTTTCCCGATCTGTGAGTTGGGCCCGAGTTGTGTGTTCTTCCTGCCCCAGGCTGGACGTGGACATGCTGGGTATGTGACAAATCCCCAGGACCCCTAAGTCGCATTGTGCCTCAGACCTCTGAGTAGAAACATCCGGGGAGGGAGTGGTGTTCCCCTTCTGTTGGGACAAATTTGGGGAAGTCTCAGGACCCAAGTGGAAAAGAAGGCTGGGAAATGAAGAACTTGGACATAACTCCGGCCTCAGAAGAATTCTCATTCTTATCCCATTTTGATGAGTATGAATTGCGCTAGGTTGGAAGTCCCCACACATGTCTTCTGGGAGAGGGTGGAGGCCTGTCCTGCTCATCCCCGAGTCCACGGAGCTCAGGATCTTGCCCAGGGAGCCGTGGGTGCTCCACGGAGGAGGATGCATTGCAGGGACCACTCTCTGGGTTGAGTGTGGCCCTCAGTCTGAGGTCGCCCCGATGCTGAGGCTGTATGTGGCTGCTCAGTGCTAGGCAGGGACCAGGGGTCTGTAGGGCAGGCTTACCAGCTGGCTCTGTGGCCCTGCCCCTCCAGAGCTGTCAGGCCCCAAGGCAGGAAGTCAGCTGACCGTCTGCATGCCCTGCCCCGAGGAGGAAGTAAGGAGGCCACAGGGGAGGCAGGGCAGAGGAGGAGGCGGGAGAGGGGGTGCTTGGTTCGCGCCCCAGGGGCCTGACTGTAGGCGAGTGCTTTTGTCCGGCGGCTGGGCGTCCATCGTGCAGGGGGTCAGGGAGAGACCTGGCCACAGCCACATGTTTGTGCGTCTCCCCTCGGCTGCCCTCCTCAGAACCAGCCCTGCCTGTCCTGTGCAGCTTGGAGGTCAGAGCAGGCCCGGGAGGACACGATCTCCCCTCGGCCACCCTCCTCAGAACCTGTCCTGTGCAGCTTGGAGGTCAGAGCAGGCCCGGGAGGACACGGTCTCCCCTCGGCCACCCTCCTCAGAACCTGTCCTGTGCAGCTTGGAGGTCAGAGCAGGCCCGGGAGGACACGGTCTCCCCTCGGCCACCCTCCTCAGAACCTGTCCTGTGCAGCTTGGAGGTCAGAGCAGGCCCGGGAGGACACGGTCTCCCCTCGGCCACCCTCCTCAGAACCTGTCCTGTGCAGCTTGGAGGTCAGAGCAGGCCCGGGAGGACACGGTCTCCCCTCGGCCACCCTCCTCAGAACCTGTCTTGTGCAGCTTGGAGGTCAGAGCAGGCCCGGGAGGACACGGTCTCCCCTCGGCCACCCTCCTCAGAACCTGTCCTGTGCAGCTTGGAGGTCAGAGCAGGCCCGGGAGGACACCAGGCAGTGGCCTCCCTTCAGCTCTGGCCCTCACAGCCCCCTCCTGCCCTTCCACGAACACGGGAGCTGAGTCAGGGCTCTCGGTCTCGACTCCTGGTCGCAGGCTGGTAGCAGGGCCACGGCCGGTGCACGAAGCCCAGCAGCCCCCCTCAGGGTGGCCCCCGCGCCCATCAGTCCCCCCTGGTTTTTCCTTTCTTGAATGAAGGAGTTTGCTTTCACCTACATTGCCAAGGGCAGGGGTGGGGTCACAGAGCAGCAAGGTGCATGGTAGGGTGAGCCCTTCTCTTTCAGATAAGCCTCCTCCTCTTCAAACAAATGCCAGCGGCTAAGGGAGGTGGGATTGATAGGGACATCGGGGACGTTGGTACCAGGGGAACAGCCTGGACGTTGATCAGCAGCCGAGGAAATGGTTTCTCATCTGGAGTGGTCGCTGGGGAGACAGGAGGTGGAACCCTCTCTCAGCCTCACTGCTCTCTAACCAGGTAACCACGGGGAGCCTCAGTTTCCTCATTTGGAAAATGGGGATGATAACTTACCTGAGAGGATTGCTGGCAGATCACATAAACTGAAGGGTGTAAAGTATGTAGCACATCTGGTCACATTGTGGGTGCTCAGCATAGTCACCGCCATCACCTTGATCAGTACCACTGTAATCATCACTTTCATAAACACCATCACCACCATCACCACCTTCATCATCACTACCATCACCATCATCACCACCACCACCATTGTCATCACCATCACCATCACCATCATCACCATCACCATTATCACCACCAGCACCATCACCACCATCACCACCATCATCACCACCATCATCACCATCACCACCATCACCATTATCAGCACCATCACCACCATCACCACCATCACCACCATCATCACCATCACCACCACCGTCACCATCGTCATGACCATCATTTAGCGTGAAGAGTCCACCCAGCACTCATGACTGGCTCTCTGACGTACAGTGGAAGATACCGGTCATCCTGCAGTGACCTGGGCTTCTGCCCCTCCAGGAGGCTTTTTTACCTTTGGCCTCTTCCCGTTGGTGAAAGTTCTTTCTTGTCAGGAGAGGTTCCAGGGTTCGTTGCTACCTCCTTAGTGCTTACTCTGGGAACAAGGCAGAGCCTCCAGTATCTTAAAATGATCTCTTAATTATATTACTGAGAATAAAGTATTCTGGCTGCATTAGGGAGAGAAGGAGTCTGGTAGTTAATTATGTCATCTGTACTTGTCGCCAGATCATCTCTTTATGGCTTTAGCTCTGAGTGCTATAAATACCTCAGTCGGTGACTGGAGATCTGAGTGCCCTGGGGGGTGGGGGCAGCCCAGGGCGAGAGCCTGGGGTCATTCCCACCTCTGCCAGTCACCAGCTGCACCATCCTGGGCAGGCTACCTCTCTGGGCCTCAGCTGGTGGTGGAGTTGCTCCCTGAGAAGTGGGGCTAAGGAACACCTGCCTTGCAGGGACATCCTCAGCCCCGAACCATAGCTCCTGGGGAGATGGACATTCTGCACATGTTGGCTACTTTTGGAGCCTGGAGGAATAGAAAGAATGAAGTGACACTTCCCCAGGCGTGCCAGGGAGACCCCCACAGCGTCACGCCAGGCTCTGGGGAGGGCACCGTCGGCTCAGATCCTGCCGCTTTCCAGTCGGGCTCTGTTCATGGCAGGCACCCTTCATACAGTGGTGTGAACGTGGACTCTGGCAGCTGCTCAGAACTGGCACCATCCAGATCTGTGCAGTGGCCGGGGTGTTGGCCATGCCCTGCGGTATGTGGCGGAGTGAAAATATTTTGAAGAAACAGCTGCTGACTCACTCACGTGGAGGCAGGGCCAGCCCGGCTCGTTCTTTCTGCTTCCTGCCGCTGCCTTCAGTGCCTGGGCCAGCCTGCCGGGCGGCACCCCCTTCACCCGTCCCCCGTTCTGCATTCCAGAACAATGCAGGGGCCTCAGCCAAGGTCAGCGTGCTGGGGTCTACTGTCATGACAGTATTCTTCTCTAGGACGACAGCATAAAGTCTTTCAGTGATCGGGGCTGGGCTTCTTACTCCCTCTTTTCAGGATGAAGAGGTGTAGAAGGTTCTACCTGCAGCTTGTAAGTCTCAGAACTTAAAAGGATCTTAGTCCAGTCCTGCCATTGTGCACCTGGGGAAACTGAGGCCCAGAGAGCGGAGGCCGTCTGCCCAGGGTGACGGTGGGGACTCGCCCCGTGCCCTCCCGTCCTGGCACCCACCCCAGCAGGTCTGCCACTGTCCCTGCATGTTGGAGGGACGTGGCTTCTGGCTCACGCTGGTTCCGTCCTGTCTTCCCAGCCCTCGTGCTGCAGCAAACACTCCCTCCCTGGTCTGTCTGCTGACACTGCGTGCGCCTCCAGGGTGGGGACAGCAGCTTCTCAAGATTGCTGATGCCCGCTGGGCATCGGGGGGGGGGGCAGGAGGAACCCTGGGCAGGCAAGGCTGGCGGCTGTGTCCAAGTTCATGATGCGACTTTTCGCTCAGAACCTTGGGCCAGTTACTTTGCTTCTCTGGGCCGGTTTGCTCATCTGCAAAGGCAGGAAGGGCACCTCCCGGGCTTGTTGGCGGGGCGCAGTCAGGGGCTCTGCGGCTCATCTGGTAGGTGCTCCGTTTCGGGGCCTCGTGACAGCTATTGTTGAGGTTCTGGTGCCACCCTACCAGCTGGGCTGGCCAGAGACTGTGACTACTATGTACAGGTGGGAGAGGAGACCCCGAGGGGACAGAGGTGGGTGGTGACTCGCGGCAGATGGGGTGGAGTCAGGCCAGGACGTGGCAGGCTGGCACTTAGCCCCTGCCTCCCGCCCTCCAGGCTTTTCCCTGCCACAGGGACTGCAGGCTCATGCATGTTGGGCACAGGGGTCGGGCACAGGGGTCTGAGGGAGACCCCTGCCCCACTGTCCCTCAGTCAGAAGGTGTCCTGCCCCAGCCTGTGGTCTCGGATTTGGGGTCCCCACAGGCGTTCCCAGAGCCGAGGAGCCTCCGGATCTGTGTTTTCTCCCCAAAGCCGGGGTGCCTGGTGCTCCCAGGAGAGGGCTTTCCCGAGGAGGAAGTGTGCGCTGCTCTGCCCTGCAGAAACCAAGCGGGTTTCCAACATCGTGGGAAGAGCCGAGAATGTAGAGGTGAGGGTGACAGTGTGGCCTCCGCCAGCGTCACGGGCACGTCTCAAGTGCATTTCCTGTTGATTCTCTGGGTGCTCACTCCCACTTCCTTCCTCTCCCCCCCCCCCCCCCCCCCCCCCGCCCCCCGCCTGGTCGTCCCTTGGCCGACAGACAGCTAAGATCAGCACTACCTCCTTCTGCGTTTGCCTTCCTGGCTGCCCTGGGCTTCCAGCACGGCACCATGACTCAGGTCCTAAGGCTCCTAATGTGTGTCTCTTGTGAAGCTGGAGACATTTCTGTGGTTCATCTTGGGGGAGGGTGGGGTGACCCTTGGGAGACACAGGTCCCATGCCAGACAGCATGGCAGAGCACGGGTCTTCCTCGCGCTCTGCTCACCCTCTCTGTGACATTGGCCATGAATGAACCTTGACTTCCCTGTCAGTTTGCTGGTGACATTTGTTTCTCCTCTTACGGCTGTTGTGAGAACTTCCTCATGCTCATATACAACACCCAGCACATAGTGGGTCCTCAGCAGGCCGCCTCCCCTTCTTTCTCTTGTCCCCCTACCCAGAGGGCACCTCCAGTTCATTTGGGGCCTCAAAATGTGCAAACCTGCACCCGGATCAAGGCCCCGAGGCAGCTCATTGCTGTAGAGCGGGGTTTCGGGGCAGGAGAGACCACCGAGGACTGGGGCTCAGGCAGCTCCTTGGAGCCAGACAGACACGTGGTGGCTTTGGCCAGCCATTAAATCAAGTCACTGAGGCTCAAATTCTCCTTTATTAAAATGGGGGTAATAATACAGGTGAGTCCCCGGGGAAGTGATACAAATTAAGTGAGAGGATACTTTAAAAGCGCTTGGCAGAGCGCCCGGGAGGGGCTGCGTGTTCAGCACCCTCGTCCTTCCCCGCCTGTGAGTCTTCAGAGGTGAGGGCTGGTCTCCTTCTGCTCTGGGCTCCCTAGTGATGGGCCTGCCAGGAGATTGACCTTGTCATACTCTCGTGGTCCCTGGGGCAGATCCTGAGACGACCCAGACACCTCGGATCCCTGGGATGGGGCCTCAGACCTGCAGAGAACGCTGTCCATGCACTCAGACTTTGAGTCTCCTTGCCATGGGCCCCTCCCTCTCCTTCAGGGGAAGATGCCAGCCGTGTCCCCGGAATCCCTGGGCACCCGTCATCCTGCTTCCTGCCTCCCCTGAAGTAATTGTGCCCATCACATTAGAGGGGTCGGCGGGGCTCACACAAGGAGGGCGGGTGCAGGCCTGTCTCCCAGCAGCAGGAGGGGACGGTGGGCAAAGCGCCATAGAGGGTGACCACTGCCCCTTGTGCTGGATGGCAGGGATACTGAGCTGCCATAAACCCCGTGTCCACCACAAAACTAATCTGTCTCTAGCCCTCCGTCTAACGTCCCAAAGGCCCAGCTTTGAGAACAAAGGACCCAGAGAGGAACAGAACAGAAGGTGGTACCGTGCCGTGGGAGGGCGTGGGTCAGAGCGGCTGGTCAGAGAGCGGTCCGTTTGTTCTGGGACCCCTTCTATGACGCCTGACTGTAGAATCATGTTCCTCCGCCCTCCCGTCAGGTGCTAAAGGCTGGGGGAAGGTGTGTGAGCCCCCCGCGGGGGCCAGACCAAATTTAGCTAGTCTGCACTGAAGCCTCAATGGGGACATTCTTCAAGGCACCTCACAAGCACCTAACAGAAGGCCTCACTTCCAGATTGGAGGCAGAAGCGCCGTGACATGAGGACCAGGGCAGATGTCTCCTGCTTGGCACTGCGGCGTCTGGGGCTCGATAATTCTTTGTCGGGGAATAGGGAGCAGCTGGTCCTGTACTGTAGACTCCCTGCCTCTGCCCACCAGCAAGGCCCATAGTCCCCCTCCCAGTGGTGACAGTCATCGGCGGTGACCGTGCACAGTGTTGAGAACAGACCAGAGTGACAGGACTTGACCTCCCTGGTGGCTGCTGTTCCTCTTGTGTGTCTGGCCTCAGGCAAGAAACCAGAGCCTTCTGACCTGAGCAGTGGCAAAGGAGAAGTGCCTACCCAGTGCCCACTCGCTCGAGTGCCCAGCCGGTTGGGTGGAGCTGGATGGCAGAGCGTCTGTTACCTGGAGAGACGGGCAGTGCCGGCCTGCCACCCCTGCGATGGCTTCGTAAGCTCTGCTGGCCTCATGCTTTCTGTCCCCTCCATCCTCGAGTCCAGGCCCCCAGGAGCTGGGAAGAGGGTGCCGCTGTCTCCTGCCGGCTCCCGGGCAGTGCCCAGGTGTCCCCTGAGCCTCTCCAGGGAGGCAGGCAAGCGGGCGTTTTGTCCGGCCGCCGTGGCTTTTCCTAAGAAAAGGTGCCCGTGCTCTTCTGCCAGAGCACAGCCATCAGGATTTCAGGTTCTTGGGGAGACCTCAGAGCTGGCCCTACCCACCTCCCCTGCTGGAAGGCTGGACAAGGGGGTGGGGGGCGCACTGCCCCCAACCTTGGCCCATCCCTGGCCCCGGATCTGGCTTCAGGGACTAAGCAGGGCCCGAGGAAGCACTCAGGTAGAATTAGCATTATTATTATTATTATTTTAATTTTTTCCATTGATTCAGGAGGGGGAGAGAGAGAGAGAGAGAAGCGTCAACTCATTGTTCCACTTAGTTGTTCCCATGTAGTTGTGGATTCACTGGCTGCTTCTCCTGTGTGCCCTGACCAGGGATCGAACCTGCGACCTCAGCATGCTGGGATGGTGCTCTATCCACTGAACCTCCTGGCCAGGGCCTCGTGTTATTTTTTATTATGATTCTCAATTTTCAATTTTTTAAAATTGTAAAGCAAAGGAAGCTGGAGCAGCAGCCGCAGCTACCCCATGAGGAAGAGGCGGAGGGAGGAGGGAGTGGGGATGAGACAGCAGAGTGTGTTGCACGGGGCCCCCCAGGAGCTCCTGGACTGGCCACGCTGCCCATCCTACACTGAGGGCTCACCCCAGCTCCGTGCTGGGCCCCGGTGCACCGTGGGACTTCTCCACGGAGACTGAGCCTGGTCCTCCTGAGGGAGGTGCCTGCAGCTGGGGTCTCTGCCCAGGAGCTCCTGGACTGGCCACGCTGCCCTTCCTGCACTGAGGGCTCACCCCAGCTCTGTGCTGGGCCCCGGTGCACCGTGGGACTCCTCCACGGAGACTGAGCCTGGTCCTCCTGAGGGAGGTGCCTGCAGCTGGGGTCTCTGCCCAGGAGCTCCTGGACTGGCCACACTGCCCTTCCTGCACTGAGGGCTCACCCCAGCTCCGTGCTGGGCCCCGGTGCACCGTGGGACTCCTCCACGGAGACTGAGCCTAGGCCTTGTCCCGCTGCTGCCCCGAGGGAGGTGCCTGCAGCTGGGGTCTCTGCCCAGGAGCTCCTGGACTGGCCACACTGCCCTTCCTGCACTGAGGGCTCACCCCAGCTCTGTGCTGGGCCCCGGTGCTCCGTGGGACTCCTCCACAGAGACTGAGCCTGCTCCTTGTCCCACTGCCGCCCCGAGGGAGGTGCCTGCAGCTGGGGTCTCTGCCCAGGAGCTCCTGGACTGGCCACACTGCCCTTCCTGCACTGAGGGCTCACCCCAGCTCTGTGCTGGGCCCCGGTGCTCCGTGGGACTCCTCCACAGAGACTGAGCCTGCTCCTTGTCCCACTGCCGCCCCGAGGGAGGTGCCTGCAGCTGGGGTCTCTGCCCAGTGAGCCTGGCTCCTGTCCTGCAGACAGAACCCCCCCCCCCACACACACACACACATGGCTCCTTTCCCTCTCATTCGGGGGAGAATGTGAGCGGCAGGCCCCATGGGACTCGGGGCAAGTGGGGGCCGCCCGCCTCCTCGGGGACAGATGCCCTGGGCACTGCTGGGTTTCGCAGCAGAACGGCAGCACACCGTCCCCTCTGCCTGCGAGAGCGGTCATGCTGCCCTCTTCTGCGTCCCTCCCCCGTTGCCGTCGCCACAGCCATCCCGGGACCCTCCCGCTCTCTCAGGGTTAAGCTCCCTGGCTTTTCAGATCTCCTTAATGCCCCCTTCCAGCGCCATCTGGGAAGCCGACATCCCCAGCCTCTCTGAGTAACCCAGGGGGACCGTCTCCGGCCGCCCTCTGTGCAGAAAGCTTTGAGTGGTGCCCTTCTGAGACATTCCTGGGCGGGGGGACCTCGTCCCACACCTTCTGTGCCCGGGTCGTTTGGAGAGGGGCTGACGGGGCCGCGCAGGTCAGCTGGAACTAACGTGCATTTCACTGAGAGAACAGTTACCACCCACGTCTTCGTCCATGGCCGGGCTGGGGGCTGCCCTGGAATTCTAAAGGGCCCCGGGACAGGAGAAGGGAGAGCACCAGGGATGCCCATCCTGCTTCGGGCGGGAGGGAGGTTAGGTTTGTCCTTGGTACGTGAGCAGAGCTTTTCAAAAGTTGGTGTTCCACTGGGTCGTGCTGTGCTCAGCGGTCACTGCCTTGGCTGCTGCTGGGCGAGGCCCTGTGTGTGGTGGATACTGCGCTGGCTTAGAACTTCACGAGGTCCCTTTCATTGTCGCCCCTTTCCAGTTGAAACAGGTGCAGGGGGACTGAGTGCCTGGGCCTTGGGTAAACAGGAAAGTGACCAGAGAAGAAGTCCCTTCTTTCCTTCTGACTGTGACTTTCTCTATCGTCAGTGACCCCCCCCCCCAACTGGCCGGCTTGCTGTCCTCCAGGTGTCCTGAGAGCAGACGGGGTGGGGGTGGTGAGTTCAACCCAGAGGCACGTCAGCCCTGGAGCAGCGCTGGGTCAGCCGGAGGCGGGCTCACGGCCTCCTGCACCAGGCCTGCTGGGTCTTCTCAAGCAGGTGTGCAAGCCTCCAGTACACAGGGAACGCTAGAATGTTCCAGAGACCACAGAGGCCAGCCTTTTCTGGGGGCAGATACTGAGAGGGGGGGCCTGCTCCTTCCAGAGTCACTGTGCTCTGAGGATGGGGCAAAGGTCTGAAGGGGACCCATCCTCCCGGCGTGCCCCCGGGATTATCCAGCGTCCACAGCCCCGCTTTGTCCTCAGCTCAGCCTCATGCCTCCCCAGAGCAGCCTGCAAGGGACCCTGCTTCTAATTCGCCTCGTTTGGGGATGGCGGCTCCATACCCTCAGTTGGTGAGTGTGGCCACCTCACTTTCGGAATCCCCTGCCACAAGGACACAATGTTGCTGTAGGAATGAAAACCAAGAGGAGAAAGGCCCAGAGGCTCAAGTTTGTCATTGGCACAGTCTCCCTGCGCCCACCCGCTGGCCCTCCGGGGGCTCTGTTTGGGCGTCCAGGCCAGGACTGTGCACGTGGTTCCCAGCTCCAGGCTGATTCAAGTGGACTCCGTCGATTTCCGCAGGCCTCCCTGTGGAAGAGCTCGGCCCGGCCGACGCTGGCCGACCCTGGCACCGTGCTGAATAGCCCTGGGCCCTTGAGAGAGCCCTGCACAGGCCTGGGTTTCAGTGGCCCCAGGGCCCTGCCGCAGAGAAAGGACTTTTCTGAAGCTGCAGTGCATCCCCCTCCCCACCCCTGCCCCAGTCAACTGGGACTTGCTTTCCTGTTTTCGGCCGGCTGGCCGGGTGAGCGGGTTGCTCGATTCTGTGCTCCTCTATTAAACCTGGGCGCTCCTGCAGTGGGTGTGTCTCTCAAACGCAGAGAGCAGCTGTATCTCTCCCCGGCCATCGTGGAAGGGACTTTTGTCTGTGTGTTTTGTGTGTGTTTTGTGTGTGTGTGTGTGTGTGTGTGTGTCCTTTCTCTGAGATCATCTCCAAGCTAACAATGAGAAAAAGAAAAAAAGGCACATGTGAGCGATTCCGCCTCAACAGGTCTCACAATACCTCCAGGAATGTCAATTTTTCTTGCTTTCATGAAAACACTATGAGGTCTCACTTAGGGGGACAATGGAGGAGATTAAAGAGGGAGGACGCCAAGGAAAGACGGGAAGTAGAAAAGGGAGTTGAGCCCGGTCACCGGGGAGCTTTCTGCGTTGGTCCAGAGGGGTTCACTCTGCACCCGCCCCTGCCCTGCCCCCCGCCCGGGGGGGGGAAGCTCTCGGCTTGTGCGCAGTTTTGTGGGGAGAACCGATTTTAAATGCCGAAGACAGAGAAGGCCGCCCTTTCTCTCAGCAGTCAGCCTTAAGGTTTCCATGAGTGTCTGTTGTGTGTGTCCGTGTATCTGGGGAAGGGTGCCGACCCCCAGGATTTCAGGTCCCTTGTTCTCTCGGGGACTTGGCTACCATAAGATGTCAGCCTGGCTGCAGTTATGGCTGAGTGGGACGCCTGCACCTTGTGTCTGGCCACCGGGGTGCGGCCCACACCCCAGGCTGGAGAAGGTGGCATCTGGGTCTGTCTGGGCAGAATGACTGCCCCGTCTGCCCCGCCCTTGGGGCTGGCCTGCTTTCACCACAGCACCCAGGAGAGGCCCTGGTGTGAGAGGGAGACCCATCCCTGTGGGTCCGTCCCTCTCTGGCTCTGGCTTGTCTGCCTCTTGTCAGAGCCCCAGCCTCATGAAGATCCTCTGAGCTACTTGCACCGCAGGTTGCCGACGAGCCTTGTGGGGCCAGTGTCCTTGGGGGAGAAAGAACAGTGACTGCTCGTTCTCCCCAGAGGTTTGGGGAGTGGGACAAGCACCTGTGAGCGTGAATGACTGAGTCCATACTGGACACCCAGTTCTGGGGAGTTGTTTCTTAATACGACCCGCCTGCCTGCCTGCCCGGAAGACAGAGGATGGACCCGGGCCTCTTCCTGTGGTCCGGGGCTGGGGCCCCACCTGTTGGGGGAGGCAGTCTAGGTCTGCTCTCTGGCGCAGTGCAGGAGGCTCCAACGGGGCATTAGAGCCTTCACTGCCGGGCCCTGGGGCTCTGGATTCCTCTTTCCGAGTGAACTCGCCCCCTTCCCCCCATGACGCCTAGTGTCTGGCAGCTTATTTTTGCGGTAGCCATTTGCAGATAGAAAGTGAGGGACTTCCCCGTGGGTTCTACCCTTCTTCCAGATCATCAGACATTTTTGCATGAGAGAAAATGAACCCACTTCCTGATGTGGGTTCAGCCAGTGATGGTCTCAGGCCAGAAGCTGGGGTCCCAGGGGCTGCCCGACCCCCACAGCTCACTCCACCCCACCCAACTGGACCAGGAGAGCCACGGTGGTCCAGGAAGTCATGTTTTCCCCGCTCACTCCCTGAACTTCCAACAATGGTTCTCCCCCCCCCCCCCCCATAGTTGTGAAGGCTCCATGGGATGACCCCATGCAGGTCAGAGTACACACTTAGTGACTGTTAGCTCCGTGTTATCAGAGGCTGCACACGCAACTGCTAGAACATGAGAACGAACCCCCAGATACGCCTCGACTTTGTTCCTGGGACAGATGCGATTCCCGGGGATGGCGGTGGATTGACCGCAGCTCAAGCTCACGGGTCAGTTTACTACCCACGGGGAAGTGTCTGGACCGAGAGGGCTTTAGGGCTGCTCTGGCCTCGCACATTTCTGGGGCCAGCTAGGAGCCCACGTCGTCCCAAGGGCGTCAGGCCTTCGTCGTTGGGAATTTTTACCCAGTACCAGGCGAGGGATGCTGGGGGCTCTTGGGGAGCAGAAGTGAGACTGGGTTTGCATCCTGAATTCTGGCGTTGTTGCAGCAGTGAGGCGTGGCACGTGGGTGAAGCTCGGGCTTTGGAGCGTGTGGAGCCGGGGTCCCCCTCCTGGGGCTTTCTGCTGAGTCAGCCCCGTGTCCCTGCGTGTATGTGGGGGCGCTGCAGACTCTGTCTCAGGGTCAGGTGCTGAGATAGTGGAGGTGAGAGGTGTGCCCCGTGCAGGCCCCCGGCATCCATCTCGGGTGCCACCTCTCGGATGGCAAGGACTTCTGGGGCCCTGGATGCCCCGAGGTATAGGTACTATGTTTGCGTCTCCTGGCAAGCCTTTAAACAGTAATGAACAAAAAGGGAAAATAAGCCTATCAGGAAACTCACAGTTATGTCGAGGTGTGTCCCTGGAAAAGTCCATGAAACAGGGACCCGCCCTGGCCAACCCTTCCGGCCTCCTGCGCTCAGGCCTCCAAGTGAGAACCACCTTCTGTTGGCACTTTGAGGCCTTGGTCTGGTTGGCGTCCCGGTTGTGGGAAGTGACTTGCCTAGAGTTCTTCAGCTGAGGAGGGGCGGAGACGCCACTCCTGTGGCTGTTTGGTTGCAAGGAGTGTGTGCTCCAGGCCACAGTCATGGTTGCCAGGCTACGGCCCCTTTGCAGACTTTGGGGGCCTCCAGGCACCCCTGGTGCCTGCTGGGGTGGGTTTAGCCTGGTCCTGGGGGAGAAGACAGACCCCCTCCCATGCTGTCCCCACGCACCCTTGCAGGCCGGAGCCCCTGCTCTAGGGGTTTCCTGCCAGGACACCGCTGGGCGGCAGACTCAGTGCCTTGGCTAGCCGCCACGGGTGTTCTAAGTCCCGTAAGCACGGTGCAGTGTTTTTGGGTTTTGCCCCCTCCCGAGATCCCCCATTGTTCCTCACTGCCGAGGGACTGGGCTTGGGCCCACCTGGGTGAGAGGGGAGGCGACCCCGGGAAGGGCACCTAGTGGTCAAGAGTCCCCCCTCCCCACGCATAGCTAAGCAGGTGTTTCACCTGCCTCCAGGTGAGACAAAGCCTTCAGGAGAAGCAGTGCTCTGAGTCTTGTAGGCTCAGGAGCACTCGAGTCCCACACACTGTCCCAGCCGTTCACCTGTGGCTCTTCGGGTGGGGACGGTGGGTCCCAGAGAGGTGGAACGTGCCCAGGAATGTCCTGCCGTGCCCGTCGCCATCAGGCGTGTCCAAGGCCACCTGCCCTGCCCGGGCACGCTGGGACATGCTGGCGGGGCCAGGCCAGGCCGGCTGCTGCCTCTTCTCGCCCCCGCAGGAGTGCAGTGGCCAGCGAGGCCCGCACAGCCTCTCTCCCCCAGCGAGCCTGCAGTGTCTGCTCTCACACCCACTTCCAGGTGGGACCCTCCGTGGGGTCAACAGCCCTGCTTAGGCTGTTCCACCTGGGACTGCCCATGGGGCGTCTGGCCCTCTGCCCCGTCTGGGTGCAGCCGGGCGCCGTAAAGTGGTGTTGAAATCCCGCCGAGGCAGGCCCTGTTAATAATCTCGTTCCAGCCCTGTGACGACGGCCCTGCCAGGGCAGTTGTGTTTCCCCATTTCACAGAAGGCGAAAGAGAAACTCAGGTTGCAGAAGGAGCCCGAGGAAACACCAGTCCTAGGGGCACAGTCGGGATTCTACCCCAGACGCATCGTTCTGAATCCTTCCTCAGTGTCTGAGCTTCCCAGAGCCCCGCCCGGTGGTCCATGGGCAGGACACAGGGGCCCAGGACAGAGGTGTGGGGTAGAGCGCTCCCGGAAGGCTCTGTGGGGCAGGGAGGGTGTTTTAGCAGGGGTGATGGGACAGAGGCTTAGTAAGGGGGTGGTCCAGGCTGACGGAGGACACCCAGTGGAGTCTGCGTGGGCAGGGGGGGTGCGGGCAGGCAGAACGGGAGGCCAGGCCTCCACTGTGCAGCAGGCCGGGCCGGGCCTCTGGTCCCGGGGCGAGGCATTGGCTCTTCACGAGGGCTCGGGGAAGTCTGAGACTCGTGAGACGTTTGTAAGGACCATTGGTTCTGGAGCTCAGGACAGGGTCTGGCCTAAAGGGAGGGGACATTTGGGGTCACTGGGATGGAAGTACAGTTCGGATTTGCACTTGGTACCAGGTCTGAAGTCATGTCAGAGCGGCCTGGTGCGCAGCCTCTCGGGGCTGGGCGGGACACCCACGGCTCAGGCAGGGTGACTCTCGTTCTGTAGATGAGCTCGAGCGGGCAGGACTTTCCCAGGACCCGCCCGGTTCACGGCGGGCTGGCGCCAGGAGCCAGGTGCCCACGTCCCATCTGGCGCATCAGGGACAGCACACTGGCTTTGGAGTGTGTCTGTTGTCTCCCATCTTCTGCAGACTGCTGGGAGGCCGGCCCTTCTCCGCACAGAGGACAGGGGAGGCCCAGGACGGGGCAGCGTTTGCCTGAGCCCCAAGAGCTGCGCGTAGGTCCTGTTTCTGTTGCCCACCCACGGGAGCCGTTGCCCTTGGACCCCTGACCTTGGATCAAGTCACAGAGCCGGAAGCGGGGCAGATGGCATGTGCCATGGCCGGCTTTGTAGCCAAATGAGGAGCCTCTCTGGATTTGACGGGGGAGGGGACGCTTCCTGGGCACGATAGAAGTGAGGGCACCTGGACATTTTGTGCTGAGTCTCTGGGTCCTCAGGGGACCCGGGCAGTCCTGGGTACCCCATGGGTTGTCAGGGCTGACCCCTCTTTTGGGGACTTCGGTGTGTCTCTGCTCCCCAAGCCCACCCTTCCATCCTGGCTACAGGGACAGGGTGGGATGTGGGGTGAGCTGGGTGCTGTCTGGGACCTGCTGGGATGCTGGATCCCAGGCATTAAGAGGGGCCGGGCTTGTCCTGAGATGGGGAGCACATCGTCAGTGAAGGGGGCGGCCTGTGAGGGGCGTGGAGACTGTCTGCTTCTGGACTTTTCTGTGCTGGGTCCTGTTGGAGCAGCTGACTCAGGCAGTTGCGTTTCCTCAGCGTGTGCCTGCCTTGCTCTGTGATTTATATTTTCCTCTTGGGGCCATGGGGGAAGAAGAGATCACCCCACCACCACCACCAAATTGAAAGGAAGTGCAGCTGACTCTGACACTTTGAACTTAATCTCTGCTTCTCATCTACTCCCCAGGTGTGGAAATACGATGACAGGTGGAAATAGGGCTCCATGTTCACACGCACTGGAATTGGAGACACCTGGCTCAGAGGCCCATCCTTGATGTGCGTCCTAACATTCCCGCGGCACCCCGGTTCTCACAGTCCCCCTAGACCTGTGAGAACCCCCCCCATGGGGGCAGGGTGGGGCCGGCTGCTGCTCTGAATGGCAGATGCCTGTTTGCATGAGGCTGGTGCTGTCTGGGAGATGGGCCTTATTTTGGGGAAACTGGGGTTTGGGGCACAGAGCAGCCCCCACCTTGCGACGCCCACAAAGCTCGCAGTATTCTCCCACGGAGCAAGAAGCCCCAAATCGTCCCTTGTCAGGTGGGCGGGGGCCATGTGAACCCTGCACAGCGAGCCGTTCTCCGAGGGTTTCCCCTCCGTGTGCCCGTGACAGTGCCTTCCAGCCACGCGGAAGGGCCTGCGCAGCTGACCGCCCACATGCTGATGTCTGGCACATGTGTGGCCCCCTTGCCATTTGGGGGTTGGCCCTTCCTGTGTTTTCAGGTCCTGGGCTTGTGTAAAGCTCGGAAATAATTTGAGGATTATTAAGTGTAGGAACTTGGGACTGGAAGCGACATTTTTTTCTTCTTTTTTTTTTGTCTGCGCAGTTTTGTGAAGTGTAATTTTAGAAACACGTCAAACCTTGTTCTTGCCAAAAAGGAGAGTAGGAAAGTCAGGAAGATCTTAGCGCGGAGATGGAAGTGATCTCAGCACAAGTCGTCTTCCAAGCACGGCCCGCAAGCTGTCTGATGTCGGCTGGGCAGTGTGGGGCTAATCTCCGCCCCCGGCGGCCTCGGTCTGCCCATCCACCGAGTGAGGCTCCGGTTTGTCTGGGACAGAGCTGTAAGGACCCCAGTGCTCTGCAGTCCTGTCTCCCTGTGTCCGCACGTGGCCCGCCCGCTCCGGGCAGCAGAACAAAACCCGGTGTCCACCTTGGACCCACCTTTTGTGTCCCCAGTACCGCATGTGTCTCTGCAGAGCGTTGGCCTTGGCCCCCTGCCAGACCCTTGTGTGCTTTGAAAAGGTCCCTCGACTTCTGTCAGGCAAGGAATTCTCTTCACAGCACGTGGAGAGCGAAGTGGTTTCACAGGCCCGTCCTGAGTGTGTGCCGCAGAAACAAAGTGTTTGTTTTCCAGTGGTGCGCACGCCAGGAGGCCCTTTGGTGTTGGCCTCCACACCTTCTGTGTTTGGGCAGGCCACCTGCCCCCCGGGGGCCTGGTGCAGAAACAGCCTGAGCCACGGCGTGGCCTCTGGGGTGGTGTGCGGGCAGAGAGGGGCCTCTAGGCCATGAGGTTGGCTGCCATTCAGAGGACGTGCAGGGCTCTGGGCCACCAAGGCCCGTTCCCGCCCACAGCACCCCAGGGACCTCGGGATGGAGCAGACACAGAAGCTGAGCCAGGCGGGGCTGCCAGGGTGGGTCCTTCCTTCCCGTTCTCAGGACGCACGAGCACCTCCCGTGAGCTGACTCTCGCGCCAGGTGGCGGGGTGTAGGGTCAGGGGTGCGTGGGGCCAGCAGAGTACACGCGTGCTCGGCCGGGGCTGGATTCCAGAAGGGAGGCTGCAAAGCCAGGCTTTCGTGGGCGAGAAGAGCCTGCGTGGGGACACGTGTGGTCCCTGTGTGGTCCCTGCAGAAGCGAGCTGCGGAAACAGTGGCACAGGAAGGCAGGGCCCAGAGCCATCCCTCCCCCACACAGACATTTCCTGCTCCCCCTCCCCGGCTGTTTGATCCTAGAGCCCGTGATTTTGGGAGAACCTGCGGTATCCATTACCAAATTGGGTACGAGCACCCTCCCACTCCCACCCCACCCCCACCCCCAGAGGCAACCTGATTTCCTATTTTCAGGCCTCAGCAACCTGGCTGTTTCCCTTATTCCTCAGGGTAGGGACGCTGTCCAGGCTCAAAAGGGCTGCATCTCATGGAGTGAAAAAAAATGTTAAGCGTTTCACAGAAACAGCCTGGGCCTTGATCTGCCGCCCAGCCGCCCCCAGCCCAGTCACCTCCAGTGCCTGCTGGACCCTGCAGTCCAAGGCAGCCGTGGGGCGGGGGATGGGGGAACAGCCTCCATCCTGACCCCTCAGGCCCAGGGCCTCCTGTGAGAGAGGCCAGCCTCCGTGCAAAACTCAGATTTATCAAAGATAGATTAAGGATAGACCCATAGTGTTCTGGTGCATTTTTCCCTTCTGAGATCATTACAAAAAAAAAAAAACACCAAAAAACAAAACAAAAAAAACCACCCAGGAAACCACATACCTGGCCGTCTTGGTTCCCTGTGTGCCATCTTCCAGCATAAAGGAGACTTAGAAAAATTCCAGGCCCAGTGTTTTCTCGATACTTGGAGAATTCTGTCTCATGGAAGTGTCTGTTTGGGAGGAAATGCCTCCGTGTGGCCAGAGCCCTGGGCCCAGCTGCTTCTAACCGAGTGAGTGGCCACAGGGTTCAGGAAGCTGCGGCCAGGCTGGGTCCCTGGTCCGGTCATGCCGACGTGCTGGCCACGAAGGGCAGTGCCCGCAGGGGGACTGGGCGGGGCTCCGGCACCTTTCTTGTCTGAGAAGGGGGAGCACACGTGCGCCTGGGGGACGCGTGCTTCATCCCAGCGCCACGGCGAGAGGAAGTCCCATGCGGGACGAAGCAGGGAGAAGTGTCCCCCAGAGACCACTGCTCCCCAGCAAACGCGAGGCGGGCCGATTCGCACACCTGGACCCCTGGCGGGACCCAACAGCCAGGCTTTGACAGGCCTGGGGTTTCTGTCCTGGAAGGAACAGCCGTGGTGACAAGCAGTTGTGTGCAAAGTGCTTTCACCGCCCTTCTTAGGTAGGTTGCTTCCTAGAAGCAGAGCCCGAGACAGGGAGACCAGGCTGAGTGAGGAGACACTCAGACACCTGGGGGGTGAGAAGGGGGGAAGTGGACAGGACAGGAAGCAGCCCTCAGCCGGACCCCACGGGGAGCTCCACAGGGTGATGAGCACCTAGGATGGCGTCCCCCTGAGGCCCAGGGCGGCTCTAGAACCTTTATGAGCCAGGCCTTGGCGGTGGGCTGCCCCCCCACTCCCTCCACTTTGTCCCTCTGTCTCCAGGGCTCAGCCCCCCCCTTCCTTCGCAGAGGAGGGTATAGGAGCAGATATCTGCACAGAAGGGTGTATAGGAAAGAGGGCCATTGTTCCTGGCTGAAAGGCCAGGAAACTGGTTGTGGTTGGTTGACACATGGCTGGCTGCAGCTGACTTTCTGGGGCTCCATTCCTAAATCTCCCCAGACGCTAGGCCTGGGGTGCTCACCGATATCTTCAGCTACTAGCCTGAGGCCACACGGACATTGTGAGCTTTGTTACCTGGGTAGGCCCGTGCCCAGCCGAGTCAGCGGCCCTTCCCTGGTACAGTGTTTGGGTTGGGGGACTGTTTGTCGTGAAGAAGGCATTTCACCTGGAATGATGTGTTCATGTGGCGCTTTGAACTTGTTACAGCTTTGCAGGTTTCCCCGGATGTATTTGAGGGCACACAGGCCTCCAGCAGGCCCGTGCAGGGCTCCTCTGTGGGAGCTGGGCTTCTGGCGAGCATGAGCTTCCAGGACAGGCTGGGCTGGACCCTGCCCCAGGGCATGCCAGGCGCAGGGCAGCCTCAGAGCCGGGGCACAGGACACACCCTGGGTGTCCGTGTTGGGGGGGCTCTCCCGGGAGTGGAGTCCGGACAGGACTCACACTGTGCCGCTGTGGCCTGTGGCCGTCACATTCCTCCCCGGCAGGAGGAGGGTGCCACCTGGGGCGTGCCTCGGGTGCCAGGCGGGTCTTGGTTTTCACTGTGTCTGAATGTTGAGTCAACAGAGTTTTTAAGGTGACACTGGCTTAGTGGCCAAGGAGCAGGTGCCTTGAGGACTATTGGGGTGGGGTTCAGTGGTGCTTGGGGCTGGCTCGTGAAGACATTTACCAAGCAAACCTCGCAGTTTCTCGCCCTACCATAGAGCAAGGGCCCAGTGATCCCAGACAGCCAGAGCGGGGTGGTCCTGGGCGCCCTTGGTCCACCTCTTACTGGGCAGGTGGGCCAAGGCCCACAGGGTGGAAGGTCTTGTCTGAAGCCATGATGCCCATGCCAGGCAGAGTCCGGGTCTAGAGCAGCTTTGTTACCTGGGCAGTCCTCAGCCCTCTCTGGAGCACGTAGATGCCAAAGCTACATCTCTGAAAAGTTCAAGAGCGCCGGGGTCCGCAGCGCCCTGCCGCTGGCATGGCTAACATGGGACGTGATGAATGCCCAGACTCAGTCACATTGCCCTGAAGTCAGGCGGGATGACTGGAGCAGCCAGGGAAAGCGGACGCAGACCCGGGAGCACTTCCTGTGCTGTCTGCACCAGCGCTTCCCGCCGTCCCCACGGTCCAGCTCGGGGACAGTGGTGCCTGTTCAGGGGTTCAGCGTGCTGGGCTGGACGGACGTCAGGATCCCCACGGGCTGAGGGCACCGTGTCTTGGCATCACCTGTGACCCATCTGCGACATTTGGGGCCTACATTGGATGGTGTTACAACACAAGTTACGTTGCCACTCGTGGGGCTTTCCTACCCAACCCCCTTCTCCAGGGTGCAGAAACAGGCCACTAGCCATGGTGCTGAGGTCCACGGCATCTCCTGGCCTTGCACCTGGGCCTCCTCTGTCTGGGGTGGCCAGGCCAGGGGGACCCAGGGACCCAGACTGAGGTGGGGTTTGAGGCCTCTTCCTGGGCTGAGTCATCTTCCCTCTTTCTTGTGCTCAACCCAGTTCTCCTTCTGTCCTGGCTCAGGTCTCAGCCCGTGGAGACAGTGGCTGGGAGGCGGAAGGGGCCCCAGAACCCCCCACCCCCCACCCCCGTGTTGCAGCCATCTGTGGCTCTCCATTTGCCCAGTGTCACACTTGTGTTTGACCTTGGGATGTCCGTTTGGCCTGAAAAGCCGTCAGCAGCCCTTTGCTGTGTTGGGGGAGGGAATGTGCTCTGTGCAGACTGGGGGGGGGGGGTCCTCATTGAACCCCCCATGGTGGCTCAAGTAGGGGGACAGCAGGGTTCCCGGTCTGGTGAGGGTGCAGCCTGGCCTCTGGCCCGCATCTGGGGTCCGGGAGGTCTAATCGGTGGCCCAGCCCTTCTCTCCTCAATCCCAGGGCTTTAGCCTAGACCCCCCACCCCACCCCCGCCAGTACCCCGGCTTCACCTTTCTCAGTTAATCAAAAGATTCCGAGAAAAGCACAGCCATCAGAGCAGTTTCCTCAGGCGCCTTCGGGAACAATGACTGTGCACACATGACAGGCGACAGGCAGGCTACCTGCCTCCAGGGAGAGCCCTTTGATTTCCTCGTTGCCGAACCTGTTTCAGCAGCTTGTTTCCCGGGACAGCTGCTGGTCATCTTTATTCCAAAGGGACACACAAACACTGGCCTGTGAAAGGACCGGGCCCTCGGGACAGGCCTGTGATCTGGGCATCAGCAGGCATGTGGTGCTCCAGGTCCCCACCCTGGCTGCCCTCACCGTCCGTGCAGTCCCTCTGGTCTCATCTAGAGGGGACTGCCGTTGCTCCTGGTCCTGCTGGGGACCTCCAGGGCCTGGCCATGGGCACCCCTCGCTGTCACAGCCCTCTCCCCCCATTTTGTGCTCTGCTGTGAAAGCAGACGTTGAACTCGACCCACCTGTGCCCCTGCCAGCCCTGCCCCCTCTCGTGAGCAGGTGGCCCGAGCTCCTTTGGGTGGTGTTCAGGCCGTGCCCACTGATCAGGCAGGCCCCACACAGGGAATGGGGGGGTCAGGGGTGGGAGGGATGGGAGGATCTGTCTAATAAACTCAGGGAGAAGACAGAATAAGCGTTACCTGCAGGACTGGCTGTATAAGTCATGGGCACAGTGCAGAGTGAAAGTGCAAAGCCGTTTATAAAAACTTCAGAGTTTCAAGACTGCAAAAGCAGAGTATTAAACCAAGCCCAGGGCCCTTCTGAGTATGCCCATGAAGCCAGCCCTGGGGGTGGGGAGCTCTTGACGGCCATGCTGTTTCACTGGGGTCTCACAAGGCCCAACACTTGCCTCTTATAGACCAGGCAGCCGAGGTCTATGAGGGGTCTGCCTGAGGCCCTCGGCGGGCGAGCCCTGCGGCCTCTGCCACCTGGGAGCCCTGTTGAAGGTCTGGGAGTCTTCCTTCCCACCAGAGAGCCAGCATCTCAGCGTCTGCAGGAGGAGCCCTGGGTTCCCGTGGAAACCCCCTCCCTGCATGGTTGTGCTGTGCTCCAGGCTGGGTGTCAGCTCAGCCTTCCCGGCCCCACCTCCCCCACTCTGGTCGTGACAAGTGGGTGGGGTGGGCAGTGTGTCCCTTTGTGCAGCAGTGCAGCCTGGCGGATTTCCATTTGCGTCAGTAGATTCACTCTGGAATGTTCTTTTTGTGGCTCCAGAGCCTGCCTTGTCTGAAAAGGCATGCTCTTGGGACCGCTGTTGTGGAGGGGTCCGGGTTACTCTCCCCTTTTCCAGGGAGCGGTGTGGCAGGGAACAGTCACGTGGCTGAGTTTGTGCATGCACCCTGAATTGTTTTCTTCAGATAAAAAGCCTACAGGGGAAAGTGCTTGCAGGCATCTGGTATCTTTTCATCAGATGGCCCTTCAGAAAGGTGGTGCCCGAGGGCCCTGAGCCCCGGGCAGCCTCCCCGGAACTGGGCATCCACAGACGGGTGCTCTTGGCTGCTTTGGCGGTGGACACCTCGCTTGTGCAGTCTCTTATTCATGTGGCACTGGCTGGCTGGGGTATTTCTTCATGAGCGAGCGGCCAGCAGGCCCTTTCCCTTGCCAGGGTGATGGAGGGTCCAGGACTTGGGCGGTCTCCCATCGCCCTGGGGGCTTTGGCGTGGTTCGGTGGGGCGTGCGGTGTTGGGGCTTTGGGAAGGGAGCACGACCCTCCCCTCGGTGACCTGTGCGTCTCTTCCCCCCGCAGAACTGCCAGACCTTCAGCAGCCTCAGCTGCCTGAGCTCCGGGACGGAGGACCACGGCCCCCGGAGCCCCCTCGCGCTCCACGTCAGCAGCACCAGGTCCTGGGCCGCCTTGCTCTCGGCCTCTGGCCCCGGGGGCAGGACCCCCGCCGGGACCCCGGTCCCTGAGCCTCTGCCCCCGTCTTTCGACGACCACCTGGCCTGCAAGGAGGAGCTGCGCTGTGAGGAGGCGGACGGCGGCCCCGCGGAGGGCTGCGGCAGGCGGGGTGGGTCGGCCACAGCCTGGCGGGACCGGGGGGCTGCCGGGAGCAGCCCCTGCTCCCTGGACGGTGAGCTGGACATTGAACAGATAGAGAACAACTGAGGGGCCCCAGGCCCCAGTCAGGGGTGGGGTGCGTCAGGCTCCATGGCCTCCCTCGGGGCACGAGGTGGGCACCCAAGGGGGGGTGCCCCGCTTCTGGGCCTGACGAAAGCTTCTTGGAAGGCGTCAGGTCCCTGAGAGTAAGCCCACCCACCTGGGGGGAGCGCTGTCCAGCCTGCAGGGGCCCCAGCCCGGCACAGGCCGACCTGGCCATGCCACGCCATGCCACGCAGTGGAACGAAGCGCCCGGCCGCTCGCCAGCATGACCACCGCAGTCCACAGAACTGCTGTAGCCCCAGAGCGGCTTCTCAGTGTGGGTCTCTCTGCCCCTTTTCCTCGTGGGCCATCGGCCACGGGCATCCAGCACCCCCACACGCGGTCTCGTGGCCCTGCTCTGCATGCTGGCCCTGGCCGCGTTCTGACCCCATGGCGCTGGTCGGGGGCGCAGGTCCGTCTGGCGCTGTCACGGCCCTTCTCGGCCTCCTGCTCAGGTTCCGTTTCGGGGAGTCGGCCCCGCAGTTTCTTTCGCTCAGTTTACTCCGTGCCTTTTCTCCCAAGTCTCCCCGCTTCGGGCGTGGGAAGGTTCAGGAGACGCTTCCTTCTATAGTAACACCAGAACCGTTTGGCCTTAATCCCAAGTGTGAGAGACAAGGGCCCAGGGCTGCCGGGGGCCCTCTGTGTCCCGAGTCTCAGGGCCCAGGGAACAACGTGGGCTCTTGTTAGAGGCCGTCTACACTGGGTGGACATCGGGTGGATTTGTTGGCTGAGCAGACAGCCCTGCTGAGCGTTCCCGTGTGCAGAGCCCTGCCCTGTGGCTCTCTGCCTCTCTGGGGGACGCTTTGGCTGGGCTGGCAGATGGCAGCCATTTCCCGGGCTAACCTGTCACTGAGTGATGAGCTTAGTTGATTCAGGTGCGTGGAGAGATGTCACCCTACAAGGGCAACCCCTTGAAAATGTCCTCAGGAGGGAGGAGCTGTGAGCAGGCAGACGGACCAGGCCCTGTGCACATTTCAAGGGTGGAGAGGTCTGCTGGTCGCTCTAGAGGGACTGGGTCGAGGGCCTGCAAGGTCCCCTGAAACACTCTCACGGGTGGTGGGGACTGCTGGCTTTCATCAGGGTGCTCCCATCCACCTCGAGGTGGCTTTTCCTACAAATCAGCTGCGGCGGGGCTGGGGAGGCAGTGTTCTCAGTGCCGCCTCCTTGCTGTCACCCCCACCACGGGCACAGAGCTGGAGGTACGCTTGCACCCTTCCCAGCTCCTCACAGCCTGGCAGACTCCCCCGTGGTGGTGACAAGGAGCCTTGCCCCCTAAGGTGTCATTCTCTGGCCGCTCCTATCCAGCCCACCTGCAGACACACCACGCGGGTGCCGCTGTCTCGGAATCGGGCTTTTAGCAAACCCAGCACCTTCCACTGACAGCGGCAGCTGGGTCGGCTTATGAGCAAGTGGTTCCTTTTCCCAAAAGGCTAAAAATACCAGGTGCGCTCTCTGCAGTTCGTGGGCACGCGGCAAGCGCACGTCCGCCATCTCCGCTTTGCTCCTTGGCTGACAGCAGTGCCTCGCTCCTCCTGCGGGTGGAACACAAGGGGTCCTCACCTTCCTTTCCCTCAAGAGAGATCCTACTGGGAAGCTTTACTTAAACCTTCAGTTTTTCTGTTTTGTTTTGTTTTTTTATATCACAAGAGGTGGCTCAGGTCTGATTTATAGGTATTTTTTTCTACAAATCAGCCATGAGATACTTGCAGAAAACCCCCGTCCGTGGCCTCGAAGACAGTGTTGAAGACTCTGGTTAGGGAGGGTA
Source organism: Saccopteryx leptura (assembly GCF_036850995.1). Taxonomy (NCBI): domain Eukaryota; kingdom Metazoa; phylum Chordata; class Mammalia; order Chiroptera; family Emballonuridae; genus Saccopteryx; species Saccopteryx leptura. The sequence continues at coordinate 6,860,903 of NC_089515.1, forward strand.
CTGGGTATGCGGGCACCGGGCAGGGCCTGGGGCACCATCCAGCTTCGCCTGAGTGTCTCCCACCAAAGGCACGTCCCCTCCGGACTATGGAGAGCCAAACCAGAGAGCGGGAGGCTCTGGGCGGACTAGGACAGTCCCCCAATCCCTACTTGGTGGGTTATGCAGGCATCGCCTTCTTAGAGGTAGTCCAGAGGAGGCTGGGGCAGTGGCCGGAGACATCTGGCCGCATAGGAATTTGGAGGGCACGTGCTGGTTCTTCCTGTCCTCGGGAAGCCTGAGGTGGGAGCGACTCGTTTGGCCCGCAGCCACAGTGGTGCACACAGAGGGAGCGCGGCCTCGATCGCAGCCCTTCCTGTGGAAGGAGTGGCAGGTGGCCACAGTGAGGGATAGGAGCTGAGTCAGGACAGGCCCAGGCAGTGCTCCCCCCACATGCCTTTCCTTGGGGACAGGAGGGAGGGAGGCACATGGTGGCGGGCGTCACACCTGCTGGCCACCTCTCCCATTCTCAGGCCTGGTGGCAGGAGGGGACTGATGAGCAATGGAGCTTGAGTGTGGGCCCTTCCTCCCCACCTCCCCCAAGCTGGTCCCATTGGCCAGCAGGCCCCGCCCCAGGGCCTTTTGAGCAGAAGGGACCCCAGCCGGAGGCGGGTTAGGGCTCTCTTGGCTGTGCCTGCCCTCAATGCCAGCTCCTTGCCCACGCCCATGGCTGCAGCAGTGCCGGGAGGGAATGGTGGGTCCCTCCTGCGCAGAGAAGGAGACAGCCCTCAGTTGGCGTCATATATACCTTTTGGTTGGAGAGAGATTTCATCTAGAAGGTTCTGCCACTCTGCCCAGAGAGGCCCGTTCTGGTCTTGGAGCTCTTGGAGGGAGGCTTACCCAGGAGGCTTCCTCTGACCCACCCCACGTGACTGTCCCTGAGGGCAGAGGGCAGGTGGGTGGCTTACCCTGCGAGAGCCCCACTTTTGTCGGGGTCCTGATGCCCATGAACTCCTGCCTCTGAGGGGACACTGAGGACATCAGAACCAGGAGGGAGGGCAGTTCCTGACCACCTGCCTGCCCAGGGGTTCCTGAAGGACAAGAATGGGGATGTGGCTCCAGGAAAACTGGGTGGGGAGGAGAGGCTTGCTGTCACACGGCATCCCCACTCACCCCAAAGGAGCACCCCCAAAGCCGCCAGGCTCGTGGGCGGCTGTGTGCCTGAGGGGGCGGGGCCACACCGTTTACATTACCGCAAACCCTCTTGCCTTACGGTGCACACCGGCACACGCGACACCCAGGCCACAGAGGTCCTTGTTCTGACCGGACAGAATGGATTTTCATTCTCAGAAAGCCTTACTTTTCAACAAAATTTTTGTAGCAGGAAAGTTTTGTGAATTTGTATGCTGAAAAGAAAATGTCAATAAAGGAAAAAAGCCCACATTATAAAGAAAACAAAACCACACGTCCGAGTGGGTCTCCCCTTGGGAGGGGAGTTTCCACACCCCCCTGGTTGGTGCTGCCCGAGGGGGGTCTGGGGCACTGCGTTCTGAGCAGCTTCCGTGGCATTGAAAATACCCCTTGGGTGGCCCTGGCACGGCTCATGCTTGGTATCTGCGTGCACTGCGCCTCCGTGTCTGCTCACAAGGTGCAAATCACGCACTCTGGCTGTGGGGCCAGTCACCTAAGTGATGACCACTCTAGGCTTTGTGCCCGGAGTGTGAGCAGTCCCTCCAATCCCCTTTGCCCCGCCACGCTGGTGGGTACCGCCCAGACACTGCCCCTGTGTGGGCAGTGGGGCCACCTCTTGCCACAGTGACAGTTGGTCAAACCCATCCTGTTGGTGCCAGCCACAGAAAACCATGTCTCTTTTAAAAGGGAAACGAGAGAAAGTCCCAGACCTCAGCGGAGAGCTCGTAGGCTAGGTAGGATAGTCTGACCTTCTAGCGTAGTCTTTTTGGCAGATTCATTGTGTTTTCAGTGCGTGGGGGGAGATGTCCTGGGGGCTTGGGGACAGCGGGGGGGCTGTGAATTTTCAGGGCCGTAGCAGCTTTCCCGAAACATGTGCTTCAGGAAGGGTGTCGGCCAGAGTGTGGTGGGTGGGGTTGGGCTGGGCCCTGCCCCAGCAGAGCGACTTGTGTGCCCCAGGCGAAGCGCTGGGTCCACCCCACACCCCCCACACAGGCCACGGCTGTCTTGCACTAGAGCCGCTCTAGTCTCAGGAATTTGCTTGTTACTGTTACTGTGTAAATAAAGCTTCCTGGTTTAATATCCAGCCGCCAGGAGCTGTCTGTGGTTTCTGTTGGATGTGACTAATCGAGGGGTTCCCCCCCCCTGTGGCAGGATGGCTCATACCTGTGCTGCTTGGACCTCAAAGACACCAGCACACACAGACTAGGCCCCGAGTGGTCTCAGGGCATGCAGTTCCTGGGCCCGGCCCTCCAAATCGGGGATCCCAGCTAACCAAGCTCAGGAGACCAGGATGTCTGCACCCTTGAGGACAGCCACGGAGAGGCTTGTTTAATTGCTAAACCCCGACATCTGTCCACATAATCTGGATTCCTCCTGTGTTCCATTTAAACGCCAGGTCCCTTTGCAAACTGCAATGTCGGTGTTTGCTTAGTTCACAAAACGGGACAGGGTGGAAAGGCCACAGTGGCTGCAGCTGGGAGTGAGGGGACACCCTGCCCCTCCTGCACCTCCAGATCTGCTGGAGCTGGGGCAGTGCCCCGGGCACAGCTCCACCCGGCCCGAGCCGGCCGGTTCACACCTGCGTCGGATGCGGGCCCATCGGGGTGGCAGGCAGGGTGCTGATCCCAAGTACCTTCCTCACAGGCGGGCAGAGGTCAGGGTCGTAGCGCTCGTGGGGCTTACAGAAGAGTCAATGCAAAACAACCCCAGTACCACACCAGACGTCCAGTCCAGTCCAGTCCATGTTATGTTAAAAACACTGATCTTCACGTGGAAAGGGGGCCCAGAGGAAGTGCCCCAAGTTGTCACGGTTGCCATTCTTTGAGTGACTGTCGGGGTCTTTTTATGCCTTTCTGTTGAATTTCCTGTAGTAATACGTATTGCTTGTGTCATCTAAAACAGTGGTCCCCAACCCCGGGCCGCGGACCGGTACCAGTCCGTGGGCCATTTGGTACCAGTCCGCAGAGAAAGAATAAATAACTTACATTATTTCTGTCTTATTTATATTTAAGTCTGAACAATCTTTTATTTTTAAAAAATGACCAGATTCCCTGTTACATCTGTCTAAGACTCACTCTTGACTCTTGTCTTGGTCACATGATATATTTATTCATCCCACCCTAAAGACTGGTCTGTGAAAGTATTTTCTGAGATTAAACCGGTCTGTGGCCCAAAAAAGGTTGGGGACCACTGGTCTAAAAGGAAAGCCAAAACCGAAGAAAAACGAGATAAAGCAAAGTGCCCAATAATTTATCTGAATGGAGACAGCTTTGAGAGGGAAGGCCGAGCTGTGGGTGATCACGCTGGGTGGGAGGTGGGACCATGGGCACAGCACACGGGGTCTCTCCCTGCACCCCACTTCTGTGCCCTTGCCACCTGCCTGGGAGCAGGAAGGGACTCGGCTTTCCTAAGCCTCAGGGGACCTTTTCCAGTGGGTCCAGAGGAGGAGGCCGCTGGTGGATGCACACCCAGTGTTGAGGACAGCGCCCCCAGCCCAGCTCCGCCCCATGTCAGCCCTGAACTCCATCCACCGAGGCCGGTGGCTCTGCCCGTCTCCAGCCTGGGGACTCTGTCCACCCTGCTTGGGGGCATGGAAGGATCTGCAGCAGGCTGGGGCCCCGCCGAACCCGTCCACTGCCTCCCACCCCGTGGCCCTCGGCAGGCAAAGCCCGAGTCAGCTGCAGGTCAGGGTCGTTTATTTAACGGCTAGTTTCCTCCTGCATACAGTGGGCACGACACACTCCAGTTTATCAAGTTATGGCTCCAGAAAGTACCCTCTGTGCCCGCAACTTTGTTCCCAGAGGTTAGCAATCTTGCTTTGTAGCTCGTGGTCTTCCAAGTGCCCCTGGAGCTGCCTCAGCTTTGACTCCAAAGGTGACTTGTGGGAGCACGAAAGCGGTGGGCTGGCCTCTGTGTGTGTGTGTGTGGGGGGGTGCTAAGCGGCCACTCTGAGCCCGGGTGGGAGCAGGGGCTGGGCAGGGGGCGGTCACTGGGCCGCTCCAGGGAGGCTGGCTCAGGTCAGGGCTGCATGACCGCACGGGAGGTCCCTTTTCTCAGGGTCCCCTCTAAAGTGCGAAGAATGTTCAACAAAGAGGCAGTGGGCAGCCGCCCTAGAGTCCAGGGACAAGGAGCAGGCCCAGGTGCCCACGGAGAGCACGTGGGTGGGAGGGTCCAGCCATTCCCTGCGGGCCTTGGGCCCGTGCCTGAGGGTTTTCCTTCTCTGGAGGCCTGTCCCACCCTCCGACTGCTCGAGGGCTGTGCAGGCAGGAGAGCAGACCAGAGAGCAGGCCATCGGGGGACACGAGTGGGGGAGGGAGAGAGGACGGGTGGGCAGAGGGAGACAGAGGGGGCTGGAGGCCGACCGCTGTCTGTCTGGTGCCCTCCTCCTGCCTACTGGTGGAGGGCAGAGGGCAGAGGCTTGGGTGGTCCGGACGCTGGGGAGGGGGACAGGAGGCCGGTGACCCCCCCAGAAGGCCCATCCATCACTTGTCCACGAGCTGCAATAGCAGGTCCACGGCCTCCGAGAGATTGTCCACGTACCCGTCAGCCTTCACCTCGGGATGGTGCTCGTCGCTGGGCCTGGAGAACAGGGCAGAGCTTAGGCCACACCCAGTCCCAGGCAGCCCCACTCAGGACACACACCACCTTCCTGACTGCCTCCCCCCACGGAGACCCTCCTCGTCCACGCCCCAGTCCCAGCCATCCCCACTCAGGACACACACCGCTCTCCTGTGTTCCCCCCCCCCTCCACGGAGACCTTCCCCGGCCCCTTTCCATGGGAAGCCTGCCCAGAGCCCTGTGCAGAGTGACCAGTGGCCCTGCCCGCTCCATGCCGTCAGTGGAAGGGGCACCTTTGACAGGAGGGCCACGAGCATGACCCTTTCTGAGCTCCTTTCTGCCCAAACCCACCAATTCCAATCCGAGGTGTGCACATCACAAAAATGCCACCTGTTCACCAAAAGGCAGGTCTAGAATGTTCTAAGCAGCTCCGCCTTAAGAGCAAATAGCCAAAAGAAGACGGCACATGTGCTGTCGGCGGGAAGATGGAGGCGCAAACCGGGTATGTGCACACGTGGGGACACAGCGCCCCCAGAATGCTGCCCACCGTGACCGCACAGATACCACAGGAGGCGCGAGAAGCCAGGCTCACAGGACCCATGCTGGTGGCCCGTCTATACTAGCCTCTCTAGTGCAGAGGTCAGGAGACGGTTACTCCTTGGGGCATGTGAGGCTGCAGGGAGAGGCTGGGTACCAGCAGGTGTTTAGTGCTGTTACCACAACCATTAAGAACTCAGCAGGCGTCAGGGAGCGAACTGTGTGCCTGTGCTGGGGCCGGACAGGGAGATGAGCAGGACAGACGGACGGGATCTAGGGGTACACGAGTGTACAAGGTACAGGCAAGCGAGTGAGTGTGTATGTGTGTGGCGGGCGTGTAGACAAGGGTATTGGAGTTGAGGGGCAGGTGCGTTGGGACCAGGACCGCCTGGGGGCAGCCACAAAGCCCCATTCACTGACGTGTTGGGGTGCCCCAGCCCCCACTAATGTGAGGGCGGACGGGAAAGTGGGATAGTCAGGCAGCCTGCAGGCGGGGCCCGCCCTGGTGCTCACACCCTTCCTGGCCAGTGCCCTGCCCCCACCCCGCCCCCTCTTCTCTCCACAGTGGTGAGGTCAGCATTGTGTCTCCAGCAAACACCTCCACCCATTTCCTCACCCAAGGCCCTGGGCACCTGGCCCCGGGATGGCCCAGGACAGGTTTACTGTCCATCAAACAAACTCAACCCCAAGAAGGAATAAGAAATCCACGTGTACAGAAGATGCTTCGGTGATGAGACTCTGGCCCGCCCCACTCGGCACACGGCACCTAGCCAAATGGTGTACAAAGCTAACGATGTTCAATTACATGTCGCTTAAATTCAAGAATCCATTAAAAGAAAGGACTGCATTAGCAGCCGGCCCGTGTTTGCCAACACCGAGGAGAAATCATGGATTTTTATGTGTTAATTACGTGCGCGACTGTGGGCGGAGGCTCGCGGGGAGACGGGTTCTGTGGTGGGACTCGTTCGGGGCCTGGCCAAAGCCCCTGCTCCATGCTGGCCAGTGACCTGGGACCCACGGGGCCTCACACATGGCACACCGTGGAGGCTGAACCGGAAACCCAGCGAAGACAGGCCCTTGGCAGTGGGAACAGAGCAGAGGGGGGAGAGTATTTATGGGGGGACAGAGGGGGTCAGAGAGGCTTCCAACGAGAGGGCCGTTAGGCTGGATTCCCACCCCAGCCCAGCCCTCCATCGGCCTGCTGCAGGCCTCCTCAGCCCGCCCCAAAGTTGGAGGCAAGGGCCAATCCCTCGGCAGCTGCCCCACCAAGGGCGAGCCCTCTGTGCACAGCAACCTGGAGTGGGTCCCACAGCCTTAGTCCTGGTGTTGCAGGTGGAGACCCACAGCTGTGACTCTTGGCAGCACGATCAGGAGGTTGGCGAGGAGCCGGCACGGCTTCCACACTCCCCCCCACCCCGCCCCACCCCAGCCAAACTGCGTCCCTTTCCAAGGGTACGGTGCAGTCTTCTACTTAAGTTCGCCCCTTCCCCCTTCCCTTCCCCTCTTCTCCACAGGTTCCTCAGTCCTTCTTTGGCAGCTCCCACCTCTCCCTGCATCAATTCTGCTGTGGCTCCCCATTGCTCATGCCACAACCCAGTTCCTCAGCAGAACAGATGAACCCGTCAAAATTATGTGCCCTCCCACCAGATGCCACCTCCCCACACCCAGGGTCCACTGCTCTTCAGCCATCCCCTGCTCTCCCACACTGCTGTCCACACTGTGTCCTGGAATGGCCTGGTCACCAGGTCTTGCTTGACCTACAAACTCCTACTCATCCTTCAAGACCCCACCCACTTGTTCCCAACTGCAACTCTATGCTTCATCCTATAGGGCAAGTTGTTATCTTTTCCGAACACACAGGACTTATGCCCAGCGCCCTGTACAGTTCTGCTGGTGCCCTGCTGACCTGGGCTGCCTAGAGGGAGGGGACAGGCTTCCTGCCCTCAGTGGTCACCCACACAGGCCTGGCCCAGAGCAAGCACCCAGGAAGTCCACCATCGAGTGAATGAACAAAGGCCCCCACCCAGGCAGGGTGCAGCCTGTCATTAGCTATGCCACCCTCTCATGCCCTGTAGGCCGAGGTAAGGAGGGAATGATAGAACCAGGCCGATCTGTGCATGGGCCCGGACAGCGTCACAGGGATGCTTGTTGTACTGGCCGAAGGAAAATGGCGGCCGGACTCCCCAGCAGAGGAGCCCAGCTGGGCCCATGTCCACGCCTGCCTCCCTCTCCTGGGCCCATGTGGGCCAGCGCCTCCTCCCTGGACCCACCAACCGAGGGGACACAAAGGCAGCCTCTCCGTGAGGAGGTCCTGAGGGGACAGTGACACCACCCACTCTGGTCTGCTCCAGGGCAGAGCCATACAGAGGATCCTGAGACCAGAGGTCCCGGTGTTGACCACACGGGAAGGGCATGCATCCTTGCCTCCGACTGTTTTGAAAGGACTGGCTGCACCCCAGTGACTGGGGCCAGCTGGCGAAGTGAATTCTGGGAACTGGCCCTGGGAGGGTGACGCCACTGAGGGTGACACCAGCTCCGGGCTGTGCTGATGAGGTTGGAGGAAAAGAACAAGAGGGTGTCAGGTCCTGAGGCTGGAGGTGACAAGGCTGGGCTGAGGGTGTCTTTCTGTCCGAGCCCCCGAGACTCATGACCCTAAGTAGGAGTCGGTAGAGGGTCTCGGGCCAGAGTGTGGCCTCCTGCAAATACCAGACACGGCTGGGAGACCACCCCCCTCCACCTGCCCTCATCCACGCTTTTCCGTAGGCCAATGATGGGACTCCCGCCACTACCTATGGCCAGAACAGGAGGCCTGTGCCACAGGGCTTCCAGATGCACAGTGAAGACGGCAGCCTGCTGGGGCCCAGTGGGGTTGCCACTGACCTCCTGGCCTGAGCAGGCTGCTAGCAGGTGCACAAGGCTCAGTGATCACGTCTCAATGTGGCTGGGAGGGCAGTCGGCCACGGATCTCAGACAGACTGCTTTGACCTCTGTCCTGCGGGTCAGCGTGGGGCCTTGGTTCTGGAGGTGGCCCAGGCAGGGGGGCAGACTTGTGCAGACACTCTGGTGCTTCCAGGAAAATGCTGGTCCCGCTGCTCACAATGAAACGAGGCAGGAGTCCTCCCCACAGAGCCCTGCCTTCCTCCAGCCGAGGTCTGTTGAACCCCCTGCTTCACTGGTGGACTTGGACCTAGTCCCTGCCCGCAAGGAGGTCACCGCAGAAGCCCGAGCGCAGGCCCTGTGCCGCCCTGCCTGGCTGTCTTAGCTGAGGGCCTCGTCATTGCTCCGACCTCAGCTCCCACCCTCACTCAGAGGTGGGCTCAGCCGTGGGCCTGCGTCCCAACCCCGCCCACCAGGCCCTTGGCCCCCGGCTTTGGTCCCTCACCAGCCATTTTTGGTTCCATCCGCCTGGTCCAGACTCAGCATGAGGCCTTGTACAAGCCAGCCCAGAGGCCTGGGGCCCCCCCTAGGGTCCCTGCGGCCCCTTGTCAACCAGCTCACACAGAGCAGGCCTCTCCAGCTGCTCTCTAACCACGTGGGCGGGGGGGGGGTACTGAAATAAAACCCAGGCCTAAGGAGGCCTGGCCCGAGTCGCTCGGGGGCCCATGGCTCCCGGGACAGGAAAGGGAAACGAGACATGCGTCTGCTGGCTGGGACCCCCCCAGGGTCAGAGCTCGGGGGGCGGGGGGCTCAGGTGCCTGGGCCTCCCCCATCTGTCTGCTCATCTGTAACAAGTAGAGGTTGGGGTAACCCTCCCCAGATTGCCCCCTCTGGAGTCTCTGTGCAGATGAGAAAGCAGAGGCGAGCCCCCCCCCCCCCCACACCACCACCGGGAACTAACAGTGAAGCGTGGAGCCTGACACCACCGAGGGAGGGTGCCCAGCCAGGGCGGTGGTCTTGGGTAGAGGGGACAGCCTTAAGCCCTAGAAGAGGTTGGGCTCCAGGCCGCTCTGCATGCGACGATGCGGAACCCCAATCGCCCCAAGGCTGTCCCCCCACCCCCACCGTGGTACCTTACCCAGCGGTTGCGGCTGGCTATGCCCCCCTCCCTCCTGCCTCTGCTTGTCAGGGGAGTTAAAGATGGGGTAGGGTCCTGCACCCACCCACTGGGAGACACACCCTCCCTGCATGTGCACCTGCAGGCTGTGGAAGGCTGCAGGTGGCACCCAGAAAGAAGGGACGATTGTCCTGTGTTTCCTGCCCCGAGCCTCAGCAGTCCCTACCTGCCAGTGCTCTGACCCCCACGTGGACGTGGTGATGAGCTGGGGTTCGAGGCAGGCTGGCCGACTGAATGCCCCTTTGCCCCGAGCACCAGAACGCCGCCCTGAATGACCAGTCTCCCTGCTGGGAAGGACCAGGAGTCTCTCCCGCAGACGGAAGCACTTGCTGGGCCAGTTTCAGGGACTCGGAGCCCTGGTGGGTAAACCGAGGTAGGGTAGGGATTTGCCACAGACTAGAGCTCCCACCCAGCCAGCAGGCTGGCCCTGGGGTATAGGCGAGAATCACCCGGCTTGGGGGAACAGGTGAGCTGCAGACGCTGCACCACAAGGACTAGGGGACAGCTGTGCACCGGCCCCCACATTTGCTGCACAACAACCCACGAGGTGGGCACCCTGTCTCCGTTCTAGAGATGACGACACAAACACAAGAGGGGGTGGAACTTGCCCAAAGTCATGGGCAGGAAATGGCTGAATTGAGACTTACTTCCTGTGTGTCTGGCTTTCACGCAAATTGAAATGCGGGTTCATTTTGGCAATTCTCCCCTTGGCACCTGGGACCTGTTCTACATCTGGAGTGACTGATGTGCTGGTGATCCCTGGTCAGAGCTGGAGGCCCGTGGGCAGAGGCTCAGCTGACCTTTGTGTCAGATCCAGGACAGAGGCGGGCCCCGGGACGTGCTGGCCAGCTTTGACAAATGCAATGTTTGTGGAAACCCGGTGAGGAAAAGGAAAGGAAAGCCACGATTCACCTGGACCTGCACACAGGGTACGTCCCCTGTGGCCGGGCTTACCCAGGCAGAACACAGAGACGCCGGAACTTTTTATCGGGGCCCCGAGGTCACCAGCGCCCCAGGCCCGAGCAGGGGTGCATTCTACCCAGGCAGAGGGTTGGGGAGCCTGCGCCAAGCAGAGGGGGCTTCACCGTGGACACTGGCAACCCCCTCAGGGCTGCTCTGTCTGCAGGGAGGAAACTGGCCTGTTTACGGTGCATTTCAGCCTGGTGGCACCTTATCAGCCAGAACCAACCTCGCAGCGCCAGCTGTTTCCTGTCTAGTTCTCACTGCCCATTCACTGCAGGGGCCTGGGGGTGGCAAGAACAAAGGCATGCATGCTGGAAATGAGTGGGTGTGTCACACGGCTGCCCACTGGTATGTCAGTGGTCTCAGGAGTTTTCCTGACCTGAAAATGAGGTTCCCTGAGTGCCCAACTCTGGCTGGAGCCCATGCCCAATTCACATGCAGTGAGGCTGGAGACACAACCAGCGGTCCCTGGACATGTCTGGTTGGGCCCACATAGTGTTTTTCAAAAATAGAACCTGGAGACCTGGCTTGTTTTGGAGACCTTGCCAGCATTCCCTCGGCAAAAATGCGCTGACACAGTGTGGCAGCTGCTTCCTCTGAATGGGACCAGTGGCTTCTAGTTTGCCACACTCCCCACCTTTCCTTATTGTCTCCCTATTCTTAGACCCAGGTTCGTTTCACCCCCCCCTACATTTCTTACCTCCCCCTGCAGGTATCTGAATTTGCTGCCCTGTTCTAAGGCAGTGGCTCTGTGGGATTCGTTTCCCGAGTAACAAGTCCCGTCCCCTGGAACCTCTCCTTGAAGCCCCTCTCCAGGCCTGTCCTCAGTTAGTGCCCACTCTGCTCCATGGCACCTGCATTGGAGCACCTGTCACTCGACTGCATTGTCTGGTTACCTGTGTGATGCCCCCTAGAGGCTGTGAGCTCCCTGAGATCAGGGGTCTCTGTGTGGTGGCCCCATGCTCCCAGCATAAGGCCTTCGCTCCTGGCAGAGACGGGAATAGCCAGACTAAGCAAGTGAGCAAGGAGCCTCCGCCTTTTGATTATCTTCGGAACAGCATGTCATTGCCCAAGCCGTCCTAGAGATCTAGGCATGGGGGCTGGTCCGTCCCTAGAGTCTAGGGGTGATGAACGTAAGGGCAGGTGTCTGAGGTCCAGGGCCTTGGAGCCCTGGCCTGGCCTCGTCCTCCTGGTCCTCCCTAGAATCCAGGCCCAGCATGTGGGGGCCGCATGGCATTCTGAATTCCTCACCCCATTGGAGAGGCCCCAAGCACATGAACTCTCAGTCTGGGTGGCAGGGCCAGGCCTTGGAGAATTTCCTTCTGAGAACCACTCTCAGAGGGATGAAATGCCCTTCTCTCCCCAAACCCAGGCTGTTGGGAGTAGGAAAATACTACCGCACCCCACGCCACCTCAGGGCCAGCACCCAGCCTGGGCCAGCCCTGTTGTGAACGCTCAGAGCCCCCCCCCCCCCGTACACCCCCAGGCCTGCAGCAGGCCCCAGCACCCGGGGACAGCACCTGAGCGGAACGCAGGGGCCGGTGTTAGCGGCAGAGGCCCTCAGAAGCTGGGGGCCACACAGAACAGCAGAGGGTCTGAGAGGGCCGGGGAGCAGCTCCCAGCACCAACGGGACCAGATCCAGTCTTCCCAGTGTGGCTGTCCAGAGCCCACCAGCCACACGCACTTCTCCCCTCCCCTGCCCTCCCCCAGCTCTGCTGCCCATCCTGCCACCTTGTCCAAGCTGCCCAGGCCACTGCCCACAATGTCCTGGCTGGTTTCTCTTTTCTTTCCCCTTTTTTGTTCCCAGTAAGTATTTCAGGCCCAAAACTGCCCTGTAGTGAGAGTTTCCCAACTACAAGCACATGTGGACCTGAGAACCTCCCCACCGGGCCGGGGTGGCAAGAGGCCTGGGAGGGCAGGGGCGGCTGGCCGAGCACGTGTGGCCTTCCTGCTGCTCTGGTCTGTGGGGCCTGGCACAGGGTGGGCTGGCCCTGATCACTGTGTGACCTTGGACACGACCACTCAGAGCCTCAGTCCGCTCGTCGGTAAGTGGGCTGAAGAGCCGCCCCCGGGGCTGCAGTGGGGATCAGTGAGTAAGATGATGCAGTTGGCATAGGGTGTGGCCCACAGCACGTGTGAGATCTGGGCGGGTAGACGGATGGCAGGTGCTAGACTGGGTGGGTGAGGGACCCTCGGGAGCTGCTCTGGCCAGAAGTGAGGAAAAGGTCCACAGCTGCCAAATATCTCGGGGGGGGGGTGCTTTTCCCAAGGGGGTTCTCAACAGAGCCCAGGCCACCAGGGACAAGTGCTCTCTGCAGGTGGTGAACAAGCAGGCTTCCGCAGGCCGATACCAGACGGGAAGGACACCCAGGTGCTGGGCCCGGGACAGACAGCAGGGGGCACTCTGGGCTCCTCTGAGAGAGGAGCAGCCCTCCAGCCGTGTCCCCAAGCCTGCCTTCGGGCCCACTTCTCCAAGCCAGTGGGGCGCTCTATGCATACTATCATTCACAATAGCGATGGTCACTGAGAACACTCTCCCTCTGGGGACCTGGTGCGGGGCCTCCCCCTCAGCAGGTGGCTCGGAGGGGGTCTGTGGTCTGCCCAAGGCCGCAGAACCACAGCTGGGAGGCCTGTCTGCCCCCCAACCTGGGTGGAAGCGCTTACAACATGGTTACGACCCCACTAAAAGCCAAGGGGCCGGGTGGGCAGGTGGTGGCTGGGGACCCACCTAAAAGGCTGGCTTGGGTAGAGGGGTGGATCTGCTGGGGGCTGGGCAGCTGGTCTCACAGCGGAGGAGCCCTGACAACTGTTCAGAATATTTTGATAAATACATGGTGAACACCTGGTGTGTGTTTAGATTGAAACAAGCTGGCCCAGCCCCTTGCAATGTGCTCTCCAATGGCTGAATCCCCTGAGAAGTCCCCATGTGCCCCCACCCAGGCCCCAGAGGGACACAGGGTGGGTGCTCACTCCCACTTCCCCCAGAATGCCCCCGCCTACTCCTTGAGGCTAGATCGTGTGAGTTGGGAAGACCCCACAGCGAGCACAGCCGGCCCTGGGCCAGCATGCCCACGCTCTGGGTTCTCATGGAGAGCCCTGGGATGAGAGGACGTGCAAAAGGAGGTGTCCCTCACTGTCCTGGGGACCGCGGTGTTGAACAGTCCCACTCATGGAAGGTCTGGTGTCCTCTCCATGCACAGACCTGGGTGGCTGGGCCACAGGCTCTTGTTGATGACAGGGGTTACTATGAGCAGGGCACCATGCTGGCACCTTCTGAAGCTGTCCTGGGAGGTGGCACCAATATCCCCCTTGATAGATGAAGAAATAGGGACTCAGGACGGGCGAGGAACTTGCCCAGAGCTGAAGTGCAGAGCAGGACTCGCATCCTGAATCTCTGTCGTGGTCTGGCTCCAAGAAGGAAAGTGTCCTCAGGCACATGCCCCACTGCCGGCGGGCCAGCCTGCTCCTCTCGGGTGCTGTTTAGTGTCCAACATGTGGAGCTCCCATCCCACGGGAAGCATGGCCCAAACATAGAAACCGCGGTGTTAACACTGGCCCCGCGGAGGTCCACCGGGGACTTTTGACCGGCCAGCCGTTGCCCACTGTGCACGTGAGTTCCACTTAAAAAGGGTTAATGTTGGCACTCACATCAGCAGGTCCAAATGGTCATCCCTGCACCTGGAAAGTGCTCAGTGTCACCAGCCATTAGCAATGGATGTTAAGAGGGGCACGCACCGCATACCTCCGAGGGCCAGAGTGAGAAGCAGCAAGGGCGGGCAGGACTTGGGCAACAGGAACGCCCACAAGCTGCTGGGGGCGCAGAGGCACGGCGCTGCAGAAGAACATTTGGGAGATACTTAACTCAAAACATGTGCATACCTGGAGACCCAGCGGTTCCATCTGGGGTATGCCTGAGACAGATTGAGGCCATGTCTACCGAAGGACATGGACAGGAACTGCCTGTAGCTCTTTGCATGATTACCCTGAACTGGCAACCACCTTAGTATCCATCAACAGCAGGACGAACGAATAAACTGTGGTCCTTGTCATCCAATAAAACGAAACGATGAAAAAGAAATGGCTCCCGCTACACAGAACCACATGGACTGAATAAAGAGTTGTGTTTTGAAGTATCCCAGGTAACCGAGAAAGGCTCCCAGTGATGTTTATACTAGGATAGAGCCAGAGGATGTTAGAGTGACGGCTCAGAAGCCACAGTGAGAAAGGGAAAGGATCTGCACCACAGGCCTGGAAATTTGAGGGGAAAAAAAAAATGTAGCTTTGAGTTCCCTGACAGCCAAAGCAATGAGGGAAACCCTGGAGGCTGCTCAGAGCGGATGGGCGTTGGGGAGGGTCAGCGTCCCCAGCGGCACAGGTGAGGAGGGTCGGGTCCTTGCCCTGTGTGTGCAGCCCTTGGCCGTCTCCTCCAAGGTGCTGGTCATATGGCGTCAGACTGGCTCGGTCTGCTCCCCTCGGCCCAATGCCTGGCACAGCACCAATGAGGAGAAGAAACTGTACCCAGCCCATACACAGGCGCTTCCGACCTCCCCTCTGTCCTCAGTCAGAGCCAGAGCTGGGGAAGGAGGTTCCATGTGGGGCAGGAAGCAGGGTGCTGCTGGCCTGGTCCCCACTTACTGCTGAGTCCGATAGGCAGGTTGTGGGATAGGCCTCATCTGAGGCACTCTGGCTGGGCAGCTTGTGCTCCTGCCCAGACAGATACATCAAGAGGCACAGCGGCCCCTCCTGGGCCTGGGGGTCACCACCATGAGAGGGGCAGTCCAGGCCAGCCCTGTCCCTGGAGCCAAACACCAAGCAGGGCAAGGCAAATGCCACCTGCTCGGCAGAGCATGTCAGGTACTCACAGAGCACAGCCCGCCCCGGCGAGCCTAGGTAACCCTGGGGGCTGGCAGTACCTGCAACGTCAACAGATGCCACCTGGGACCCGCCCAGGACTGGTCCTCACCCCAGCCCCTCTGCCCAACTAGCGGCCAGTGGGGTGGGTATCGAGTGGACTGAAGCCCAGCAGCCTCTGGACAGAGTGCCCCAGCGCTCCGCCTAACATGGCGACGGCTCATTCATATCCACCCAGAGAGGAGGACACAGGAGGAAGGGGCTGGCTTCAGGGGACACACAGCACGCAGCAGGCCTGGGACTCAGAGCCCAGTCTGACCCCAGCGTCGGCCCCTCCCCGGAACCCGCTGGGTGAAACACGGCCCCAAACCGGGCAAATGAGCCCTTAAGCCCGAGAGCAGAGGGGCTGGAGGGGGCAGCCTCCCAGTGTCCGGGGGAGGTGACGGGCCTGGGCGGGCAGACACTGGCCAGAGGCAGCCCAGGGAGGCAGCACTGAGCTGGGAAGAGTCTGTGTCTTTTCACAGAGCTGAGCCTGGCTCTGGGCACACAGCCCGACTGCCTGCCTGCCTGCCACCCACAGGGCAGAGGCCTGAGCAGAGGGGGTCCCAGGACTTTGTCTCTCCTGCCCGTGCTTACCAGGCAGGGTTGGGGTGGGGGCAGTGGGTAGTCCTCGCCAGTCCATCTGTCCTTACAGACAGGGAAACTGAGGCACAGAAACAGAGGGCCTATTAGTGAACCAGCAGGTAGGCCAGCGCCTCTCCCCCGGCTGGACTTAGCACCTTCCACCCCGGCTGGGTTCCCCGACAAGCTGACGGATGCCACCTCATTCATCACAGTCCAGACGGCACCTCATAAACGGTCAAAGCAGCTCAGTGAGGGGGCCATTCATCCTGGCCCTCGGGGACGCCAGCCTGCCGGGGCCGAGTGCCCCACACTGGGCCGATTGTGCCGCAGGGAGCCCATCCAAGCAGCCCTGGCTGCTGGCACGCGGCCGTGCCCTGGCCGATTCCTAGACGGAATCTTGTTTTCTTCAGTTTCATCTCCGGCCCCTGAAGACGAGCGGCTCCCCAGGACGTTTACTCAGCACGGCCTCAGACCAGGGTGCTGGGTGCGATTTACCATGGACCCACCCTGAGCGAGCCCGGCCCGTGGCCTCTGGCAAGCCCTGGAAGCAGCTCCCGCAGGCCCCCTCCGGCCCCTGACGTGCTGTGGGTGTGGGTGGGGCCCTCAGCGGTCCTCAGGGAGGCGCTGTCCAATTCCAGCAGCTGTTCTGTGCTCCCACACCCAGCGCCATGAGCTAGGAATGCCCCACCTGCAGGTACGGCAGCCTTATCACCAGCGATGTCGTGGTAAGAAGACCTGTTGTCTGGGACAGGGGTCCTGCTTCCTGCGAAAGGGTGGGCGTGGCCCTTGCTACAACCATGGTTCCTTCCCTGAAGTTACAGGACGCGGCCAACGTTGCGACCCTATCCTGCCCCTCAACCTGCGTACTGTTATGACCTGGCCTCTGGTGTATGACCGAGGAAGCAGGCTGAGTAGGGGCTGTTACCACCTCGGTCCCAGATCAAGTTAAGCGGCAGTGCTGGGCCTTGGACCCATTTGCCTCCTGGTCCAGTCTCCCTGTCCCTCGGCTGAGATTCACTGGGTGCCTCCTAGGGGACAGGCCCACCGTTCCAATGTGGGGAACCCTGGGCAGGCGAGAGGACACTACCCTGCCTCCTGCAGCTTCTGGCCTGGGGCTGACACATCCCAGTCCCAGCACAGTGTGTGTGTGGGGAGCTGCCTATGCCCACATTGCACCTTGACTCAGAATCCTGGGGCACGAGAAGTTTTCTTGGCTCCGATGGTGCCTTCTGAGCACGAGGAAGACCCACCTGACTGTGTGTCCTTCACACCCTCGATGCCACGAAAGGCAAGGTGTCGTCTAGCACGGGTGCCGCCCCTCCCACAGTGGGGAGGAGGGGTGCATGAACACAGGCAGGGTTAGTAACTAAGCCAGGCCCTTAAAAGGTGGCAGGCACGAAGAGGGATGCTGACAGGGACATCTGGCTGCAGCAAACCCTGTGTGGAATGTCCTAGCGTTGCCCTGTGGCCACCTGGGGCCACCACTGCTCCCTGGGAGCCGGCGACTTTCCCTCAGGTCTGTGCATAGACCTCAGCATTGCTCGCTCTGCACCTCCAGCCCCAAAACACTCATCTATCCTCTCCCACATCCATTGCATGTGCGTTTGGAAGGAGGGAGGGAGGAAGAGAGGGGGAGAGAGAGAGAGAGAGAGAGAGAGAGAATGTCATCTGATCGGATGAATGAGCTGTTCACACAATTCTTTGGAAAAAATGATGGATTAGAAACCTTGCAAAGCCCGTCAATCACACATCTATTTTTCTAAGAAGGTGGGTGGGGGTGCAGAGAACTTTCCTGAAAGGACTTGGCCTTGAAACATTAAGTCAAGCAGCTGGACTTGGCAGTGGCCGGCCTCCGAGCCCGCCAGCCTGCGGAGGCGCCGGCCCAGCACGCCGCAGCAGGGTCTGGGATAACGAGCACACTCAGAGCCAAGCAAGCCCGGGGCCGCTGCACGCAGGGCGCCTGCAGCTCGGAGGGGCTGTGGCACCGGGGACCCCCAGCCCTGAACCCAGAGTCCAACCTCAGTTCCCCAGCTGTGGCCGAGGCTGCCCGGCGGGGAACCCCACACATCTGTGGCCACAGATTCAGGAGAGCCGACGGGCCTGTCAGGATGGCCAGGAAAAGGCCTCACTTAGTGCTATCCACACGGCGAGGGGGTGCCGACAGACAGGAGCTCCGGGGCCAGCCCTCGACCAGTGGTCCGTCTCAGGGAGGGAGCCCTCAGGCACTGCCGAGAATGTCCATCTTCTGCGCGAGCTCCAGCTCATCCCTGCCCCAGGGCACGGGGGTCGTGCTGAGCCCAAGGGGCCACTGCCCACAGCTTCCCATGTGTGCAGGCCAGCACCTTCTAGACTGGGGTCCGTGTCTGAGCCATTCCGAGGCTGAGCCCACATCACCTTTTGAAAGCCAAGTTTTAATTTTTGCGGATCGGGCCTTTGCCTTGTGAGGCAGCTTAGAGGCCAAAATGGTGGGTGCAGCTTGACCTGGCAGTGGACGATTGGCAGCTTTTGGAACAGATTAAAAATCAGGCCCTGGCCAGGTAGCTCAGTTGGTTAGAGCATTGCCCTAAACTGCCAAGGTCATGGGTTCAATCACCTGTCAGGACACAATACAAGAATCAAACAACGGATGCATAGATAAGTAGAACAACAAATCAAGCATTTCTCTCCTCAAGCCTAAAATCAATAAATAAAAATTTTTTAAAATAATTAGGACCTGTGACGCATGCCCCAGGCAAGCACAGCCACCACCAAGGAGGCCCTGTTCTTAAGTTCTAAGCTGGCATGCACTGGCCTGCAGGCTGCTGGTCACCCTCTGCTCTTCCTTCCTCGGCTCCCAGAGCACCGGGGCAACCTGTGGGCCAGCCCTGATGGAAGGCTGGCTGCTGCCCCCAGAGCCCTTCCCCAGTGTCGCTCCCCAGTGCCCAGGCACCACTAGGGCAGCAGGGCGCAGGGGGCGGTCTCGGGGCAGACTTACCTCCTGCAAGCTGTTATCGCAGCAGATCCTGAGGAGGACCTACCGAATTAGACATGTTTGTGTAGACATTTGTAAAAAAACTTCCACCTTTAAAATTTAATTACAAGAGTATAGATTATTGCTCGAAAGAGCAATACTTCTAGTTGGCTGGACCCCGTGGTCACCTCAGAGGTGAGGCCCACTGATATGGCTAGAACCAAAAAGTCAGATAATAACAAGTGTTGGCAACGATGTGGATAAGTCAGAACCCTTATGCACTGCTGGTGGGAATGAAAATGGTGCAGCTGCTTTGGAAAACTGTCTGGCATTTCCTCAAATGATTACTATTAGTTACCATAGGACCCTGAAATCCCACCACTCCTGGGTATATACCCAAGTGAAAGCAGCCAATCACAGAAGACCACATTTTATATGTTTCCATTTATATCAGGGGTCCCCAAACTACAGCCTGCGGGCTGCATGCAGCCCCCTGAGGCCATTTATCCAGCCCCCGCCGCACTTCCAGAAGGAGCACTTCTTTCATTGGTGGTCAGTGAGAGGAGCATAGTTCCCATTGAAATACTGGTCAGTTTGTTGATTTAAATTTACTTGTTCTTTATTTTAAATATTGTATTTGTTCCCGTTTTGTTTTTTTACTTTAAAATAAGATATGTGCAGTGTGCATAGGGATTTGTTCATAGTTTTTTTTATAGTCGGCCCTCCAACAGTCTGAGGGACAGTGAACTGGCCCCCTGTGTAAAAAGTTTGGGGACCCCTGATTTATATGAAATGTCTAGAACAGGAAGTCTAGTAGATTAGTAGCTGCTCAGGGGTGGAGGTGGGACAGATAGCTAGATGGGGAAGGTGGCATGGTTTCTTTTAGAAGTCATGTAATGTTCTGAAAGTGACTTGTGATGGTGTGTGAATAGACTAAAACCCATCAAATTGCATACTTTAAACAGGTAAACTGTATCGTGGTGGTATAGTCTCAATAAGGCCACTTTCTTTTCTGAAGTGAGAAGTGGGGAGGCAGAGAGATAGACTCCTGCATGTGCCCGACTGGGATCCACCCAGCATGCCCACCAGGGGGTGATGCTCTGCCCATCTGGGGCTGTCGCTCCCTTGTAGCTGGAGCCATTCTAGTACCTGAGGCGAAGGCCATAGAGCCATCCTCAGCGCCCGGGCCAACTTTGCTCCAATGGAGCTTTGGCTGCAGGAGAGGAAGACAGAAACAGAGAGAAAGGAGAGGGGGAAAGGGTGGAGAAGCAGATAGGTGCTTCTCCTGTGTGCCTTGGCCAGGAATTGAACCCAGAATTTCCACATGCTGGGCCAACACTCTACCGCTGAGCCAACCAGGCAGGGCCTCAATAAAGCCATCTTTAAAAAACCCATTTAAAAGGGACTTATAAAAGCAAATATGGCCTGCCCAGGCAGTGGCACAGTGGATAGAGCATCGGACTAGGATGTGGAGGACCCCGGTTCAAGACCCCGAGGTTGCCAGCTTCAGCGCGGGCTCATCTGGTTTGAGCAAGACTTACTAGCTTGAGCCCAAGGTCACTGGCTCGAGCAAGGGGTCACTCAGTCTGCTGTAGCCCCACGGTCAAGGCAAATATGAGAAATCAATCAATGAAAAACTAAGGAGCCACAACGAAGAATTGATGTTTCTCATCTCTCTCCCTTCCTGTCTGTCTGTCCTTATCTGTCCCTCTCTCTGACTATCTCTGTCTCTGCTACAAAAAAAAAAAAAAAAAGTACAAGTAAATATGGCGAGTTGACTGAGGTGGCAGTACAAAGTCGGTTGGGAAAAGGTAGGCTATTGAAAACCAGTGTTGGAACAGCTGGTTATCCACATAGAATAGAAAATCAAATCCCTACCTCACACCATGCGCACAAGTCAAATTCAAATAGATTTAGAATGTGAAACGCAAACTTTGAAACTCCTGGTGGAGAATGTGGGAGACTGTCTTTCTAATTATGAGGAGGGAAACAAGTCTTAGACAAAATGTACAAACTGTAACAAAATGATGAATAAATCTGATTCTATTTCAAGGTAAAACTAGTTCAGTAAGACTCCATAAGCAAATGGAAAAGACAAACCACAGACCAGGAGTAACTACAGTGTGTCCATAAAGTCATGGTGCACTTTTGACCGGTCACAGGAAAGCAACAAAAGACAATAGAAATGTGAAATCTGCACCAAATAAAAGGAAAACTCTCCCAGTTTCATACCTATTCAGTGCAGTTCGATGTGGGCTCACGCACAGGTTTTTTAGAACTCCTTAGGTAGCTATCCCGTATAGCCTCTACAGACTCGTCACTGACTGATGGCCTACCAGAATGGGGTTTCTCCACCAAACTGCCAGTTTCTTTCAACAGCTTATCCCACCCAGTAATGTTATTCCTATGTGGTGGCGCTTCATTATAAAAGCGCCGATATTCACGTTGCACTTTGGTCATGGATTCGAATTTAGCGAGCCACAGAACACACTGAACTTTCCTCTGTACCGTCCACATCTCGACTGGCATGGCCATGGGCTGCTCCGCTGTATACACGGTGTTACGTCATCATCTGCACATGCGCACATGCTGCCACATCATCCTACAGAAACTGGGAGGGTTTTCCTTTTATTTGGTGCAGATTTCACATTTCTATCGTCTTTTGTTGCTTTCCTGTGACCGATCAAAAGTGCACCATGACTTTACGGACACACTGTATTTGCAGCACAAACAACGAGACTAATGAGCAGGAATAGGATGGACAAACGATTGGACAAACTAGTTTTTAAAACGAAAAGCATGTCACAGTAAAGTGGACAAAGGACACGAATAGATAATTCACCAAAAGGGAACCAGATGGGCCAGTATACATTTGAAAAAGCCCTTGACCATACCTGAAATACAGAGAACACAGATTCGATAAAAAGCGAGATATTATTACACACCCTTCAGATTTGGGAGAAAACAAAACAACCTCACTGTACCAACAATTGGCAAGGGTGTATGAAAATGGGATTCTTTTCCACTGCCGGAGAGGCTAGAAATAGACCCATCCCCTTGGGGGCGATCGGCAATCTCTAATTAATAAACGGTGGATACTCGTTTGCCTTGAGCCGGCTCCTTGCTTCAGAGTTCAGGCTCGCTGAATCCCCCGATAACAAACACCTCAGCATTGTCGAAAGAAAAGGTTTCCAGGTCCAAAACTCAGACCTGCCAGGGACGGCCCAGTCCCATGCAGCTGAACAAGCTCTCCAACGATGAGGCTTATTACGCAGCAAGTGTGGGGGGAGCTGTGCTCAGGGAAAACCGGGCGCTCTGCACCAGGAGGCACGCCAGCGCTGCTCACCACAGCGTGATTTATAATCATGAAAAATTGGAAACCGTCTGCACGTCCGTCAGCAGGAGACGGGAACACAAACTGCAGGACAGCCATACATTGAAAGGCTACCACGTCATGCTGGCCTCTTTCCTGGCCGACCCAAGATGCTGGTTTCCAGAGGCCAACCTGGCCTCTACATCAATAGGTCCTATGTGCGATTTCTCCTCCTGGTGCCATGTCACAGGAGCACGGTCGAGGGAAACTGGACGGCGTTCAGTGCTGTGATTCTTCTACCAGTCCAGTAGCCAGCTGTTTCCAACAGGAGGCGGGGTGACTCATGCTCCCCCGTCCCATGGTGGGGGTAGGGGGGTGAGGGGTAGGGGCATAGGCGCCAAGAGTGAGCGCCTCCTACTCAGGGCATGCTGAACCCTGGCGCCGCGAGGTACTCCTCCAAAGAACGGTCCTGTGGTCACACTCATTTGGGGAATGCGGAAAACCCCACCCTTTTCAGCAGTTACGAGGCCACCCTGGGGACCCCTGCCCTGAAGAGACTCGGAGACTGAGTGGCAGCACCTGGGACACCTCTAGGATCATGTGTTTCAGTGCTGGGACCATCGGCACACTGGCCAGCAGCCGCCCGGGTTTGCCCAGACGACTGGCTGCAGAACCTTTCTCCATGTAATCAATCCCCCTGGCTAGAAACCCCTCTGGCCCTGTCTGGGGCCTCCAGCAGCCTGACACGGGCAGGGCCAAAGATAAATGATGAATAGCCCTTTTCCAAAGGCCCGAAAGGGAAGCAGAGAGTCACGAGTGAGTGCCCAGCGGAGCCAGGCTGTGGGGCGGAAGGGCTGCCCTCCAGGGCACCGAGAGGTCCCCACCAGCCTCAGAGGCACTGCAGAGGCGTGGGCTGCTGGAGGCTAGTGGCCATGCCTGGGTCCCCTGGGGTCTGTGTCCCTTTGGCACCCGGCACAGGGCACACAGGTACCTGGACGCCGTTCACAGGCAAGACATAGGACTGTCCATCCTTCCCTCTTCACCAAGTTGGGATTAGACACTGTCCTACTGGTTCCCTCTGCCAGCTGGGTCCCCAGCCCCTACCTGCCACCTGGGGCCCACCTGTCAGATGGGGCTCACAGAGCGGCCCCTGAGGGGTCAGAGGCTAGCAGGGCAGAAATGGGGGGGCCTTCGGCCCCCTGCTCAGGGCATACACAGCAGCCACCGAGTGGAGCTATGCCCTGGGAATCGGTGGGGGGGGGGTGTCCGTGAAGGATTCCTGGGGGTGACACGTGGGGGCTTGGAGGGCCATGGAGACTGGATGCATGGCCGTGGAAGGAGAGCCACCCCACATCTGCCTGGCTCCCGTCCCGAGGCCTGGGGAGCCGGGCTCCGGCCGGGCTGCTCCGGTGAGGCCTCCAGACCCCCAGCTGACCTCCACCACTGGCACTGGGGAAGGGCTGTGTCTAGCCTTCAGAAAGTGCAGCAGGGGCAGAAGATAAATGGCCTCACCCCCCAAGTCCTGGGGTTCATCATTCCATCAATTCAATCAGCCAGCCTCCCTGACTGGGCCAGGGCAGGGACTGCGTGGTCATGACGACGTGGCCCGACCTCAGCGTGCTTACTGCTTGGGGCGGGGGATAGCGTGGACGAGTCACGGACAAGAGCTGGAGTAGCTGATCACAGGGTGAAATGGCTGCCGGGGGAGGCCATCCGCTTGGAAGGGGTGAGGAGTGACGGTGTGTGCATGCGTGTGTGGGTGTGTGCAGGTACGTGTGGATTGTGCATGTGTGCACAGGTGTGTGCAGCTGCGTGCATGAATGCACAGGCATGTGTTCGAACAGGTGTGTGGATGTGCTTTGTGCACAGCTGTGTGCATGTATGCACAGGCACATGTGTGTGAACAGGTGTGGGGTATGCAGGTGTGCACAGCTGTGTGCATGTATGCACAGGCACATGTGTGTGAACAGGTGTGGGGTATGCAGGTGTGCACAGCTGTGTGCATGTATGCACAGGCACATGAGTGTGTATAGGTGTGGGGGTGTGCAGGTGTGCACAGGCGTGTCCGGGCATGTGGGGGCATGTGCACATGCACGTATGTGGGGTGGGGAGCAGCCCATCACTACCTCACATCATGTTTTGAGGTGGGGAAGGCAGGACCAGGCCAGACCTCGAAGGCCGCCTGACATCATCTGAAGAAGGAGGGAGGTGATCAGACACAGGCAAGCCTGCCAGCCGCCTGCCTCAGGGCCTTGTGCTCCCTGGGGGCTCGGGAGCCCAGAAGAAGGTCCTCTGGAGAGTGTCAAGAGTGACAGTTTATGAGCCTAATTAAGTTTTTCCTTTGGATCAATAAAATCTTAGTGTGGGCTCATTCCAGGGCTGTCTTCCTTTAAAGCAAAGGTTAGATTGAGGGCAAAGCCACCTGTGTGGGCTGGGGTGAGAGTGCCCTCCATGCCCAGGACGCTGGGGGGGGGTACAGGAGACAGCCCTCTCTCACTGGGTGGATCTGGGGTGAGCCCCTGGCCTTGGCGCTGAGGGCGCGGAACCTAGTGCACAGAGCGGCTGGCCCACCTGGTTCACCCCTGGCCTGCCCCGGACCGGAATGGCTGGCAGCTCTCTGGGGCTTGTCCTTCGGCTCCTGTGTGGGGAGGACAACGGAACCTGCTTCCTAGGAGTGCGTCAGTGTGTCCGCACCAGGCCCGGCAACAGGAAGCGCTCAGTGGACCTCACTCGTTTCCGACTCTTAGGATGGTTGCACAGCACCTCTGCTATCTCCTTTAGAGGCTGTGGGGTGGGTGGGACGAGGTGCCTGCCAGTTCAGGATGCTCAGCGGCCGGGTCATCTTGACCCTGGCGGACGGACACTTGACCGTGGTCCGGTGTCCGGCAGCCCACCCAGGCACAGGGCCGATGGGGTGGAGGCAGAGCCTGAGGGATCGCGGCGGGAGGGAGGGTTAGGCGGCAGGAGTCTCCCTCGGCAGCGTGGGTACTAACCGTGGCGCCCCGTCCGGGACAAGCCTTGCGCCTACACCCACCCTGGGGACGCTCTCTGTGGCCCTCTGCCCATTGGTGGCTCAAGGAGGCAGGAGGCTTGGGTATGCACGTGCAGGAGACTGTAGTGTGCTCCGGGCAGGCCTGGGGGAGGGGTGGGCGTGGAGGGGCGCTGGGAGGAGCTGGGGGCTGGCCCCCGAACGGCCCTGCATTCTCTTGAAGCCTCACACTTCACACGGGTGCTTTCTGTCCTACCGGCTTCATAACAGGGTTTTGTTTTTTTTCTTCCCTTAAATATCTTTCTGGGAAAGTTGTATTTTTACCCTGATCCTGCCAGGGCCTTTTTTTTTTCTTTTTAAAAAATATGTGTGCACTCCATCAGGCAATAAAATCTCCACATGAAGTCCTCCTCAGCAGCTAATCACCAAAGCCCTGGGTGTTCAGAGAACAAAGAGAGTATGAAAACCAGGCCCGAGAGCGCCGGACAGCACAGAAATGACCAGTCCAGTTGGAGGCACGTTTTCTTTTGGCTTTTGCCTCCATTTATGAAGTGCCGATCGATGGCTGGACACAGCCAACGCCCAGGGGCGTGGGCCCCTCGGTGGGCCAATGGGCACCGGGAGCTCTCGCCCAGCCTCTGGTGCCCGCTGTCCAGACGTGTCACCCCTCCCACTCCCACACCCACTGAGCCCACAGCATGGAACAGACTCTGCCTGGAGAAGTTCACGTCCATCCACACACACGGCAGCTTTGGAGAGGAGGGTGTGGGGCAGGAATAAGATATGCCCCCCAGGCCCTGGCCGGTTGGCTCAGCGGTAGAGCGTCGGCCTAGCGTGCGGAGGACCCGGGTTCGATTCCCGGCCAGGGCACACAGGAGAAGCACCCATTTGCTTCTCCACCCCTCCACCGCGCTTTCCTCTCTGTCTCTCTCTTCCCCTCCCGCAGCCAAGGCTCCATTGGAGCAAAGATGGCCCGGGCGCTGGGGATGGCTCTGTGGCCTCTGCCTCAGGCGCTAGAGTGGCTCTGGTCGCAACATGGCGACGCCCAGGATGGGCAGAGCATCGCCCCCTGGTGGGCAGAGCATCGCCCCCTGGTGGGCAGAGTGTCGCCCCTGGTGGGCGTGCCGGGTGGATCCCGGTCGGGCGCATGCGGGAGTCTGTCTGACTGTCTCTCCCTGTTTCCAGCTTCAGAAAAATGGAAAAAAAAAAAAAAAAGATATGCCCCCCACCTTGAACGGTTGGCAGGCAGTGGATCTCGGGGAGGCCAGTGCAGGAAGGGGGGAGTGGGCGAGAGGACCAGCGACACGGGGGAAAGAGGGACACAAGAGCCAGCCCTTTCTTAATCATTCATCCCACAGATGTCGACACCTTGATCTTGGAAGGCCAGCCCCCAGGACTGAACGGTGAGAACTGTGTCGTTGAAGCCCTCTAGTCTGCGGTGTTCTGTTACGGTGGCCCGAGCTGGCTGACCCCTGGCATCTGAGCAGAGAGACGGGAGCGAGTCCTGGCTAAATGAAATCACAGTTCGGGATTACAGTCTCCCGTGTGTCAGGCGTGGAGCGGGGAGGCTGCCAGCTCCACTCCGTCTCGGCCGCTAATCACTGCATAGCTGGGAGCAGGGACCCTTCTCCCCGGGCCTCAGTCTCCTCATCTACAGCAGGGCTGGGCTGGTGCAGGTGGCCCAGAGTCCAGGGTCCCATAATCTCACCCTGGTGAGATGCTCAGGAGTGGGTGAGGGCAGTGGGTAACGGGACTGTTACCCACTCAGGGGGATGATACCGTGGTGCCCTCTCTTGTGGGAATGATGAGGTCATGGATAGGTACCAGGATTTAAAGTGGACCTTCCCTCTGACCCAGCAATCCCACTTTGGGGAATTTATTTTAAAGAAATAAACATGAATACAAAAACATATGTTTGTGGTGAAAGCCAAATGAAGTCTGGAGTGGCGTTAACAATATAGGTGCCATTTCCTTAGTTGTGACAAGCAGAAATGTGAGGTATTGACAAGTCAGGAGGCCAGGTGAGGTGTACCAGGGAACAGTCTGTGCTGTCGTAGCCACGTTTCTGTAACCATGAAGTTATTCTGAAACAAGAAGTTTATTGTTATAAACACACTCATATGGCTGCCTAGTGATTTTCAATGCAACACTGTAAAGTAGTGAAAAAGCAGAAACACGTCTACCAGTCTGGGAATCCTTAGGTGAATAATGTTACAAATGTTACAGGTGTGTTACCCACGGCTGGACACTGGGGAAAAGCTGGAGGCTGGTTTCAATCAGGTATAGAAACGGACAAACTGACACCAGGCGTCAGAATCAGGCAAGTGGTGGCCCTGGGGATGAGGAGCGACGGGAAGGGGGCTGGAAATGTCCTGTTCCTCGGTCTGGAGCTGGTTACAGAGACGTGTTTCACTTGGTGAAAATATGCCGAGCTGTGTGCTTGTGATACGTGCACGTCTCTCTATTACGTTATTTTTCAATCCAGTTAAAGATTGAATTTTGAAAGAGCCATGGAATATTATACAGCGACTAAAACCATGCATTAGAGCAGATCACGGAGCAGCTGTGTGTGTGTGACATGTGCACAACTGTGCATGCATGTATGTGCACAAGTGTGTGCATGGGTATGCAGGTACACATGTGTGCATGGGTGTCACGTGGGAGGCTATACATGGGACTATGTGTGATGCGTGTGTGCACGGGTCTCTAACCAAGAAGAGCAATGCTCCATCAGCCAGAGGACATCACAAACCACAGCCGCTAACACAAGTGGCCACCTGAGGCCAACCCGAGACATTAACCAAGAGTGCTGTTCATTTTCAAGCCAGAGTGCTGCTCTGTGGTCATCTGGGGATAGTAAAGACTCAACACAGACCACAAAGGAGACCACAAAGGACATTTTCATTAATAACAATAACACTCATTACTGCTTACTAATCATTGCTCCGTGCCAGACAGCAGACCAAGAACTTGACCTGGGTTTTCTAGCCTATTATTTATACCCGTGTAGGAGCAGAGGAGACCAAGGCAGAGGGGGACAGCAAAGGCACACAAAAGCAGTAAGTGGCTAGGCTGGGATGTGAGCCTGTGCCCCTGGCTAGCCCATGAGTGTGTACTCACTGCCTGGCTGGTGTCTTTCTTATTTATCAGTGTTTATCACCCAGTTCTGCCCAGGCCTATGGACACAGCTGACCAAGGCGAGGACCTGGTCCATAGAGAGCTTGCAGTCCACTGTGGGGACGGACCCACTCAAAATGAGCCCCAACAGAAGTCAGACAAAGGGCTAGGGTGCCCAGAGGACAGAGGTACAGGGTCCATGCCCTCTGGGATTGAGACCCGGGAGGAGCCTCAACTCTGAGCTTCTGGAGTCTGAGGGAGTTCCCCTTTCACCTCCCTGCATTCCTCCCTGTGGTGCCCTCAGCCCCTGCCCTCCCTGCTGGACAAGGCTGGCAGCTTGGGGTGCCAGCGCTCCTAGATATGGGGACCTAGTCCAACGAAGAGGGTCTAGGTGGCCGAGATGCCCAGACAGCCCAGCAGACATCACTGCTCACTCTAGACCCTTGGCCTCCACTGTCCAGGTGAACAGCTCAGCTGTCCACACCTCTCATCCCCACAGCCTCACAGTGACCTGGCCAAGTTTCTGCTGGGATTCTATCAACTCTGCACAAAGACCCCAAATGCAGAGGCATGTTGGTCAACTGACTCTCTGGGGAGGTTGGGGGTGTAAACCCTGGTTTGTAGCATTTGCCATGGTGTAAATACTTCCGCATGGCAGATTTCAAGCTACCAGCATTATAGGAAATGTCCAGGCCTATGGACAGAGCTGACCACGGTGAGGACCTGGTCCATAGAGAGCTTACAGTCCACTGTGGGGACAGACTCAATCAAAATTAGCCCCGACAGAAGTCAGACAATGGACTGGAAAAGAGATGTGCACAGCTGACTTCTGCACGCTGGTCCCAGCTGGCTCCAACACCCAAAAGGCCTAAGTTACAGTTACATACGTCACTTGAGCCAAACGGCTTAGTGTCAATTCTGGGAAAGCCAGAGGAAAGTGGGCAGAGGCCCCAGAGTGGTGGCTGGCACCCTTGGACTCCTAGCTTGGTGCCCCCCCAGAGGACAGAGAAGTGGGGTGCCCCTTGGGGTGCAAGGACTACCCCTCCCCAGGGACCTGATGAGCTAATCAGACCCCTGGGACCAGAAGGACTCCTGAGCATGTAGAGGGGAACATGCTGTCATGTCCAGTTTCCAGGACCTGGCCCCTAAGAGTAACTGGAGAAGGTGGTGGTGATCGCTGCCTGGCCGGGCCGGGGACTCACTGGGCTCAGACCCACCTGTCTCCGGGCCTCCTCACGGAGACGCCCGAGTGCAACATGGCAACTGCCCACAACAAACAGCCCCCAGCAGCCAAGCCCGGCTCCGCAGGCCACCCAGGGGCCGGGCGTGAGGAGCCCACCTCAGCAGAAGCCCTCTTCGGCTCCCTGATTTCCTGAAGGGGAGAAGTCCAGTTTTCTCCTCAACATACATGAGTGCAGAAGGCATGGTGGTCCTGCACTCCAGCACAGGCCGCCGTCACCAGATTCCCAGGCTGGAGAGCGAGCTGGCCGCCACGGGCCAGGCTCCATGTGCAACCTCTTCAGCCTCCTCCCTGCAAACCTGAGCAAGCCGCCCCCTGCCCCCGGGTCTCTGGCTGCACAGGAGGACAAGGGGAGCCCCGCTGATAGAACCAACAGCCAAGAGCTGTCCTGGCAAAGACCTTGAAGGTTCTGGGCCGAGGCGGCGGCCCAGGAAGCACAGCTCTGAGCGTGAGCCTCTTCCTAAGCTGGCTCCACCAGGCACAGTTCAGGGTTAGCCTCTTGGCGGCCGGCGACTGATGTCAAATAGTGCCGTTTCTAAACATAGGTGCAAAATCTGGAAACCCAGGCCCTGGCTGGTTGGCTCAGTGGTAGAGTGTCGGCCTGGCGTGCAGAAGTCCCGGGTTCGATTCCCGGCCAGGGCACACAGGAGAAGCGCCCATCTGCTTCTCCACCCCTCCCCCTCTCCTTCCTTTCTGTCTCTCTCTTCCCCTCCCACAGCCGAGGCTCCATTGGAGCAAAGATGGCCCGGGCTCTGGGAATGGCTCCTTGGCCTCTGCCCCAGGCGCTGGAGTGGCTCTGGTCGCAACAGAGCAATGCCCCGGAGGGGCAGAGCATCGCCCCCTGGTGGGCGTGCCGGGTGGATCCCGGTCGGGCGCATGCAGGACTCTGTCTGACTGTCTCTCCCCGTTTCTGGCTTCAGAAAAATACAGGAAAAAAAAATCTGGAAACCCAGCTGGAGGGGTTCTGCTCCCCCCCAAACTAAACCACAATCCTAAATAGAAATGCAGTTCAGTTAGTGGATTCTCGGGGACAGTGGCCTGCCCAGCAAGCAGGCAGGGGCCTGTGTTCGTTATTGACGTCCAGTAAGGGATGACAAGGGAGACTAGTTCTCTCCTAGGGATGGCCCTCTAGTGTGTCAGGTGGGCCCTGGCCTATGTTTGCAAACACGTGAGCACAGATTGCATGAAAGCACTGACATGTTCAACACCAACAAGTGACACTCTGACAGCAACTGGGTGTCCTACAATCAGACTCAACTCTGACACATGAGCTACCTGGAGATGGCATCGGGGGTCCCCAGGACCCCCTCCTCAAATTTCATTAATCTGCTAAAACAGCTCACAGAACTCGGAGAAACACTGACATGGACCACTATTACGAAGGAGATTATAACGGGTACAGATGAGCAGTCAGAGGGGGCGAGGTCCAGGGAACGTGCACGGAGCTCCTACCTGCTCCTGGCCACCCCTCTCCCAGCCAGGCCACGTGCTCCCCGCCCGGAAGCCGCCCGAAGCTGCCTGGGTTCTTTACGGAGACTCGCTGCTCAGGCATGGTTGATGAACATCCACCATTGGTGACTAAACTCAATTTCCAGCCCCCTCCCCGGAGCGAGGGGGACTGAAACCTCCCACCCTCTCATCATAGAGTTGGTTCCCCTGGCAACCAGCATTCCCCTCCCCATCCTTAGGTGCTTTCCTAAAGTTACTTCATTAACATCAACTCAGGTGTTGTTGACAGAGGTTTGCTATAAATATGAGGTGCCATCATCCCCCAAGAAATCCCAAAGGTTTTAGGAACTCCATGGCAAAACGAGGGATGCAGACCATGGATTTTTTTTGTTATAAGTCACAATATCACAGAGCCTAACACGGGCCGTGTGTGGTGAGGACATCACCACTGAACAGAGAGACGGGCTCCTGCGATAGTCCCTGCCTCACTCCTGCCTGGGGTTGCCTCTGGTCGATTGCTTGCTGTGAGTACAGGCTAGAACAGATGTGTCCGGCCCAGATGAGGACCACTGCTGGCCACCAGGTCCTGGGTGGTGTCAGGAAAGTGCAGGGCAGAGCCCCAGCAGCAGCGTGGTCAGAGCAGACCCCCCCACCCCCACAAGTCCCCAGAACTCAGAGCTGTTGTCAGCCCCCTGTCTAGTAACCCTGTGCCCCCCCCCCCGTGAGCTCCCTGAGATGACTAGCAAGAGAGTGTTACTATGCTCACGTGATTTCCTTTTTTAATATATAAGTTCTTTCATTGTAAAAAAACTCATATAACTATAATCACATGTTTGCAACTTAGAGATAAGAAGAAATACGACCCATAATTCCACAGCACAGCACAGCACACTGTGGGCCCTCTCACCCCACCCCCGCCAGACTCAGCATCTTACACTACGATTGCCCCATGCCTCATCTGTCTGGGGAGCCAGGAAGGACAGCAGGAGAAACACGTGCGGACAGATACACAGATAAATGACGGGTTGGTTCCATGCTCTAACTCAACCACCATGAACATCTGGGTGTGTTGCCTTCTAATCTCTTCCCCCTACAAGCATTCTTATTCCACAGTTATCATCACGCTTAGATAAGAAAGTTTGTCATTGGCTTCTGTCACTTCAGGTTATATAGCACGTGCATTTTTTTCTGGGTTGCTGCATACTAAGGGTTTCTTTCTTTTCCCCTTTGTTGTATTTTGAGATAATTGTAGATTCACACACAGTTGTAAGAAATCTGTAGATTTACCCCAAAGGAGAGACATCTTGCAAAACTATAGAGAACAATCCAATCCCCAAAACAAAATATCGACATTGGTATAGTCAAATCCAGCAGATTTCCATCACTATTGGAATCCCTCCTGTTGCTCTTTATGGCCGCCTCCTTCCTGTCCCCACACCCTCCTTAACCAGTAAACCACAATTCTGTTTTCCACCACTATGATGTTTATCATTTTGAGAATGCTATACAGCTGCATTAGAAAGTATGTAACCTTTTGAGATAGACTTTATTTCACTAGATATAGATGCAATGTATCAACAGTTTGTCTCTTCCTTGCTGGGTCATAGTCCCTGGTGTGGATGTGCAGTTTTAAACTATTCACCCACTGAAGAACACTTGAGTTGCTTCCAGAGTAGGGCTTGCTCTGAACAGTCGTGTCCAGGTTTTGGTGTGAATGGTTAAGTTTTTGTTCCTCTGTGATACACCAGGAGCGCCATTACATGATAGTTGTATGTTTAGATTAGTTCAGATGCTGAAAAACTATTCTCTTGGGTGGCTGTACTCTTTCCCATTCTTACCAGCAGTGTCTGAGGGGTTCAGAGTCCTAGCATCCTCTTCTGCATTTGCTGTTGTCACTGTTTTCCACGTCAGTCATTCTCGTGGGACTGGAGTGATATTCCACTGCGGTTTTCATTTGCATTTCTCTCACGACTGACGGTGTTGAACATCTTTTTATGTGTTTATTTGCTATCTGTATAAAATTTTTGGTGAAATGTCTGTTCATTTTCAGTCTGTTTCTTTTCTGTTCTGATTGTTCATCTTCTGTCTTCGTGTATGGATTCCTTCCTCTGTCCCCTTAATTCTGCTGCCAAGTCCACCCAGTGACTTTTTTATTTTATTTTAGGTGTTGTTTATTTTCAGTTATAAAGCTTTCATTTGGTTCTTCTTTACATCTTCCACTTCCTTGCTGAAATGTTCTGCTCTTTTATTTGTTTCAAGCATATGTGCAATTGCTTGTTGGAGCATTTTTATAGTAGCTGCTTTAAAATTCTTGTCCTGACATCTGTGACAATGCTGGGGTCAGTTGCTTACCTTCACTCGTGCGAGGTGAGATTTTCTTGGTTCTTGGTGTGACATGGGATTTTGTATTGGAACCAGGACATTTTAGGTATCAGGGCATGAGACTCTGGATCTTAACTAAACCTTCACTTTTACCTGGCTCTTTTTGGACACAACTCCAGCCAGAAAAGGGGGGTAGAGCTGTCTCATGATTGCCAGGTGGGATGGAGTCCAGGTTGCCCACCCGGCCTCTGCTGGCACTGGGGTGGGGAAGGGGGTCTCATTACTGCTGATCAAGTGTGGACCTTCCACCCTGGTTAGGAGGAGTGGGGATTTTCATGACCGCTTCCCATTTGGCCTCTCCTGATGCTGTCTGTGTGCTGGGTGGGTGAGGGTGGGGAGGTGGAAGCACAGGCCCTCTGTGTGGCCCCCACTGACACACCAGTCGGGCCCTTGTCACCACCTGGCTCCTGGCTCTCTAGTTTCCTTCTCTCACTCCCCCGGGAGGTGGGGCTCATTAGAGCCTCGCGAGGGTGGAAGTCTAGGCTCCCCACCCAGCCGTTGCGGGGATGGATGAGCACGGGCCGTGGTCTTTTCCGTGGTGTTTGGCCGACGCAGAATGATTATGTCTACAAGGTGTCTGCCTTTATGAGGCCGGTTTACTGGCCCTCGGTGCAGAAGGGAGGTGTCTGTGGGTGTCCTTGCTGAGCTCACTGCTGTTTCTGGCTTCCTCAGCTCCCAGCCTGCAACCTATGAAGATAAAGGAAAACCCAGGGACCTCGTCACCAGGCTGTTCCTTGAGTCCCAAGGTCCCTCACTGGCCAGCCTTCTGTCCGCCTTTCAGACACTTCTGACGTGTGTTTTATATCCAATGTCCAGGATTTTCAGTTGGACTTCACAGGAGGAATAGGGAAACGTATGTCTA
Source organism: Saccopteryx leptura (assembly GCF_036850995.1). Lineage (NCBI taxonomy): Eukaryota > Metazoa > Chordata > Mammalia > Chiroptera > Emballonuridae > Saccopteryx > Saccopteryx leptura. The sequence goes on from NC_089515.1 coordinate 6,894,960, forward strand.
CTCCATCTTGCCGGAAGTAAAACCTCTACAAATGCATTTCATGGCTTAGATGTCATTCTCTTGCAACCAGGATGGGTCTCAGCTGGAGAAGCCGTGTGTGTCTGTCACACAGAAGACTGTCCCAGCTCCCCATAAAGTGTCAGCTTTGCAAGGAGACCCTGGAGAGCTCTTCCAGAACCACTCGACACGGAGCCGGGCCCCAGGTCCCTCTGCAGCCAGGCCGGGCCGGGCTCCAGCACACATCCCTGGGACGGCCCTTTCCTTGTTTCTGGGCTCAACAGAGAGAGCGTGGCGTGCACGCTGGGAGCGTAAGCTCCAGGCACCCACCCGTAGGCTCACGCTCAGTCCTGGCTAACGCGGCCTGTATTTCACTGGGCGGAAAGCCTGAAGCCATGCTGTTCCTTGTGCAAGGCCAACGCCGAGGATATTTTTAGATTTCCTCCCCCACAGCTTCAGCTAAAGCCCAGCAATCTGCTCTTTTCCTGCAGCCCGTACAGAAAGCGCAGAAGGGTCCGCGTCAGTGCTGACAAGTACATGCCTTAAAATTGTACAGAAAACACAATCTCAATTATGTTTAAAAAATACTAAAAAAAAAAAAAAAAGTGTGTGTGTTGGGAAAAGGGGGAGGCTAAAAGGAAACATGCCAAAACGTGAATTGATAATATTATTGGTGGAAAGCTTTTGTGGGTTTTTTTTTAGCTGCTTCTTTCAAATTGTTTATAATTTCCAATTTCTCCATGTGACTATAATATTGCTTATAAAATTAAAAACAAAAATTTCAACCATAAAACAATGCTCTTCCCTCCAAAATCACAGGCTGATAACTATACGAAGGCAATACAGGCTGCTCGCCTCCTCTGGACCCGAGCTGATGCCCTAACCTTGTACTGCGGTCAAGACAGGACTCTGGTGCCTTTCCGGTTCTGGAAAAGGAAAACGGCGCCTCCTTCCGGGACACCTGCAGCTGCTGTCTCGCCCAGCTCCAAGGCTTTCCAGTCTCAGGGGCACCTCAGTGGCAACGCCACAGCAGCGGGGCACTTTACAGCTCTGACCAAAGATGCTTCTGACCTCACAGACCAGGGCTAGTCAACCTTTTTATATCTACTGCCCCCTTTTGTATCTCTGTTAGTAGTAAAATTTTCTAACCACCCACCGGTTCCACAGTAACGGTGATTTATAAAGTAGGGAAGTAACTTTATAAAATTTATAAAGCAGAGTTACAGCAAATTAAAGCATATAATAATTGCTTACCAAGTACTTTATGTCGGATTTTCGCTAGTTTGGCAGAATAAATCTTTATAAAACAATTTACTATAGTTAAATCTATCTTTTTATTTATACTTTGGTTGCTCCGCTACCGCCCACCATGGAAGCTGGAACGCCCACTAGTGGGTGGTAAGGACCAGGTTGACTACCACTGTCATAGACCCTACTCGCTGTGGGCTATGGAGCCAGTGGTACATACTGGGCAGGCCCCAGAGTGCAGTGAGATCCAGCACTTTTAGGGATTGACCAATCTTGGCTGGTTTGCTCAGTGGTAGAGCATTGGTCCAGTGTGTGGATGTCCTGGTTTTGATTTCCAGTCAGGGCACACAGGAGAAGTGCCCATCTGCTTCTCCACCCCTCCCCATCTTGCTTCTCTCTCTCTCTCTCTCTCTCTCTCTCCTTTTCCTGCAGCCATGGTTCGATTGGAGCGAGTTGGCCCCGGGCACTGAAGATGGCTCCATGGCCTCCGCCTCAGTCACTAAGAAGAGCTCAGTTGCTAAGCAATGGAGCAACACCCCAGATGGGCAGAGCATGGCCCTCTAGTGGGCTTGCCGGGTGGATCCTGGTTGGGGCGCATGTGGAAGTCTGTCTCTCTGCCTCCCCTCCTCTCACTGAATTAAAAAAACAAAGGATCGACCTCTTCCACCACAGCCTACCCCAGACTTGCCAGAGGAAGTCCTCCAAGATACAGACAAAAGAACCGCTCATTACCCTGTATGAAATAAGTCTGGCCCAGACAGACCAGGGCCTGCACGTGGCATCTTCCCCAGCAGTTCCATCCTTGGCGCCACCAGCATACCCGCTCTGTGGCCTTGGTGGGTGGCCTTCACTTCAGCAGGCAACTTAGGCCATGGCTTCCCTGGAAGGGTGTGGGCCCTGGGGAAGCTAGCCAGTCCTCTGGCCGGGAGCCTGAGACCCACAGTCAGGGAGGGCAGGAAAGTGGATGCCAGCTGTCCACAGCATGGCAGGTGCCCTCACACCCACCCAGACTCCTCCAGCGGGTAGTCAACGCCGCCAGAGAGCAGTGAGGAACCAAAGAACTGACATTTTGAACTCCAGGTCAGGCTGGTCGAACCTTCTGCGTTCGCCCACGCCCTTGGGTGGCGCCATCTTGCTGGAAGCCACCCCCACCGGGACCCCTGGCCGGGTTCTCGCCACGCCCCTTCCTCCTCAGGTCTCTCTCTCGCTTTGCTATTGTAGGGTGTGGAGACCTAGCCGGCTGTCCCTCCGCTGTCTGAAAACAATTGTTACCTTCCTCTCTCAGAGGCGGAACCACAGCTGGGAACAGCTGCGGGGAAACCACCGCCGGCCAGTGGCGAGAGCAGGGCTGGGCCTGGTCACTGGCTGCGTCTTTATTTATAACTCCTTTTACTTGCAGCATTACCGCCCGGAAAGGTCAAGGGAAGAATGAACGCCTTGACATTTTTTCCAAACATCCTCTGAAAGAGCTCTTGGCAGGGGGACGTGGTCTTGCTGAGAGCATGAGAATGTCTGGCCGCAGTACGCGCTCGGAGCGGCTCTATTTTTGTTTGCTGAGACATCTGTGCTCTGCGAGGCTCCCCACTGGGGAATATAAAGAAAAAACAGAACACGTAGATGGGGCCAAAAGCTCCACCGAGATAAGAGGGGGTCTCGAGCCATGTTGTTACGTGTCCGGTAGGCGCTGGGAGCCTGGTAGTGTGGTGAGTGTCCCTGCCCGCTGCCTGCTGCCCCCGGCCCCGGCAGGGCCCTCCAGGCTGCCAGCTCGGGGCCCTGCCCCAATCTCTGCCTGCAAGCCCTTCTGGAAGGTTCTGTGTGTGAACCGGACAGACACAGTCAAGCGCATCCTCCCACAGGAGCGGGCGGGACTCCCCACAACCAAGCACAGCTTCCAGAGTCAGACTGCTGCCCACTGGTGGGACCCCAGCCAAGGGACTTACGCTTCCCACCCCTCCTCTACCACATCTGGACAGTGGGATTGGAATCCGAGGCCTTGCAGAGCAACGCCTGCACGTGCGTGGACAGCGTGTGGCATGGACTGCATGCGAGCCCCCTGTGAGGAGGGGGTAGATGGTAGCGCCCTGAACACAAGAAGGCCCAACAGCCACAAGAGGACATCGACTCAGGAGGGACGTGGGAAGCCCTGCCAGGTGTCCCCAACATGGGGCTCGGGTTCTAGAAGTGTCACTGTCCCTCCCTCTCTCCAGAAACGCCTCCGAGAGCACTGCTGGGGAGTCACGGGGCCCATTCCCAGGGCCAGGCGACCCAGCAGCTGCAGAGGGGTCCTCGAGGCACCTAGCGCAGCTGTCCAGTGTGGCACAAGAATGCAGGGCCACATACTACTTCTCTCACAGCTTCGTGCACCTGGGCAGGTAGGTGGGGAAGGCCCTTGCTCAGCACAGCCTCAAAGACCTTTCACACAGAACGCGTCAAGAACTAGCTCTGCTTCCCCAGCGGTGCCTTCTTGGGCACACCATTTTCCTCCTTGTGCAATTACCTCATCTGCAAAATGGGGATGAGACTGCATCTGCCTTAATGCTCAGTAAACATTAGCAATTAGGGTGAGACTACTGGCAGCAGACTCCAACACCCTTCCTCCCTGCACTTGGCTGCAGGCTTTCTCTGGCTCGCCTTCCCGGGCCACAGACCACAGACGCTGGGTGCACGCTGGGCTCCTGTGGGCTTTCTCTCTCCTGATGTGATTGGCATGCTGATGTCCCAGCAGCCGCGCAGCCCCAGGTGGTCTGAGACAGTGATCCAAGCATGTCATCCTCCCATCCCTTTGCCTGACCCCTCCCCCATCAGGGATGTAGTCGGACCCAGCACTCCCTGCATTTAAAAAACAGCCTCTCCCACAAGTTACTGTAGCTCTTGATCAGCAACAACTAACACTTTTCCTTACAAATAACTGTAACTAAGTTACACCCCCTTCCAGGCTAAAGTGGCTTTCTCTTCTGAGGGAGTCTGGTGTCACAAGCTCCTGGGTATCAGGTAGGAGGCTGCTGAGAACCCTGGTGAAGGTCTTTTGGGCGCTTACGATGTATCAAACGCAGTATGAAGTACATCCCATCCACCAAGACCTCGTGTAAACGGTACAGTAGCCAATGGCAAGGCCGCATCCTATGGCCCAGAAAACGAAGGCTTTGAGCGGCTGAGGAACACTCCAACATCACATGCTTGAAAGTGGCCAAGCGGGGATTCGAACCATGGTCAGTGTGGCCCCAGTCTGCCTGACCACATTGAGTAACTGGGACTAAAACATAGTTCCCTGGGCTAGAAGGCTCGTAAACACCAATGGCCTATCTCGCATGCCAGACGTTAATTTGCCAACATCCTTCAGCCTCGGTATCTGATTGGACGAGAGAACAAACCAGCGGCATCTTCTTTGGAGGGTAAATGAGCCACAGACGCTGCATTCCACCCTTGATGAGATGCAGACTTCTCATTAAAAGAAAGGCCTTGGATTTTAAAAACATACAATGAAGAGCAAAAAGGGATATAAATATCCCATTTTTAGAAGAAAACAATACCAGTGACCAAGGGAGATGAAAAACCATTAGTCTCGTTAGTCATCAGACGGCACCGTTTTCTTCTATCAAAAGAGACGTTATTTTAAAAGGATGACCCTGTTCGTGGGCATCACTTGTGGGTGAGGGTGTAAGGAAACGGCACAACTGTCCACTCTGCGGATGGAAGTGCTACTGAAGTGGGGAGTGAGGACTTTGTGCAAGTCTCCCAAATCTTAGAATCTGGCATATCCAGCAAGTCCCTAGTTGAGAGCTTAACACGGCAGTCCAAGGCCACAGATGAAGTTCAAGGCCGTGCCCCAAGAACAAAATGGTGCAGCCCCGTCTGTGCCAATGGGGAGCTGGTGATGACACAGTGTGGCACACAACGGTGTGAGAAAGACACAGTCACAAAAACAATGCCGGAAGAATGCCACTGAGGCCGAACGGGGCTGTCCAACCCGTCAGAGAGGTGGGGACAGCTGAGACACTGGAGGCCCACCAGCCCTGTCCTACCCGGCCCGGACTCCGCTGATCCTGCTCCCTCCTGGCCTCACGCCCATCTGATGCCGCCTCCGCGCCCGCCAGCCCCTGCCAGGGCTCCAGTACACAGCACCGGCGGCAGCCTTCACTGACCGCTTACCGTGGAGCGGGCACAATGCTAAGCACATGCAGGACGCACGTTATTTAACTTAATCGGCACGTCCCATTATAGGACAAAGTGCGTGGCCGAGGTCACACCAGCTCTACGTGGCTGAGGCAGGACATGAGCCCAGGAGCTCAACGGATACTGTCCAGCCACACACTCCCTCCCAACACGGTTGGGTGGAGGGCTCCTATTGGTGCGGGAATCCCTCGCGAAGGCTCCGCATGGTGCTGTCCAAAGGAGCACCTGGCCCCAGAGGACAGCGCTGCAAGGACAACAGGAGGTCCCCATCCCCCCAGAGCGCGCTGCTGCTTTCCTGAGCAGGAAAGGACAGATCCCAGACCAGCCTGGGGTAATCCCTCCACGGACACGGTCTGCTGGGGCTGCTGCTTATCTCCTGCTCCAGCCGGGAGGGGGCGGGGACGTTCTCTGCAGCTTGCAAGCTGACAACATTACCAGGAACCAGACAGCACGGGGACAAGAGAAATCCTGGCCCGGCTGTATGGCTGTTGGACTTTTCTGGAGGTTGGGATGGTGTGGGGAGAGGAGAGGGGTAAGGTCTGAAACATTCTGTATTAGAGTTTCTTTCCCCAGACACTGATTCGGGGGCTGCGCAAAACCCATGGGCGACCAGGGGCATCTGGACTTCCTGGCCGGCTCCTCGCGGCACCAGCCTGTGAAGCAGCCCCTGGACACTGGCCGGGCCTTCCTGACCCTTGCGGGACCTCCGCCTCTGCCAGCTGCAGCCTCCGTACCCCCAGGCTCAGCCTGCTCTCCTGGACGGGCCTGGGGACAGATGGTGGCACAGCCACGCGGACATGTTCGGGCCGGGTCCTCAGCCCTGCCCACCCAGGGCAGTCAGGAGAGCACTGCAGGTGCGGGGCGTGGGGCCGGCGAGAGCCCCCAGGCAGACTCTCAGCCCGAAAGGCCCAGGGACGGAAGCTCCCGCTTCCCTAAGCCAGTTTTGCCTCGTGTTCAACGTGCAATTTCTCCTTCTCTTTCTTCAAGACCCGCTTTGCTGGGCGGAGTCTGTGGAGCCCACACGCAAGCTGAGCACTGGGGACACCCGAGTCATGGGCTCAGGCTCCCCTGGTGTCACCAGCATCAGCCAGGTGCCTGTCTTGGAGCGCTGGGGTGGTGACGATGTGTGCGGACCCCACCCCGGGGAGCTGAAGGGCGCTCTCGGTGCCCAGAGGCCTGAGGTGCTGAATCAAAGGCCCCGGGAGGCGCAGAGCCTGGGCCGGCCTCATTAGCAGCCTGGAAGGCCAGCTTAGAGGATATTCCAGTAATTGCAAGGTTGTTTTTTTTTTTTTAGTAAATGTTAATTATGGTTGCCTTAATTAGCTCTGCACCCATTGAACTATGGATTATATTAGGTTTATAAGTGTAATTACCTTAACAGGCATATGGATTACAATTATGCTCCAATTACACCCCAAGCGTATAGCACATTAATGAGCGTAGGGGTCCTCCTGCTGGCCCTTCGGGGCTGGCCGGGACAACGCTGTGCTCTCAGGGCCCCATCCGGAACCGGCCCTGTGCAGGCTCAGGAGCACCTGGGAGTGGGGAGGCAGGGGGGAGGGCAGTCCACATGATCTGAGCTCTTCCCAGAGGATGGAGCCACACGCCCTGCCCCGTCCGACTTGGCCTGGCTTAGGAAGGACTGGCGGCCAGGTGGGAGGGGATGGGGCCCCAGGGCGAGGCAGGGGCTGCAGGATTAAGGGCTGTGTCCTGCTCAGCCACTCCTCTGTGGGGACCACCCAGAGCGCCCGTCTTTCCTCAGGAGGTGAGCACACTCACCAGCCCATTTGTCACGACCCCTGACCCCTGACCCATGGCCCCTGGCCCCTGCGGGCAGATGCAGTTTTCCTTCCTCAGCTCCAGACCGAGGTGGTGAATATCATGAACCCACCTTCCCGGGTGGGGAGGCTGCAGAGCCCGCTGGGTGCAGAGGGCAGGGACGCAGTGATGGGAACCCCCACCTGAGTGCTCACAGGGTGGGTGGGGGACGAGAGGGACGGTGAGGGAGGCTGAAGGGGACAGCCCAGTGGAGCCGGGGGTGAGGACAGGAAGTGTCTGCAGCAGGTGGACAGGCGTAGAGTCTCAGGGCCTCGGGACACTGCACCTGGCACAAGACCAAGGGGCAGGCACTGGCACGACACCCTCTGGTCGTCCTTGGTGTGTTTCAGCGGCGAGCCCGGGCACTGAGGGAGACCAGCAGCTCGGCCAGCGGCCAGCGGTGGGAGCCACGTCCTATTGCTGTGCAGCCTCCCCGAGGGCCCCATGCTGGGGTAGAGGGGCGCTGGTTCTGGCAGGTATGACAATAATGACAACAGGCACTCTGGGGACACACCATCTGCAGGAGGTAGTGGCTCCTGTGGCCCACTTTACAGATGGGTTATGTAGAAATGGAGGCACAGCAAGGCGCACACCGAGTGGTGGGGTGAGGATGTACCCAGCTGTCAGGCTCCAGACCCAGGCTCTTGACCAGCCTCCTCTGTGGGGCACAGAGCCAGCCCCGGATCCCACGTGTGAACATTACCTTGGGGGCAGAGCTGGGGACAGGGCCACAGCCCGGAGAGAGGAAGCATGTCTATCAGCTCCACCATCAGGCAAGGTGGGGAAGAGCTGCACACACGCACTGTGCACACACGTGCACACGCAGGAAGGAAGAGGCCTGTGCACACAAACAGCCTGTGGCCGAGCCCTCCTTGGTGGCCTGCATGCCACTGTAGCCACACCACCCTGTCCACGAAACACGCGATGTCCCTCCGCCCATGAACAAACATAAGCAGGTGTGCTATGTGAACACAAGGGCTCCAGGGAGAGTGGGGGGTGGGCCCTCTCTCCTGACAGAGCAAGCAGGGCTGTGTCGTGGGGGGAGAGTCACCCTCAAGCAAGGGTCAGGGCTCAGCTACCAAGAGCCCTCGGCCCTGCAGCTGCCTGAGGGCAGAAGCGACAAAGCACAGGTCAGGAGAGGGCACCAAGACAAGATGTTGGTGTCAACAGGGAACCAGGCTCGCTCAGCCAGTAAGGAAGCCCCCTTGCCAGAGGTGTGCGAGCCCAGCCTGCAGGCCCGAAGAGGAGAGTCCAGCGCCCGGGCCTCGGAGGGGCTGGGCGCCCGGCCATCAGCCCTGCTCGCCAAGGCCGGGACATCTGTGCCACCCCCTCCCTGCAAGGCCAGTGATCACCATGCCAGACTGCAGAGACACAACTTGGTTTGATTTAATCCTCGAAACACCTGATGAAGTTGGTATTATCACCCCCATTTGCAGGAGAGAAAAGCAAGCCTATGAGAGTTAGTCACTTGCCCCGAAGTGCCCGGTCAGGCAGTGATGGAGCCACGAATGCAACCTGGGCCCCTGACTCGACAGACCACGTGCTTGAGTGCTGCCCAAGGCCAACCCGCCTGGCAGACCCTTCCACGGATGAAGGTCCCCTTCCTGCAAAGCCCACTAGTGGACAGACCACCGTAGGAATCCCATATACTGTGCTCCACTTCGAGGAAGGGAGCACCAAATGGTCTCATCTCTGAATTTTTAAGTTTACAAATATGACTAGAGCTAAAACAAAAGAAACAAAAGAAAATGACAACCAGAAAGCTTTTTTCCAGAACCAGGGCTCGGAAACTGGGAGTTCCTTCCTTTCATCTAAACTTCTGAATTTAGCAGATAAGGTTCATTCAGCACAAGGCTTTCATGTCCACGATGCGTGGCTGGGAAACTGTCTGGAGGGCGTATCTAATTACACTGGATGTTCACAGTAGACTTAGGAGTTCCGTTTGGGCCTCAACACGATCACTGCCATCGCTACTTAAAAGTGAAAAGAAGTCACGTGTTTTCAAGGTGCCTCCGTTTATTCTAGAACGTCCCCCTTTCTCCATTCTGTCTGAATCAGGAAGGCTTCAAGGCCACCAGCCCTGGCCTGTGCGAAGGCCACACACAGCAGAAAGAGCCACCTCACCCTCTGGGCCGGGTTCTGACTGGGGCACCCAGGGCTGGTGGCCGTTTGCTGATCTCAGCTCCGGTCTGTCACTCGGAGCTCCTTTTCCCCCTCCCCACCGGCCTGCGCCCCCTCCCACCAGCCACTCAGGCCTCCAATTCTGCCACCTCCCTGACACCCCTGTCCCTACCACCCTTCCAGCCTGCTAGTCTACAGCTCTGGACTGAAATGCTGTCTGACTGAATGATAGGATGTCTGGTATTTGTATCAATTCGTGCTCCACAGGCCTGGCTGACAGGGATTGTAACAAAGTACCACACACGCTGGGCTCCAGAGCCAGGAATGCCTCCTCTCACGTCCTGGGCCAGAACAAGTCTGAGATCAAGGTGCAGGTGGGCTGCGCTCCCCCCTCTGCAGCCTCTAGGGGAGGGTCCCTCCTGCCTCCTTTGCGCCTGGCTGACCCCCGCGCTCTTTGGCTCGGGGCTGCCTCGCTCCAGCCTCTGCTTCTGTCTTCACGAAGCCATCTCCTCCTCCTTGTCTGTCCCGGTGTCTCTTCTCTTTGCACTAGGATGCCAGTCACAATGCATCAAGGGCCCACTACTCCGGAATAACATCACTGTAACTAATGAAGAAATCGGGTAGCAACCCTATTTCAAAACAAGGTCCTATTCACAGGTACAGGGGGTCAGGGCTCTAAGCTCTCTCTTGGGGAACACAGCTCAGCCCAGGACGCCAGGGCACACTGTCTCCTGGGTTCCCCACAGCCTTCAGCCCTGCTTACAGGCCAGGTTGGCAGAGGCCCTCCAAGAAACGTCTTCTGGATCTGGACAGGGGCGAGAACGAGCCTGGCCGGCCGCGGGCAGCCGTGGCAGAGCTGTGGGCAGGGGAGCGGCAGAGCGGAGCCGAACGCCCTGAAGGCAGACCTGGCCGCGGGGTCAGGATGGTAGGGGGGATGGCGGAGGCAAAGCCCAGCTTCCCAGCTCCCGCACCCCAACTCTGCAAGGGCGTGGTGAACGGGCCCGTCCTGAGGCGGGAATCACAGCTGGCTGAGCCCACTGTGACAATCTCATGGCCTTTGGCCAGGTGCTGCCTTCTCCAGAACTCCATCAACAGGCGTGGTCACGTGATCCAGATCTTCACGGTGACCACCCGCACCTCCACGTTCTTCATGCCTCACCGCCCACGGGGTGGCAGGGGACATGTAAGATCTGCGTGGTGTGCCCTGGCCAGTTGGCTCAGCGGTAGAGCGTCAGCCTGGCGTGCAGGGGACCCGGGTTCGATTCCCGGCCAGGGCACATAGGAGAGGCGCCCATTTGCTTCTCCACCCCCCCCTCCCGCAGCCAAGGCTCCATTGGAGCAAAGATGGCCCGGGCGCTGGGGATGGCTCCTTGGCCTCTGCCCCAGGCACTAGAGTGGCTCTGGTCACGGCAGAGCGACGCCCCGGAGGGGCAGAGCATCGCCCCCTGGTGGGCAGAGCGTCGCCCCTGGTGGGGCATGCCGGGTGTATCCCGGTCGGGCGCATGCAGGAGTCTGTCTGACTGTCTCTCCCCGTTTCCAGCTTCAGAAAAAGACAAAAATAAATAAATAAATAAATAAATAAATAAAAATAATAATAAAAAAAAGATCTGCGTGGTGGGCCCCACCCCTGGCACCAGGGTGGGAGGCTCTGGTGGGTAACCCAGGAAGGGGGAACTGGGTGGCTGTGCCCAGACGAGGGCTCAGTCAGAGCAGTGGGTTGAGGACCCTGACAAGCCCTAGGAGGGGCTTTTCGTCCATGGCCTGTGGGTCACACGCTCCACCTGAGCCCGCCCACAGCCCACGTCTCCATTCTGTGGGTGCACACATTTGGGAGCACAGACCCACACACGTGTACAATAGGGCAAAATGAGCCCCAGAGCTTTTGTTTACGATGCCGCTGAAATTGCTCACCCAGCTGACAGCGCCACAGTCTTGGGTCATATCAGCCCCCCACCCCCCACCCCAGGGCAGTGGCACAGACACAGAGCGGAGAACGGGGCGCCTGCCCCTGGGGCCCGTCCTCACGCTGGCCACCTGGCTCTCTGGCTTCAGTTTCTTCATCTGTGAAGTGGGGGCAGTGTGATGGGTGAGAGAAGGCCCAGCCATGACCTCTTACGGGCAGGGCCTGTGATAGCATCTCTCCCTGGAGCTGAGGAAGGCTTAGGGGGTCTCTGGGCTCACGGCGTCTGTTCCAGGCCTGGGCTGGGCAGGGAGGCAGCTCAGGCCCCGCTGGCGCCAACAGCCTTCAACAGGGTCGGGCCTTCCCCTCGCCCAGCTGCACGACCCACTCTGGGCTGGACACGCCTGCCACCCACTCTCTGGGGCTCCAACCCATGCTGCCTCCCCCACCCAGGACCCCACTTGGCAACAACAAGCAGCTCTGCCCTTGTGGCAGGCTGACACCTCCAACATCTTCCTGGTCAGTGTGTTCCCAGAAGCTCTTAAAGAGACAGAGGGCAGGTGGGGAAACTGAGTCCGGGCAGGCTGAGCAGGCTGCAGTCAGGAGCTGCAGTCAGGGCTGCAGTCAGGAGCTGCAGTCAGGAGCTGCAGTCAGGAGCTGCAGTCAGGAGCTGCAGTCAGACAGCAGTCAGGAGCTGCAGTCGGGAGCTGCAGTCGGGAGCTGCAGTCAGGAGCTGCAGTCAGGGCTGCAGTCAGGAGCTGCAGTCAGGACTGCAGTCAGGAGCTGCAGTCGGGGCTGCAGTCAGGAGCTGCAGTCAGGAGCTGCAGTCAGGAGCTGCAGTCGGGGCTGCAGTCAGGAGCTGCAGTCAGGAGCTGCAGTCAGACAGCAGTCAGGAGCTGCAGTCGGGAGCTGCAGTCAGGAGCTGCAGTCAGGGCTGCAGTCAGGAGCTGCAGTCAGGAGCTGCAGTCAGGGCTGCAGTCAGGAGCTGCAGTCAGGGCTGCAGTCAGGAGCTGCAGTCAGGAGCTGCAGTCGGGGCTGCAGTCAGACACAGCTGGATGGACCCCAGCTCCGCCAGGTCGTTACCAAACGGCTCTGCTGTGCACATTCCTCACTGGAAACCCAGACAACTCGACTCACCCACAGGCTGCTGCACAGGGGAAAACGCGCTTGTGCCTGACCCACAGGCTGCTGCACAGGGGAAAACGCGCTTGTGCCTGACCCACAGGCTGCTGCACAGGGGAAAACGCGCTTGTGCCTGACCCACAGGCTGCTGCACAGGGGAAAACGCGCTTGTGCCTGACCCACAGGCTGCTGCACAGGGGAAAACGCGCTTGTGCCTGACCCACAGGCTGCTGCACAGGGGAAAACGCGCTTGTGCCTGACCCACAGGCTGCTGCACAGGGGAAAACGCGCTTGTGCCTGACCCACAGGCTGCTGCACAGGGGAAAACGCGCTTGTGCCTGACCCACAGGCTGCTGCACAGGGGAAAACGCGCTTGTGCCTGACCCACAGGCTGCTGCACAGGGGAAAACGCGCTTGTGCCTGACCCACAGGCTGCTGCACAGGGGAAAACGCGCTTGTGCCTGACCCACAGGCTGCTGCACAGGGGAAAACGCGCTTGTGCCTGACCCACAGGCTGCTGCACAGGGGAAAACGCGCTTGTGCCTGCACCTGGTGGGTGCTGGGTTATTCTAAAAGCGTGGCGAATACCTTTGTTACCAGAAAGGGCAGGAGGCCCAGGCTGCCACCTGGCAGTCCCCAGCAGAGCGGTCAGGTACCCAGCCCCTCGGGGCTCAATCTGTCCACCTCTCAGCCTCAAAGGGCTGCCAACAGCTTCCAACCTGACCCCTCGAGGGCCACTGTCCAGACTGATCCCTGCTGGATTTGTCCCCATTAACCTGGGCTCAGAACTGGGACACAGGACTTGGTTTTAAATAGCTCAAGTTCCCAATGGGCTTCTGCCCAACGGGGGCCTGTCCCACTTCCTGTCTTCAAAGCGTCCCTTCCAGAGTGGCACCAAAGCTCACCCTGCTCCTGTGCCCTCCACTCCCAGCCCTGCCAGTCCACAGCCTCCCCGGCCCTCGGCTCACAGAACCCTCTGGGAAACCTGCTTTGGCTCTGGGGCACCGGCTGGTTCCTCTTCCTGCCCCGTCCTGCCCATGTCCTGCCCCGTCCTGCCCATGTCCTGCCCCATCCTGCCCTGTCCTCCCCGTCCTCCCCATGTCCTGCTCCGTCCCGCCTCGTCCTGCCCCGTCCTGCCCATGTCCTGCCCTGTCCTCCCCATCCTGCCCCGTCCTGCCCATGTCCTGCCCTATCCTGCCCCATCCCGCCCCATCCTGCCCTGTCCTCCCCGTCCTGCCCCGTCCTGCCCATGTCCTGCTCCGTCCCGCCCCGTCCTGCCTCGTCCTGCCCCGTCCTGCCTCGTCCTGCCCATGTCCTGCCCTGTCCTGCCCCGTCCTGCCCCGTCCTGCCCCGTCCTGCCCTGTCCTGCCTCGTCCTGCCTCATCCTGCCCTGTCCTGCCCCGTCCTGCCTCGTCCTGCCTCGTCCTGCCCCGTCCTGCCCTGTCCTGCCCCATCCTGCCTCGTCCTGCCCCGTCCTGCCTCATCCTGCCCCGTCCTGCCCCGTCCTGCCCCGTCCTGCCCCGTCCTGCCTCGTCCCGCCCTGTCCTGCCCCGTCCTGCCTCGTCCTGCCCTGTCCTGCCCCATCCTTCCCACGGCCAGCAGGGCCAGGGCCTCCGTCAGGCAAGCAGAGCGGAGCTAGGACAGTGGGAGGCACTCACGAGCTTCTATCCGGCCCCACCAGGCTCTATCTGGGGTGGCCACAGGGGCTGCACAGGAGTTTATTTTAAACAATTCCATGTCAAAACACTGATGCTTCCTCTTTACTCACGGGTTCCAAACAGGTTGAGCCCTGAGCCCTCTCCTCCCTCCGGCTGACTGTGCCACCCCGGACGCAGCATCTGTGAGACCCCGAGGCCTCCAGGACCCTCAAGGAGGAGCCCATGTGCTAGGCGTGGAGGGCCGGGTGGGAGCCCAGCCTCCTCTGTGCAGGGCCGCTGGGGATTCTGGGGATGCCTGCCCTCAGGCCTGTTCCGTGCTTTTGAAGCAGAACCTTCCACCTGACCCCGCAATTTGCAAGGAACCCCAATATAGATGAGAGCCGGTCCTGCTGAATGAGGGCAGGGCCCACCTCTGTCCCCCCTCATTCTCCTGAGGGGCCAGCGCAGAACTGGGGCTTGGGGCCCCCAGCCTAAGGACCCTGAGCCAACCCTGCTCTCAGACCTGGGGCTCTGAGCCCCTTGGCCACCAGCCCCCGGCCCCAGCCCAGCAGAACCACACAGCCTGGGCCCCTGGAGGCCAACAGGATTTAAAAATCCGCCAGACCAAGACAGTGCAGAACCCAACAGAGAGAGGACTTGCAGGTGACCCTGCTCACGCCGGAGCAGATTCCCGGGGCTCAGAGGTGGGCTCTCACCAGCTCGGTGACCTCGGAGGGGCACCTGGCAGCGCTGACGTACGGTGAGTTAACCATCCCATCCGGTTGGTTTAAGGGTAAACGAGCTAATGGAGTGATCTCTGGTAGAGTAGGTCCTGTGTCTGCCGTTGGCACAGTTAGTGTTCTACCAACAACCTTAGGAAGGGGACACATTGCTACCCACACCTACAGTGGGGGAGCTGAGGCACAGAGAGGTTGAGTAACCAGCCTGTGGCCACACAGCTGAGCTGGAATCCACACCTGGGCCATGGGTCCCAGAGCCTGTGTCCCTAACCACTGGGCTTCGAAGACCAAGAGAAAACATTTCCTACAGAGAAACCTTCCAGAGAGATGGAGTTCAGGGCCCAAGAGAAAATCCCCAGATCCTGTGTAAGTCTTTATTTGGGACCATTTGTAAGACCTCATTGCTAATTGATACAGCTGGGTCAATGAGCTTGTCCCAAGCCCAGGTGAACCAGAGCCAACCTACAGACAGTGCCAGGACCCATGAGATCTCGGTCAGGCACCAGGGAGGGAACCGGGCTCATCGCGGGCTCACCTGTAGCTGACCTCACAGCATCTCTGTTACAGACAGGCATGGGCACAGAGAGGTAAAGTAGCCCATGCGGGGTCACATGCCAGCTGGCAGCTCAGGTTGGCCTATCCCCTGCCAGACTCCACAGCTCAGGCCTGCCCCTGGCCCCTGGCCCCGAGCCAGGGCTGGTCAGGCTGAGAGCACTCAGGCCTCACGTCCACTCCGCTGCAGCTCCCCCCTCCCCCACCCACCATCAACTCTCGCACAGCCTCACGTACAGGGGACTCAAAAATATCAGAGGAAACACTGCTCAGGAGGAGGAAGACCCGGCTGACTCAGCTCCTGTCGCCAGGTGCCCGTGAGGGACACCTGCTCCTGTGACACAGGTGCCCACGCTGCGGGCCTCCCCTGCAGCCCACCAGCCCTCAGTCAGCCTCCAGGATGTCTGTCACCGGGCTCTCCCCTCCCAGCTCTCCCCCCCGTGTCCTAAACCCCAATGCCCAAACTCTGTCCTTCAGAGCCGACAGCATGCCTGCACACAGTAGGTCATCGACCAAAGCAGACAAAATCCCTGCTGCCACCTCTACCCTGTATGCCTCATCCCCAGCATTCTGCGCCTCACCAAGTCCTCCATGAGCACCCTTAAGTCCTGCAGGCCACAGTCTGTGCCCGGCATTGAGCTGCGGACCCTCCAGGCCACGGGTCTCGTTTATCTAGTCCCCCCCACACCGCTGAGCCCCCAGCAGGTGCCTGCGAAGCTGAGCTGCCTTTCAGATACATTCTGGGTTGGAGGAGCAGGAGGCCTGCGCAGGAGTGGGACGTGTCTCCTTGCATGGGGACCAGGGAGTCTGACAGCAGCTCCCCCCATGCAGTAGGCCTGGATATGGTCAATGCTGCCCTATTTAAGGACAAGTGCACTATCCTTCTGGGAGAGGTTGGTTCTGTGGCATGCCAGGCTTTGCCAGGCTGCCACATTGCGGGGACCACAAAATTGGCAAAGACCCAGTCCCATCAGTCAAGGAGGGAGAGAGCAGGTAGACAGATGAGCCAACAAGGCCTGGGGTCTTCCTTTCTCCCTGTGGCAGCACAGCCTGAGCCCCCCACCCGTCAGGCATGGGAGGGGGACCAGGGCCCCGGGGAAGGAGAGTTTTGGGGCAGTGGGCGTGGATGGCAGTCCAGCAGGAGCAGGTGCCCGGCAGCCCAGCGAGATCAGAGCTTGTCGGCACACGAGTGACCCAAGCAAATAAGCAGAGAGAGGGTAATGTGGAGCAGGGCCCTCTGCTGGAGGAGGAAGAGGCCCGTCAGCGGAGGCAGAGGTTGGGCTGAGCCCTGTGGGGCTGCACTGGAGTCAGGGGCACTGGTGTGAACTCACAGTGGTCGGTAGTTACTTAGGTATGGAGAGACAGACGTGCGGATGGATGTGTCCGTCACGCGTGTACATGCCTGAGCACGTTTCCTGCCGCTGCCCACAGAGAGGGTCTGAGAGCAGTGACACCCAGAGGCAATATGAGGACACTTAGTGCCCCAGCCTTTGATTATAAATATCACTTTCCACTAAAAGGAAGAGGGGCTGACTCCCGGGCTGAGACAAAGGCAGAACATGAAGAGCCTGAAACATCTTTATTTTGTGCCAGAAAGAAAGAAAGGGCTCAAGAACAGTGGGGATGTGTCCATAGGGTGCGGGTCCAGCCTGGATGGGGGGGGGGATCACTGGCCAGTTTGGGTACCACCTAAGCATCAAAATAAACTATGATAGCAATGGACTAAACCCACTGAACTAAACAGGACTCCAGGAGCCCGCATTGGTGTAAGTAAATAACGGGGAGCTGCCTGACCAGGCAGGGGTGCAGCGGATAGACCGTCGGACTGGGATACGGAGGACCTAGGTTCGAGAGCCCGAGGTCACCAGCTTGAGCGTGGGCTCATCTGGTTTGAGCAAGGCTCACCAGCTTGGACCCAAGGTCGCTGGCTTGAGCAAGGGGTTACTCAGTCTGCTGTAGCCCCACGGTCAAGGCACATAGGAGAAATCGATCAATGAACAACTAAGGAGCCTCAATTGATGTTTCTCATCTCCCTCCCTTCCTGTCTGTCTGTCCTTATCTGTCCCTCTCTCTGACTCTGTTTCTGCCACAAAAAAAAAAAAAAGAAAGGAAAAAGTATATAACCGGGAGCAGAGAGCGTTCTTTGTTGCAGTTGAATATCAATAGCAACTGTAAGAACTAATGACTGAAGTACTCAGCAACCGTCGCAGAAATAACCGATTTCAACCAGAGGATGAAGGCGGGGTGAGGGGCGGGATTTGACAGTCTCCAAGTCTCCCCTTACAAACACTGAGCAAGAAGACCGGTGCCTTTGCAGCACTACATGGCCCTGGTGTGGGAGCCAGCACAGACCGCAGCTGGCTACCGATTACCCTTGACCTCAAGTAGCACCCCCCCTCTGCCAGTCTTGGCTCCCCTATGGAGCCGGAGGGGCCCTCCGGGGTTCCAGGTGGGAGAACTCGGGAGCCCCATCAACAGGAAAGGCCTCAAACACAGCCGGGCCCACGCAAGGCAGGGAGCACGGCATGAGCAATAGGGCCTGGTGGCCAGGCAGGGTCGGGAGGGCGGGGTGCGGGAGGGTTGCCTTCTCCAGGGAGACCGGGTCTTCCGGGCGCAGGGACTGCTGGGAGCCCCACGCTGCCAGCACGGGAGCGCGTGGTTCTCAGGCCCCGCCCGGAGGAGGTGCCGCAGGGGATGGAAAGGCGCAAAGGAGGCTGCGCGGCCCAGCTCATCCATCTGCTCTAGATGCTGGGATCTCGCTGCACGCACCTCTTCTTTCTCCACGCCCCACCGACCGCTCCCACGCGTGGTGGTGGTGGTGGTGGGGGGAGGTGAGTCTGGGGTGGGCAGGCTCTGCAGGCACCCATCCTGTGCTCCTGCAGCTGGGATCCCTCCCTTAAGGGGGCCACCCTGCCACAAGTCTAAGTGCGCACGTGAGTGTGTGTGCACAGGAGTGTGCGTGCATGTGTGTATGCAAGGTGGGGTGCTGGACCTGGGTGTGAGTGTGGGCCATCATGAGGCCACAGCCCTGGCCAGACTCGCAGAGGCAGGGCCCACAGGGCCAGTTTGCCTCCGGCCAGGCAGAAGCACCCAGCAATTGCGGGGGCGGGGGCTGGGGGGGGGGGGACGGAAGGCGGTGCTGCCCGTGCAGGGTGCTGCCCATGCTGGCCAGCCGCTGGGGTGTGCATCCTGGCCCCATAGGTTTTGACCAGCTGGGCCTATCGGGGACCTGGCAGCAAGGTGCCCCCTAGTGGCCGCAGCCAAAAGCAGTGTGAAGAAGGGAGCAGGAAGGATGTTGACCCTAGGGCCTGGAAGCCAGGCACGAGGAAGGGCAGGGGGTGGGGACGGAAGGGAGCACGAGGGGGAGAAAACAGGAGATGTGGGTTCCCCTGGGATTCTTCCCCAGAACAGGAGGTCTTGTGGCTGACCCACGCCCCTGCCCAGTCCTGCTGGGTCTTCACCGGGCCTGTCCCTCCCCTGGTGTCAGAGGTATCCTCTCAGATGGCACAAGGCAGGTGGGCTCAGACTGGCTTCATGTGTCAGGTCCAGGTCGACCCAGGGAACCTCCAGTCCCCCTTGCCACCACCTCTCCCCAGCTACGGCCCAAGACACGCCCTGACCCCATCCTGGGGTCTGCAAGTGCAGACAATGGCCCCAGGCACCCGTCCTGTGCTCCTGCAGCTGGGATCCCTCCCTTAGGGGGCCACCCTGCCACAAGTCTAAGTGTGCACGTCAGTGTGTGCACAGGAGTGCGTGCTCGTGTGTGTGCAAAGTGGTGTGCAGGACCTGGGTGTGAGTGTGGGACAACATGAGGCCACAGCCCTGCTGCCCAGGGGAGAAGGGATGCTGTGGGGAAGGCTCCCGGGTGCAGGGACCAGAGCCCCTCACCCTGGCCCCTCCTGGAGGCACCTCGGAGGGTGCTGACCCTGCCTTTGGCCATGTCCTTGCAAGTAAGGGGCGGCAGAAGGGAGGCTTGCCGGTCAGCCGGGCTGCAGCTGTGGCGTGTCCATAAAGGGAGGTCCATTTTCTGCCTCAGCCTTGCGTGTGAGAAGTGGCCCGGGCCGGGCATCCGGGCTCGGGTTAGAGTGCTGCGCAGGCCCAGGAGCGCTGGGGTGCCCGAGTGCTTTCTGTTTGTAAACCAACTTCTCTCCTTAAGAATCCTGCAAATTCACAAACCTTCCAGGGGAAGGGCGATGCAAGTGTAGTTAAAAAAAGAACTGTTCTGCTAAGTGCTACCCTTGCATCATAAACTATTTAGAAGACACCCAAAGATGCAGGTGTAACCCATCGTCTGCAACAAGGGGTGTCTTTCCTTCCAGCCTCTTTGCTCCTCACACACCCCTGCGCACCTGCATGCAGACCCAGCGCTCTCACACTGGGCTCCAGCTCACAGCCTGTGACCCAGAGGGGGAGGTCACAGAGCAGGTGCAAGCCGGGGCTTGATGACAGCACCCATGCCCTGCCCTGTCTGGGCCTCAGTTTCCACATCTGCAAATGGCAGCGGTGACACTGAAATCTCGGAGTCTATCAGTGGGGAGGCAGGACCAGCCTCGCAGGTGGTCCTAGGAACCAGAGGTACAGAAACGACCTGGCACCCACGGGTGCTCGTTAACTGTCACCAGACCCTTTGCTAGGTGGTCGGAGGCTTTACTTAGCCCTGGCCCCTGAGGTCCCTTCCTCAGCCTCCCAGCAGGAAGTCTGCCAGCCCCTGAGGCTCATCTCTAGTGACAAGGACTCACCCCTCTCAGGGCAGCCCATTCTATTTTGAAACAGCTCGGACACACGTTCACAGGCAGTTTCCTGTGAGGTTAGATGGGGTCGCTTCCAGCACTTGCCAGGGCCCGCAGAAGGCCAGCTGTGGTGTGAGCCAAAGGCCACCATGGAGGTCTCTCTCTGGCCCCGGCAAAGGGCTGCAGGGGGCCTGGGCCTGGCACAGCACATACCCGTTTGTGTAAAGAAAGCAGGACCCGGGGAGGGCTCCCCAGTGGGCACAAGGCAGCAAGAAGCCCAGGTGGCTGACCAGCCAGGGACAGGGAGGGGCTGTCTGGCCCCATCTCCCCATTCCACATGTGCCTCCTGCATTGCTAACAAAAGTGCCAATTCATCGGCCTACCTGATAAAAAGGCCGGAGGTGAGGCCGGCTTCAGACAGAGCTGGGTCCAGGTACACAAACAATGTGTCTGGGGTCTCTGTCTGCCTCAAGGCTCTGCCCTCCTGCTTGGTGGCTTCCCCTTCGGGCAGGCTTTCCCCTGGGGTGACAGAGATGGCCACTGGTACTTCTCAGCTTGTATTTCGCTGGCCACTTTCCTCGGGGCTCTGGAAAATCCTGGGCCAGCTCATTGGCCTGACTCAGATCACATGCCCATCACTGTGGCCAGGAGCTCTGTGTGTTCCAGACTGGCTAAGCCTGAGTCCCATGCCCGGGCCTGTGGCCCTGTGGGGGCTGGGGGTGCAGGAGGATGACCCCAAAAGAACACAGGGACCACACTCAGAGCAGGCACAAACGGTGCCCCTACCCCCTTCTAACCATGCATTTGGAAGACCAAGGACCACTGTAATAGCTAAGGTTTTTCACTCCAAAGAAGAATTTTGGCCCCTTTTGGGGCATCACCCCCTGCTGGGAACGCCTGGGCTAAATGAGAGGCCAGACTCTGCCGGGGCTGAGACCCTCGGCCCACAGGTGAGGGGTAGAAGAGGCGGCTGGGCCTGGGCTCACACTGCCCCCCACACCACCACCTGTGGGCCGAGCAGTCAGCTCAGCTGCCCAGGGAAGGGAAGGGCCCGACCGCGGCAGGGGCATGTGGGGCCGCCCGCTTCGGCCGCTGGCAGACAGGAGAGCGGGACACTGGCAGAGCGGTCGGCAGGCCAGCAGGTGCCCGGGAAGGGCCTGGTCCTCACTCTCCAGAAGGGTCCTGGTTGTGGGTTTAGCTGCTGGTTCACTACTGCCCCTCCCCACGAGAAAAAAGAAAGCCCTGGGGGACAAGGGACCCTGTCATTTTCCCCTGACACCCAGTAGGTGCTCTGCAGATATTTGGGAAGGGAGAGGGGAGGGGAGGAGAGTGGCACATCAACACAGGCGTTCCCTTCCCACAGCACAGATGAACCGCAGCCCAGAGACAACCACGTGTGGTGTGAGGAACAGAAGTAAGAACTGTGTCCGGGTGTGTCTGCGAGGGTGGGGGAGGGGCATGAGCCACCCTTTCCGTCTTCATTTTTTTCCAGGGAAGATGCAGAAATCAGAGACCCCATCAGTGGATCAAAACAGTACCTTCCCTGCGGTATTAGAAAACAGTGGCAACAATAAAAAGCTTTGAGGATGCCCCCGACCCCTGGACTGATTTGTGCCCATAGCACTGGCCACCCCTGAGCCACAACCCTGCAGGAAGAGGCTGTCCCCAGATCTCAGAGGGGCTGCCCCAGCAGGCAGCCTCTGGCAGCCCTCAGGGGCATGAGGAGGGCCCGAGTGGCCAAGGTTCACGTCGGGGTTGAGACCATTCCGGGCAGGCCACAGCTGCTGCCGCCCCCTCAGTGAGCACGGTGTCCCCTTCTCTGACACGCTGTGGCCGGACAGAGCTGCCCAGATATGCCTGGCAACCCCCCCCCCCCCGCCCACCTCCACCCAGGAGGCAAAGGGAAGGCTCAGGTTTACCCGGCTCTAACCACAAAGGGCAGCAAAGATGTGACTTCTGGGGCTGCCACCTGTCACCTCCCTCTGCCAGGCCCTTGAGTGGAGTCAGGTGCCCGACTTCAGGGCCTGCCCTGGGCTGGACCCTGCTAATGTCACAGCTCATCTCCACATAGCTCCTTTCCTTGGGCATGAGGGAGGGGGCCAGGAGGGAGGGACCAGTGCTGTCCTGCGAGCCCCGTGGTAGTCACTCTGGTTTGGTGAGAACTGGCCCTGGCTCAGAACTGCGCTGGCCTCACTCTGACCACAGCAACTGCCGAAAAATTAACACCCAGTTCACTCACTTCCCTCAAACACCACCTGGCACTAGAAGAAAATTCTATTTCATTCCAAACAGAAACCAGAGCCTCTTACAGGAAAAACAAAGTCAGTGGCAGCAAAGCTGCGGGACGCAGTCAAGGGCTGACGTCTTGGCAGCAGCTGTCCCAGGCCGGTCGATCGGGCTCTGGGTGGTTCCGACCCAGCCCCCATTCCCACCGCCCAGCTCTCTGCTCCCTCACCATCCAGGCTCGGGTACGGTGGCTGGGACCCGGAGGCCATTGGCTGCCCTGCTGAGTGGAAGGTCCCCACCGGCACAGGGGCCCCACCTGAGCGTGGAAGCAAATGGACACTGAGCCCCAGCCCAGGCGGGACCCTCGCAGGACATCCGGAAGCCCAGACCCAAGAGAGGCTCCCTCTCGAGTCCAAAAGGGCAAACTGCTTGTGAAGAACATCCTGGGCTGTAAGAGACCTGCCGCCCGAGTGAGTGACACACGGGGGACAATCAAGTGCAGGCACCAAGCAGAGGGCTCGTTGACGCGGCTGGCGTGGGGCGCCTCGGGCAGTGACATCTGCCACTGTGTGTAAGGCAGGGTGCCAGCCGGCGTGGGGCGCCTCGGGCAGTGACATCTGCCACTGTGTGTAAGGCAGGGTGCCAGCCGCAGCGCGCCGCGCGGGATAGAGGGCAGTGAGGGGGCAGCACCGCCCGTTTCAGACGTTCCTCACGCGCTGGGGACACACGACACCCTGATCCCGGGAGGAACATCTCCTGTCTGAATCACTAGGACAGGAGGACCCAGGGCTGGGATACAGACTTGGCCCATTTCTGTAGAATTTGCCCACGAAAGCAGGATGTTCCCAGGAGGAAAAAGGTGACAGCAAAGTGCTTCAGCTCAGTCTTTGCATCAGCTCGCTGGGGAGCCTCCGGCAAGGCCATCTCTCTGAACAGGCCCTCGAAGCACCCACAGGGTCTCCAGAGCTCCCAGGGACCACATGGGCACAGGGCCCCTGGTGGAGGAAAGGCCCTGCTCCATTTGGGGCCTGCGGTCACGGTGGGCCCTCGTGGGGCCTGGAGGAGCAGCGGCCGCCTGCCCTCAGGCGGGAAGGCCCTGCCAGCCGGCCCAGTGCGGCAGGCACGCCAGGGACAGGGCAGCTGGGGAGAACGCCCGGAGGGCCCTCACCTGGCTGCCAGGTGAGGGCCGCACCCTGTGGGGCTGGATGTCCCAACAGCGCAGGTATGAAAAGAAAGCTTTGTGCGGCTCTGCCTGTGACGGGTCACCTGCTGGGTGAGGTGTGTTTGCAGACTGTCTGCCCAGGGAGCCTCTCCCTGCTCCAGATGGCATTGCTGCGGGGACCCTGCCCCCTGGGGCAAAGCTCTGGGCCCCTCCTGGGAGCGGACTGAGCCTTCTTGCTGGGGCTCCTCTCGCTCAGGGCACCCTGTGTCCTCTTCCAGCGTGGAGGCTTCATCCTCTTCTCTGGGTGTTTTATGATCAGAGCAGGAAGAAGGCAGAGGGATGAAGGGTCAGGGGCAGATCTCAGCCGTGGGCAGGACCAAACCGTATCCACCCAGCAATGCTGTGGCCTCAGACACACAACCTGGCCCAGGCGCGTGCATGAGCACCTATGTGCGTGTGCACGAGTGTGCAAACTAGAAGACCTTGGCCCGAGGGGCCGCCTGCAGCAGGGCCACCAGGGGGACTGAGTCGCGCCCTCCACGCCCCCTCCCTTTCTAGCACCAGAGGCTCACCATGGGCTCACTCCCTGCCCGGCTGTCAGCCCCCGGTGCCTGTGACAGGGCCCTCCTCCACTCCCCTGGCTCTCCCAACTCAGCCAAGGCGAGACCAAAGCTGCCGACAAAGGACAGGTCCACGGGGCCTCCCGATGCCCTGCTGACCCACCCGTGGCCCTTGGCTCCTGCGAGGCCACTCGGGGAGGTCCAGACGAGAGGCCCAGCACAGACGCTGTCAGAACACCTGCACACACTGGACATGGCCACATTTGGTGGTGACATAGGATATCATGACCTTCAGATCTAGTGCTTCTAGCTCACACAGATGACCAGAGGGGTGGAGAGCTCTGGAGGTGGGCGGGGCCACCCTGGAAGGAGCTGGGTGCTGCTTGGGGGGCTGCAGGGGCGCCCCATGGGCCCAGTCGCCAGGATGCCCGCTGACTTCTGAGGCCTGTCACTAGCCTGAGCTGGCCACACACCTGCAGAGAGCGTGCACCATGCAGAGTGTCACGGAACCTCTGTGGATTTCCAGCCTCACAGGGGCCACAGAGCACACAGCTCCAACTGTCCAGCTGGGCCCTGCCCTGGCTAAGGTGTGGTCTGTGTGCCGAGAGTGCCCTCTGCTGGGAGAAGCAGGTGGTGCAGGGGCTGCACTGCCCCTGAGCCCTGAAGAGAGCCACAGAGGTAAGCTGGAACTTTCTAATAGCCACATTAACAAGAATAAAAACAAACGGTGAAGGTGACCTAAAAGGCCAGCATTTGTCACCAGTATGGAAAGTCACGAGTGAGCACTTTCTCACAGCTTTTCTCCCACCGTCTTTGAAAGCGTGCAGGTCTGTGCCCGTCCAGCGCCCGGCGGGTGCCAGGCTGCCACTGCAGCTCCGGCTCCCGTATGGGACAGCTGGACTCTAGACAGTGGCCGGCGGCAGGGAGGTGCCCGCCGGCTCTCACACACACAGGGTGTGATCCCCTGTCCTGCAGCACGGCCTCCCCTGGGTCCTTGGTGGATTCTTTGTTATTTTTACTGAGCTAAGCTCTTCCTCCCTCTGTCCCACATGCAAGAAAGGCAGATTTATGTCCTTACAAACAAATCAATCAAAAGGCGCAAAATTTTAAATGCCGCAAAGCAAAGGCAGGCTAGCTGCACCCTCTCCACCGGGGCCAGGCGGCTGTGCCCAGGAGGGAGCAAGATGGACGGCACCGCCATCACCCCACCTTTGCCCAGGGCTTGATGGACACCAGGTGTGAAACAGGGACCGACCACACAGACGGCAACTCCTTCGGGATTTAAAGTGTGATGAGGAACGGTCGTGGGAAGGTGCCACAAAGCATGGTTCAGGAAAATACCAGGTTATGAAATAACATCATCCCAGTTTTGTAAAAAGAAAGAAAAAACCCCACAATATATTAGTTACATTACCTACACGGAGAAGGCAGTCTGGAAAAATTGACAAATTGCTGATGGGGTTTTATCTCTCCAGGAAATGGGGTCGTTAGAGACTGAAAGCACGGGTCCGCGTGGGCCATGGCGAGACGCGGCCTCCCACCCATCCACCTGCACGCCCGTGGGCATCCCGGCGTGTGTGTGAACCTGCTTCGGAGGCCCGGCGAGCCTGAGGCATGCTTGAGGTCTGGGGCGAGGTCGGTTCATTCCCAGTTTACCCACGTGCAGCTTAGGCCGGCCAGAAAGACCCTGACAGAGGCCACACTTACCCGGGACAAGAACCCAGAAGAACTGCTATGTAGGAAACCTCACAGCTCTCACTTGCCACCGCCTCCTAAGCCACAGCACATGCTTTCAGTAAGGACGTGTCACCCCTGTGCCCATCGGTCAGCGACGCTACTGGCCAGGTTCCTGGTGGGGCGGCCCCATAGGCTGGGCAGCACCGTGCAACGGAGCATCACCCAAAGGGCGCCACATCCCGCTGCCCAGCAATGGGCAGAGGTGGGATCAGGGCCTCAGAGCCCCGGCCCGGCCTCTTGCACAGAATACTTATGAGGTTTTTGTGTGGGTATCTCTCTCTCCCTCACTGAGGGGACCCAGAAAACTCGCCTTTGAGAGCCTGGGGAAGAGAGAAGGTCCATACTTTAGGTGTTCCGGGGGCTTTAGGAGGGCGTCTGTGCCTGGGGGGGGGTCCAGGAGGTGGCTGGAGGGGACTGGGCTTCCTCCCTAACCTTGTGTCCCTCTATGGCCCCCAAATCCACTGATCCCTCGGATCTCTCACAGGAGCAGGCCTCACAGTGAGTCAGTTCCTCTCGCCTATTTCTCTGACTGTCTAAGCAGATCACTCGGGACAGATGCAGCGCCTCTCCGCTCCCAAACCCAGGAACCCCGGGTACCCATGATTTAACCACGTCTCTCTAGCACCCACAAAATTGTACTTCTCCGGTCAGCTGCAACGAAAACCCTCTAGAGCAGCGGTTCTCAACCTGTGGGTCGCGACCCCGGCGGGGGTCAAACGACCAAAACACGGGTCGCCTAAAGCAGCAAACAACACTCAGACGTCTAAGGTACTGTGAGCAGCCGAGCGAACCGGACCCTGGTCACCACAAGGCACCTCCACAGGCCTGCAAGACCCAACCCCAGACAGGCGTCCACCAGCAACTTACCTGAGACCAGACTGACCTTGGGCCCGAGGCCCTCTGTGTTCTCTGTCTCTCACATAACGGAGAAGGCGGAGCAGGAGAGGGAGGGTGACCAGGGGGACCGGGTGCACAGAAGCCCTAACCGCTGCCAGCGGCCAAGGACTGGGAGGAACATGGACCAAAGTCACCTGACTTGCTGCGGGCAGCACCAGGGATGGCCAGAGCCTTTGCGATTTTGTCCCCATGTGGCACACCCGCTCAAATCCGTTTTGAAACTCGGACCTGGTATCAAAAGCTGCCATTCGCCACCACCCTCTGCTGCAGAGGGCAGCCCAGCTGTCCTCAGAGGACAGTTGTGTAGAGGTCAGCGGATGCCCCCGCACTGCCCTGCCACGTGGGAGGAATGGCCCCCTTTATTCGGGACAGCGAAACAGAACGCAGACGAGGCCGCCCCAGGAGTTCGGGAGGAAGGCGGCGGGCACCCGCCCCGCGAGGCACTCACCTGAACTTCCCGGTCCGCACCTGCAGCGCTCTCATCCCACACCGCTGGGCACCACCCACGTCGAACAAGATGTCGTCTCCGATCATGACGGCCTGTCGTGCGGGGAAATGCAGAGCCCTGTCAGACGATTCAGCCCCGAGTTCCTTTCTCTTTGGTGACATAATAAATGGCTTGATTTGATGGGTAATCCCTGATCATACACAGTACAGGTGGCCGAATCATCAGCCTGATGATTACAAGTCAACCCCCCCTGCTCTGTTTCCCACCGTCCCCCGTGGGCCGTGGCTGTGAACGGGGCGCTCTCAGGCAGTTTGAAGTCAATCAGCAGGTGTCAGTGACCTGGCGCCACAAGGAAGGGTGGGGGATCTCGCCTCTACTTGAACATGGGCTGAATTTTACCTGCGGCTGAACACCCTGTAGTCGGGTTATTTTGTCAGTCCTTGGTTCTGTGAAAACTAAGTAAATCTCTGGCAAATCTTTGAAAGGTCACAGTTTAAAAGGTTTTTGCTTTCAATAGTGAAGATACTACCTATAACAAACAAAAATAACACAGGAAATGCCTGCAGTCTGGATGCCATTTTAAAAAGCAGGCTCGAGGACACGGTCTCTCCCACCTGAAACAACGAGGAAGTTAGGCTACATGAAGCAACAGTTTCCGAGACACAGGACGTCAAGCAAGGACGGGCAATGGGCAGAGCTCCACTTGGAGCTGTACAGTGGGTATCATCGGCTGATGTTGAAACAAAATCACACACATGAAGTATCCAGGTCAGTGCCTGGACATCGTAAGTTATCTGTACATGTTTATGGAGGGAAAAGGAAGTGTTTTATTGAGGAAACGGCTAACTTAGCCCCACTGGAGACAGTCCACAGTCTTCAGGATGGCACTCTGTCCCCAGTGAGCCCACACCTTCATATCAAGCCCTTTGTGGGCCAGGCAGTGGGGACACAGTCAGTGACGCAGCCCCTGGCCCTTGGGAAGCTACCAGCTGAATTCAGGAGACAGATGTTCATCAGCTAATTTTATAAACATGTAGTCAGGACCTGTGATAACGCTCATGGAGAAAAAGTGTAGGAGGCTGTGAGGCCTGACCTTGTGGGGTTGGTGGTGGTCAGGGAAGGCTTCTTGGAGGAGGTGAGGTTTTGCACTTTGATCTGAAGGGCAAGAGGGGTCAATCAGATCGGGGTGTAGGGAGAGAGGTGACAGCATCCCCAGCAGGGGGCACCACATATGTGCTAACTACCCATCTGCCACCATTCACCAGGGCAGGCCACACAACGAATTCCAGAAGCGCTAGCTAATAAGCCTGAAGCAATTGCCTTTGGAAACATCTGGTGAATAGGCCTTCAAATAAGAAGGGATCATGAGGAGCTTTGTGGAAAAGGACAGAGACTGAGCTGGTGCCACCCTGGGACAGGAGGGAGGTGGTGGGAGGCAATGCCAGGTAAACACGAGGCTGTTCTAACGATGGGCACGGATTGCCTCCGAAGTGCCACGACTCCATCACTTAGTCACATTCAAGCAGAGGCCAGAGGGGCTTCCATGAGAGAAGTTACAGGGGTGTGGCCCCGAGAAAGCTCAGAGGTGGCCAGTGACCACCAGCGTGGAGAGTTCCACCTATTGCTAGTGGCCACAACCCACCGCAAGACACATGAGGTAAGTGAAATAATCTGTGCTCTTCCCAGCGAAGATTCAGACGGTTCACGACTTTTTCCGACCCTTTCTCCACTGAACATCATTTTCAAAAGGAGTTATGCACATTGGTAACGTGCTCCTTAATTTTACACACAAGGACTGATACATTTTTACTGTAATCTTTTTGTACTTATTTGGCGTTTACTTTGTTGATTTAGAGAGAGGAAGGGGGAGAGCAGGAGAGAGACAGGAACAGTTATTTCTCTATATGCCCTGACCGGGGATCGAACTGGCAACCTCTGCCCTCTAGGACAAAGCTCCAACCAAAAAAAAAAAAAAAGCTCCAACCAACCGAGCTATTCGGCCAGGCCTTGTTACTTATTTTTAGAGTAACCTTCTTAACAATAACTGAGTCATTCTGGTTTTTCATTTACAGTAGTGATTAAAAGCTCCTTTCAAAATACATTTATTTAACTTTAAAAGTGAATTAACATTAAAAAAAAAGGTTAAGTAAACTATAATGCCGATGGCAAGTACCCAGAGGTGGTCAGGGTTGGATTTTGATCTTTTCTAGAATGACTGGCGTTGGAGAAAACAGTGCCAAAACCCAAACAGGTGTACGTCCTGTGTCCACGCGCTCCCAGACCACTGCGTGGGGGTCATCAGTCACCAAAGGAGAAACAGCCCGTGGCAATGTTGTGGTCCCTGAAGTGGGACCGACCGCAGAGCCCGCTGAACTCACAGGTGACCCTAAGGGGCCCGCCAAGCCAGGGTCACCGGGGCAGCCACACGGCTCGCCTGGGAGAGGATGGCTGGAGTGGGCAGGTGTGCGGCCCAGGCGGCTGGGCCGGCCATGAGCCCCAGTATAAGATTCTACTTTGCCCGTCTCAAAGGGTTGTACTGAAAAAGTTAGAGCGGCCCCTGGATGGTCACTTTCTAACTTAGGACCCTGTCCATTGCTCTCAGAGACTCCGGGGGCCTTTTGCTAGAAGGTTCCTTAGGAAACAAGTCTTCTGATTATCACCTGTCATACCTGGGACCTTCCATGCTTCGGGAAAAATACAATCTTGTGCACGTGTCCTTGTGCACATGCCCCCTCCCTCCCACCCCCCGCAAGGCAGCTGCAATTCTCCCCCCCCCCCCCAGAATAGATTCCGGGCCCTGCAGGGCGAGGACCTTTGTTGATGTGGCCCCGGAGCTCTGGGCCCCTGGCGGAGCAGCAGCTGGGGCCCTGCGTGATCCGATGCCCAGGCCGAGGTGGAGCCGTGGAGCCCCCGAGCCCGAGGGAGGCCGGGGGACAGCAGGGTGCAGGGCCCACCAGGGATGCAGACACCGGGGCGGCGATGCCTGTCTGGGCCAGCTTGTGGGCTCCGAATACCGAAATGCGCTTGGGCCCAGGGGAGTCCACAGATTTACTACCAGTGAAGGGCAGTCATCACGCAAGGAGGAGCAATTATTGCCAAATCATTTAGGATTTAAAAAATCATTGGTGAGAAGATAGAGGTCAGGAGGTGTGCTGTCGGGGGAAATAAACCCCCCACTGCCAGGCCGGGCAGCAGGACGGCAGGAGGAAAATGGAGTCACGCTGACAGAACACAGCAGTCCAGGGAGCTGCAGGCGCCCCCCAGCCCTGCGGGCAGCCTGGCCGGTCTGGGCTCAACCAGCAGGTCATTCATCCCTCTTACGTGTTTATCTGCTGCCACCGTGTCCTCTGTGGCATGGAATGCCATCCCAGCTGCCAAGGGAAGAACCCATTCTAACAGGTGATGTTTGTTAACGAGCTTTCCCAAGAAAGCCCACGTTTCACAAATTTTCTGCTCATTCTGGGGCCCGGCCGGGACGCGCTCATTCCCGTGTCCTTGCTGGGCAGCGGACAGCAGGGCCGGCCGGGAAGGAGCCGTGGGCTCTGTCTGTATCTCAGCCCTGGTGTCACACACCCGCGTGGAGCGGCCTCGAGGTGACATCTCGCACTGGGATGAGCCTGTGAGGAATCCAGGCCCCTCTGGCACCTGGAGGTTGGGGATGGCTCAGCGCTAAGTAATTCCCCCTGTGACCTGCCACATTCGTAAGGAACAGTATCAACACAGCAAACCTCGGAGACCACTCTTTTCATAAAAGGTAAGAAGCAATGGTGCCACCTGACCAGGCGGTGGCGCAGTGGATAGAGCGTCAGACTGGGATGCCGAGGACCCAGGTTCAAGACCCCGAGGTCGCCAGCTTGAGCGCGGGCTCATCTGCCTTGAGCAAAAAGCTCACCAGCTTGGACCCAAGGTTGCTGGCTTGAGCAAGGGGTTACTCGGTCTGCTGAAGGTCCGTGGTCAAGGCACATATGAGAAAGCAATCAATGAACAACTAAGGTGTCACAATGAAAAACTGATGATTGATGCTTCTCATCTCTCTCCATTCCTGTCTGTCCCTATCTGTCTCTGTATCTGACACTCTCTCTGTCTGTTAAAAAAAAAAAAAAAAAAAGGATACACACACACACACACACACACACACACAAATTGGAAAGGTTAAGCACGATTTGTGTTATTCCAGGTTGCTGGAATGATGAACCTATTTTCTTCTTATACTTTAAAATGGTTCTTATCTCCTTTAATAAACACGAGGTGCTTCATAATCAGATAAAAATATACTTGTATTCTGAGGAGAAGGAAATAAAATGCACTGAAAGATGCTTGATGGGAGAAAACATCTTAAGAAAAAGTAAAACAGCCTGACCAGGCAGTGGCGCAGTGGATAGAGCACTGGCCTGGGACAGAGGACCCAGGTTCAAAACTCTGAGGCTTGAGTGTGGGATTACTGACGTGATCTAATGGTGGCTGGCTCAAGCCCAAAGGTCAGTGGCTTGAGCAAGGGGTCACTGGCTCAGCTGGAACTCCCACCCCCAGTCCATCAAGGCACTCATGAGAAGTAATCAATGAACTAAAGTACTGCAACTATGAGTTGATACCTCTCATCTCTCTCCCTTCCTGTCTTTCTATTTCTCTCTCTCTCTTTCCCCCTCAAAGAAAAACTAAGACTAAGGGTTTAACGTCTATATGATGGAGACACAGCACAAAGCTGCCTTAGAGCTGGCAGTTCCCAAAAGTGCCGTCCTTTCCAGACCTGCGTGGGCGCTCCAAGTTCACACCAGGCTGCAGCAGTGGACGGGCTGTCCCCCCCTCCGGCCCTCTCTGTCCCAGCAAGTCCTCCCTGAACTGTCACCCAAAGACTGTGCACATCTAGGGACGAGGCTGGGGCCGGGCCTTCCACGAACACAGCTGAATGGGAAGAAGGCCAAGGGAGGGTGAGTGGCCCCACCCTCAGGTGTCTGCACCGAGGGAACAGACTGTCCCCCTAGCCCCACAGCTAGAATGAATACCCTGAGAACCAGGTGACAAGATGACAGCCAGTGTCCACGCCTTATGCCCAGCCCCCTTTAGATGAACCTCCAAACTTCACCCACATTTCTGGCAGGCTGTGTTGAGAGCACCTCCCCTCACCACCCGGAATCTTGTCTATATTTTTTATAGTTTGTGTTCTGCCAACAATACACATAGTTTACTATTTTTCATAATAGAAAATATTATGCTGCTTAATGGGCTTTTTTCAACTTTATTGACTAAACCTAAAAGTTCCGACTTGCTACTGGCCCCTCCTCAAAAAACTGGGGTACAGCAGAGACCTAGGGGGGACAGGGTCTCCGCCTCACTCCTCACCAGCGGGGTCATCTTGGGTTTAATGCTAGATTTTTCTGAGACTGTTCCCCAATGCTGTGGTTCTCAAGTGGGGGCCGCTTTGCTGCCCAGCGGGGATGTGGCAATGTCTACAGACACCCCTGGTTTCCCAACAGGCATAGGGGTTGCGACTGAGCCCCGTACAGGGCCCAGGACAGCCCTACCACAGGAATGATCTGGTCCCAAAATGTCAGCCGTGCCAAGGTTGAGAAACCCCGTTTTAAGCTTCAGAAAGCAATGCACACACCCAGGCCAGGGGGTTGGAGTAAGGAAGTCATGAAATGAATGGGCACATCCCAAGACCAGGTGTGCCCTGCACACAGAGTGCTCGAAGTCCCCTTGGGCCTCCCTGTCCAGGCCTCGGGCTCCTTGTCCACGAAGTGGGGGCACCAGCTCCCGTACTAACTGAGCACTCCGGTGTGAACAGTCCCAGCTTCCACTCAGCCTATACAGTCTGCAACCGACAGCACTTCCAGTGATTGTGGGAAACGGCCAGCACCCTCAAGTCTCTGGGGCTTTTGGAATGAAGCAATAAAACCACCCCCTGGATCAGTAGCCTTAGACTGTGAGAATTAGGCAGTTCTAGAAGGAACCCTGAAGGTGGGTTATTCTTTGTTTTCGTACAGGAATCCTAGAGAGGGTCTGGCCACCTCTGGGAGGTCTGGATTCCCGTGTAGTCGAGTAATTCCGGCAACCTGTTACTGAGGAAAGGTTACCGAGGAAAGGCTGGAATGACCATTGGATTGGAGGGGTGGGACCCATCCCGGGGTGGGCTGTACGTCCACAGACGCAGAGCAGGTCCGGGTCTGGGAGAAGCAGCTATCCAGGGAAATGCCTGGTGATAACTGGATTGATTAGTGCGGCTTCAGAAACGCCCGATTTGCCCGGCCTGGCACTGCGGCAGCGAGATAGCACCTCACAGGCATTTTTCGTTAGAAATAGAGGCAGGCGCAGAGAATGACTGCCTCGTGCATAGAACACGGTTCACCTGCAACGGCCTCATGTTGAAATACCGCTGTAAAGACATGTGCACCTAGGAGGCTCAGGTCACACTGACGAACATTTTAGAACAAACGGGGGGGGGGGGGAGACCGAATGATATAACATGAGAGATTCCGCTTTGCCACGTGTGCTCGGAGCCACTGGAGAAAACAAGTCCATAGCTACCAGGGCCACCGGTGCCCGCGGCTACAGCCTCAGCAGCTGACCGGCCAGGAATCCGAACTCCTGACCCCACCCCTGACCCCAGACCTGAGAGCCTGCAGCCCGGCACTGGCCAGGTGAGAAGCCCAGATTAATCCCCCCCCCCCCCCCCATAAAGGGCCACAGCTGCCTCTCAGGGCATGGGGAGGGCAGTTTCTCATCCAGAATGTAGTGAAAATAACTGAAAAGTGCCAAACAGAGGAAAACAACAAGCAGAGGGCGTGGGGGGAGGGGTATCACCGAGCAGGACTACCCAAATACAAGCAAAGGTAACGCCTCAATACTCGGCTCCTCTGGGCTTATTTTCTTAGGCAGTAACAGTGTCTTCTTTTTTGTTTGTTGTGGAGGGGGTGTTGCGTGAGAGAGCTGTGACCCTACCGCTCATGTAATTCTAAATACTGTTTTTTTAACCCGCGTTACGACACTAGCCTCCCTCCCACTCGGTGACAGTACTTTCAGAGTTTATTCTCTCTTGAATTGATCCTATGAGTATGACTATATATACTCTTATTATTATATAATATATAGAACATATATTATTAGGATTATATATATATACATATACATATATGTGTGTATATATACACATAGTTGTTTATACCTTTGAAAATGGAACGGTAAGCCAAAACATAAAACTGGCCACCACCTGAGAGACAGGTAGGAGGACCCCAGGAGGAAAGGACAGAAGCTAGAGTCTATTCTGTTTTGTGGATTTCATTTGGGAACCACTTAAATATTTTTACATAACCATACCACTGATTTAGATGTTGAAAAACAATTCCCTAAAAATTAGGAGCAAAACGAATTCAAAGAAGTTCCTGTTGGTGGCATACCACACAGAGAGAGACTATTCCCAGAGGCTTTAAACTATGGTGACTCTCTGGAGGGAGCTGAAGACACTTTCACTGGTGGCGGTCATCAGGGTCCTCCTATTCAACCATCAGTCATCAGTGACCCTGTGTCCCTGATGTCCTTGGTGGCCCTATAGGATTGGTGAGGCACCCACCCTCGTGGGCCAGCCTTCCGTCACACAGCATGGTTCTGAGAGTCGGGACTCTTGGGTATATTATGTATATCATGGACTAAAGCCAACGGTTGTTTATGTCGGTTTTCTGAGAGCCAGGAGTTTTGACACGGGGAAAGGAAATGCGGATAGAAAATGGATGAGACCGAGTAGAAACTGACAGGGCCTGAATCTGCATTGGAGGGTTCAGAATGAGCTCACAGGGCATCTCATGCTTCTAGACATTTTTTTCTGAGCCCTGTTGACTAAAGGGGCTTAGTCATGATGACCAACCTTAGTAATGAGAACCGGTCATGTCCCAATTATGGTTTCTAAATACAGTTTCCCACTGCAGGTTGGCACGGCTCCTTGGGAGGGTGGTGGAGCCCAGGAAGTGTGCAAAGCAGCTGTGGAACATCCTGTGATCACAGGGAGCACAGAGCCTGAGGCCTGGGACAGGGCAAGAGGGCTCAGACGCCAACCTGAAGCCTCCCACGGTCACAGAAGAAATACTTCAAACATCAATAAGATATATAACTGCAATGGATTGGAACACATCAAATGTATTTCCATCTATTTATTTATAATGGTATATGTGTTTAAAATTTTTTTATTGATTGAGTTGAGAGAGAGAGGTGGGGATGGGGGGGTGGGAAACATCAATTTGTTGCTCCACTTTATTTATGCATCACTGCTTGATTCTTGGATGTGCCCTGACGGGAATCGAACCCACAATGTTGGTATATCAGGACAATGCCCTAACCAACTGAGCTAGTCAGCCAGGGCATGAAATATGTATTTTTAAATCTCCTTTGTCACCTTGGGAGGGTGTTGGAGAGTCAACTCATTATTAGTGTGAAAATGAATGACTATGGGAAAGAAACAGGCGATTGTCTGAGTGTCTAGTATGAACTGAACCTCAAGGTAACAAAAACAGTTGATGAGAAGTTCTCGCACGGAGAGAAGTAACCAGAGGAAACAATGGAAGAGGAATGGTGAGAAGAAGAGGAATGGGAAGAAGTCCCCACTCTGCAGCCCTAAAGGAAAGGCTGGAGCTGGGCACCTGTCATCGGCAGTGGCAAACACCACCGAGAGAGAGACAAGGGGATGTTCTATTCCACCAGCTAGCCGTGACGGCGAACCTTTTATATAAACCACCCACTTTTGCAGTGCTGGTCAACCTGGTCCCTCCTGCCCACTGGTGGGCTAGCGGGTAGCCACCAAAAAAACTGCACTGAACTCTCCCCAAGCTTCCAAGTTCCACTACCAGTAAACAGTGCAAAACAGGGGACAGGGGAGCACGGGAAGGGACACCACTGAGGTCAACTAAACCGACGTGTGGGACACTACCGAACCAACAACCAGGTTTCTTCTTCCCAACATTAGGAGGGAAACAAAAGGGGGTAGGGGAGGGCGGGAAGTGATGGGTTAAAAAAAAAACACTGAAGAATCACACGAACCAATCACAACGCAAGGACCTCCTTTGAATCCTGATCCAGACGAAATCTATAAAACAATTAGGGAACTGAGAACAATGACTGGATATCTGATGAGATCAAGGATTTATTGTTAGTATTACTTGGATGTGATGGTGGCATTACCTATGTTTTAAAAAAAAGAATTCCTGCTTCTTAAAGACAGGGAAATATTTACAGATGAAGTGATAGACTCTCTGGGATTTGATTCAAAATAATCTAGGGGTGAGGGGGGGGGGTATAGATTAAACACGTGGCTCTAAATTTTGGAAGGGGTCCCGACAGCCAAATACCTGAGCAACAGAATAACAGCAGAAACGGGCTGTAACTCATGAAAGGAAACAAATGTTCTGAGTCCAGGATGGAAGAAGTAAGTAAATGGGAGAGAGAGGACAGCTCTCCCTTCCCGTCAGGTCCAATGACTAAACTAAACAGAGGGGAAACACTGGGTTGGGAAACAGCAGTGATCCACTGTTTGAAGAATTATCAACGGATGCTACAAGTAGGAGAGAAAAGAATAAGGAGAGGATCTTTTTACAGAGTGTCAAGTCCTTTCCCACAAGATGCTTATTAGTTACAGAGGGACCAATAGTAACTTGGCAGTGGAGAGCCCTGGCAACCCCACCTCCAACGGGGGTCAAAGAGAACACCACCAGTAACGGTGGACAAGGAGCCATCACCGGCCTTCTAACGCGATGTGCCCAGAGGGCGGCACAGCAGTGTTTCTGTGAGATTCCTGCCAAAACGCACAACCTAACATTGAATCATCAGGAAACATCAGGGAAGACCAAACTGAGTGTCATTCTCTACACACAAACTGGCCAGTATTCTTACAAAATGCCCACAGTCTTGAACACTAGGGCACGCAGCTACTAATGTAAGCGGCCCAAAAAAGGTGTTGGTGGCATCTGCAGACAGTCTCTAGGTTAATTAATGGTCTTGTGTCAGTGGTAACTTATCATTGTTCTAGGATTGCTATGTTAGAGACATAAGCGTTTGGGAAGTTGGTTTCATAATATAGGGGAATTCTTTGTACTTACTGTTCTTGCAACTTTTTTTGTGAATGTGAGATTACTTCATAACGAAGAGTTAAAAATAATTTTTTTTTTTCTTTCTGAAGCTGGAAACGGGGAGAGACAGTCAGACAGACTCCCGCATGCGCCCGACCGGGATCCACCTGGCACGCCCACCAGGGGCGATGCTCTGCCCACCAGGGGGCGTCGCTCTGCCGCCACCAGAGCCACTCCAGCGCCTGGGGCAGAGGCCAAGGAGCCATCCCCAGCGCCCAGGCCATCTTTGCTCCAATGGAGCCTTGGCTGCGGGAGGGGAAAAGAGAGACAGAGAGGAAGGAGGGGGTGGGGGTGGAGAAGCAAATGGGTGCTTCTCCTATGTGCCCTGGCCGGGAATCGAACCTGGGTCCCCCACACGCCAGGCCGACGCTCTACCGCTGAGCCAACCGGCCAGGGCCTAAAAATAATTTTTAAATGTGGTTTATTAGTGGATAATTACTGAAGCTCGGTGATGGGCACGGGCGGGGGCTTGTTATGCTGTCCTCTCTATTTGCACAGATAGTTGAGATGTCTCATGATAACAAGTTAAAAAGAGACTTAAGAGAGACAAAACAGCCCCATGCAAGAAAAGTAAAGACCTGGTTTGGGCTTGACTCAAACAAATCAACATAAAAGAACATTCATTCCTGAGATGGAAATTTCAGTATGGATTGGTATAGTAAAAAATATATATATACGTGTGTGTGTGTGTGTGTGTGTGTGTGTGTATAGCTTGCTATTAGATAATACTAAGGGATTATTGTGGATTTTGGCAGGTGTGTGGGGGTTTTTCCTCATTGTGATAAAATATACATCAGATTTACCCACGGAGCCATTTTCAAGTTTCAAATCAGGGCATCAGGTACAGTCACAATGTTGTGCAACCATCACCACTAACACGCTCCAGACATTTTTATCCCCCAAAGGAGGCCTCATGCCCATTAAACAGCCACCCCCCACCCTCATGCTCCACAACTGCTGAGCTACTTCAGGTCCCTGCGGATTCGCCTGTTCTGGACGTTTCATATGAACATCATTTATGAAACGTGGCCTTCGTGACTGGCTTCGTTCACATACCCTGTCTTCCCCCCACATGACAGCGCTGACCAGCATTCCATTCTTTTTCTGGCTGAAATACTCCATTGTGTGGTCATACCCTGTTTTGTTGACCCATATTTATCTGCTGCTGACCATCCGCCTTGTTTCTACGTATCTTTTGGCTGTTGTGAATGCTGCTGCTATGAATATCCACGTATAAGTTTTTATTTGAAGACCTGTTCTCCGTCCTTTTGGATATATACTCAGGAGCGGGACCGCTGGGTCATATGGTAATTCTGTGTTTGACTGGTGGCTGCTCCCTGTCCCATCCCTAGCGGTATTCCTACATGAGGGTTCCCATTGCTCCATGTCCTCACCGACACGTGAGACTGTCTGGGGCTTCAGTTTGTTTGTTTGGATCACTATGGCCACCTAAGAGGGCGCAAGGCAGGACCTCGCTATTGTTCTGGTTGGCATTTCCCTAACGGCTCATGAGGCGGAACATCTTTTTGGGCGCTTCTTGGCCATTGGCCTTCATACTTCCCACTCTTGTACTGAAACTAATGTAACAGGTTAACTCATGCAGGGGCCTCCTCTGCTGTCTCTCCCCCTCCCCCGCCCCATCCAGACATACCAGCCCTCATGGTGGGCAGTCCACACGCGGCCGCCCCGCCCACAAGGCTGCCTGAGCCCTCAAAGCCCCTGGCAGCCCCTGCCTGAGGGTCTGGGGCCTCCCAACACAGCTGCGTCCCCCCCACTCAGTGAGGGCCACCTACCTGGTGGGCCTGAACCCCCATCTCCTGCAGGGCAGACTGGAAGAACTCAGGAGAAGGCTTCCCCACGACCTCAGCTTCAACACCGCAGGCATACTGGCAGAGAGAAGGCCGCAGCGTGGGTTTGGGACAGACCATCAGGAGAGCACCCACCTGACCCGCAGGGAAGGCCTCCCTCTGAGGAACCAGGGGAAGACCACCACCCACACATGCGTCCATGGGCCAGGGGCCTCCAAGGGACAGGACTCAGGAGCCGGGAGACACGTGACAGGTAAGAGGGTGGTGGCGCCCCATCAGGTTGCCCGGGATGCTCAGGGCCCCCACCACCGGGTGCCCAGCCATCTGCTCAAACACCCAACTGCAGTAAGAGGTGGCCCACAGCTGGCAAAGTCACAAGGCACCATGCGGGCCATCCTGACCCATGTTCCCCTTGTATTCTCGCTTCTCCCCGCCCCTCCCCTGCCCACCCCAGCTCCATCACAGCCCCTCCCGGGGAGAACGCCCAGGGCGCCACTTCCTGTCTGCACGTCCCTCCCACCTAAGTGCAGGTTGGCAAGAGCCGACGTGGCAGCTAGGGTGGGCAGTGACAGGCGCTGACCTGGGGCAGGAGCCTAGGCCAGGGACAGCTGACCAGGCGTGGGTCAGAGGGACGCTAGGGAGCCCCATCTGGGCCTGGCCTTCAAAGAGGGGGGAGGAAGTCAGGAATGAGTCCAGTTAGGACATGTCAAGCTCAAGCTGCTGCCGGTGACCAGGGTCAGACATGAGGCGGATGGTCCCCACAGATACCAAAGCCAGAGTCCAAGAGGAGAGAGCGGCAGAGAGCACGCTGGGAGAGCCAGCCAGACCAACACAGGGGTGTGCAGGAATGGGAGTGACAGGAAGAACAGTGACCGGGGCAGCTGGGAGGTCAAGGTCCTGAGCCAGGGGTGCTTGGCATGGCGCCCCAGAAAGGAGGCCTACACTTTGAAAAAAACATAAAAGGCATCTGAACACCGGGCACACCCCTTCTCCAGAAAGACCAGGAGCGTCCCTGAGGGCTGGGACAGACCCGGGCCAGTACCTCAAGTGCCTTCATGTAGCCGCCAACATCCAGCATCAGGCCAGAGGTCACCTTGTAGTAGCGTCTAGAAAAGAGCAGAAGGAACAGGTGAGCTGAGCCCAGACTCCGGGAAGGGTCAACGGAGGCTGCCCCATCCTTTCTAGAGAGCCGCGTCAGGGGTGAGGTCGGTCCAGAGGCCAGGCCATGCTGAGAATGACCAGTGGCCGGCCACCACAGCTGGGATGGCGACACCGTGGGCCAGCAGCGCTTGGTCAGCATGGCCCCCTGCTGCCAGCTTTGTGGGGACCCTGCCACGGTGATTAACGGGAGACCCGAGGGGCAGATGGAGCCAGTCGCTAACTCAGAGGAAGACAAGAGGCCTGTGTTCTGCGAGAGGACAGCAGGCCCACGGAGCATGTGGTGAACCCCTAATTACTAATAATTAACCCCTAATTGCTGCCTGAAGAAGAAAACTCCATTAGTTCCAGGACACCCTGCCGCATCTCCGATTAGCCCCAGGTCAAGAGACATGCTGGGTTCCATGGGCGCCTGAGGCTGTCATGAGAAGTCTTCCCTGGGGACTGAGAGGGCCGGGCTCTCCGGAGACACACCTCGTCAGTCACCCTTCCCCTGCCCTTCAAATTCGGGAGACATTCAACCACAGGCGCACCAGGGCCAAAGAAGAAAGCATTCTGGCTTTAGCATTCAAAGGCTCTCTCCACTTCTTTTTCACTGTGGGACTTAAGCCCTCTGGGCCTCAGTTTCCTAATCTATAAAATGGACCAAAAAACCCCCAAGTACCTACTTCATGGATGGTACTGAGGTCTGAACTAAATAACGCATGCAAAGTTCTAAGGGCTGCCTAGCATGCAGAAACTGCTCGAAGGAAATGAGAGAACGTCACAGCCAACAACCGTCTCCCACACTGAGCATGAGGCCATAGGATACGAGCTGGGGAGGAGAGGGTGAACGCGGGTCTTCCCAGTGTGGGGCGCTGGAGCCTGTTCCCTGCCTATTTGAAGTGAGAGAAAGAACTGAGCCAGCTCCCTGGGAGCCGCCCTTCCTCCAGCCCTGCTGTGCCCAGGACTCTGCCAGTCCCTCTCTGCCCTGCTGAGGCGGTGAAGGCCCAGGAGCCCGTGCTGCCCGCCAGCATCCCTTCACCTCGCAGACAGGCGGAGCTGGGGCGAGCCCTCTCCCCTCTGGTTCTGAATGGCGGCCTCAGTAGCCTGTGGGCCGATGTGAGTGGGGCTACAGGGCTTCAGCCAAACCCTGAGCACTGACAAGGGCTGGTTCTCTGCCACCCACCCCCCACCAGGCGGAGTCAGAGCCTGGAGCCCATTTGTTGAAGCCATGGGGGCATCTCCTGTTGTGACGGGACTCACTGGCCACCAAGTGAACCCCAAGGCCTCGTCATCAGCGTCCGAGGCTCAGTGGTCTAAGAGCTACCGCACAGGGACACTGCACACATTCAGGAAGGCGCCTGGTAGCCCGAGAGAACTGCCACCTGCTTACTGAGTCAGGACCTGCAAATGCTCCCCCTTTTAAAGGGTGACCCCAAAACACAGGCTTAGAGGTCTGTAACTGCACTTGTTGTAAGCCCGGGATGTAGGCATGTATTCTACATTTACATAGCCTTTGAGAAGTTCCCTTTTATTTTCCCAGTTCTTTGATCAACTACCTTAAGAGGAGCATTTCCCTAGCTGGGCCCAGAGCTGGAAGGCATGGCAGAGGAAGGCGAAGTCTGGCTGGGGGGAGGGGAAACGCTGGGCACTGGGCCTGCAGCCACTGTGGTTGACCCCGTCAACTCTGTCCCCCAGGCATCTAGGACACAGCCTCCTCACTGCCCTGTGCAGAACTGGGGGACACTCCCAGACCAGGCTTCCTCCCAGGAACTCTGGTCTGGTGGGGAAGCAGACAAGTCCACAGACCAGGATGAAAGGGCAGGGCCAGGGCAACAATAAGGGGAACCCCAGGCTCTGTACTCGCTGTTTGTGTAGGCCGGACACCCCAGGGATGGGGAGACATGCTGGGGACAGGGAAACAGAAAGGCGTTCCAGAATAGGAAACATCAAAGCCAAGACCCGAAACTAAGAAAGGGGACCGACGTGTTCAGGCCTGGGGGCCTCTCGGAATCAACCAGCAGCACCCTGCTGAAGACCCCGTGGGCCAGACACTGCTCCGGGCATGGCCTTGGTCAGGCGCCCGGAGAGCCATCCCCTCGTCCCCTTACCCCCTGCCTGATGGCTGCTGTGGACAGGGAAGAAGGAGGCAGTGGCTTACCCAGAAGCCCAAGAAAAGAATTACAAAACCATGCCAGCCGGTTGCAGCCGGTCCTGCTCTGTTCAAAGCTGAGGGTTCTGAGGGCCTCTGGCCCAGTGCCCGGGCCGGGCTGGGGGAGGTGGGAGCCTGAGCTGTCGGGGAAGGTTTGGGGGGTGTAAGATGGGCAGAATGCTGTGCCCTGTGGCTGAGCTCGGGAGACCGCCTGAGGACAGCCACAGGGCACAGCATTCTGCCCATCTTACACCCCCCCAAACCTTCCTCTCAAAATGACAGAGATCTGGACTTGCTTCAGTTTAAATTCAGTCCCGATGGGAGGAAAAAAACTGAAAACGCAGTCTGAAATACAGTGAAAACCCCGTGTCTTTTGCACCTGAAACCAACACAAAATAATACTGTAAGCTGCAATTTAAAAAAATAAAACGAAAAGAAAATCTTGTCCTCATTACATGACTCTAAAGACAAAACGGACTTCCAAAATCAAAATGAAAAAATCTTAATATTTCTTTTTTTCTTTTTTAACTGAATCTGGGCTTGTCTTTAGAGTGCTCAGAGTTTTTCTTTATTTCTTACTCGTTCAAGAAAACCAGAAGGCGTCTTGAAGGCCGTCTGCTAGCTGAAAACATTTTTAGAGAGACAGTAAATACAAGGACCTAAGTTAATTTTTTTTTGAAATATAAAAGCTCAGGTTATTCCCCAAACACGGAAGATTTTGATGTATTTATCAGCAGGCCCGGCTGGGTCCCGGGTGTTCAGCCGCAGACAAGTGAGGCAGCCACCGGAGCAGCGGGAAGGAGCGAGAGAGGCCGTCAGATAGATTGTATGCTTTGTTCTTCTTCGATTATTCAGCACAGCCTCCCTCCAAAATGATCACTTGACCTTTCCCACAAGAGCCATTAACCTTCCATAGTCTGGCGCGTAAACAGCTTAATTTTCTGATGGCGGCATGACAGGAGAAATTACAAAGGCAATTCCCACTCTCGGTCCAAACAGATGCCCGAAGTAAATCACTCTGTCTCCCGGAGCAGGGCGGTCTGTCCCAGCGCGCCCACCGTCCCGCCTCCTTCGGGGCGCCACTCGAAAGCCCTCCACCCGTGGAGGACGGGCCCTCACCGTCGGTGACCCCCACTCGGTCAGGACGGCAGCTCTTCATGCATCCTTGGACTGTCCCCAGAAGCTGTGACCTCGGCCTGAACACTGTCGGTTCCTTTCTCTCCGTTCTGAGCGTCCTACCCCTAACTCAAGTCAGAGAGCCCCCTCAACTAGAGACCCCGCAAAGGGTGTCTTTGTAAGACAAATACAGCTGCTCTTGGATCTGTTCCCGAATTACAAGGAAAAGCAATGGAGTCCATATATTTCCCCCTTTTTCAAAAACATATCTATTCTGACTACTACCCATAATCTGGCATAATTTAAAGACAATTTTAAAGAAAAAAAATGTTTTAACATAAATGAGTTATAATAGAGTTTCTATATTATGTTGTTTTCTGGAGATGGGTCTGTAACTTTAGGGATGCCCAGAGGACCAAGCCCAAAAGGAAATGAGTTAAGCAAGCCAGGCTCTGTGGTCTACAGTGACCTAAATTGCAGAAGGTTGTAAGGTTACAAAAGGACAGTTAGTGGCAGTTACTTTTATATGTCAAACATTATTCTGGATGTTTCTGAGAGGGTGCTTCTTGGATGAGATTCACATTTCAATCAGTGGACTGTGAGTAAAACAGATTGCCCTCCACAAGGTGGGCCTCATCTAATCAGTAGCAGACCTCAATACAGCAAAGGCAGACCTCCCTGAGCAAGAACAAATCTGCCTTTGGACTTAAATGAAACTCCCCCCTGAGTTTCTAGCTTGCTGGCTTGCCCTGAAGGTTCTGAATTTACCTAGTCTCCTCAATCAGTCTCTCTCTCTCTCTCTCTCATATATATATATATATATATATATATGTACATTCTGTTGGTTCTGTTTTTCTGGAGAACACTTACTAATTAATACAGAACACATTTTATTTGTATGATAAACACACTAGAATAGTTCTAGTTCCTAAAAGAAATCAATCCACTCTTTTCTTTCTTAAGATTCCTTTTGTTTGCTTATTTTAATAGCAACATAGCCATGAGGAAATATTTCCTTACTATGTGTACAAACGATACAAGATAAAGACGACTGACTCTGAAGCGGGGAGAAGGGGACAATAGGAAGTGGTGGGGGTCTGTGGTGAACTGGAATTGACAAGGTAGTGGCTTCGGCTAAAATTCTGTGTGCTTGGGGACAT
Source organism: Saccopteryx leptura (assembly GCF_036850995.1). NCBI lineage: Eukaryota > Metazoa > Chordata > Mammalia > Chiroptera > Emballonuridae > Saccopteryx > Saccopteryx leptura. The sequence continues at coordinate 6,939,513 of NC_089515.1, forward strand.
GGGGACCAGGGCTGTCAGATCTAATGCTTTTTTCCTAAAGAATCCAGAATTCTAAAATTTTATGTAAAATCTCCCAATTTTTATTTTGAAAATTTTTTATTTATTGATCTTAGAGAGAGGAAGGGGGAGAGAGAGAGAAAAAAAAATCAATGTGCCTTAACCGGGGATCAAACCCGCAACCTTGGCACATTGGGATGATATTCCAACCAACTGAGCCAGGCAGCCAGGGCAAATCTCCCAATTTTTATACACAGTCTCAAAAAAAATTTAAAGTCTTATGTGGGCCAAACATCTGCTCTAGAATGCTGCCTAGAGGTGACGAGCACAGGCTGTGGGTGGCACTCCTGGCCCCGTCGGCACTTACTGCACCTCCGTGCGCCTCTCCATATGCCCACCTGCCAAATGGCAACAAAACCATCTACAACCCACAGGATTGTGGCCGGAATTAAGCAACTTGGAGTACATAAAATGCTCAGCAATGGCTGGTGGCCAGATAAAAGGTCCTTCCCTGTCTGTTTGAAGAGCTGGCCCCCTTGGGCAGGTAGAGGCAAGGGGTCCTCAGTCATCAGAAGCACCTCCGCTGGGAAGGGCTTCTCTGGAGACGGCGTGGACCTCCTGCGCTGCAGGAGAAACGGGGGTGGGCTCCAGGGTCCGCTGAAAGCCTGGTGCTGCTTCCGTGGAGGACAGTGAGTCTGCACAGCTCTCCTGAGAGCAGCCCGGCATCAGGAGGCTCACAAACGCACCTCATCTGAAATGCGAAGGGGCTCGTCACGGCCTTACTTTGGCAGAAAGTCAGAAACCACGTCCACCAGCGGGCAGCGGTGACGGGCACCGCAGGATAACCACGTGAGGGGCAGCCGGGCCAAGAGCTATCTGTTTCGTGCATGGAAAGTTGTTGACAAAATGACGTTTGCTGAGCGATATAAAAGAGGTGCCCGAACTAAATGAAGCGCGCGGCCGACGCAAACACTCCCTTCGCTGGTGGTCGGTCTGCGCGTGCGCAGGAAACCACGGGGTGGGGGGGGGGGCGCGCTCAAACGTCGGCAGTGGCTCTCGTGCCTCGGGACTGAAGGTACTTCTCATTTTCTTTTATTGGCTCACCTGCTTGCTCTCATTTTTCTTCAATAAACATGTGGTTGGTAAAGGAGGTTAAGAAAATAATAACCAACGTGCTTTTTTAAAAGAAAAGAAATGCTAAAGGCTCAGACAAAAATGATGGCAACTTGACAAAGGCCAGGCTCTGCACCCAGAGATGTGGGGCCTGGATCAGGGCAGCCCACAGGTGCACAGGCCTGTCACTACAGAGGTGTCCCCTCGGCACAATCCCTCAATGCCTGGGGCTGTGTCCTGTGTAAACACACCTTCCTGCTCTCGACTTGAAACTTGGGATGATGAACACTGGGCAGTGACCGTCCGCAATGACCCTCCCCTGGCCCTCAGCCTACAAACCCCAGGCCACGGGGAAGCTTGACCAACCAGCTCCTGCAGACTCAGATTTTCTCAAAAATGATTAAAAGAAAGGAAGGACATGAAGGGAAAAGGCAAGGAAAGGGAGGGAGGGAAAAGGAAGTGACCCTGTGCCCACCCTGCACCCACGTTTCTGCACCCTACTTCGTGCCGCAAGTCAGAGGCCCAGGAGCAGCCGTCCCCGGAGCTGACTTACCCCTTTCCCAGCGAGATGAGCACCGGATTCTCCAGCCCCATGAGCACCTGGAAGGCTTTGTTCATGTTCTGATAAGAAAAATTGTCTCCTGCATCTGCGATTACAACACAGTTTGGGTTGGACGTGTCGATCTGAGCGAATTCTGAACGGACTTCTAGAAAGAGGGAGAGAAAGGGACAAAGCCCAGGGTGAGGCTGTTGTCTCCCGCCTCCTCCTTGGGCACCCCCTGCCTGCCACCTGTGCTGTTTCTTCCTCAGATGGCACCATCTCTTTCCAGTCCCCACACGGGGGGTTCGGGGGGATGGACAAGGCAGGGGTGTTATTCCCACTTTACAAATGAGGGGTTCCAACTCTGCACAGTTAAGAGAAAGATGGGAGCACCCCGGGGACACCCACCCCAACACGGGTACTTCCCTGGGATCCCCCTTAGATCCAGACCACAGGCAAGAAACATAACTTTGCAACTAAGAAGGGAACTCTGCCTGGAGGGCCAGATTCCGAGGTGTAGATGGAATGGGGCCGCTTGCAGCCTTCGTAAGAGTCGCCCCAAACTGTGAGAGCCATCAGCACGTGTCAGCCAAACCGACTGGAGAGGAGACGGCACCACACGCACGTCCAGGGAGGGAGGAGCAGAGTCGCACCCCCATGGCCTGGCTCACCAGCCCCTCCTTGAGGGAAGTCCCATCCTCCTCCTCTTCCCTCCCCACTTTCAAAATTAAAAGAGGAAGGCTGCAGGGTAAATCGAATCACTGGCTCATGTCTTCAGTTCCTGGGAAAAGACACTTTCAACTCTCTTAGCATTAGATGGTGACCTTCCTAGAATTAAAAAAAAAAAAAATGGACGTAACCACATCACACCCATAGGCATGGCGAGAAGGAGAAAAACTGTCAATGGCAAGTGCTGGTGAGGATGCTGACCAGCAGCCACCAGCAGCCACCACGAGCAGGGCTGCAGAGAGACACAGTCCCCTTGGGAAGAGGGCCGCTGGCTCCTAAACTGAAGGCACACCGCCCCGTCACCCAGCAATTCCACTCCTAGGGATTTACCCATATGAACTGTACGGGAATGTTCAGTGATTCAGGGCCATCCCTCACAGCCTAAAAGTGGAAGCCACCCAGGCGTCCACCAACAGGGGATGGGGTACACAAGCCATGGGCTATCTGCTCGATGAACACCACTCTGCGGTCAAAAAGGACAACCCTACCGCTATGTGCACCCCGTGGGCGAGTCTAGACAGACCCCTGTGGAAGGGAGCGTGACCTCAGCAGGCTGGGCTGCTCCCGCTGGGCACATCCCAAAGAGATGTTGTCATTGGGACGGGCCCTCCACCAGCTCGGGGAGGGCAGCTGAGCCCTTGGGACATCCTGCTGGAGGGTGTGGTTCTGTACACGTGGGGCCCGGGGCCACGCCTGCTCTACCTGTGTGACACCCGGGGACGCTGAGGCTGAGTAGCCATGGTCAGCCGCACGGGCACGGCGTGCCTACCTGACTGACCTTTTACCAAAACCCCGGACACAAGGCTCCAGGGAGCTTCTCTGGGTGATGACACCTGGCGTGTGCTGTCACGCGTCACCGCAGGGAGAACTGAGCACTTCACAGTGCAAGTCCACTGGAGGGGACAACTAGAGGGTCACACCTGGGTCCTCCTGGAGTTTGTCCCAGGCGTCCCTTACCTTTGCTGAGTGTAATCTGCATTCTTCCACTGGGATCAAGTGTAGCCATGAGTATGACAGCTTTTCTGAGCCCTCTGACTCCTTCTAGGAAATCATCAAGCCTGAGGGTGGACCTAGGGACCCCCAATCCAATGAGAGGCTGTATGGCTCTATTTATATGAAGCTCTAGACAAGGCTAACTTGTTTATAATGCGAAAAATGCAGCTAGTGGGTGCCTCAACGGGGCTGCGGGACTGACAGGAAGGGGAGTGAGGGGACTTTTGGGGTGAGGGTAACGTTCTAGATCTCGATGGGGCTTTGGGTTACACAGATGTGGGCACTCGTCAAAACTCAGTAAAGGTACACTTGAGATGTCTGCATTGCACTGAACATAAATTTTAGATTAAAAAAAAAACTGTAAAAGACAATGACCTCTAGTTAATGATGGCTTGAATTTTAGCAAAGTGTACAGGTGATCTCTGGGTTATGAACGAGATAGGTTCTGTAGGTTTGAAAATGTTTAAGTATTTATATGCACAGAAAGGTAAAACAATACTATATTAAGCCTGACCAGGTGGTGATGCAGTGGACAGAGCATCCGCCTGGGATGCTGAAGACCCAGGTTAGAAACCCCAAGGTTGCTGGCTTGAGCGCAGGCTCATCACCTTGAGCACAGGGTTGTCGGCTTGAGCGTGGGATAATAGGCATGACCCCATGATCACTGGCTTGAGCCCAAAGGTCACTGGCTTGAGCAAGGGGTCACTGGCTCGGCTGGAGCCTCCATCCCCGGTCAAGGCACGTATGAGAAAGCAATCAAAGAACAACTACGGTGCCGCAACTAGGAGTTGATGCTTCTCATCTCCCTTCCTGTCTGTCTATTCCCGTCTGTCTATCTGTCTCTCTCTCGCTCACTCGCTTGCTTAAAAGAAAAAAACTATATTAAGACAAACACCTAAGTTGCATTTCATAGGTAAATGTACCTGTTCCAACTTACGTACAAATTCAACTTAAGACCAAACCTCAGAACCTCTCTTGTTCATACCCGGGGGACTGCCCGGACCAACGTCTGTGATTCACTTTGCAATGCATCAAAAAGATATGATGGACAGGTGGGCGGAGGGGTGGGTGGGTGTGTAAGGAAGAACACAGTGAGATGTCATTGGTAAAACTAAGGCGATGGGCCTGTGAATAGGCCAAGTAACCTTCTTTCAGTTTTGCTGTATATTTAAATGTTTTCATAAGAAAATGCTTGGGGGTGGGGTGGAGGAAACCCATCAACATTAAAACATGAAAAAAGATTCCAAGTCTGAAAACACGGATACATTTACGGACACCACAGACTCAGGAGGACCGCTGAGAAGGGCACCTAGCTTCCCCTGCAGCCCGCCGCGCCGTCTGCTTGTTTGACTCCGGGTCTGTCCCTTCCAGGCACTCGCTGAATTTTCCTCTCCTCCCCGCGGCTCCGTCCCAGCCCTCCCTTTGCCCTGCGGAGGGCATTTTCTTTCCTAAGTCTTTCTCTTTTCTTTGAGAGAGAGCCTGTTCTAAAGACACTGGCAGGGATCCTAGATCACAGAGGAAGGACTCAGAAACACAGTTTCTAACGGCCGGGCATGTTGCCCTCGATTGGCACCAGAGCCATGGATTTGACGCTGGGGCCCCGTAGGGAACGCCTCTACTCCTCAGAGGCCCCAGCTCCTGCTGGGATGCAGAAGAGCGTGCCTGCCTCCGTCAGCAGTCAGCAGTTTGTAACTAAAAACGCCAAGCTCAGAGGATGGAAGAAAGAGAGGAGAGGGCTCAGTGCAAGGTGTCCTGGATTCTGGAGCACTGCTTTGTGAATATTCAGAAGGCACCAGGCAATACTGCCCGGTCCACGCGGTCCAGAAAACTCCACACGGAGGGTCAGAGTAGCTCTCTTCCTGCATTCGGATGAATCAGGAGGCAAACTTTGTGCTGTTTGCCTGAGGGCAGGGCTGGTTTCACAAATATAGTTTAGGCTCCGGGTGCCAGGTGTTAGGAACCTACAGACCTCAATCTCCCAATCTCCCTCTTCACCTCTCCTCCCCTGCACCCTCCCCCACCACACACACACACACACACACACACCCTCCCCCACCACACACACACACACACACACACACTAGAAGCTAGATTTTTACCCCTTAACACTTTCCTGCCTCTTTGATTCCTCTGAGGAGCCATCTGGAAACTGCCCCTAGGGACCCTCTGATTTGAGGCTTAGAAATGGACAGAGTCAGGAGATTTCCACCCCCGCCCGGGCCCACGAGTGCCGCCAGCAGGAGCCACGTAGTGCCTCTGTGTCCTGCCCAGTGGTTTGGCCCAGGTGAGAGGGAGGCCGTTCCCTGCCCCCACCAGATCCCAGGGCCAGGCAGGCCTACCGTCGTGGACAAGCAGGTGTGGCCGAAGTCCTCGCTTCTTCAGGATCAGACAGGCGGCCGGGGGCGGGGAGGTCACTTCGCCCTCTGAGATGTCAAAGCCCAGGCGGCGGAGCTCTGCCACCAGGTGTTTTCGGGACTTCTGCGACTCGTTGGTGCAGAACCTCACCTTCAGCCCCGAGCGCTGCAGTCTGGAGGTGGGAACAGGTGAGGGCGCTGTTACCAGGCAGGGCGTGTGGCCTCCTGGGGAGAGGGCTGGACGCATGCTTCTCCAAGGGCGCCTGGTGCAATCCCAGGGCAGACCAGGCCAGAGGCCTCCGAGGTGGACCTTGACTGACCCTGGGGTGTTCGGGTTGGTGTTTCTGAGTGGGAGCGGACCCTTCCCAGGGCACCTGACCATTCCCCCACATTCCTCCTTCCCTCCGTATCCATCCTGAGCTTGGCACACCTGAGACTCCCCAAGGTTCCAACTGGCCTTGGTCCGTGCCTCCCTTTACACGTGAGACACATCTCTGTGCCTGAGACACATCTCCGCTCCCTCTGCCAATGACATGTCACACTCCCTCCACCCGGGACACGTGGCCTCTCCACACCTTCTCCTGACTTCAGAGACGCCCTCGACACCTCCCGTCCACCACCCCACCCCAGGTGGCTTGGCTAGAGGTCACCTCTGATCGTTCCCAGCAATTTCTCTGTACCTTCCCACGATAATCAGCCCTTGCACTTTGCATTTGAACTATATGTGCCTAATTAAGTCTGGATCCAAATTTCCCCAAAAGGACAAAGGCCGAGGGACCAAGCTGAGGTGTGTCTTATCATTGTCATCTATCATATGTGCTCTGTAAGGTCAGGAAGGGGGTCTGTTTGGCTCTCAGCATGGGGCCTGGCAGCCAGGAGCCCCTGATAAGTGTTTGCTGAATGACTGACTGATGCAAAGGTCACCTCCTGCTTCTCCAGGGGTGTCCTGAGCCTGCAGCAGCACCCTCCCACACACACACACGCAGGTCCTGACAGAAACAGACAGGCTCAGTGTGAACACACGTCCCCGCGCCCTGGAGCTGACGGGTGCGCTCTGGGGAAGAAGTCTGCAGAGCCGCAGACACCAGAGCAGACGTGGACGGAGACGCCGGGGTCGTCATCAAGAGCCCAGGCGATTCGGTCCTTTCTGAGTATTTGTCTTTCCTAATCAGAGGGTGATGAATCGCCAATTACGCTTAGTGGTTAATTGCCCTTCATAAAGATAGCTTTTGTATTTTTAATCGGGCAGTTAATTATTGTAACTAATAGCGTCACCTTGTACATTATAGACAGATCTTCATTGATTGGCACCCAGAATGTGTGCTTCACACCCACGTTAATGGAGCCACTGAGCTAAGAAGGGGGTTTGGGGGGGGTGTCAGGGGACTAATTACCGCTAATGAATTGCGTTGTGACCTTCTCAGAACAGTGAGCAATCCATGCAACAGAGAGATGACAGTGTCTCACAGCTGCCGTTCCAAAGACAACTTCAGGAGCCAGTGGAAAAAGTGAGTAAATAACAGGACCCACTTTGGGACCCTCCGGCCACGGGTCCCCTCTGAAGTACCAGCCTCAGTTCACCCAAAGCATCTGCTTCCCACTCTGAGTGACAGTGTAGGATGATTTAGTCGGAAAAGTCTGCTGGCAGAAGCTTGGGGAAGCCCCCTCCCTGCGGGCCTGCCCATCTGTGCCCCCCGCCCCCTTTGGCGGCATCACCACAGTGATTCTTGACCACTTGGGACCAGTCCCGGGTCCTCTCTTCATTTTTCTTATTCACTGAAAATAATAAAAGTGGTCCTTATGATTGCTCAAATGATGCGGCACGAAGGCATTACCCCGAGACTCGTCTCGGGCTCAGTGTCTGTGGTCTGATATCGTCCTCTCCCCGAGGGCAGAGCCACGCAGTTTGCACTGCTCACATCCATCCCTAGGGCCAGTGCCCGGCACGCTGGTGACCCTCACTGAGCCTGTGCTGTCAGGATAAACAAGCCAGCGAGGCAAGGAGCGCTCCCCCCATTCTAGAGACGAGGAAACGGAGGCTCCAGGAGGCAGACACCTACAAGGTCGCGCAGCTTGTAAGCAGCAAAGCTGACGACTGGCTACGCCTAGGCGGTGGCATGCGCAGGCCCTGGCACCAGCCAGTGAAGGGAGCACGTGCCCATAGGGCCCGGCAGCCCCAGGAACCTAGGCCCAGCTCTTCCTGCTGGGAGGGAAACCGACATCCTCTAGGTGTGCACTCCGGGACAGAAAGTGTGAGATGATGGGTCACACTGGTGAGGCCCCGAATGGCCCATGCCACGGCCTGAGCTGAGTCAAATGAGGTCACGAGGGTGGGCGCGGGGTATGACAGGTTAGTGTCCCTGTAAGAAAAGACACCAGTGAGCTCTCTCTGCAGGTGCGGAGAAGAGGCCGTGTGAGGACAAGCAAGAAGATGGACGCCTACAAGCCAGGAAGAGAACTCCCACCGGAAACCAACCCTGCCGGCACCTTGATCTTGGACGTCCAACTTTCAGAACTCAAAGAAAGTCAAATGCTGCTGTTTACGCCCTACAGTCTGTGGTATTCTGTATGGCAGCCCAAACAGACGAAGACAGAGAACCAAGTCCTCAGTGTCTTAGTGGGGTCTGCTGTCAGATGTCCAGGTTTGGCCTGGGGGGTCCTGGAGCATCAGGACTCAGTGTCAGGAGAGCCTGAGCCCGCATGGCTTCCAGGCCCCCACACAGCAGGCCAGGCCCCAAGGGGAGTGAGTCCAACGGATTGCAGCACCGGGGAAAAGCCCAGCTCCAGGACAGGACATGTTACCCCTCCAACACCCGAAACCCGGGGACAGGGAGCCTGCTGCAGGACACCCCAGCCCAGAGGGGGGCTCTGGCCAGGCAGCCCTTCTGAGACCACGACCACTGCTTCAGCACGCTGCCCCACCCCCCAGGAGCCCTGTGGATGTGCCCCAACTTCCTGTGGCTGCACCGGATCTTTGAACTGACCTTTACCTCATCCTGGCAGGCCAGGACAACCTCTGAGTGACAACGTTGTCGCCTGGTACAATTACCGTGCATCACATGAACTGGTCCCTCGCAAATCAGCCCGGACCTCACACATCTGCTGGCTGTCGGCATCTGCCAGGGGCGCTCACCCGAAAATAATGAAAACCCTCTCATTATCGTTCGGTAGCAGGTAGAGCGCGAGGGCGATTACTGGACATCCTGACCGACCTTGGCACAGCTCCACAGCCTGCTGCCCTCAGCTCGCCAAAGAGGGGTTGGCAGGGGGGCCTGGGTATGGGGCAGGAGGGTGCCCCAACCAGGCCCCTCCCAGCCGGGCCTGGATCGGTCCCCACCCCCTGCACTCAGGAATCCGTCACCTTCGACTGACCCAAAAGGCCCTCTTGTCCCCCTGAGTGTGGCTTCATCATCCCCTAGTGCCAAGTTCTCCTCATCCCCCAAGGCCAGTCCATACGTCCCTTCCTCCAGGAAGGCCCCCAGAACCTCACACTGCCCAGGCAGAGCTGTCTTCCTCTGTGCGGCTCTCACAGCCCTGGGTGCTGCTCTTGGCATCAGCACCATGACATGCTTCCTCAGTCTCCTCCACCAGCTCAGGGCTCCTGCACGCCGCCCAAGCCTGGCGCCCAGTGAGCGGCGGAGGCCAGAGCTGCCCCTGGGCATCCCTGAGCCTAAATGGCCCACATCCCCCATGAGAAAAGCCTCGGCTCACCAACGTGCACACCACCCTGGCATCTCCTAGGTCAGGATGCCAGGCTGCGGAAGGGGGTGGGGAGTCAGTGTCACAGAGACCAGAAGAAGCTCCTGCCAGGGGGTCAACGGGCTGCAGGGACACAAGGAGTTGCTAAGCGGGGTCCAGGGCCAGCTCAGGGGCCTGCCACCAAAGGGGTGAGGGCAGCAGTTCACATGTGGGACGTGCTCCCTGGTCACAAAGAGAAGCTTGTATTTGGGAAGCGACAGCTCAAAGGGTCACAGGGCCTGAAGCTGCCCCTTTCCTGCATGGGTGTCACCTGGATTCCCCCCAAAATACACCTGGCATAGCTCCCAGCTCCCAGCATGGCAGTGCTTTACTGTGAGAAGCACCTCACTGATCTAAACCCCAGATGCGAGGGGCACAGCTGGTACCCAGAGAACCTCAGGAAGAAACTGCACGCTCACAGCCAGCCCCACTCCACCGCTGCTCCAGCATCTGCCTCTGATCCTATCTCGGGGAAGGTTTCTAGAGCAGCCCTGACCCGCCAGCCCACTCTGCCCCGGGGCCACACTCAAGATGGGACCCGGTAGGGTGGAGGGTCCTCATTACTGCCCGCATCGGAACAGCTGCTGGAAGACAGAACTCAGAGAGGGCAAGGACGCTCACAGCGCCTCCCGGGGTTGTCACGAACTGAACAGGACGACAGCGCTGGGCCAAGGCCCTCAGGGAACGCGAGTCCCTGCTGCCCCCGTGGCTCCACGGCCTTGTCGCCCAGCAAGCTCTATGGATAAGCTGGCCACTGGTGAACTCGGAGATCCTCGGCCGCCCCTTGCACAAAGCCACGGACACGGAAAACATACGTTCGGGGAAACAAAACTAGCAAAGTTCTTTGTTCTGAGAAGCCACATGTTTAGAACGGAAGGTCAGGTTGGAGCTCTGATGAGAGCGGTGCTGGTTTTGCAGTAGAATAGTCACCATGCACACTAAGGGACACCCGCATCGATGCTGGGAGGGTCCTGGCTCAGTGTCCCAGTGGGTATATCTGCTCAGGGTCAGAGGGCCAAGAGCTTTTCCCACCCTGAGAATGGGGTCTGGCTTCCCAGCTGTGGTCCTGCACCTGGACCTTGGTCATGCCCTTGGCTGGGCATCCATGGACCAAACTCTCAGAGTCCTTGAATCCCAGCCATGAAATGGGCTAACAGCTGTACCTGGCCTTCCAGCATTCCAGGTCTGGGCACCAGAGACACACTGTGAGCCCTCTCTTGTGCTGGCGTCACCACGGGGCTGTGACACTAAGGGTCACCTGTAATGGCCTCTACCAGGAGCTCCAGCTGGGCCTGCTGTTCCCCCCCCTCTTTCCATTGACGTCAACAAGTCTGACGACCAGCACTTCACCCACCTGGAGGTCCCTCCCCACTCCTCAGCTGACACCGCCCGACAGTGTGTGTCATCAGAGTCCAGGCAAGAAACGTCCAAAGTCTGGACAGAGAGAACATGGGAGGTGATGACTCACATGGCTGGACCCTGGATGGGCCTCTCAGCCCTGACCAGCCAGCCAGTGACCTCCGGAGAACAGCGACGAGGTCAAATAGACAGTGGGCAGGCCCCAAAGCCAGGGCCCTCAGGAAACATGTGGCACACCGTCCCCCAGCCTGTAACCGCCTCGCCTGCCATCCGGTGTTCTCTCTGACCTGCCTGAGCCTTCAAGCTCAGGTCAGAGACATGCCGAGGCCACAGTCATAATGTACCATTTATTCATAAACGCACTTGAGAGTCAAGTCAGAGACCCTAGAAGCCAGAGGAGAGCTTGGAGATCGTGCAGTGGGTGGCTCACTTCACAGAGGAGACTGAAGCTCAGAGAGACAGAAGGTGCCTCAGAGCATGTCTTGGGGAGACTTGGGTTCTTCAGACCACTCCCCAGCCTTGGAAAATCGGCCAGCCGTCCTCAGTGAGAGCTGTCACAGGCCAGTCTAGTTCCGGGCACTGCCGGGGACAGTGACCAGGCATTCCCAGGGTAGGGTGGGCGCCTAGCTGGGGCAGCAGACACACCCACAGCACCTCCACCACCTCCACTGTGCAACCAAGGCTTGTCACCTCACCCCCTCCAACCTCAGTTTCCACATCTGTAAAATGGAGCACTGACAGTTGCTACTTGATAGGGCTATGTTTAAAAAACCAAATAAGAAGCACCAGGCACATGGCAAATACCCAGTGAATGGCAGTAGCACTGGGTGCCGGGACATCTGGCCCCTCGAGGCAAGCAGTATGACGGGAAGCAGGCGGCCAGGCGACACCTCCCAGGGGCACTGTTAGAAAAGAGGGAAAGTTCAGTCCAGCAAAGGGAGCCTGGGCCAAACCCAGGGTGACTCGTCCTGGGAGGGGACATCCCTGGAGCACCCGGAAAGGAGGGAGCCCCAACAATAGCTCCCACAGATCACAGGGACTAGGTGCTCCCCTCACTTCCTCTCCGCACGTCACCTACATGTTCACACTGAATCCTCTGGAGACAGCGTGGAGATGGGTCAATGTCCTGTTTACAGCGAGGACCTGAGGCGTGGAGGGGCTGCATGTCTCCCACACAACTCCCCGCAACGAGCTCAAATGAGAACCCGTTCATGTTTGTGAAAATGCATACAACTGTGAAAACCAGAAGCCCCGGGCAGAGTAGAGTGATCGTGTTTTGCATGTGGACCGAGTTCCACAGCTGAGAGACTCCGCATGCTGCATAACCACCGCTCATGTTCTCAGACACACCAAGCACAGAATGCTCCTTTAGCGCCCAGATGCGGAACGAGCACCATGCCGGTTTAAGAAAACAGATCTCACTTAAACTCTCACACCCTGACAGTGTTCCAGGTGGGAAGCTGAGGCACAAAAAGGCTAAGGAGCTTTCCCATGACCACTTCACAACTGTAGGTCAGAGCTAGGCTCAAAACCCAGGCCCCCAAGGGCTGACACCTACCTTTTTTCTAGGTGAGAGGCAGCCCTTGCCCTGGGGAGAGCGCTGACCCCCACTCTCCTTCCTCACGAGGTGCCTTTCAGCAGCTCCCATCTCCGCTCTGAGCCTCAGGTCTCCTCTCTGTATAGGGGGCAGCCTCTTGCTGGCTCCAGGGTCATGGGAAACCGTCCTGCACATCAGCACAGGCAGGACCCGGGCTCGGCTTTGCAAACATGGCTTCTCAAAACATCCATGGGGTGTGGAGATTGTGGGGTGTGTGACAAGTGCACTTGTGAGCTTCGTGAGTAACCCGTGCCACGCTCGCCTCCTAGTTAGAACAAACTAGAAGGGGCGCCCTACCGGGGGCAGCGTCGTCAGGATAAACTATCCATTCTGTCTCAAAACCACGCCTGCCCTCAATTTCCACAGGGTACTCCTCCCTGCCCACTGAGGCGGAGGCCAGACACTGAGAAACAGCTCCAGCACTGACATGGAAGTCAGGGTGTGGCCTCACACACCTGACATCGCTGGGTTTCCCTCCACACGACAGGGTCGTGATTCTGTTCTAATGCCACTCCAGACATATGTGGGGTTTTTTGTTTTTGTTTTATTTTTCCAAAGTTAGAAGCGGGGAGGCAGTCAGATAGACTCCTGCATGCACCTGACCAGGATCCACCCAGCATGCCCACCAGGGGACGATGCTCTGCCCATCTGGGGCATTGCTCTGCTGCAACCAGAGCCATTCTAGCGCCTGAGGTGGAGGCCATGGAGCCGTCCTCAGTGCCCAGGTCAACCTGCTCCAATGGAGCCTTGGCTGTGGGAGGGGAAGAGAGAGACAGAGAGAAAGGAGAGGGGGAGGGGTGGAGAAGCAGATGGGTGCTGCTCCCGTGTGCCCTGGCTGGGAATTGAACCTGGGACTTCCACATGCCGGGCAAACACCCTACCGCTGAGCCAACCAGCCACGGCCCATGTGGGTTGTTGTTTACACACATTCTTCTACGGCTTTTTCACTTGCTCTATACAACATCCACGTCGTAGACACGAATGTCAGCACCAAGCAGAGCTGCCTCCCTCTTGTTCACAGCTGCACAACGTTCTGCCATCCGGATAAGTCACTGTCCAGTCCCTCACCTGCTCTGGAGGGACACGTGGGCAGCTTCTGGCCGCCCAGGTGAGTTATAAACACCCAAACCCTGTGTGCCGTCAGCTGTGCCAGGCTTTAATGAAAAACACTTGCAACATTTTTACTGACTGACCTCATAATCAATGTTACAGATTTGAACATCAAAAATATATACTATTTCAACATTGATCTTTTATCTTTTTTTAAAAAAATTATTATTATTATTTGGGGATTCTACCCAGATTTCCTTTGGAAGATAAGTGCTCAGAGGCTATGGAAGAGTGTGAAACCCCTGGGTCGGGATCCGCAGGGGCCTCCAGGCTCCCATGACCTATGACCTAAGGTAAGAAAACAAAGTCATTGAGCATCAGGGCTGCCTGGGGAGTGCGGGTGGGGGCTGGGAAGGGTGTGAGGGGTCCCCTGCCCCCGGGACTGGACCTGAATCAGGAAAGAAAGGAGGCACATCTTAAAACCCTCTGTGCTTCTGGAGGAATAGAAGAAAAGGTCTGGGAGGATCCACGTTGAGGAAGTGATGGAGACAGGTCTGGTGACGAGGGTCTGGGCGTTCACACATTGGCGGGGATGTTTGTGAGAAGGAGGCTGCTTGGGATGCCTGAGGCTTACATGGTAATAGAATGAGCACCCCCAGCCCGGGGGCCAGCCACCTGCTCTCCCCACCTGTCCCATCTCTGAGGACGGTGGCTCTTCCCTACAGAAATGGCAGCACAAGTGACAGGACAGGACATTCTCAACAATGTCCCTTGTCCCAGGTCCACGCTGAGTCAGGAAGGTTCCCATTGGCCTAAACAAACTCAAACAAGCGCCCGCCCCTCTGACATCCGTAAGGGCCCCCAGTGGCAGGCGCTGGGCCACGTGCTAGGGGATGGGATTAAGCAACACAGGGCAAGCTCCTGGCTGCCCACAGTCCCTCATAGCTGTTATTATAGCCGCCCCTGGGGACCTGTGTCCCTAAGGCTGGGTGGTGCCAGTGTGACCCAGCATCAGGAGGAGGTCGATCCTAAAGACTACGGGCTGACCGGACTTCAGACAAGGTTCCCCTGGCCCTGTTCCTCTCTGCTCCCAGACCTGCTGGGAGGGGCCCGAGCTTTACCAGGGTCCCGGGGCTTCCGGTGCGCCTTGGCTTTGCGAGGCCCCACTGCGCCGCGGTGGTGCCGGCTGGAAATTGCTTTATGAGGCTGCCCTGGGCCCAGGCAGAGCCCGCTTCCTTCCGGCCCCAAAGAAGGCCTGGCCGGCCAGGGCCCAGCAGATGTGCTTTAGTGACCAGGACAGGATGCAGTAAATGCCCACCTGCCTTTCACATGCAGATGCCTCCGGGGCCAGCCTTTGTGCTGGTGGCCCCTGGGCCCGCCCTTGCAGCCCCTGCTGGGCTCGGCCCTGCCTCGGAATGGCTCTCCAATAAAAGGCCTGATGGGGGAACCCAGGCCAGTTACAGATGTCCCATGACCATGCCCGCCCACAAGTCCTGGGGCAGTGAAAGGGGCCCCACCCAGCCAGCACCATCCCCAGAAGCTTCAAGGAGGGACTGCATTGCCTGGGAACGACAAGGGGGCAGAGTCATTGTGGCCTCAGAAGCCTGGGCCTCCCGTTCTCCCATCTGGGACACTGCTGGCCCAGATGACAGGTTCCAACCCCAGCCCTCACATCACTGGATCTGAGGCCACGCCCCCTCCCCTCGGCTCCCCACCTCCTTTCTGGGTGCTCTTTACACTGGTCTCCCCACACCGGACCGGCAGCTTCGGGGGGGGCAGGGACATGCATCTGCCCAGTCCACTGCCAGAGCCCACAGCAGTGTTTTCAGTACAGCAGATGCACTCAGGGAATAACCGCTGGGTGTGTGAGTGAACAAATGAGAGGTAGTGTGGGGGAAACTAGGGTTCATCCTCGCAGTTCCTGACTCTCTGAGCCTCAGACCCGTTTTGCAAAGGGGCCGACGCCCAACATTAGCGCTGGCTGTAAAGGTAGCATGCAGGGTAAGGTGGTGTGTGGGGTTACGCACCTGCCTGGGACATGACAGACCTCCCTCCATCAATGGTGGCTGCTATTGTTGTGATCGACATTGTTCTTCTTATTATTTTTTTTGCATTTGTATTTTTCCGAAGTTAGAAGCGGAGAAGCAGTCAGACAGACTCCTGCATGCACCTAACCAGGATCCACCCCGCATGCCCACCAAGGAGTGATGCTCAGTTGTGGCCAGGAACCATTCTAGCACCTAAGGCGGAGGCCATGGAGCCGTCCTCAGCGCCCGGGCCAACTTTGCTCCAATGGAGCCTCGGCTGTGGGAGGGGAAGAGAGAGACAGAGAGGAAGGAGACGGGGAGGGGTGGAGAAGCAGATGGGCGCTTCTCCTGTGTGCCCTGGCTGGGAATTGAACTTCCACATGCCAGGCCGATGCTCTACCGCTGAGCCAACCAGCCAGGGCAATATTGTTCTTATTTTTAAGATTTTTTTAGTTAAAAAAATTTTTTTATTGATTGGTTTTTAGAGAGAAAGAGAGAAACATCAGTTTGTTGTTCTATTCATTTGTACATTTATTGGTTGATTCTTGTATGTATCCCATTCTTGTATGTGCCCTGACGGAGAGCTAACCTGCTAACTTGGCATATTGGGATGATGCTCTAACCAACTGAACTATCCAGCCTGGGCCTTGACATTGTTTTTATTTATTTATTTTTATTTTATTTTTTTATTTTTTTTATTTTTCTGAAGCTGGAAACGGGGAGAGAGTCAGACAGACTCCCGCATGAGCCCGACCGGGATCCACCCGGCATGCCCACCAGGGGGCGACGCTCTGCCCACCAGGGGGCGATGCTCTGCCCCTCTGGGGCGTCGCTCTGTTGCGACCAGAGCCACTCCAGCACCTGGGGCAGAGGCCAAGGAGCCATCCCCAGCGCCCGGGCCATCTTTGCTCCAATGGAGCCTTGGCTGCGGGAGGGGAAGAGAGACAGAGAGGAAGGAGAGGGGGAGGGGTGGAGAAGCAGATGGGCGCTTCTCCTGTGTGCCCTGGCCGGGAATCAAACCCGGGACTTCTGCACGCCAGGCCGACGCTCTACCACTGAGCCAACCGGCCAGGGCCTGACATTGTTTTTTAAAGTAGAGTTTATACTCCCCACATGCTCTGTCCCCAAAAAGGTGAAAACCTTTCAGAAAACCTGAGGACAGCTGTCACCACAGAAAATCTAGAAAGAAGAGTGGTGACCTGCCCCCTCCCCTTAGGGGGTTCTCAGAACAGAGGTGCTATTAGGGAACCCAGGGTCCTGGGGAGCTGCCGGGGAGGTGAACTCCCCCCACAGGACCCTGGGTCGCCCCCTCCACATCACACTTGTCCTTCTGCAGCTCTGTTCTCACCCCAGGGACTTCCTCTGAGCTCCCTGTGACTTCAAAGAGAGCTGTGCATATCAAGGAGGCCTCCTCGGAGTGTGAGGTGCAAAGAACCCTCCCTGGGGCAGCTGCAAAACTTACAGAAAGCAGCAGAGTGCCAGAGCAATTTACTTTGGCAAACAGGGCTCGTTGGTCAGATTGCTGGGGGACAGTGCCCTCTGACTCAGTCACCAGGAGAGGGAAACAGGGTGGCCTGCACAGCTGGACCATCTCCATGGAAAAGCCTCCAACGCAGGCAAATGTTACTGGGGGAACTTCCCAGAGCGCACCGAATGCCACCAAGGGCGACTTACCCGGGGGACCTGGACAGCTAGGCCTGCGTGGAAGGGCCTGGTCTTTAAAGAGCTGGTGGAAGAGATGCAGAGAGAAGAGGAATGTCGGGGGGCCCAGGGGGCACTGCACTGCAGAGCGGCCCAGGTTATGTGGGTCCTGGGGGGCTCAGGGGCTCTGGAAGTAAACCATCCCACACCCCATGGCCCCCACAGCCTGGGAGCAAAAGGTAAGGAGGGTGGAGAGGGAGGGAGGGGGTCACACAGGCCCTGGTGGACAGGGAGCAGGTGTGGGGACTTGGTCTGTGTCATGGGAGCCCAGCGGGTCTCAGAGGATCAACCTCTCAGCTCTCGGTTCTCTAAACTCCTGCACAGCACGGTGATAAAGTCCTTTGTGATAACAGATACTGTGTCCCCTCACCGAAAAAAAATCCTATAGGCTCTGGGGAAGGAGCCTCCCCTCCCTCAGCTCTGTAACTGGCTGGGATATATCTTAGGACTGTTACTGTATCGCTGTGCTACCAGAGACACCCAGATAAATCTGCCTGAGAGCAAAGCAAATCAAAACAAAACCCTCCCGGGGATCAGTCAGAAGATGCCAGTGCAGGGCCCATAGAGGCTTACAAACCAGGGCACCTCCTTAATGCCACCCACTGTAATCGGCGCCTTCCTCAGGAGGGGCTGTGACAGGCCCCCGAACTTTCTCAATGCCCCCTTCTCCCTGAAGGGATCCTAAATACGGGTATGGCACAGCGATCAGAAGTCAGGCAGACCTGGGCTGCCACGGCCCCTGGGCCATTCCAACTGAGACCCAGGCAGGCTCGGAGCCACGGTTGCTTTCGCTGACAAAGGGAGAGAACAGCACTGCTGTCCCAAACCCCAAATGCTCGGGGAACTGAGTCAGAGAGCAAGAGGAAAGCAGGACGTGGCACACGGTCAGCGCTGTTAGAGAGCAGCCATCCTTGCTGCTGCTGGCAGACACGGGAGTCTCACCTGCCTGGCAGCAGGACCCCCAGGACCCTCAGGACCGACTGGGAAGCGGGCCGGGCAGGCAGCCCTACCTCCCCCAGGGCCCTGGCAGAATCCATTCTGTGCCTGCTTCTCAGAGAGGCTGGAAGGCAGGGTCTGAGTCTCGGCCCACATCCTTGAACTGCTTTACTTTTCAGGGTTTTAGAGGCAAAAAGGACCCTGCTGCAATGAGAAGGACGGACAGACCAAGTGTTGGTGAGGACGCGGCGCGAACAGGACTCGGGCGTGCTGCTGTCTGAAGCGCTCTTCCACGCCAAGGCTTCAGAGGAAATCTCCCGTTTTCATTCATCACTTAGAAGGTTTCGCCTTTCCCTTTAAATTTCCTTAAACCTTAAATCGCGGGACACTCCTGCCTAAAATCTTCAGCGGTGCCCCAGTGTCCCCTCTACCTGGAAGGCGCGTCCTCCGCCCCCTCACCCAGAAGGCCCTTGTTTCCTCCGGTTCGGCCCAGTGCCGCCTCTGCAGAGGTCACCCTGGACCCCTCCCTGGCCCGGGCCAGGCTCACTCCCATTTGCTTCACGTCACTTATACCAACCTGGCATCCATCTGTGGCCAGGTTTACTGTCCATCTCCCCTCCAGACATGAGCCCTGTGAGGCCTGGTCAGCCTCAGTCACCGCCCTGGGCTCTGGCCTCTTGCTCCTCCTCCCCAAGGACCCCAAGTCACAGCCCAGTAACCTCAGCTCTGTTCCCGCAGGCTACACCGCCTGAGGCTCTTGTCTGACAGAGCCCGCCTGAAGCCTCCTGAAGCCTCGGGGTCAATGGCGACTAAGGCAGAGGCCAGGAAAGCACCTCAACCTGGACTTCAAGACCTGGGCCCCCAGGGCCGCAGGGAGGCTCCGAGGTCCGGGGTGCTCTCCTAGAGGCCCATCTCCCTCCTGACTTCCTGGCCCTCCACACGCCTCCTGCTTTGCTACGCAGGACAGTCTGGCTACTGTACAGGCAGGGGAGGTGGGCTCTGAGTACAAGGAGGCTAACGTAACTGCCACCGACAGGTAGGTTAAACCGAGCCAGGCCACCAAGCAAAGGTTCCCCTAGCTAGTGACTGTGGGAGGCCAAGTCCTGTGCCATCAACCCTTCCTTGCTGCTCGTCAACATCACGGCAGCACTGGCCTGCGATGCCAATGGCAAATTCAAAGCCCAGGGTTCAAGGGTGCCAGCCGTGGGCCTGGCATGTCCTCCACATACAAGACTGGGTGGGCAGGACACTGTCATCGTACTGTCGAAACAAATGGTCAAGGCAGTCCAACTGATTTACAATGCCAGTCACATGTCATTTAAAGATTTCTGGGAACCCCACTAACAAAAGTCAAAAGAAACAAATGGAATTAATTTAATATAGTATATTTAACCCACTATACTCAAACTATTATCATATCAACATGTAGTCAATATGAAATATAAATCCAGTGTCGATTTTACACTGACAGCTCATCTCAACTCAGACCAGCCACATTCCAAGCGCTCAGCGAGCGGCTACCCTGTCGGACAGTGCGGCTCTAACGCGCAGGGGCCCTGTGCTTGCCCAGGGCGCTGGGTTCCTAACGCACCGGGGTCCCCCCAGGCCAGGTTCTCAGGTCTCAGGGCGGGGCGGAGCCAAAGCAGCAGCCCCGCCCCCGCCCCGCCCCCTGTCAGCATTAGGAAGTGGCCGAAGGGACCCTGCTGAGCCGGCGCCCCCAGCGGCCAGTGTGGCGCACTCACCTCGCTACCGCCTCCACGGAGCCCGTGATCGGCTTGCCGCCGCCCTCGCCGCTGTCGTACAGAACGCCCGAGATGTCCAGCATCACCCCGCGCACCCCGGCCAGCCGCTCGCCCCACGTGGCCATTGTGCCCCCGCGGTACGCCTGAGACCCGATGTCCCAACCAGAGGCTGGACACTGCGGTTGCGCTCGTCACGCAGGGGCGACTGGGAAGTGGAGGGTGGCTGGGCGGAGCCGACCGGGAAGGGGCGGGCGCTGCCTTAGGACTTCGGGGTCACGTGTCCCCAAGTGGGCGTCTTCTCGGCAGGTCAGAGGACAAAAGTCGGAGCATAGCAAAGCGGAGCAAGGAGACACCTGTAGAAGCAGCAAAAATGGTAGAGAACAGGCAGTACTGGTGTTTCTCTGGCATTCTCATCCTTGAGGGGAGAGGTGACAGCCCTAAATAGAGCAATGGAAATAGTTGGACCCTTGACCGCACAATCCCGCACCGGGAAAGCCAGGCCAAGGAAAGGATTCTAAAGACCATGATGGCTGCGGTGTAAGCTACAGTGCCAGAATGAGCTGGAAGAAAAGTTAGTGTTCAAGGACGGGAACTGGTCAAGAAATGACAACGCAGCTACTAAAAGAAATATTACGCCATAAAAAAATGAAGATTAAATAACAACATGGAGAATTCTCATGTTACAACATTATGTGAAAAAAGCAGAATACAAAACTGTATGTGGCCCTGGCCGGTTGGCTCAGTGGTAGAGCGTCAGCCTGGCGTGCAAGGGGTCCCGGGTTTGATTCCTGGCCAGGGCACACAGGAGAAGCGCCCATCTGCTTCTCCACCCCTCCCCCTCTCCTTCCTCTCTGTCTCTCTCTTCCCCTCCCACAGCCAAGGCTCCATTGGAGCAAAGATGGCCCGGGCGCTGGGGATGGCTCCTTGGCCTCTGCCTCAGGCGCTAGAGTGGCTCTGGTCGCTGACGCCCCAGAGGGGCAGAGCATCGCCCCCTGGTGGGCAGAGCATCACCCCCTGGTGGGCGTGCCGGGTGGATCCCGGTCGGGCGCATGCGGGAGTCTGTCTGACTGTCTCTCCCCGTTTCCAGCTTCGGAAAAATACAAAAAAGACACACAAAAAAACCCCCACAACTGTATGTGACCAACAGCCCTGCAAAAATAAGGATGCACAGGAACAGGGCTGGGAAGAAAATGGGAATGTTGCAATGTGTCAAGTCAGTGAGATCTTGGGTGAATTTTTACATTCTGTTTAATGTGGCGTCCTTTCTGCATTAAGTAAAAAATGATGATCGGGAAGGGGAAGAGTGTCCTTGGCTGCCCTCTGACGCTGGGGAGTATTGAAATTAGTATTTGAGGAGCATTTAAGATTTTCCTTCTTGGGCAATTGTAATCAGTGTGGCTCAAGAAAGAATCTGATAAAAATTCAAAATTAATTAATTAATTAAAACTTGGAAAAAAATTGACTGCAGGCCTGACTTAGCTTTGAAGTTTCAAAGGAAGAAAACTGTATTAGGTTGGCCACTTGATTTCAGGCTCTTGATTCAAAGGTAAGATGATGGATTTGTCAGAATATCAGAACTTTGACCCAGTTCAATGAATTGTACATATCATGTTGGTAAGTGTGTTGGGCCAACTGTTGATTATACAGAGAAATATAAAAAGTAGTTACTAAAAAACAAAACAAAACAAAAAGAACCCAAAACGTTGTTCCTGCCCTTTGGGGATATAAAGGCTGGTTGGGGAAGAAAAGAATATCATACCTTATAGTGGCCGTGGTTCTCAGTTGCAGAGAACAGAAACCACTCCAGCTAGAGGGGTATGTTGACAAAGGGCATTGGGAGCTTACAGATTTTCAGGGGGACTTGTGAACCAAGCTCAAGGACTACACAGCCAAGAGCCATGCAACTATGCGAAACGCCCAATTGCATTGCTTCACTGGGACCAGTGTCCCATCATTTGGCTCCTAAAATGCCAGTGACCTTCTATCAGGCTGATGTACGGCCCCCAAAGAACCAGCTCCAACCACCACCAGTCCAACCTGCAAGGGAGTCTGGGATATGCTGTTTGTAACCCTCTAGATTCAGTGGTGTAGGAGCTGAGTGAGTCCGTCAGGAGAACCTGCCGTGAACGTCATGATCCATATACATGTATTGAACTTCTGCTGTCTGCGGTAGTGGGCTGTAGGGCTGCTCAAAGGTAAGCTGTGATCATTGCCTTTGAGTCAAGAGTGGGCAGAGAACCAGTCGTTCCCCTTTAGGACTTTAGGATTCCTGACCAAACGTGTGCCACGCTGTCAGAGCCAAGAGGACAGGCCCTGGGGGCCGTGGAAGGCGGCAGCAGTGACTTCTGAGTAGAAGAGCAGCCTGAAGAATAGACCTTGAAGAATGGCTGGGCCCTGGCTTCTAGCTGAGGAGGACGAGGGGAAGGGGCACTTCTGCCAGTGGCGGGGAGCCTGGGCATAGGTCCCCCTCTTCCACTAGCGCTGTGTGTGACACTGAGCAAATCAGTTTCTGTGTATGTCTAGGACTGCGGCCGACAGAATGGCCCCTTGAAGATGTCCTTGTCCTAATCCCCAGAACCTGTAGACATCTTACCTTACATGGCAGAAGGAACTTTGAGGATGTGATTAAGCTAAGAATCTTGAAACGGGGAGATGAGCATGCCTACAAGGCCGCCATCCACCCGCGGGGTGGCGGCAGACAGAACGCTGGCCCTCCAGCCTGCAGGCTCAGCTGGCTTTGCTCACGTAGGTCAGGGCCTGGCCCTCCGAGGCCATGGTGTGCACATCATGGGAGGTGAAAAGCCTGTAGGGGCAGCAAGGCTGGAGCCTGGGAGAGGGGGAAAGAAGATGAACACATGACATCTGAGCACAGACTTGGGGAACAAAGGGCTTTGACACCTTCCTTGCGGGAGACCACCAAGAGACAGATCATCCTGGTCTCCATTCAACCAGGGAGCAGGTGCTTCATGCACTTGCCAAGCCTTCCCTTGTCCCCCTTGTCTTTATTCTACATGAGCCACTCTCTGGTATGGTAGTGACGTGACATACCGTAGTTTTCATTCCATAAGACACACCTAACTATAAGACACACCTAGGGTTTTAAGGAGAAAAATAAGAAAAAAATATATTCTGAACCAAATGGTGTGTTAAAATATTTAATAGAATATACCACAATAATATTTCAACAATGTAAATTCAACAGCTGCATTAACAACCATTAGCACTGTTATTTTTATTTATCTTTTTATTCATTTTAGAGAGGAGAGAGAAAGGGAGAGAGAG
The DNA here is from genome assembly GCF_036850995.1 of Saccopteryx leptura. Lineage (NCBI taxonomy): Eukaryota > Metazoa > Chordata > Mammalia > Chiroptera > Emballonuridae > Saccopteryx > Saccopteryx leptura. The sequence continues at coordinate 6,962,672 of NC_089515.1, forward strand.
ACAGAGAGGGAGAGAGAGAGAGAGAGAGAGAGAGAAGGTGGGGAGGAGCTGGAAGCATCAACTCTCATATGTGCCTTGACCAGGCAAGCCTAGGGTTTCAAACCGGCGACCTCAGCATTTCCAGGTTGACGCTTTATCCACTGTGCCACCACAGGTCAGGCTAGCACTGTTATTAACAAGTGAGAATAGACTTTAATGTTCAAATACTCTTCTAGTTGTCTGGGAACCCGCAGCAGCTAAAAAAAAATTAACATTCGCTCCATAAGATGCACGGGCATTTTCCCCTCCACTTTTGGGGGAAAAAAGTGTGTCTTATGGAGTGAAAAATACTGTACATTGCTTGCGGTCAGAGAGGGCCCAGAATGCATCTGTGTCCCTGTTCCTCCTGGCCCTGTCCTTCACCAGTTCTCTCCTCATATGTCCTTAGCTTATCACTTGGCATATTTTCCCCATTCTCTTTCTTCCAATTACATCTCTCTACTTTTCCAGATGCCCAGAGCAGTTTGGCTGGTCTGACAATTCTCTCTTCTTGGGCCCCTCCTTGGTATATCTTAAAATGTTAGAAAACACTGACAGTAAGAGCTTCCAAACTGGGTCCCCACCACCTGCCCTGCAGTACCCTCCTGGGCAGGGCCTGGGCTCGGTTATTTTCTCGGAAGGCCTCTTACACATCCCAGCTACATGTGTAACTTTTTTTTTTTTTTTTTGTATTTTTCCGAAGCTGGAAACAGGGAGGCAGTCAGACAGACTCCTGCATGTGCCCGACTGGGATCCACCCGGCACGCCCACCAGGGGGCGATGCTCTGCCCATCCGGGGCGTCACTCTGTCGCGACCAGAGCCACTCTAGCGCCTGGGGCAGAGGCCAAGGAGCCATCCCCAGCGCCCGGGCCATCTTTGCTCCAATGGAGCCTCGGCTGCGGGAGGGGAAGAGAGAGACAGAGAGGAAGGAGAGGGGGAGGGGTGGAGAAGCAAATGGGCGCCTCTCCTGTGTGCCCTGGCCGGGAATCGAACCCAGGACTCCCGCACGCCAGGCTGACGCTCTACCGCTGAGCCAACCGGCCAGAACCTACATGTGTAACTTTGAAGGAAGGGCCATTCCATGAGTGTCTGCAGTTAGATTTCACCCTCAGGGCAGGAATGTTACTGAACTGGGCTCTGTGCTCTCACTTCCCTGGTTCAAATCTCCATTTCACCACTTCTTAGTTGTAGGGTCGTGGGCCAGTTACCTAAGCTCCCATTTTCACAACTGCAAATCGGGGATAATAATAGTGCCTACTTGCAGGGGTCAGGCGGAGGGTTAAAATAACCCAAAGTAAGCAAAAAGTTTGACCAAGTGGTCCAGAGCAAGTCCCAAGAAAGAACAAAGGAGGAGGGGAGAGGGGCTGGGAAAAGGGTGTAAAGAGGGACAAATAAATCTAAGATAACAGAAAATGATGTGGCTCTAGCTGATGGATATGCAACATAATTGAATATTCAAATGATGGAGTAATGTTTGCCTGAAATCTGTGTACACTTATTGATCAATGTCACCCTGTTAAAATTAATTTTCTAAATTAATTAAATAAATAAATTACCCCTTTGGTTAGTTCAAGTGAATTTTTATCATAGGAAACTAACGCTTAGTTCAGAACATAGTTAGCTGTCTGTTCGTGGCTGGGCAGTGATAGGCTGTTATCATCAGGAGCAATTAACATGTATTCTACTTACCAATCCCACTCTCATTACTTTAGCACCTTCTTCATGCTTCTTGGATGTTTCTAAGACAAATAAGTTGATTTCCAAGAAGAAATACTTATTTTTCTTTTCTTTTTTTTTTTTTTTTTTTGTGAGGAGAGAGAAAGAGGAGAGAGACAGAGAGACAGACAAGGGGGGGGGGCAACAGGAAGTATCAACTCTCATATGTGCCTTGATCGGGCAAGCCCTGGGTTTCAAACCAGCAACCTCAGCATTCCAGGTCGATGCCCTATCCACTGTGCCACCACAGGTCCGGCGAAATATTCATTTCTTAAAACAAAGTATGTTGGCTAAACGTTTTCATTTTGGGCATAGTGTGGGGACGGGTGAGAAGGCTGCACTTTGCGCTTTCACTTATCAAAGTCTCCAAGGGTTTGGTTTTTTTTGTTTAGGAATATTTGCTCTCCTTGGCAGCCAGAGTTCAAAGCCCTAGTGGGGAATGGAAAATGCTAGCCTTTAATTGTAAATAAACTCTCCAGCAACAAGGGGTCTAGAGTCAAGCAAACATTTACCAATAGATTCTGCTGCTATCAGTAATTCCCTTTTACAATATTTTCTACTTATTGATTTTAGAGAGAGGGAGGAAAGGGGAAAGAGAGAGAGAGAGAGAGACATCAATTTGTTGTTCTATTTACTTATGCATTCATTGTTTCTTGCATGTGCCCTGACCAGGGATCAAACCCACAACCCTGGTATATCCAGCAGCACTCTGACCGACTGAGCTACCTGGCCAGGGCCAGTACTTTTCTTCTAAAAGCCAGGGCTTCCCCTCCCGTTCTGCAGACAACTTTGGGTTGAAGAAGTGCAGCTAGGGAAGCTGGCAGAGGTGATCACCGGGTAGAGGGGTTGCCACGTGGCTATTCCCTCGATTGACCTCCCTTTGTCACCATGCTGTGCTTTATGAAGCTGTCTCTTCGGCATATGTCCCACCCTGTGGGCTGGCCCAAACTGCAGGATTTCACCTAGAGAATTTCTCCATTATATTTTATTTCAGGAACATGAGATTTTATCTGAGGGGCTCTAATGGGGCTTATAAAAATTGCTCTCCCTCCGCATGGACGGCAAATTATTTCCATTGTTAATACCGTCCATGGCGGGTCAACAGCTCCTCAAGGCTGTGCTGGAATTATAGGCCACTTTGTTTGTGGAATAGCTCGGGAAGCTTGGTACCATTGATTTGCATCAGTGCCTCCCGGAATAGCCTTTGCCTTCTCCTTAAAGATACTATCTAAACTGTGAAATTCATTAAATAGCCCCAGAAATGGATCAGGTTATTTAACACAACATCCCTAATGGCGCAATACCTCAGCTGTCTGCACTGATAGTGAGCATTGTCTCGGATAGTGTTATCAGCTCAGGACACCCGCTATGAATATTGATCCCGAGCTTGTTACAGCCATCACTTGCCATCAGGACAGGTCAGGGTTGGAACCCAACTAGCATCAAAGCAATTTAAAGACAGCACTCAGGCAGAATGTTAATGCCCACGCTGAAAAAACAAATCAACTCCGTGCACACAGGGAAGGGGGCTGGCTGGATATGGATATATTTATTATATAAGAATACCTGGGCGTCAGTACATGTGTGAGGATGTTGATGAGTCACCACATCACCAGATTGTGCCTACAGCAGGTCTCAGCACCTCCTGGTCATTTACAATGCAGGTGGCCAGAAAAACAATTCCCCAAGGCCTGTTCTCCCCTCACCAAAGTGGAGAATTCAGCCTTTTCTTGAGGGGGAGGGGTTCTCTGTGAATTAGGAGAGTAAGAGGGAGGATTTTCTTTTTCTTTTCTTTTTTTTTTTTTTTTGTATTTTTCTGAAGCTGGAAACAGGGAGAGACAGTCAGACAGACTCCCGCATGCGCCCAACCGGGATCCACCCGGCACGCCCACCAGGGGCGACGCTCTGCCCACCAGGGGCCGATGCTCTGCCCCTCCGGGGCGACCAGAGCCACTCTAGCGCCTGGGGCAGAGGCCAAGGAACCATCCCCAGCGCCCGGGCCATCTTTGCTCCAATGGAGCCTTGGCTGCGGGAGGGGAAGAGAGAGACAGAGAGGAAGGAGGGGGTGGGGGTGGAGAAGCAAATGGGCGCTTCTCCTATGTGCCCTGGCCGGGAATCAAACCCGGGTCCCCCGCACGCCAGGCCGACGCTCTACCACTGAGCCAACTGGCCAGGGCCGAGGGAGGATTTTCTTATTCCTTCAGTGTTGATGGGAGATATCTCACTGTTTATTCTGTCACCTATTTCCAGAATCCCCGTTCCGAGTGTGAAGGTGACATAACCTTATGCCACACTGAGCACACGTATAGGAATAAAGCGTGAGAAAAAATTCAAATAACTACAAGAAATTCTTGAAGATAGTCTTTAAAATTTTTTTTAATTGAATTGAGAGAGAGAGAGAGAGAAAAACATCAATTTGTTGTTCTGCTTATCTACGCATTCTCTGGTTGTCTCTTATCTGTGCCCTGACTGGGGATCGAACCTGGAACCTTGGCATGTCAGGATAAAGCTCTAACCAACTGAGCTACCAGGCTAGGGCAAGATACAGTCTTTTTTCTTTTTATTTATTTTTTTGACAGAGACAGAGAGTCAGAGAGAGGGACAGATAGGGACAGACAGACAGGAACAGAGAGAGATGAGAAGCATCAACTCTTTGTTGTGGCACCTCGGTTCTTTACTGATTGCTTTCTCATATGTGCCTTGACTGGGGGGGCTACAGCAGAGCAAGTGACCCCTTGCTCAAGCCAGTGACCCTACGCTCAAGCTGGTGAGCCTGTGCTCAAACTGGATAAGCCCACGCTCAAGCCAGCGACCTAGGGTTTCGAACCTGGGGCTTCCACGTCCCAGTCCGACACTCTATCCACTACACCACCACCTGAGCAGGCACAAGATACAAAGTCTTAAAGCGCATAGCCTTGATGTGTTCTTGTTTTTCCAATTTGTTGTTCCTCCCTTTTCGTTCCTTTTCTCTATTTAACACCTGTGGACCTCAAAGGAAAAATGATTCCTATCCAAGGAGAGACAATTCATATCATTTAAACAAAAAAAATTTTAGGCAATTAGTCAAGTGAAATGAAAATGTCCCAGGTTGAGGCCCTGTCGGGAACCTTTCCGTCCCTCTAGTAGGGGGTATATGGTGACCTCTGGAATGCCAGCCCACTCTCCTGTGCAAATGGCTTCTATAGCTCTCCCAGGAGAACAGAGAAGAAGAGGGACTGTAGGAAAACCACAGACCTCCATTTCGGAACTACCTTAAGGAGATCTATTTCTAGCTACCCCAACAAACCTAAATTTGGGAGGGGGGGATATGAACATGGGTGTTAACAAAAGTAAAAGGGGCTAAGATCAGTATGGGGAGGCAGAGGGAAAGAAAAGAAGATTAAAGAACAATAAATCAAGTGAGAACTGAGTGAGAAGAGTTGTCAAAACAGAAAACAAAGTCCCTATCTGTGTTCGGGAAAGGTTCTGTGATTTGCAAGGCAGGTTCGTGGGTGCCACCTTTTGATTCCAAGGGCTGCCTTTTCTTTGGTTTTCACAGGTGGGCATTCCCTCTGGTGAGAGGTGGTCCAGTGGGCACCTGGGCAGGGCACCTGCTTTCCCGACTTCCTTTTAAAAGCACAATCCATCTTGGCTTTAGGACCGGGGCGGCTGGTTCGTCTTTCGGCAAGGCTTTCAAATCCCCAGGGAATACGGTGGCCGCCTCTGGGAGGAGCCAGGAGGTTTGAATGAGAAAAGCTACAAGGAGCTGGCCTTCCAGGCCTGCTCTTCAATAACAGATGGGATTAGCAGTCCCCATCACTTTGATGAGGCTTCCCCTCCGCTTCCTATTCCTACCTGCTTGGACAATATTAATTGCCGAGCCATTGTGTGAAAACCCCATGGGGTGGGGAAGAAAGGACATCAGTGTTAGAGGTGCTTTCTGGGCCGAGTGGTGAGAAGAAGTCTCAGATGAATGAGATAAATGCTTAGCGCTCACAGACTGTTCCCTGAGTGACAGGGGAAAAGGAATGTTAAGACAAAGCTGTCTGGTGGGAGCTTCCCCAAGGACTGATGTTCACTATCCCACAGGACTCGGTGGGGCAAAAGGGGCCGTTGCAATCGTCTCTGTCCTTTGACCTCAAACTCAAACCAGACAAACACCATTTAACCTTTCCTTTCTTGGAGCTGGGAGGGATGCAAGTCAAAAAGATACAGCCTGATTCCCGGAGACCCAATTCTGTTGCAAATGACTTAATCTGTGACTGTGAAGAAGGCCTGGAGGACTCCGAGGGTCGTGTTTACTGTCTCCGCAAGCCGCAAGCCGGTAGGCCCCCTCACCCGGCTCACCGGGGGATCGCCAAAGGCTCCCAAGGGCCGGGCCACCTTGCTGGGGCTAGGCATCTCTCCCAAACCCCTGCCCCCGGGGTGGGAGGGAAAGCCTCAGCACAGGGCAGGTTTTCTTCCTCCGCTTCCGGGGACAGCAGGATGTACTGAAAAGGGTGCTGGTCCAGGAGAAGAATACATTGGTTCGAATCCAGATTCTGTCACCAACCGTGACCCTGGGCAACTCACTTTTCATCTTTGAAACGGGATAGTCTTGCCAGGCCGCACCCACTTCATAGAGATGCTCTGAAGTCCTGAGATTCTGTGAAAACACAAAGGCCTAAACACGAGGTGACCAGGTCTGAGGCCATCACTGGGATGCACTGGCCGGGCAGGAGATGTGCTGAGTGCTGCCTTGATGTAATCAGTCCTGGACTCAACCGCGTCCGCAATGCAAGGCGGGTGCCTTGGGGGGGGGGGGGGAGCGCAAGCCTGTCAGTATGTGTCGGTTGGGGGTCCCGGGGATGAAAGCATCCGGCCCTCCCTCCCTTCCTCGCCTACACCCCTAGTCCCCGCGGGTTGGGCGGAGGCGCGCGAAGCCGGCGGCGCTCTTCCAGCGGGCGCGCGCACCAGGCGCACCGAGGCGCCCCTTGCCAAGGCTAGAGGCCCGGGTGCAGCGCGGGGCAGTCCAGGGGCTGTTGCGATCGCGTCCTGCACGTGGCGGGGGCCTGGGCCGCGGTGAGTGCCAATCCCTGTGCAGCCCCCCGCTGCTCTGTCCTCGCCCCGCCTTCCTCTCCCCTCCCCAGCTTCACTTGGCCGCCTAGACCCTCCTACCGGCTGGACAACCGCGGCCGAACTACAAACGAAGGCAAACCCGAGCGCGGCCATCCCAGACCTTGCGCCGCCGGCCTCCGGCCCGCGGGCGGCGGGCATGCTAGCATGGCAGAACAGCGGGGCCAAGGCGGCTCCCCCCCACCACAAGATCTCCTTCTCGGTCCTGGATATCCTGGACCCTCAGAAGTTCACCCGCGCGGCGCTCCCAGCCCTGCTCCCTGCTCCCCGGGAAGCCAAGAAAAGTTTGGCAGAGGCCGAAGCGGGGAAGGACACCCGCGCGGGGGACCAGACCCGCCAGCGGGAAACCCCTGGTAAGGATGCAAGGAGGCCCCCGGCTGCGGGAAGCCCCAGATGATGCGATGAAGAGGTGTGTGTGCGGGGGGTGGAGATGGGGTTCGTGAGGGGAGGGGCAGCCAAGGACCCGCGGGTGGCCCTTCGCGGCGTCTTCTCCGAAGGGAGAAGGCGCAGAGGACGAGGTGTAGCCCCTGTTTTGGAATTAGACTGAGGCCTCCAGGATTCCAGGTGAAGGATTTGACGCCGAAGCCCCATCCCTGCTCACCCGCCAAGCCAGTAAGCGTCACGGCTCTGATTTGCTCGCGGTAGAAACTAACAAACACCCAGCGCCCACCTTGCCTGGTCTCATTCATTAATCGGGCATGTGCTGCCCGCGCCATGTGCCTGGACCTGAGCCAGAGGCTGGGATAAAAGTCGGAAAAACTTCAGAACCCGCGAGACAGCATCATTAACGTCAACCCCCTTTTTACGGATGGGGGAGCTGAGGCTTACGCAGGTGTGGAGGTTTTAGTGAGTACTGAGGTCAGGTTTACTACCCAGGGCCCGCTTCTGACAATCCAGAGACACCTGCAGAGGCTCCGCTGCCCCACGCGCTCACACGGGTGGGGAGGGGTGATGGGAAGCTATGTCCTTTGTGCTCGAAACTCTTTACTTACTCCTACCTCTGGTGGACACCTGCTAAGGGGTCTGGGGAAAGTTTGTGTCTGGAAGGAAGGTCAGAAGACACCACGACCGTACTGGGTGTGGTGTGGGCACGAGGTTCCCTGAAGGGACGCTGAGGGTCAGGGGAACAGGTTCGGGAGAGGCTAGCAGCCGCGCATCCTCCCGCATTCCCTCCCCAAGTTTGGCGGTGATTGTCTGGGGCTCGGGGCGCCTCTGGTGGCTACGCCTGGGCCTGGGCGGCCAGCCTGGTAATTGTTAGGATGGCCCCTCCGAGGGGCCGCGCTCCCCTCCCTCCACTCATGATCGATATTCTATTACTGGCGCCTGCATATCTCCTGCCCACAGCTTGCAGGTACCGACTTCAAACCCCCTTTCCCTGTCTGATCCTAATATTGTTCGATTAAAACTTACCTTTAATAGATGACATCTATCGATCCAGTCCCGCACAAATCTGAAACTCTATTAACACGGCAGGAGAGAGAAGATGGGAAAGGGGGAATTTCACTTTAAGGGGGGAAGGCTTAATAACTTCTTCTTTAATTGCTAGAAGTCCCAGACCAAAATAGGATTCTAGTGACCGGGAGGACACAGCCCTAAACGTACTTGACATCTCAATGTCTTAATGTACAATGACCTACCCTCCCCCCCATAAAGTTGTTCAATAAGGTCATTATTTTTTCCTAATGCGGGGTGCCATTCATTCAAATACACTTCTTGGACGCCCACTGGGTGAGAAGTGAGTATGAGGTAAGGGGACATTGCACCCCTAAGCTCCGACTCCGGGAAGGGCTTGCTAAGACGTGCGGCGGCGGGAAGGGTTTACTAACTAAGATGGGGCTGCATTGGGATCGGGAGGACCTAAAGGGGGCCTGGGGTGGTTTCGAGCTTCTGGTCACCGCCCCCTTCTTCCCTAGACGCCGATGGCCGAGGCGCGGGCGCGGCTTCCCCGCTGGAAGGTTCAGAGGCAGAGGAGGCGGAGGAAGAGGAGGACGCGGAGGATGCGGGAAGGCGGCGGCAGCGGGAGAGCGCTGCGCGCCTGCAGGTGGGCCCGCCGCGCCCCTCCGAAGCCCGGGTGGCGGCGCTGGCGGCGGGCGAGCGCGGCGCGGACGGCCTCGCGGGCTCCCCCGGCTCCCCGCGGCCCCGGCGCCGGCGCGCCGAACCCAGCTGCGCTAAGCCGAGGCGCGCGCGCACCGCCTTCACCTATGAGCAGCTGGTGGCCTTGGAGAACAAGTTCCGGGCCACGCGCTACCTGTCTGTCTGCGAGCGCCTGAACCTCGCGCTGTCGCTCAGCCTCACTGAGACGCAGGTCAAAATTTGGTTCCAGAACCGCAGGACCAAGTGGAAGAAGCAGAACCCCGGCGCCGATGGCGGGGCGCAGGCGGGGGGCGGCGCGTCTCAGCCCGGGGCTCCCGGCACAGCGGCGGCGAGCGGTGGCACAGGGGGCAGCCCGGGTCCCCCAGGCCCAGGCGCGCTGCCCTTCCAGACTTTCCCCTCCTACTCTGCGGCCAACGTTCTTTTCCCGACCGCCGCTCCATTCCCGCTGACTGCCGTCTCCGCAGCCGGGGGGCCCTTTGCGCCCTTCCTCGGGCCCTCTTACCTGACCCCTTTCTATGCCCCTCATCTATGAACCCAGAGCCCCTCCGGATTCCCACTCCTTCGGGAATCACCAGGGAGGGAGTGGCGTCGTCATGAGGTCCCCTCCACGGAGGGGCGCTGAGGCGCAGGGACCGCCCCCTCCTGGCGCGCGGGTGGTTGCGCGCCCATTCCCTGCCAGCTGCCTGGAGGTGCCGCCAGAGGGCAGGGAGAGGCCACCGGCCGCCTCCCAGCCGCGCCCCTCTCCGTGATGCAGACCCCTGAGTCCCTGCAGTCCACATCTCTACGAGTGGCCTCGAATCTTCCCGTTTCCGGGCCTGGCGCTTCACTCCTGGCCAGTCTTCATTCAGTTCAAAGGCTCCTTTGGAGGGTCTGGGTGTTGGGCGCCGGGCTAACGGCTGCGGGGATGGAGACGCGAGGGAGCCGAGACCTCCAGCACGCCAGCTGCTCACACCGAAGGCCAGAATCCTCAAAAATTTTAGTTCGCGCATAGGGTAAGGAGCTTTTCCTTTTCATAGCTGTTTGCCTTTTCATTCTTGATAATTGGCCCAAACACAGCGATTCCTCCTAAATACTGAACAAAGCTGGGCGGGCTGGGTCCATGAGCACACACTGCTGCGGCCGTGAAATAGACAATTTTTTAAAAATGCATAAAACTCAACGTATTTAGACCTTGCTTTATGATTCGGACTTGAGCACACTTGTTCCAAACAGACTCTCTACAGGCTGTTCCTGAGACAATGGGTACTTAATGTTGCTCAGAAGACCGGAAGTTTGTGCCAGGAAATCTTAACAGCTTTGTAGCTGGGCTTACCTACTAAAACAGACCCAAGTTATGCTGCTTTTCTGCCAAGTTCTCAGAGCAGCTTTGACAAAGCGCAGCAATGGCCCTAAATACAAAAAACGATAATGAAGGGACCAGTGGCTCAACTAAAATCTTGAGGTCTGTGCGTGAGACTGCCTGTTTTCCCTGCAGTTGTATGGAGATGTCATCGACAAGACTGCGGGTTTCGATTTGCAGTATTTCAGGCTCTGAAACTTCAGTCCTGGCTAGTGTATGCATCCGCCCCAGCGGCCCCCGGTTCCGGTTCCCGTGAGGAGCAGCATTGGGGGAGGGTCGGCTCCTTCAGCACACACACAAGAATTGGCCTGTGGTGTGTTTTTTTTAAGCACAAATTTAACATTTTTAGAGCTTCATTTAAGATGCTGACTTGAAAGCAAGTCTTGTTCCAAAGAGAGTCTCCACAATAGCCTAGTGAACAAGCACAAGGTTGTAAAGGGGCAGTGAAAGAAATACTTGTTGGGTGTAAAGAGCTACTGTGGAATCAAAATGCATATTCATAATGGATTCAACTGCAGGAGCCTACAATCTGGACATGCATTCTAACTACTGCTTTTATTATCTCTCCTAACAATTAATTCTTCCAGGAAAGTCTCTTGCTAGCTAAAGTCTTCCTTTAGTTTCCTACGTAATGCGGTTTGTAGCCAGCTCATGTCTCAGAAATGCAGACGTCCCCAACTGGGTCATGGATGTTTATTCTCACCTTTATTTGAATGAGGTCCACTGCTATCTACATGGATACCATATTCCTTGCTACTTCTTGAAAGCTTATGCCATTAATAATGAAATTTCATGTTCAATGACTTCTTACAAAGTCACTGTTTGGTATTATGAACACATGATACGACTGTTACCTTGAAATATTAAAACGAGTTCTATTATGATTAGGAATGATTGAAAATACCCCCCCCCCTTCTCTCAAATTAAGTGAAGGCTTCATATTTATGTGGCACACGAGATCTGAAAATATGTATTATTTAATTATGTATTATTTACTAATTAGACTCATTTTCCTTCTCTTCTAAGAAGAAAAGTGTCCCCAAATCATACATTGTACCTTCTAAAAGACAGCTGATGCCAGATGAGATTGAAAATGCAGTTACTGTAGCAGAGAGACTTATTTTATTCACTTTACATGTTGATAAAGCACTCCCTCAGTAACTATGCGTAGGTTTCTCTAAAGGAACATTTCATGTGTCAGAACAGGCAGTTCAAGCAGAGGCAAGGTCGGTAACAAAGAAGCTGAATTTCTGTAAGATGTGGGAAACATTTCATTCCTCTCAGGTGCCAGAGTCAGACTCCAGTTAGAGAGAGGGACTAGGGAGCGAGGCGAGAGGCTCATCTGTTTGGGTCCTAGCATGGACTGCTGTCATTCCAAACCTTTCCCATTTTGACAGATGTTAACAGAGTAATGCTCGAAGTGTGTGACTTGGGATTTCTACTGCTTTAAAAGGCCCAGGGCTTTTCAACTAAATCCTGAGATTCAATCTATTGCCATGTCTGTCTAATAAATTCTTTTTGTAATGATTTCTCATTGAGTTATTTTTTGTTCTCTATTAACAAAGCTTTGACTGCCTTTACTAATTATCAGAGGTGGTATATCTGTGTCCCCTTTTCCCCACCAGCTAGCATTCACAGAGGGTATTTCTACCTTAATACCACTTTCTTATGCCATCCTTTTCAGACCATTGCTAGATGTACACATAGTAGCCACACTTTTAGGCAGTATATACAAACACATTTGGGGTTGTTTTATAGCAAACGCAAAGCATCTTTATAGAATTTTTTAAAATTTATTTTTCATTTTATTTATTTATTTTAATTTTTTTTAGCCGAGAGGAGAGGAGATAGTGAGGAAGACTTCTGCATGTGCCCTGACCAGGATCCTCCAGGCAACCCCGTCAGGGGAGGTCTGGGGCCAATGCTTGAGTCCCAAGATATTTTTAGCGCCTGAGGCTGATGCTCTGGGATCAACGGAGCTATCCTCGGTCCTGGGCCACACTTGAACCAATCGACCCACTGGCTGCAGGAGGGGAAAAGAGATAAGAAGGAGAGGGTGGCAGGGAGAGGCAGATGGTTACTTCTCCTGTGTGCCCTGATTGGGAATTGAACCCAGGACTTCCACCATATGCCAGGCCCATGCTCTATCCACTAAGCCACTGGCCAGGGCCCAGAATTTCTTTTAATGGCTATAAATTAAATCAACACTTACCTACCAGATTTCTAGGGCATTATGAACTCCTAAACTTACTTGACAAGTTCTTAAGAGCCCATGAAGAGCCTGCGAGATGACCTTTCAGACTTGGGCTGTCCACTAGTCATAGATTTCTGATGTTAAAAATGGCCATTTTAGATCCCCGCTTGAAACCATGTTGCCAAGGAGTGAGTAGAGAGCATTTCTAATATCAAGAAGCCTCTCTATCCATTTTGTGGGCACAGATCACTTGAGTGGATTTACCTTTTTAGAAATGACTTGTAAGAACTTATTTAACCAGCTTTTAAAATTAGGAGTAGACTATCATAAGAACTTCTTTAATAAATGCTAAAGTACACTTAAAAACGTTATTCCACCTTAAGGTCATTTAAGAGTCAGAGGTGGGGAGACACAGATTAAGGGAAAGAGAAGCAGGAAGGCCCCTCACGCCCTCTAGGGGGAGGCAGACTCGGAGCCTGCTATGGAAACTAAAGGACAGCAAGCTCCCAGCGCTTAGGACTCACTGACTGCCTTTTACATCCCAGTGACTGTGGAAGGTGGTAGTGCATTGTGGTTTTAATTTTCATTTCCTGATGAGTAATGAAGTTGCCAGTCTCTCCAAGTGCTTACTGTCCACTTGAATATCTGTTTTAGTGAAGTGTTTTGTCAGATCTGCCCACTGGTTAACCCCCTCGTTCACTGGTAAACTGAGTCTTAAGAAGGTGACTTGTCCAAACTGACCGACATTATCTAAGAAACAGACTCAGTGAGGTTATGTGACTTGCCCAAGGTCACGCAGCTATGAAGGAAAGAGCAGAGCCTGGGAGACTTAAATTGTACTTGGGGCTGCCAATCATATTAAATATTTGATTAAACTTTATTTATTTATTTATTTATTTATTTATTTATTTATTTATTTATTTATTTATTTATTTATTTTACAGAGACAGAGAGTCAGAGAGAGGGATAAATAGGGACAGACAGACAGGAACGGAGAGAGATGAGAAGCATCAATCATCAGTTTTTCGTTGCGACACCTTAGTTGTTCATTGATTGCTTTCTCATATGTGCCTTGACTGTGGGACTACAGCAGACCCAGTAACCCCTTGCTCAAGCCAGCGACCTTGGGTCCAAGCTGGTGAGCTTTGCTCAAACCAGATGAGCCCGCGCTCAAGCTGGTGAGCTCGGGGTCTCGAACCTGAGTCCTCCGCATCCCAGTCCGACGCTCTATCCACTGCGCCACCGCCTGAACAGGCTGATTAAACTCTTTAAATGATGTGAGATTTGTTTGGGCATTTTGTAGTTCCAGGTAAAGTGTCAGTACTGGAAAGAAAGGCTATTCCATAGCTCCTTCCCCTCTCCCTTGTCTCCATTCTGTGCTAACAACTCTTTTTGGGGATGGGACTGTATTAAGGCAAAGGAGTCCCGGGCACAGGGAAGGTAACAGTCTGTATTCCTTTCCTTTCGTAGGACCAAGGTGGTTAGTGGACAGTCCTGTCTCTACCACTTACCAGCTCTGCAACCTTGGCCTAGTTCCCTAAATTTTCTAAGCTTCTGAAGGTCACATGGTATATTCTCAGTCAAGGTTAAACTTCTTCCTGCCAAATTATAAACTGACATATTGAGGTGACCACAGGGTTTGGAATTGGGCCTCAAAGGGAGGGCCACACTGTAAGCACAGCACCATCCCAGACAGCTGCTGGTCACACAGTGGTCCTCTGTAAGACTGATCCTGTCCAAGAGCTCTGGGGGCAGCAGATAACAGTCCACACAAAGGAGCTGGGTGGACAGTCTTGTAAAGTAGCTTATTTTATTTATTTAATTTTAAAGATTTTATTTATTCATTTCAGAAGGGAGAGAGAGAAGGGGGGAGGAGCAGGAAGCATCAACTCCCATATGTGCCTTGACCAGGCAAGCCCAGGGTTTCGAACCGGCGACCCCAGCATTCTTGGTCGATGCTTTTATCCACTGCACCACCACAGGTCAGGCAAAATTGCTTATTTAAAATATTTGATTCCTTTCTGGTGACTCATTGTCTTTTGTCTTTCATTAACACATTTACAAAAGTAGTTGATGATCTCTTTGTTTCTACATAATTTGCATATCCTAAAGTAGAAGGGGCTGGATCTGGGGAAATTTAGACAGCGCTTTATTTTTTAGATTTTATTTATTAATTTTTAGAGAGAGAGGAGAGAGACAGAGATAGAGAAGGGGGGGAGGAGCAGGAAACATCAACTCCCATATGTGCCTTGACCATGCAAGCCCAGGGATTTGAACCAGTGACCTCAGAGTTCCAGGTCGATGATTTACCCACTGCACCACCACAGATCAGGCTAGACAGCACTTTTTTTGAAATCCGTATTCACTAGGTCTACAATGACCACCATGTGCAGAAAGTTTTTAAAATAATGTACAAGGATAGTTTATTCCTTTTTTAAAAACTCCATGCTTCCACTAATGCATTTTTCTAAGGGGTGCTAGTTTCGCATAGTGGGCTTTCTTTGGTACATCTTCATGGCTGACTAAATCACTCTAAGTTCCTAGAAATCCAGAATAATTAATTCTGATAAATATCTATATAGGGAAAATAAAACTAACTTTTCTTTCACCCTAAATAATCCCATTTATTTTAAAGCAAGATTTTTTTTTTTTAAATGTTTATTGTATTGATTTTAGAGCAAGAGGAAAGGGAAGAGCTTGACCTATGGTGGCGCAGTGGATAAAGCCTTGACCTGGAACGCTGAGGTCGCCGGTTCAAAACCCTGGGCTTGCCCAGTCAAGGCACATATGGGAGTTGATGCTTCCTGCTCCTCCCCCATTCTCTCTCTTTCTCCACCTCTCTGTTTCTCTTCTCTAAACTGAATAAATAATTTTTTTTTTAAAAAAAGAGGAAATGGGAGAGAGAGAGAAAGACAGGAACATTAATCTCTTCCTACATGTACCCTGACCAAGGACCGAACTGGCAACCTCTGTGCTTTGGAACGATGCTCTAACCGACTGAGCTATCTACCCAGGGCTCAAAGCAAGATTTTAATAAAATCTATTTTTTTTTAAAGTTTTAAAAAAATTGATTTTGGAGAGAGGGAAATATCAATTTGTTGTCCCATTTACTTATGCATTCACTGGTTGATTCTTTATTTTTTTAGTTTTCATTTTTTTTGTATTTTTCTGAAGTGAGAAGCTGGGAGGCAGAGAGATAGACTCCCGCATGCACCTGACTGGGATCCATCCACTAGGGGGCGATGCTCTGTCCATCTGGGGTGTTGCTCCGTTGCAACTGGAGCCATCCTAATGCTTGAGGCAGAGGCCATGGAGCCATCCTCAGCGCCCGGGCCAACGGAGCCTTGGCTGCAGAGGGGGAAGAGAGAGACAGAAAGGAGAGGGGGAAGGGTGGAGAAGCAGATGGGCACTTCTCTTGTATGCCCTGGCCGGGAATTGAACCCAGGACTTTCACATGCTGGACCGATGCTCTACCACTAAGCTAACCGGCCAGGGCCAGTTGATTCTTTTTAAAAATATTTTTTGAGCCTGACCTGTGGTGGCGCAGTGGATAAAGCATTGACATGGAATGCTAAGGTTGCTGGTTCAAAACCCTAGGCTTGCCTGGCCAAGGCACATATGGGAGTTGATGCTTCCTGCTCCTCCCCCCTTTCTCTTTCTCTCTCTCATTCTCTTCCCTCTATAAAGGAAGCAATAAGTAAATAAAAATTAAAAAAATATTTTTTGATTGATTTGAGAAAGAGTGGTAGGGGGAGAGAGAGAGTTAGAGAGAGAGAGAAAGAGAGAGCTTATTGTTGATTGTTGTATGTGCCCTGACTAGGAATCAAACCCCCAACCTTGGGTTATCAGGGCGACAGTCAAACCAACTGAGCTACCCAGCCAGGGCTATAAAATCCTTTTAAAGACCTCAAAATCCTCCTGACCTGCGGTGGTACAGTGGGTAAAAGTGTCGACCTGGAATGCTGAGGTCGCTGGTTCAAAACCCCAGGCTTGCCTGGTCAAGGCACATATGGGAGTTGATGCTTTCTGTTCCTCTCCCCTTCTCTCTTTCTCTGTATCTCTGTCTCCTCTCTCTAAAAAATGAATAAACAAAATCTAAAAAGGAAAAAAAAAGATTTACCAGAAGACATTTAAAAAATAAAAAAAATAAAAGACCTCAAAATTCAAGGTTCTCTTATTGGAAATTAGCTTCCTTCCAGAGAAGTCAATTCAGTAACATTGGAAATAGCAACTATTCTGAAATGTCACAAAGACACCATATGTCACAAAGACAGATGTCATAGACACCAAGCTGACTTAATAAAAATACTTTAGCCTGGCCTGTGGTGGCACGGTGGATAAAGTGTCGACCTGGAATGCTGAGGTCGCCATTTCGAAACCCTGGGCTTGCCTGGTCAAGGCACATATGGGAGTTGATGCTTCCTGCTCTTCCCCCCCCCTTACTCTCTCTCTCTCTCTCTCCTCTCTAAAATGAATACATAAAAAAAATACATGTGAATCACACTTTTCGATCTTTCAAAACAGTTTTTTACAGATGTCACAAAGACACCAAGCTGACTTAATAAAAATACTTTACATGTGAATCACACTTCTAGCTCTTTCGAAACACTTGGGTTTTTTTGTGATTGTAAAAAATATATATATACATAGCAGAAAATGGACCGTTTCACCCCGTATGTGTTTGCTTTGGTGTATGAAGGACGTTCACAGTATTGTGCAACCATCAGCTCTGTCTCGTTCCAGAACTTTTCATCACTGTAAGCAGAAACCCTGAACCCAAAAAGTAGCTACCCCCCAAGCTTCCCATGGGCTGACGTAGTATAAACCCATGTAATTCAGCCTGACAGCTGATTTCTAATCTTTCTTTCAACTCTAGAAGGCCAAAACACGGTGTTTCAGTATCAGCCTCACGGCAGGGCGGATGAAGAATGTTCTGTCCTCACTCTCGTTGGAAGCTGAGTATTTAGCAACCACACCTGCAGGAAGAAGCAGTCGGGTCCACGAGGCAGGTGCTGATTTCCTGCGCTGCGTCGGAGCCCCACAACTTCTCCGGCTGCCGTGTGCCAGGCTGTGTCCCCGGGGAGCAATGGTGAGCGGGCAGTGGTCCCTGTCCTTGGGTCCTACGACCTTCCTAGGGCAGTGGTCTTTCAGCGCTTTTGATTTCATACCTCTCAGAATAAAAAATAATGAGTCTGCATCCCAAATGTATGTATTTGTTTATATTGTATGTACCGACCTGACCTGTGGTGGCGCAGTGGTCACCCTGGAACGCAGAGGTCACTGGTTACAAACCCTGGGCTTGCCTGGTCAGGGCACATATGTAATTTGATGCCTCCTGCTCCTTCCTCCTTCTCTCTCTCTCCCTTTCTCTCTCTCTCCCCTCTAAAAGAAATAAAATCTTAAAAATAAATAAATAAATAAATAAATGGCATATACCTAGAAATAACCCAATGCTGACAGAGTATTTTACTTGCAAAATAAAAATGTATATTTCAAAGGATCAGATTATAAAATTTTTTTTTTTTTTTTCATTTTTCTGAAGCTGGAAACAGGGAGAGACAGTCAGACAGACTCCCGCATGCGCCCGACTGGGATCCACCCGGCACGCCCACCAAGGGCGATGCTCTGCCCACCAGGGGGCGATGCTCTGCCCATCCTGGGCGTCGCCATGTTGCGACCAGAGCCACTCTAGCGCCTGGGGCAGAGGCCACAGAGCCATCCCCAGCGCCCGGGCCATCTTTGCTCCAATGGAGCCTTGGCTGCGGGAGGGGAAGAGAGAGACAGAGAGGAAAGCGCGGCGGAGGGGTGGAGAAGCAAATGGGCGCTTCTCCTGTGTGCCCTGGCCGGGAATCGAACCCGGGTCCTCCGCACGCTAGGCCGACGAGATTATAAAATTTTTTAAAAAGATTTTATTTATTCATTTGTAGAGAGAAGGGTGAGAAAAAGAGGGAAAAGTGGGGAGAAAGCAGGAAGCATCAACTCCCATTTGTACCTTGACTGGGCAAACCCAGGGTTTCGAACCTCAGCGTTCCAGGTCTACACTTTATCCACTGCGCCACCACAGGCCAGGCCCAGACTATAAAGTCTCAATAGAACTTCTAAACTTTCCTTCCTGCACATTCCTCTTTCACCCGACACCTCCTTCCCACTTTTTGGAGATTGTGTCCAGGTAGCTAGGATGATGGACACAGAGCTTTTCTGCCCGGAAGACCATGTCCTTTTGCACGGGAGGCCTTGCACCTGCACCTGCTACTACATTTTGTGAGTGTCACTGTCTGCTTGTTTCATCTAGGACAGGCTCGCTATCTCCCTGTCCCTGTAGTTCATCCAGGTGTTTTCTGGTCTTGAATCTCTTGCATGGAAATATGTTCGTATTCACCTGACCAGGCGGGGTGGCGCAGTGGATAGAACATCGAACTGGGATGCAGAGGGCCCAGGTTCGAGACCTCGAGGTCGCCAGCTTGAGCGCTGGCTCATCTGGTTTGAGCAAAAGCTCACCAGCTTGGACCCAAGGTCACTGGCTCGAGCAAGGGGTCACTCAGTCTGCTGAAGGCCCGCGGTCAAGGCACATATGAGAAAACAATCAATGAACAACTAAGGTGCTGCAATGAAAAACTGATGATTGATGCTTCTCATCTCTCTCGCTATTCCTGTCTGTCTGTCCCTGTCGATCCCTCTCTCTGACTCTCTCTGTCTCTGTAAAAAAAAAAAAAAAAAAAAAGAAATATGTTCGTATTCAATCAATTGTTGTTAGATGATTGAACTATGTTTTTACTTCTTGGTTAATTTTGTTTTATTCTTTGATGTTTAGGAGCATCCTTATTCTTCCACAACTTTTTCAGACGTTTAGATGACAAACTTTACTGCCTTTGAAATGATTTGAAAGAGAATCTCACATTTATGTTTATAATGTTAGCATAGCCATAGAAGTAATTATATTTTCTTCCCAGTCATCACAGATGGGGAAAATCAATAAAAATCATCTGCTTAGAAAAACGATCATTGACTTGGATGTCACAGCAATGGCAAATTGCTGTAAGCGTTGAACTCTTCTCCGTTTGCACGCGACCTCACTGCAGAGACGGGGAGGGGGTGTAGTACCAGCTCCCAGACCCACGGCCGGTACCCTGCTTTCCTCTCCTCCCTCCATGGATTTAGAGGTCTTGAAATCGAAAATGTAGGTCAATCTTTTGACCCAGCAATTCCACTTCTAGGACTTTAACCTACAGATATGCCTTCCTGAGAGGTCGGAGATGACAGTTATCTCTGTGACATTGCATAGCCAAAGACTGTAAATAACCCAAGTGTCTAGCAACACAGGGCTATCAATGCAGCTCTAAACAGAAGAGGGAGGGTGAGCTCTCCTACTCAGCGAATGCCAGGGTACAAGGAGCGCATGTAGCCTGTTGTTGCAGGGTTATAATGTGGCAAAAATAATGACCTATGTTTGCTTCTGTTTGCATGAAAAATGACTGGAAGGATACACAAGAAGCTAACATGAAGGGTTGTCCATGGTGGGGGAGGTGGGCTGGGTGGGCTTGGGCAGGAGGAAGTCTTCTCAGCGTGTACTTTTAAATTTGCCTAGATTTGTAAAGGAAACCAATGCATTAACTATTTACAAAACAAAAGTTCTGGGGGGAGCCCTGGCCGGTTGGCTCAGCGGTAGAGCATCGTCCTGGCGTGCGGGGGACCCGGGTTCGATTCCCGGCCAGGGCACACAGGAGAAGCGCCCATTTGCTTCTCCACCCCCCCTCCTTCCTCTCTGTCTCTCTCTTCCCCTCCCGCAGCCAAGGCTCCACTGGAGCAAAGATGGCCCGGGAGCTGGGGATGGCTCCTTGGCCTCTGCCCCAGGCTCTAGAGTGGCTCTGGTCGCGGCAGAGCAACGCCCTGGAGGGGCAGAGCATCGCCCCCTGGTGGGCAGAGCGCCTGCCCTGGTGGGCGTGCCGGGTGGATCCCGGTCAGGCGCATGCGGCAGTCTGTCTGACCGTCTCTCACCGTTTCCATTTTCAGAAAAATACAAAAAAAAAAAAAAGTTCTGGGGGGAGAAATGTCAGAGAAGAAAGGAGTTCGATGAAGTTATTTAAAAGGAAGCAAGGAAGGGAGGGAGGGAGGAAGGGAAGGAGGGAAGGGAGGGAGGAAGGGAGGGAGGAAGAAAGGGAGGGAGGGAGAGAGGAAGGGAAGGAAGGGAGGGAGGAAGGGAGAAAGTTTGGAGGTTTTTAAAGTTAATTTTTGGAAATTAAGGAGAAGTGAAACTTTTCTGCAGTCAGCCCAGTGCAGAACTGGGCTGTCCCCCTGGGTTGATCTCAGGCTTTCTTTAGGAAATGAACACACACGTGAAGCTCCTCCAAAGCTTGTTTATCCATAGGAAGAAGGCAGGCTCAGAGTGGAACTCCTACCGGTAATCTGGCTCCCGAGCTTCCCAAACTCCAGAGAGCAGCACAGAGAACTCTCTGTTCCTGGTAGGAACAGTTGCTGAGCTAGCTGAGTGACACTTCACTCAACAATACAAAAAAGTTGCCTTTTCTGAATAAAATTTATTTCAGCAAATCAAAGTGATAAATATTGTTGCCTTTTATTTTTTATTTTCTTGAATCGGCAACCTCAGTGTTCCAGGTCGACGCTTTATCCCACTGTGCCACCACAGGTCTATTTTTTATTTTCTTTTTTTTTTAATTCTTGAAACTTCCTCACAGTATTATAATATTCAGAAATATAAACAGGTTTCCAACACTGTCAGCATATTAGAATAGTACATAACCTATAAAAAAATTTTAAAGTTATACAGCAACTTGCTCACCACCTAACGTGAGGAGGTTGACAACACACAAAACTATAGTATATATCAAGAAGACAATTATGCATTTCAGGGGATTATTTTTTATTTTCTTAAGTGTGAGAGAGAGGACAGACAGACAGGAAGGGAAAGAGATGAGAAGCATCCACTCATAGTTGCCACATCTTGGTTGTTCATTGATTGCTTTATCTATTTTTTTTAATGTATTTATTCATTTTAGAGAGGAGAGGGAGAGACAGAGAGAGAGAGAGAGAGAGGAGAGACAGAGAGAGAGAGAAGGGGGGGGAGGAGCTGGAAGCATCAACTCCCATCTGTGCCTTGACCAGGCAAGCCCAGGGTTTCGAACTGGCGACCTTAGCATTCCCAGGTCGACGCTTTATCCACTGTGCCACCACAGGTCAGGCTGATTGCTTTATCATGTGTGCATTGACTGGGAGCCTGCTGCAGAGCGAGTGACCCCTTGCTCAAGCCAGCGACCTTGGGCTTCAGAAAACCAGCAACCTTTGGGCTCAAGCCAACAACCTTTGGGCTCAAGCCAGTGAGCATGGGTCATGTCTCTGATCCCACACTCAAGCCAGCGACCATGGGTCATGTCTATGATCCCACACTCAAGCCAGCGACCATGGGTCATGTCTGTGATCCCACACTCAAGCCAGCGACCATGGGTCATGTCTGTGATCCCACACTCAAGCCAGCGAGCATGGGTCATGTCTCTGATCCCACACTCAAGCCAGCGAGCATGGGTCATGTCTGTGATCCCACACTCAAGCCAGCGAGCATGGGTCATGTCTGTGATCCCACACTCAAGCCAGCGAGCATGGGTCATGTCTGTGATCCCACACTCAAGCCAGCGAGCATGGGTCATGTCTCTGATCCCACACTCAAGCCAGCGAGCATGGGTCATGTCTCTGATCCCACACTCAAGCCAGCGAGCATGGGTCATGTCTCTGATCCCACACTCAAGCCAGCGACCATGGGTCATGTCTCTGATCCCACACTCAAGCCAGCGAGCATGGGTCATGTCTCTGATCCCACACTCAAGCCAGCGACCATGGGTCATGTCTATGATCCCACACTCAAGCCAGTGACCTCAGGGTTTCGAACCTGGATCCTGAGCATTCCAGGCCAACCCTTTATCCAGTGCACCACCGCCTGGTCAGGACACTGTTGCCTTTGCAAGGGACATTTTTCTAGCTTTTGGAAGTACAATATGTGCCTTATTTAGGTTTATTTCAATAAGAATCTGTAGAAGAGCGATGATTCAGGTCAGATAATCATGATGAATTGCCAAAAACCTTTATTCATCATTGTAAGTAAAAATAATAAAATCACTCATATTTTATGCTGCTGGGTGGCTTAAAAGTGACCGGATGTTTTAGAGCAGGAGTAGTCAACTTTTTTATACCTACCACCCACTTTTGTATCTCTGTTAGTAGTAAAATTTTCTAACCACCTACCGGTTCCACAGTAACGGTGATTTATAAAGTAGGGAAGTAATTTTACTTTATAAAATTTATAAAGCAGAGTTACAGCAAGTTAAAGCATATAATAATAATTACTTACCAAGTACTTTATGTCGGATTTCGCTAAGTTTGGCAGAATAAATCTTTTTTTTTTTTTTTTATAGAGACAGAGAGTGAGTCAGAGAGAGGGATAGACAGGGACAGACAGACAGGAATGGAGAGAGATGAGAAGCATCAATCATTAGTTTTTCATTGCGCGTTGTAACACCTTAGTTGTTCATTGATTGCTTTCTCATATGTGCCTTGACCGCGGGCCTTCAGCAGACCGAGTAACCCCTTGCTTGAGCCAGTGACCTTGGGTCCAAGCTGGTGAGCTTTGCTCAAACCAGATGAGTCTGCACTCAAGCTGGCGACCTCGGGGTATCGAACCTGGGTCCTTCCACATCCCAGTCCAATGCTCCATCCACTGCGCCACCTCCTGGTCAGGCAGCAGAATAAATCTTTATAAAACAACTTACTATATATAGTTAAATCTATCTTTTTATTTATACTTTGGTTGCTTCGCTACCGCCCACCATGAAAGCTGGAACGCCCACTAGGGGGCGGTAGGGACCAGGTTAACTACCACTGGTTTAGAGTAGTATCACATCTCTCAGTAATGCTCCAGACAGCCCATTTTATTTTTTTATTTTTTATTTTATTTTATTTTTTTAGAGAGGAGAGAGAGAGGCAGAGAGAGAAACAGAGAGAGAGAAGGTGGGGAGGAGCTGGAAGCATCAACTCCCATATGTGCCTTGACCAGGCAAGCCCAGGGTTTCGAACCGGCGACCTCAGCATTTCCAGGTCGACGCTTTATCCACTGCGCCACCACAGGTCAGGCAAGACAGCCCATTTTATAAGACACGGAAGTGAGCTGGGGTGGGGGAGGGGAAGGGCTCCCATTACACAGTATGGACAAAAACGAGGCCACGTTGTAAACCCAGTAAGCTCAGGGGCAGCCTGCACGGTGGCCTGGCAGACTCAGAGACCTAAAGTAACCACACGGGATGGTCTGAAGTGAAAACTTTCTCACTAAAAGCAGTTCATGGTGGGTAGTCATGACCTAGGAAGGTATTTTTCTCTAACAAAGGTCAGTGCTGACTCTAACTGAACCTGTCTGTTGTCTTTGCATCTATGATAACATACCTGAAAATATACCTTTCAAATGTAAAAATAACATGCTCTGGAAAAAGAAGAGTAATTTTCCAGCCTCCTCAGGGCACAACCACCCCACCAGAGCAGGTAACAAATCTCCTCATTGCTATTATCATGCTAATGGCTGTTGACTATCTTTAACCTGCCTATGTGAAAAGGTGTGTGTCTGTACAGTTTATTTTTTATCCAATCCCGAAGATTTCCCCATTTTTCTTTCTCCCACCTCCCTAATCTGTCACCAGTGGATTTCATGCAACCCCGTATGTCTTCCCCATTAATTCTTATGTATAAATGAAGTGATGAATCTGCCTTTTTTCTGGAGCATTTTCTCAACCCGTTGAGATTTTGCTTCCTGGCAATTGTGGACAGTTTGGCGCAAATAAACTCATAAAAATTCTTACAGGGTTGGGCATTTCTTAGCTAACAGCAGCTAAGGAGTAGTGGAGTCAGGGTTGACTTCTGGATCTTTTGATGCCGAATCCTGCATCTTAGCCACAGCACGTCTGGATACCAGGTGCTCCCACCTCTGAATGCGGGAGCTGCACCTTGATCAATGCGTTGCCTCTTGGAGCACCGAAGCACAGTGCTTTGTGAACCACGGCATACAGAGTTCAAAACCAAATTGGAGCTCTGGCCAGATAGCTCAGTTGGTTACAGCATGTCGACCTAAGAACCTTCCAAACCTGTGAGAATGTCTTTTATGAGTTTATTTGAGCCAAACCGTCGACAATTGCTGGGAAGCAAAGTCTCAAGGAGTTGAGACAATCTTCCCTAAAAGAGCGGTTTTCACCACTTATTTTATACATTACAGTCAAAGGGAAAGACGCAGTGGGGTTACATGAAATTGATTGTGATAGATTAGGGAGGCAGGAGAAAGTGAAAGGGGGAAATCTCTGGGCTTAGATAAAAAGTAACAATGTATATACTTACTGAAACTTCTTTTACATAGGAATAAGATAGTTAATAGTTAAATATCATGGTAATAACAACAACAGGGGTTTTGTTGGTTCCTGCTCTGGTGGGATGCCTGCCCTGATAGCAAAAGATTGCCTGCATGCTATCAGGTAAGTTATTGTCGATGGAGAGGCTAGATTAAGGTAAACACTGACCTTTGTTAGAGAGAAACATCTTCCTAAGTCATGACTACCCACCACGAACTGCTTTTAGTTAAGAAGTTTTCATTTCAGACCATCTCGTGTGGTTACTTTAGGTCTCTGAGTCTGCGAGGCTGCCGTGCAGGCCTCCCCTGAGCTTGTCGGGTTCAGCACGTGGCTGCTTTTTCCACAGGCATCATCCTGACACGCATCCTAACCGGTTCAGTCCCCGGTCAGGGCTTCTGTCTCTCCCTAGCTCTCTCTCTAAAATCAATCAATCAATAAATCAATAATTAAATTGGAATGGGGAGACTAATGTAGTGGAGAGCTTTTGCTGCTTTAATCTATATTTAAACTAATTCAGATTTCAGGAAACGGAAAGTAAATTAGTTTAATCAATGCAATAAATCAAACTTGGAGTGGCAGGGAAGAATGTAATTTCCCCCCTCTAGTTTAATGATTTTATTCATCTTTATCACTAAAATCCTTTTGGGGGAGAACCTATGTCAAAAGAAAAGAGAGACCATATACCTCTATTAAGGAGGTGACTGACGGCCACCAAGGCAGAGGCTACTGGTGACTTGACCACCAGGACTGGCAGTGTTGTCTGTGACTCCTCAGAATGGGGTGCCAGTCTCAGCAAAATTCTGAGCAAAACAAACTTTGTGTCTTCAAGAGAAATGAAATGATTTATAATGCTGTGTTATATTTCTTTAATAACGTTTAACTTTTAAATGAAAAAATATCTTGAAACCAATTTAAGTCAACAAATTTAGGAGAACACTTTGAATTACTTTAACTATTATTGTTTTGTTTATTTATTTATTTTTACTATAGTTCAACCAAAAAAGGGTCAAAGTTCTCCAAAGAAAAGTAATACAAGTTATCCAACTTTTGGCCACTCAGGTAGCCTTCAGGCAATCAGTAAATAAATCATTGCAAAGTACACCAGCTTCTTAGTACAGGAGTAGATAAGGATGTCAATATTTAACTAGTACTTGAAGTTTTTCTTATTTTAAAGTTAATGAGCAATGTAAATATTTTCCAAATACATGCTGCTGTTGACTCACTACTTAACTTCTTGTCAAAAATTTTTTTTTTGCTTTAAGTTTTGTTCTTAGCTGGAATTCTTTCTGCTGATTAAGCGCCTCAAGCTCAGAGCCTGATGGGGTAGAACACAGGCTTCTTGGCTACCCTGTTCCCTATTTCGTAAGTGGCTGCGGAGGTGGGGCGGCCTTTACCTTGGAATCTCGATTTCCCTATCTTCAGAAGTGATAGATTAGGTCTTTAAAGGTTTTCAGCTTTAAAATCTATGCACTTACTACATCTCTAAATCACACGTTCCAAATAACATTTATTATGTTTTCGTGGGGTTTTTTTCTTCTTTTCCAAATGAGAGGAGAAAGACTCCGCATGCATCCTGATTGTGATCCACCCGGCAACCCCGTCTGGGGCTGATGTTCTGCCCATCTGGGACCACGATTACAACAGAGCTAATTTTAGCATATGAGGTGGTGGCTCCATGGAATCATCCTCAGTGCCTGGGAGTGATGCGCTTGAACCAACTGAGCCGTGGCTGTAGGGAGAGAGGGGGGAGGGGAGGGGTGGAGAAGCAGATGGTTACTTCTCTTGTGTGCCCTGACTGGGAATCCAACCCAGGATATCCACACACCAGGCTGATGCTCTACCACTGAGCCAACTGGCCAGGTCCTTATTATGTCTCAATATCAAGAATTAGCTGAGCCCTGGCTGGGTAGCTAACGTGGTTAGAGCGTTGTTCCAGTGCGCCAAGGTTGCAGGATTGATCCTTGGACAAATTGATCAATGTTTCTCTCTCTCTTCCTTCTTCTTTCTTTAAACTCAATTAAAAAAAATTAGCTGACACTTCAGCTCCACGAGCCAAGTCTCTGTTTAAATATTTGCTATTGAGTTGATGTCAATAGACTTCACCTCTAGTTATGAGAACCAGATACGCCTGGCTTGCTTCCATCCCCTTCTGGCATTTTCTGTTTTCTCCCTACTCAGCCTTCCAGGCACAGCCTCCTCCTTCTACGGTCCCCAAGCCCCAGGGGCCTCTCAGAGGCTCCCCTTCTGGACCTCGCTCTGTTGAAGACCTCATGCCCCACGCTGAGAACTGGTCCACCCCTTCCCTCCGGCATACAACTTCATAGACTTATTGTGCCCAGGTGACATTCCTTTGACACCTAGACAAGTAGGAAGGACAACAATCAAGTGTCCTCCTTTCTTTAACCCAAGATTCTAGGGCTTTCTAATTTGAATGGCTGTTACTGTTCTAGGAGAGGGGGGAGGGGTCTGGAATCCCAGGATCATCCTCTCAGAATGGCCACTTGCTCTGCCTCTAATTCTTGCCCTTGGGAACAAAGCTAAGCAGTCACAAGTGTAGAATAATAATTTCTATTAATAGCAACATGTTGATGGGCTCTGGGAGGCTGTATGGATCCTGCAGTTGAGACTCTGCCTTTCAAGGACTTAAAGCCCGCTCGGGAAAAATAAGACATGGATCGAGCTAGAGAGGACTGCAGGAGGTACTGTGACTAGTGGACAGGCAGAGCTAAGCGGCCCAGGGAATCGGGGAGGGTGTCATGCAGGGAAGGGCGGTCATCAGCCGCCCCAGCGTTCTTAGGTAGCCTTCAGCTCCTGGAGAGAGAAGAAGAGTTCTCCTGGCAGGCATAGCCTCATATCAGAAGCCGTATTTTACCTGAACAATGTCTGAACCTCTGCCTGTCTCCCAGTTCAGACTTAAATTCAGAACTCAACAGCTCTCCCTCTCCAAATTCTTGTGACTACTTTGCTTCACTTGCTTCTGCCGGGTCCCTGCTGCTTTGGACTCCAGGCGGTTTACTGCGCTCCGGATGGAAATGCCTGCCCCACCTCCGTGTGGTAGCAGCAGGGGTTACCACCGTCGCCCAGGCTTTTTAGCGTTTTATAATCTGGGGGGTGGGGTGGGGGGATTTTTCTCCTTCTGGGTAAAAATCACCAAATACTTACTAGCTAAGCCTCATTACCAGACTTTTTCTCCTTGATTGTCAGCTTGGATTCTCCTTTTAAATTATGTCAAGCCCAAGCCCAGGTAGGCGATGCCAGTAACAGGTAACAACACGTTGGATGGAGACAGAAGACCACACGAGCAAGAGGCCTGCATAATTCACACACTGTTTTGTTATGTAAGGAAATAAAAAGTTCTTTCCTTTTTCACGTCGCGGCAGCTCTTATAGATGGTCAGAGCTGCAAGATTTTAGCTCATTGTTGAGGGAGCATTTCTTCAATCTCTTCCTCCTTGGGCCCGCATCCCTTTGCCCAGTGGGAAACCCTTTGCAGCATCAGCCGCACGCGAAGACGCTCAAGGGACGTTTGTGGAATGAACTGATGAAATTACTTTAGGTGTTGGATGTCTGCTACGGGATCAGTCTTTCTATCTTCCCGTTTTATGGTTCCTGTATAGTTAATTACTAGAATCTATGAATAGTTTCAGAGGCTCAGAAATCTTTGTAATGTATGCCCTGTACCTTACGTGTTTCCAGATTGTACAAACAAAATAACATGCCAACGGAGCAGGTTTATTTCTTGGTTGAAAACAAGTTGCTTTCGAGTCTATGTCTCCAAGGCCGTGTTAAGCTGAAAAACAACTGCTAATAGAGAAACTAGAAAATATTATCATGCTCTCTGTACCTGTTGCATTTTTCCGATAAGAGAGAAGAGATAAAACCCAGACATTCTGAGCAGTTTCTTGCCTATGGAGCAGTTTTGTTCATGCAAACGGAGGAGTTCCTTATCTGTGAGTCCCAAAGCATTCAGCATATGGGGTCACTCACATCTTGGGTGTCACGTCCCCTTTATGAACTCAGAAGCAACTGCTCCTACTTGCAAAGGCATAACCTAGGATCAACGGGCTTTGTAATCCTTTCAAAACTGGGCTTGGCTTTACACACCTATCCAGGTTTGTAGAGCAGGAATCTGGAGGAATGATTTCTCTCAGACCTCTTTGGCAGAACCAGGAAACTTCCAAGGAGTGAATCACACTGTATTTAGGGTAGTGGAGGGATAGCAAAAAAAAAAAAAAAAAAAAAAAAAATTAAAGGCATAGGCCTACTCTCAGTGAGCTCCAGAGACTGCCTGGCCATAACTATTAGAGTGATATTGGTCTAGAGCAGATTGAGCCTAGGATGACTGAATCCTTTTTGGGGTCTATTTCTGGACATCTGCAAGCCTGGGCTTTGCTGTTCATGGCTCTGCCTCTGTGTTCACACCATTTTCCCTTCCTTACCATTGGGCTTTGACTTCACATTCTGCTCAGCGGGTTATGTATGTTGAACGTCTTCATTTGCCCTCCTACCCCATATACTTTCTCTCTGCCCTTCCCCACCGTCTGTGTCCCCGGAGGCTGACCTGCAGGGGCTGCCTTGAATAAAGGGCTGGCAGGAGAGCAGAGGTTGGAATCCTGATCACCCCAGCTCCATCCCTGTGGGGTCATTCATGGCTGCCGCCCAAGGCAGGTATGAGTTCTGGGAACCTCACTGGTTAGGCCTAGGGTTGACAATGCCCGCCTCCCCCCTTCCTGGCCCCAGGTTACTTGTCACCCTTTGTGGTTTACCTGTCCACACTTCAATGATTTCCTTAACAGCGGACCTCAAATTTACATTTTGGAGCAGGCCATTCGTTTCCGCCTGGGACCCTGACTAATCACATGGTCTAATGCAGGGGTCAGGAACCTATGGCTCACGAGCCAGATGTGGCTCTTTTGATGGCTGCATCTGGCTCGCAGACAAATCTTTAATAAAAAAAAAAAAAATAACATTAAAAATATAAAACATTCTCATGTATTACAATCCATTCATTTCCTACCGCTCATGTTCATGGTTGCGGGTGGCTGGAGCCAATCACAGCTGTCCTCCGGGACAACACCAAATTTTTATTGGATAATGCGTAAGGTTACATGGATAGTTGTATGGCTCTCACGGAATTACATTTTAAAATGTGGCATTCATGGCTCTCTCAGCCAAAAAGGTTCCTGACCCCTGGTCTAATGGAACATGGTGCAGAGTTCTGTCCTGTCCCTGTAGCTGTCCGCGACTGCCCTCTGAGAAGTGTGGTAATACGCGGGGCTGGATTGTCCCTCACCTTTGGGATCATAACCCTGGGTAAGTCGCTTGTCCTCTCCTTGCTTGTTACCCAATAATACAACACAAATAGTGGAGTAAATGAAGTTGAAATCCCTTCCGACTTGAACATGAGATTGTTCGGGACTATCCATTTTGAGTTCTGGAGTTGTGTAACCGGGGAGGGTGCCGAGACTGACCCTGAGTGCTGCGGACACTTCGGTACCCACTGGGGGCGAGGGGGAAGGGCCGTGTTTTCCAGAGGCCTCGTGACTTCTGGGGTGGGTTCAGCAGAGCGACAGCGAGCAGGCTTCAAGGGAAAGGGGCCAGACAGCAGCAGTGCCTGGAGTGGGGCTGACCGTGGCGCCCCAGCTGAGGAGGCTCTGGGCCGCACGGGACCGGGAGCAGAGCCGCAGGGGCAGGGCGGGGGGTCAAGCCCAGGGCCCGGTCCAGCGAGGCGGGGTCCAGGAAACGCCACGAGTCCGAGGGGGAGGTCCAATCCACGTTTCATTCCTTCGGGCTTCGTCTTTCAATCAGCAAGGGCGGGCAGTGAGAGAGACCCAGGGAGAAGCACCGGCCAGGCTGGCGCCCAGAACGGGCGTCCAGGAGGGGCGAGCCCGTTTCGAACCCGTGACTTCTGGCAGGTTCCACCGCCCACGTCTGCAGGGCAGGCGGGGCCGGAGGGGCGAGGAGGCCCACGGCGATTGGTGCCCAGGCCTCAACGTCAGCCAATAGGCGGCAAGGGCATCCCGGGGGCGGGGCAGAAGCCGCATCTTAAGCTCAGTGACGCGTCGCGCTGTCTGCTCCAGCTCGCTCCAAGCCGCGCGTCCCTCTCCGCCTCGGCGGTGTCGCCAGGTATCTGCGCCGGAGCTGCGGGGCCCGGGTGCCCCGCGTGGCGGTTCCGGGGGAGGGAGCGCGGGGTGCGCTGGACCTTGGCCGCCGGCGGCATCACGGAGCCCGGGACCCGCGGGCGAGGGAGGGAGGCGGGCGGGCAGGAGGCCGGGAGGCTGCGGATGTGGCACCTTCGCCTTCCCGAGCGGGCGGAGCCTGCCCGGCGCGTCTGCGCCCCGGGCCCGCGGGCCCCGAGCGGCGAGGTGTGCGCCTGGCTCCGCGCCTCGCGCCCCGCTGGGTGGGAGGGAAAGGAGGAGGCGTGTATTGGGGACGGAGGCTCCGGGCATCCTGGGCCTGCGTTCCTGAGGTCTGCCTGGAGGGGGCCTCCTGGGCAGGGCGGGGCCGCTCAGCGAACTGCGGCTTTTGTTACGGGGCTGGGACGTGGATGGCGAGCCTCCCGACCTGTCGCCTCCTCCCTTTGTCACTAGATCTCTTACCTTCATGGGCTTCAGATGTACCTGTTCGATTACATTTTGATTACAGGGCACATGAGGGGGGTTAAGAAGGAGTGACTTCGGAATGAAGTGGCTTTAGTTTAAGAAATTCCTCATCTCCAGTTTCTTGGGCTTGGTAAGAGGAAGGGTTTCCGTGGACACACTAGTTCGCTCCTGTGGGCCTGGACTGTTCTTGAGGCATGTGATCCAGGTCCCTAATCTCATTCATTTGAAACAAACATTTCAAAGAAATATAAGACTTCTTCCCTTAGAATATCCTGGTTCCTTCTTCAGAAGTTCTGATTATGGAAAAAGAGCCAAGTTTTGAAAGAAGAACCTTTTGATAAAAACAAGATTTAAATAAAAAAAAAAGCCCGTTGTTTTGGGTTTAAAGTTTTTCATGGTGTTTGGGATTAATTTTGCTCCCCCCCCCCCCAAAAAAAAACCTTAGTCATCTTTAAAGAGTAAAAGTTCTGAAAATGGCATTCTTTCCCCTCAAAAACTTGCAGGTATTTGTGGGCATAGTTTATGCCATTGGTCTTGGTTGTTTTGAGGATGTGCTAAACCTTATACACTTTAAAATAGTGCTGAATGGACCAGTTTTGGCAGGTGTCCAGTCATTTTTTCAAAAGAGGCAGGAGTGGCAACCTGATCCTGCCTGGGCCCTGGCCAGGGCTCGAACCTACGGAGCTATCTGGTCAGGGCTCCTTTCATTCATTTATTTATTTTTTATTAGTTTTTAGAGACAGAGAAAGGGAGATTTTAGAGACAGGAAGGGAGAGAGGGGAGTGGGAAGGGAAGCATTCATTTGTTGTGCCACGCAGTCCTGCACTCATTGGTTGCTTCCTGTGCGTGCCCTGACCACAACCTTGTTGTTTCTGGGCCATCCTCTAACGCAGTGGTCCCAACCTTTTTTGGGCCACGGACCGGTTTAATGTCAGAAAATATTTTCACGGACCAGCCTTTAGGGTGGGACGGATAAATGCACAAAATAAAATTATGCGACCGGCGTAAAAACTGTGGTATTTTTAAATACAATTGTCGAACTTACGAGACAAGCGTCAAGAGTGAGTCTTAGACGAATGTAACAGAGGGAATCTCGACATTTTTTAAAAATAAAACATGGTTCAGACTTAAATATAAATAAAACAGAAATAATGTAAGTTATTTATTCTTTCTCTGCGGACCGCTATCGGTCCATGGCCGGGGGGGTTGGGGACCACTGCTCTAACGGACTGAGGTAACTGGCCAGGGCCATCCCTTTTCAATAGTACTGCTTAAAGGTCTTTTATTTATTTACTGATTTTACAGAGTGAGGATGGGGGAGGGGCGGGAGTGAGAAGTAGAGTTGCTTCACTTGAATTGATCATTGCGTGCTCGTGTGTGTCTTGGCCCTGCAGACTCAGGGTTTTGAGCTTGCCACCTCAGCCTCAGCGAGAAGTGACCTTAGCAGTCTAAGTTGAATGCTCTACCCACTGTGCCACCACAGGCCAGGTTCAGTAGTACTGCCTACATTGTTTGCCTTCAGTTGAATTTTAGCCAGATTATGTAAAAAAAAAAAAAATTGTTGGGAGAACTTTTAACAAAGGACAGTATTTGTTGTGAATACTTACCTCAAGCAAAGTAATTTGACAAATAGAGTAACCAAATTACTCAAGTGGAATTTTTTTTTTTTTACAGAGACAGAGAGACAGACAGGGACAGACAGACAGGAACAGAGAGAGATGAGAAGCATCAATCATTAGTTTTTTGTTGTGACACCTTAGTTCAAATTATGAACAATACAGATGAGTATGCTCTCTATAGTATCCTATTGTTTAATTTACTAAAGAATTCAGAAGATCAACGTCAATTCTATCATTCTTACTAAGAGAAAAGCAGCTTACAAGTGCAAATTATCCACTGCTTTTTTTTTTTTTTTTTTTTTTACAGAGACATAAAGTCACAGAGAGGGATAGATAGGGACAGACAGGATTGGAGAGAGATGAAAAGCATCAATCATCAGTTTTTCGTTGCGACACCTTAATTGTTCACTGATTGCTTTCTCATATGTGCCTTGACCATGGGCCTTCAGCAGACCAAGTAACCCCTTGCTTGAGCCAGCAACCTTGGGTCCAAGCTGGTGAGCTTTGCTCAAACCAGATGAGCCCTGCTCAAACCAGATGAGCCCGTGCTCAAGCTGGCAACCTCAGGGTCTCGAAACTGGGTCCTCCGCATCCCAGTCTGACGCTCTATCCACTGCGCCACCGCCTGGTCAGGCTCAAGTGGAATATTTTAAGTGTATTTTTAAGTGAATTTACACTTTTTTTAAAAAACATTTTTATTTTTATTAAGTTTAGAAAAGAAGGGAGAGAGATTTGTTAATCTACTCATCCATGCATTCACTGGTTGACCCCCTGTATGTGTCCTGATTGGGGATTGAACCTGTGACCATGACAAATTAGGACGATACTCGAACCAACTGAGCCACCTGGCCAGGGCCTACACTGATTTTCCTTTGAGTGAATTTAAAAAATAGTGTTTCAGCCTGACCAGGCTGTGACGCAGTGGATAGAGCATCAGACTGGGATGCAGAAGGACCCAGGTTCGAGACCCCGAGGTCGCCAGCTTGAATGCGGGCTCATGTGATTTGAGCAAAAGCTCACCAGCTTGGACCCAAGGTCACTGGCTTGAGCAAGGGGTTACTCGGTCTGCTGAAGGCCCGCGGTCAAGGCACATATGAGAAAGCAATCAATGAACAACTAAGGTGTTGCCACAAAAAACTGATGATTGATGCTTCTCATCTCTCTCTGTTCCTGTCTCCCTCTCTCTGACTCTCTGTTAAAAGAAAAAAAAAAAAAGGAATCAATGCTTTTCATCTCTCTCCCTTCCAGCTTGTCTGTTCCTGTCTGTCCCTCTCTCTCACTAAAAAAAATAATAATAATGTTTTATAGTATATGCTAAATTAACTTCAAAGTGCAGCCTTTTATGGAAATTCTGGTTTTGGTGTGTTCTAATGTAAATGGGAGGGGTTAGACAGGAGAGAGTAAGAGTAGCTTGAAGGATTTTAATTATGGGGATTACTGAAAACATTCAGTGTTAAACTTTTTGCCATCGCTAGCAGTTTTTACTCTTCTCCGGGACCTGCGTGTGGGCTTCAGTTAAATGCACACTAACAGCCTGGAGTGAGCACACTGGCATGCATGGTTGTGACTCGTGAGGGTCATTAAACCTGGTGAAGTGAACTCTTGATGGGAAGTTTAGTTACTTCTAATGTCTCAAAATGCTAGCCTCCTCTTAGAGCCAGACCTGACTTTAGCGGTGGGGGATGTCTCTCCCGAGGGCCTTCCTCACTTCCTTAGGGCGGCTGCCTTGACTCCATCAGGAATCCGACCTAAGTGTTCTAAGTGTTACTTCGGAATGACCTCATTCCTTTGCCAGACAAGGAATGCCCAAACCAGGGCTAGGTTCCGGGGATGCAAAGTGAACTTTCAAACATGGTTATTGGCCTTTTTTTATTTACTTCTTTATTTTTAAAAATTTTATTTATTGATTTTTACAGAGAGGGAATGGGGTGGGGAGCGAGAAGCATCAACTCATAGTTGATTCACTTGAAGTTGTTCATTTGTGCCTTGATTGGACAAGCCCAGGGTTTCGAACCGTCAACCTCAGCATTCCAGGTCAATGCTTTATCCACTGCGCCATCACAGGCCAGGCTGGTTATTGTCTTTTTAAAAAAAATTTATTTTTATTTATTTTAGAGAGAGAGAGAAAGAAGTGGGGGAGGAGCAGGAAGCATCAACTCCCATATGTGCCTTGACCAGGCAAGCCCAGGGTTTCGAACCAGCGATGCTTTATCCACTGCACCACCACAGGTCAGGCTGGTTATTGTCTTTTTAAGGAGCCTAGTATGAGTCTACCAGGGGGACAGGCACAAAGACAAGTGTCTGGAGTGTTAGGTAGGACCTGTGACAGATTTGTGCCAGGTTCCCTGAGAGTCTTCAGGAGGCCTTTATGTGGTAAGTTCTATGGGAGGACTGAAAAATCGTGTGTAGTATTTCTGCATAGGAAAAAAAAAGTAATAGTTATCTCCAAAATATGGAATTGCTGGTCATTTTCTTGTCTGTGTTTCTAATTTTTTGATTAATAGAAAAATTGTATTATGTTTTCTTTTCAAAGAAAAAGTCTTTAGTTTAAAAAGAAACCATGGCACTGCTGATATTTATATTGAAGAAAGTGGCTAATTATGTTATAAATTTAAAGGAGGAAGGTAACCAATTGAATGGCCATTTGTACTAGGTTTGGCCCTTAAACATGTCACTCCTCAGTAATGACCTGAATTGCTTCAGCCTCATTTTACCAGTGGGGAACTCGAAGCTTAAAAATATCACACAAAGATACTCTGTTAAGAGCCCCAACTAGAATATAATTCCTTGTCCTCAGACTCTGGACTTTCCACTGCACTCTCCTATTTTTCCAGACCTCTTTAGAAGAGAAAATTATTGATGTTGGCTAGTTTTCAGCACATCTTAATTCTGTTATAATGTTTCTTGTGTAGTGCCAAGCACAGTAAGTGGGATGCAGAATGTTCTTACAGGATTCTGATTCATCATATTGCATCTAATGGCAGGACTTTTCCCCAGTTGAATTTTAAATACCCAGAGTTATCCTTAAAAAATTTTAAGGATGAATATTAGTAATGTTTTGAATGTTTGTCAGTAAGTTATAGTTAATAAGATTGTCTGACCTCTGCAGATAAATGGGTATTTTGTCCCATTTCTGTTAAGTTGGCTAAGTAAATAACTTAAAAATATATATTTTTATTTATTGATTTGAGAGAGAGGAAGGGGGCGAGAGACAGGAACATAGATCTGTTCCTATATGAGCCCTGACTGGGAATCAAACCAGCAACCTCTGTGCTTAGGGATGATGCTCTGAGAGTCTAACCAACTGAGCTATCTGGCCAGGGCAAATAACTTATAGAATGTTGAATTTAGATAGTTTCAAACATTTATTTCACTTGCAGTGTTTGTTTGTCAGCCTGTTAATTAACTTAAAAGATATTAGAGTTTTATATATACCTTTTTTTTTTTTTTTTTTTTTGGTGCCTCTCTGCCTAATTCTAGTGAAGTCACAGGACTGCAGACCTTGATAACAAGTTATTTTAGGGAATAGTGTTTATTTTAGAATTTGCCTCTGTCCCTAGAAAGATACATTTTTAGACCTAATTGTTATAATCCAGGCTGTACTACCAAGAGGTTGTTACTTCTGTTTAACCACAATTCATTCTCAAAGCTTCTTAGACCCTTTTTCTCTTGGGTTTGGTTTTGTATGTTGCCTAAACTTTCTCTTTGTTTAATTGACAACCTAAGCAGGCATTCAGTTACATTTTTAATAATTTAGAAAATGTGAAAAGTATGGAAACCAGTGAACTTTTTTATTTTTGCCTTTTCAGAGTAGTTTTTCCTTATATTTTTTGCAGAGTTGAGCATTCTGTATATATGATCTTATCTTCTTCACTTAAACATATCCTAAAACATCTCCGTGTCATTAAAAATTATACTTATTTTTAATGGCAACATGTGGAAGCATTCTCATACCGAACATCTTTTATGCAGGAATGTTCCACATTCCTGAGTATTTCTTTACCAGAGAATCTTAGTGAAATTACTGGTGGAAGAATACAAACACTTCTAAGGCTTTCCAGAAAGTATTTTAGAGTACCACGGAGAAGTGCTGTATTTTCTTACAAATTTGTGGAAGGCAAGAATTAATGGGTTTAATTTTTTAGTTGGTCAAAACGAAACAAAACATTAATTCTTACTGAGTAGAGCATAAAGAGCCCAAGAAATAAAGTT
The DNA here is from genome assembly GCF_036850995.1 of Saccopteryx leptura. NCBI lineage: Eukaryota > Metazoa > Chordata > Mammalia > Chiroptera > Emballonuridae > Saccopteryx > Saccopteryx leptura. Next base: position 6,999,952 of record NC_089515.1, read on the forward strand.
AGAACCCATGTTTTAGACTTAGCAGTAGTCCTTTGAGAAACCGCCCTGGACAACTTTGCATTTTTACTGGTAGCTGTCTCTGTTCTAATTCCTTATATAATAACTATTGTTGATCCATACTTCTCTGAGATGAAATCTGGTGAAAGCCAGAGGCCTTCTCTGCAATCATGCATATAATTCTGCCTTTTTTCCAGGAGTCACTGGACCCTGTGACCATTCCTCGGTCTTGGTTTATCATCTGTCGTCTCTGCTCAGCCGTGGGAAGAGCAGACAGGTGGTGAGTGTGGCAAGCGAGAGCTGGGTGGAGTTTGGTACTTGCTAGTTCCTGAATGCACTGGACGTCCTGGCTGTGCCAAGTGAAAGGAGAGCGAGCCAAGCTCTGAGCTTTAAGTTTTGCTATTTGGCAGCTTGCTGATTGCTGGGGCATTGCGCCCCGCCCCCGCTAAGTACCTTTGAATGGCTGCTCAGTCTGCAAGGTCAGGCGCCAGACCTTTCGTCTCTGGTTCAGCCTTGCCTCACCTGCCCCATCCCCCAGGGAGAGTTCCTTGTCCTTGATGAACTCTCAGCACTGTTGACTTTTTAAAAAAAGGTGTGTATTTATTGCAAAACCACCAAATAGTACAGAAAGGGTGTAAGTGAGAAGTAAAAGCCCTGACGCCCCCCATCCGTTCTTTTTCTCCTTTTTCTCACTTCTCTGACTTCTGGCCCATAGTACACTGGAGCTCCCCCCCCCACACCCCCTCTGGAGCGCTCGTCAGGTTTCCCGTAATGGCTTATCAGTTCCCTATGTTGATCGTCAAGCCTCCCAAAGGTTTCCTTCTCCCATTCTCTTGACTTCTTGGTAGACTGTGGCCAATGCTCGGTCACCCTCTCTGTCTCTCTGTCTCTCTCTTGTGTTTTGAGCAGGTCGGTGGCACTCCTACCTGAAGGACACCATGTTTTCCAAACTAGCACACTTCCGGACCGTGGCTGTGCTCAGGCGGGGGGCTCACTCGTCGGTGGCTTCTGCTACATCTGCTACATCCATTGCGAATAAAAAGGCAGTCCAAGGCCCTCTGTCCTCCGATTACGTTTTTGAGCGGGAATCTAAATACGGCGCACACAACTACCATCCTCTACCGGTGGCCCTGGAGAGAGGGAAAGGTACCTTTTGAATTAATCCAAAGTCCCTCCTTTTTTGCTTTGAAGCCTGTTGTAACAATTGCTTTTATTTAATTATTTATTTATTTTGTATTTTTCTGAAGTGAGAAGCGGGGAGGCAGAGAGACAGACTCCGGCATGCGCCCGACCTGGATCCAATGGGGCACGCCCACCAGGGGGCAATGTTCTGCCCATCTGGGGCATTGCTGAGCTGTAACCAGAGCCATTCTAGCGCCTGAGGCAGAGGCCATAGAGCCATCCTCAGTGCCTGGGCCAACTTTGCTCCAGTGGAGCCTTGGCTGAGGGAGGGGAAGAGAGAGACAGAGAGGAAGGAGAGGGGGAGGGGTGGAGAAGCAGATGTGCGCTTCTCCTGTGTGCCCTGGCCAGGAATCGAACCCCGGACTCCTGCACGCCAGGCCAACACTCTTACCACTGCGCTGAGCTAATCAGCCAGGGCGCTTTTACATATTTTTCAGTATGCATTTTCCCAGAGGCCTTTAATTTCTGTATTGCAGATATGGTTCATTTCCGCATTTATTGAGTCTTGGTGGTTGCTGTGCTAGGTTCTGCGGGGAGTACAGAGACGAACTCCGTCAGAATGGTCGTGACCGACCTCGCCAGGAGGGAACGTGGGTACTTAGTCAAGTGCTCTCATACTGTTACCATTCTTCCGTTTCACATTACCTCTGCAGAATTTTAGACTCAGAGAAAGAAAAGTTGCAAAGCAGTGCACACTATTTCCTTGGCTACTGCCCATTTCACCCTACCAGCGCCCTTGTCAATGCTTTTTTTTAAAATTTGAAATTAGAGCCGTCCTACTGGGTGTAAAGTACTCCTAGGGTGGGTGTGATGTCCATTTCTGGAATGAGTTGGGATACTGTGCATCTTTTCATGTGCTTGTTGGTCATTTGTATATTTTTCTTGTGTATTACTTATTCTTTGGAGAATTATCCATTCAAGTTCTTGGCCCATTTTTTAATTGGTTTGTGTATCTTTTTGTTGAGTTGACTGGTTCCTTATAAGATAGATATGACTTGGAAATATTTTTTTCTCATTTTGTTGATTGTTACAGTCAACTAATCATGATTTTTATGTTATGTATACTTTCTGCTTTTTTTAAAGTTTTACCTTTAAATCGCAAATGCTAGTCCTGGCCCAATAGCTCAGTTGGTTAGAGTGTCGTTCTGACATGCCAAGGTTGTAGGTTCGATCCCACGTCAGGGCACATACAAGAACCAACCAGTAAATGAATGCATAGTAAGTGGAACCATGGAGCATGTTTCTCTCTCTACCTTCTTTCTCTCTAAAAATTATTAACAATAAAAATTTTAGGCCCTGGCCAGTTGGCTCAATGGTAGAGCGTTGGCCCAGCACGTGGATGTCCTGGGTTCAACTCCCAGCCAGGGCACACAAGAGAAGTGCCTATCTGTTTCTCCACCCTTCCCCCTCTCTTCCTCTCTATCTCTCTTCCCCTCCCACAGCCAAGGCTCCATTGGAACAAAGTTGGCCTGGGCATGGAGGATGGCTCCATGGACTCCGCTTCAGGAGCTAGAATGGCTCTGGTTGCAATGGAGCAACAACCCAGATGGGCTGAGCATCACCCCTTGGTGGGCATGCCGGGTGGATTCTGGTTGGGGTGCATGGGGGAGTCTGTCTCTCTGCTTCCCCACTTCTCACTTACCAAAAATATGAAAATAAATAAATAAATTGCAAACTCCAGTTTTCCTAGGAGTAAAGGCTTCACTCTAGAGTTCATAAAACCTTCCAGTGTTATACTGTTCTTGGTAAATGTTAGTTTGAAGCTGGACAGATAAAATATCCTTTCTTGTAAACCAGAGTTTATAAGAAACTAAGACCTGGTGGTCGCTGTAACTTTGCCTGAACTAAGACTTGCCTTACCTGCAGTGCTACCAGACTTAAAATCGGAACTTAGGTGATTTTCTAAAAATTCTTTTACATGTGTTCTGGATTTTGTGATTTCCTACAATTATTTTCCTTATGTATTTTAGGTATTTATGTGTGGGATGTAGAAGGCAGAAAATATTTTGATTTCCTGAGTGCATACAGTGCTGTCAACCAAGGTCACTGTCATCCAAAGATTGTGGACGCTTTGAAAACTCAGGCAGACAAGCTGACCTTGACGTCCAGGGCTTTCTATAATGATGTCCTTGGTGAATATGAAGAGTATATTACTAAACTTTTCAACTACCAGAAAGTTCTTCCAATGAATACTGGTAAAATATGTTGTTTTCTTTATTCGCCAAGAAAATGGTTTTATTATTTTCTGATAATTTAAAGTGTTTTATTTTCATTTTTAACCAAGACATTTTCTTTCTTGGTAGGAGTAGAGGCTGGAGAGACTGCTTGCAAACTTGCTCGGAGATGGGGCTACTCTGTGAAGGGTATTCCGAAGTACAAAGCGAAGATTCTTTTTGCAGGTATGTGAAATTCACTGATTTGAACACACAATATTAGTTATGATTTTAATTTACTGATGGAATATTTCTAATGCGTTTGCTTCATACATGCTATATCGCGATATCTTATTTGTTGAATGTTTCATAAAAATTGAGATTTTCTTTTCTTGGGTTTACTTCCAAATATTTTGTTCACAGATGGGGTTTTTCTCTCCTAAATAATTCCCTACTCCTCTCTCCTTCACACGAATGACTTTATGATTTATTTCACAGCAGTTGTCTGATTGACTAGATAATCTAATGGTGGAACATTTTTGTTAGGTATTTTGTTGGGTTACGTTACCATGGGGCCATCTCCTAAGTGTGATGTGCAGTTTAAATCTTAATGTTTGCTGTATTGTTGTATCAGGTTCTTAGAAGGAGGGAAGAGAGGAGGGCTGGAATTGCCCTGGGTATATTTCTGGGAATGGTTGAAAAGAATGACTTAAAAACCAATTGGGAACCAAAGCTTTTTAATCCACTCTTCCTCTGGATCATTTACAATAACATGAATGGACCTTGATAACATTGTACGGAGTGAAATAAGTAAATCAGAAAAACTAAGAACTATATGAATCCATACATAGATGGGACATAAGGATGAGACTCAGAGACATGAACAAGAATGTGATGGCAACGGGGGTGGGGCGAGGAAGGAGAGGTGGTGGGGGAGGGGAGAGGTGGTGGGGGAGGGGAGGGGCACAAAGAAAACCAGATAGAAGGTGACAAAAGACACTTTGACTTTGGGTGAGGGATATACAGCACAATCAAATGTCGAAATAATCTGGAGATGTTTTCTCTCAATATATGTGCCCTGATTTATCAATGTCACTGCATTAAATTTAATAAAAAAAAAACCGATTGGGAAAACCAACAGTTAATTCTGATGATATCATCTGACTTTTGGAATCCTTATAATGATGTTCAATTGATAGGTTTTGACTTTAAAGCTTTGATTTTAATTTTTAAAACCAGAGCATGGGGAAATTTATCACTACACATGGTCACAATGCACCCTTGTGATAGTTAAAGCCAGGAACTGTTCTGCCTTTGTGAGCAAATGCAGCTAAGTTCTAAACCAACTAACATAATAGAATCCAGAGTCCAGCTGGAGGCCAGCCGGAGTTGGTATTTGGGGGTGACAGATTACCACTGCAGGAGAAGTCCATGCCCAGCTCTACAGTATAACTACCTCTTCCACACAAAAATGGCATTGCTGGTGATTTCCACTCTCCCAGACTGTATCCAGTCTCTTTCACACTAGCACGGGGGCCCAGATGTTTTCACCCGCGTTGAAAAAAGCAGGTATGTCTAGGTACAGAGACAGAGAAGGCTGTCCGAGCTGTGCGTGTCACACTGCAGGGTAACTCAGGACGGGACTCCCGAGGCAGGAGAGCAGATGGGCTCAGGGTCCAGTTGGAGCATTTTCCTCTTACACAAGCCCAGTTAGAATCAGGGTGCTGGCGGCCAAGTGAGGTGAGGCTCGATTGTCCGGAGGTGAGAGGCTTTGCAAGAATAGTTACGGTTCAGGCCCTGGCCGGTTGGCTCAGCGGTAGAGCGTCGGCCTGGCGTGTAGGAGTCCTGGGTTCGATTCCCGGCCAGGGCACACAGGAGAAGCGCCCATCTGCTTCTCCACCCCTCCCCCTCTCCTTCCTCTCTGTCTCTCTCTCCCCCTCCCGCAGCCGAGGCTCCATTGGAGCAAAGATGGCCCGGGCGCTGAGAATGGCTCTGTGGCCTCTGCCTCAGGCGCTAGAATGGCTCTGGATGCAACAGAGCGACGCCCCAGAGGGGCAGAACATCACCCCCTGGTGGGCATGCCGGGTGGATCCCGGTTGGGTGCATGCGGGAGTCTGTCTGACTGCCTCCCCGTTTCCAGCTTCGGAAAAATGGGGGGGGAAAAAAAAAAAGAATAGTTAGGGTTCAGAGAGGCTGTGAAGCCAAAATACAGCAATTCCAGTGCTGGGTTAGCCGAGTCGGTGCTGGCCGGGGTGGTGGGAAGATGTTTAAAAAAGAAAAAGTTGGAGAAGCCCCAAGTCTCTCTTATTCTCCACTGTTTTTCTTCTTTGAATGAACCCAGTTGAAATGCTCTCCTGCATTTGCTTTATTGTGAGGGTGTCCCCTATTAGAATAGAAGGTCCTTGAGGGCAGGGAGCCTGCCAGTCATTGTCACATTCTGTCCCCAGCACCTAGAACAGCACCTGCTGTGGAGTAGGTCCTCAATCACATTTTATTTTTTATTTTCTTACAGAGATAGAGAGTCAGAGAGAGGGATAGATAGGGACAGACAGACAGGAACGGAGATAGATGAGAAACATCAGTTTTTTGTTGTGGCACTTTAATTGTTCATTGGTTGCTTTCTCATATGTGCCTTGACCATGGGGCTATAGCAGACCATGTAACCGCTTGCTCAAGCCAGTGATCTTGGGTCCAAGCTGGTGAGCTTTGCTTAAACCAGATGAGCCCGCATTCAAGTTGGCGACCTTAGGATCTTGAACCTGGGTCCTCTGCATCCCAGTCCGACACTATCCATTGCGCCACCGCCTGGTCAGGGCCCCTCAATCACATTTATTAACGAAATAAAGTCACGGGTAAAAGTGTTCCCAGACAAAGGCTGAGCATTTAAGACGGGTTAGTAACCTTTTTGGCTGAGAGAGCCATGAACGCCACATAGTTTAAAATGTAATTCTGTAAGAGCCACACAACGACCCGTGTACGTCACTCATTATCCAATAAAAATTTGGTGTTGTCCCGGAGGACAGCTGTGATTGGCTCCAGCCACCCGCAACCATGAACATGAGCGGTAGGAAATGAATGGATTGTAGTACATGAGAATGTTTTATATTTTTAATGTTATTGGTTTTTTAAATTAAAGATTTGTCTGTGAGCCAGATGCAGCCATCAAAAGAGCCACATCTGGCTCTCGAGCCATAGGTTCCCAACCCCTGGTGTAAGAGATACCAAGGAAGGCAAAATCGAAAGTGTTTGGATTGCCTGAGGATGATTTTTCTAAATGAAGTTTGAAATTCATCCTGTAGAATAGGTAGCCTGTAGCAGTGGATTTTTAAAAGGAAAATTGCTAATTCTCTGAAGCATATTCTCTTTCATATCACCTCCATTGGGCACTGTTTCTAGAAAAACCACGTACGGAACTCCTGGGTTGTTAGGGTTTGGGATTTCTGCATTGGAAGGGAAGACAAGTGTCTGTCCTTGGGTGATACAATAGGGAAGTGCCTAAAACAGCAATTGCGAGGTGCCAGACCTCGCTGGTCTTCATGAACCATGGGGTTTGACATCCGAGTTTGTTGTCACAAACAGAAGCTCTCTAAACAAAGACTTGGGTTTTCAAATCTCAGGCTTTCTAAGGTATTAGTGGGGAAGCAGGCTTTTTAACTTGCGGTGTTTGTTGGAAATACCCACTGTGTGTTTCTCTTTCTAGCTGGAAACTTTTGGGGTAGAACCATGTCCGCTATCTCCAGCTCCACAGACCCGAGTAGTTACGACGGCTTTGGACCCTTCATGCCGGGTTTCGAGATCATTCCGTACAATGACCTGCCTGCCCTCGAGGTACTGACTGCGCTAGCGTCCAGGGCTTCGCTCACAGTGACGGAAGTGATGTCTGCAGAACGTGTGAATTAAACGTAGATATGTGACTGGCTTCCGCAATGGTCAGTTAGTTTCCAGCCTGGGGAGACCGAGCTCCGTGGCCTCATCCTGAAACCCACTAAGCATTTTAGTTTCGTATCCTGTACAAGTATCAGTTTGGGCAGTATCTGTCTAATTACTAGATAATTTACTCTGTTTTCATCTGGCTTTTTAAAATTATGAGTGGAGAACTTGGAAAATAGAGATTTACTTACAATGGCTTTTAAAAAGGCCACGTTCTGAAATTTTCAGTTACAGTACATTTTACTCTATGTTAGAAAACATAGGCTAAGAGTAGCTTCATGCTGAAGTATTTGGAAGTTTTTGATAATTGACTGTCAGAAATGTTACACTTTGAAGTCAGAATGTAATTTAGTGTGAAAACTTAATTTGTATACTCATTCGTAACAGGAAACTCGGTATGTGCATTATGTGATTTCATATTTCCAAATAAGTTGGAAAGGAAGCTGCTGCCCTGGCCGCATAGTTAGGTGGGTTAGAGCATCGTCTTGATGCACAAAGGTTGCTGGTTCGATTCCCCGGTCAGGGCACAGGCAGGAACAGATGGATGTTTCGGTCTCTCCTTTCCCCTCTCTCTAAAATCAATAAATTTAAAAAAGTTTCTTAAAAGGAAAGGAAGTTACTAAAACATATTAAAATTTTTTTTCCGTAGCGTGCTCTTCAGGATCCAAACGTCGCTGGGTTTATGGTAGAACCAATTCAGGGTGAAGCGGGCGTTATAGTTCCTGACCCAGGCTACCTAGTGGGCGTGCGAGAGCTCTGCACCCGCCACCAGGTGACTGACCCCTTTTCTCACCTGCCTGCCTCTGAGGCTTCGGCCCGAGGGATAAATGCCGAGTTACCTAACCTTTCCACTGGGGGGAGACATCGTCCTTAGAGTGTCAGAACTCGCCAGGTGCTCTTATCAGCAGGCTGCACAGAGCCGACCTTTAGCTGCCCTGCCCTGGGCCCTGCAGCTGCAGGCTCCTGCCTGGCTTCCTTCGCCCTCCGGCAGCCTGGTCCCGGGCCCTTCCACTTTGCTGTGACAAACGGAAGCTCACCGGAAGCTCTCTCTTCCTTCCCACCAAGCTAGTATATCTTTTATGAGAAGCAGATATTGACTCACATTTGTAGAGTAACCAAATGAATTAATTTGCTTCCAGAGAGTAGTTCTATTCAGAAACCCCCACAGAACCCTCACTTGGCACAAGTGCCTCTCCACTGGGCAGGGCCGTGCAGAGTGGGCCGCCGGGAGGGCGGCGTGCCCACAGGGCTTTCAGAGTGCACGGCTGAAACTGCGTGGGTGATTGAAGTTTTGTCACAATTCTGAGGGAGTGGCAGGTGCCCCGTTGGGGGAGGGAAAAGCAACGTAAAGATTCCCTGCTTCCCTATGGCAATGAAATAGGTGACTGATGCTGTCATGTTGTTTTCTAACAGGTCCTGTTTATTGCTGATGAGGTACAAACGGGGCTGGCCAGGACCGGCAGGTGGCTGGCTGTCGATCACGAAAGTGTCAGACCCGATCTCGTCCTTCTAGGAAAGGCGCTGTCCGGTGGCTTATACCCTGTGAGTTGGACGTTAACCTCTCTTTCTGTTCCCTACACTTGTGAAGTATATGCCATTGGCTGATGGTGACAACAGTGCCTTTCTTGTAGTTTGGTTTTACTTGGTGCACCATGGGTCACCTGGAGTTTATAGAACAACTTCCTGGAGTTCCATGGACCCACTTAGTTAATTTTAACTGAGGAATAGAGTGTGCTTTGGAATTTGTTTGCTACAGCACTTCTTTTGGATGGAAACGTTTTACGCCAAAAGTATTCCTATAGACCAGCAGGTGTGCTGCAAGAATTTTTAAAATGTGCAATGCCTATTTGGTCAATGACTTCTTTTCCCTTGGATTGTCAAATAAAGAAATGACAACAGCCAACATAACAACAGCCATCCGATGTGAATGAATCAAAATGATGATTCTTTTTTTTTGGTCAGATTGGTAAAATGTGTATTTTTTGGTGTGCCGCAAAATTTTAGTAATTAGTTTCTGAGTGCCATGAGATACAAATGGGGGAAAATTGCTGCTGTGTTCCACTGTTCAGGAACATAGCATTACTAATTAAGACCATGGCCGATTCATGTAGAGAGGAGGAGAAGTTAGTGTTCTATCCCTGAGCGTACTTTTCCGAAGCCTGTAGCATGCACTGGGTCAGGCCTCCGAAGGACAGTGCAGGAGCGTGTCACCTTGAAACCGCAAGGAATTCTAAATGATATTATTGTGGAAGCCACATATGTGTTCCTAGCAAAATGCTGCTCGTGTGTGCCACTGATGTGTGCCTGTCGTGCCGAGGGTCATGTGTGAGGCCACGGCTCAGCTTGTCGCTTGTGGTTGAGGTGTCAGGTGTGTAGCTCTTGTTTGCTGAAACTTGATGTCAATGTGAATACCGGCTCTGTAAATGTTGGTGTTCCTGGTATGCTAAGAGTCAGCGTTTGTGTGAGCAGCTGTTTGGTTAGCGCTGGGTTCTCTCTTTCAGGTGTCTGCAGTACTGTGTGATGACGAGATCATGCTGACCATCAAACCCGGGGAGCACGGGTCCACCTACGGCGGCAACCCTCTCGGCTGCCGGGTGGCCATTGCCGCTCTGGAGGTAACGGCTGACAGAGTCGCTCAGGGTTTGTTCTTCCAGTGGTGTTGAAGGGACTTCTACGTGTGAGCCCATTGGTGTAAGGAGAAATTATATTGCCAAGTGTTACAGAACACGGGGAAGAGAGGGAAGATTTTAGGGGCAAGGCATCCTCAAAAAGTAATTCGAGCTTGGCTCAGTAGATGGGGGTCTTCCTGGGCGTTGGGGTCAGCAGTCCCCAGGGGATTGGTCCTGGAGGTCCTGGTGCTCCGCGAGCTCACTCGGACCAGTTGGCCAGTCAGGCCTGCATGGTGGTTCTTAAACATACTCGCACAGTTTCAGATTTATTACTTACATGCCCACCAAAGGCATAAAATTATGTAATCTCTAAGGATGGACTTTTTAGGGGGATTAAAACTATCGTACGTAAAAAAATTAAACCACATTTAGTCCATTGATCTGTTTCAGCTAATACATCAACCGGTTGCATTTAACAAATTTTAATTCTTATTTTGCCATAAAGTCAGATTGATGGATTTGTGACTAAAACAAGGTTCTGTCTGAGCTAGACCCTGTTTGGTTAGAAGTGAAACTAGTATAGGCTTTGAAAAATAGAAATGGAAGTTAAAGTGTCTGCTCTGGCTGAGTAGCTCAATTGTTTGGAGCGTTGTCCTGCTGCACTGAGGCTGCAGGCGCGACCCTTGGTCAGGGCGCGACCCCCAGTCCGAGCACACAGATACAGGAAGCAACCAGTGAGTGCACACATGGGCGGAACAACAAATCAGTGTTTCTCTCTCTCTCTCTCTCTCTCTAAAAAAAAGTTAAAGTCTTTAATCTTGTTCATCCTTTGTGTATATTCCACGTCTTCCTCCAAAGAACATAAAAAAGGGCAGTCTTCACATTTGTGTCATTTCTTTCTAAATGTAGGTTTTGGAAGAAGAAAACCTTGCCGACAATGCAGAAAGGATGGGAGCCATCCTGAGAAATGAGCTCATGAAGCTGCCCTCTGACATCGTCACGGCCGTGCGCGGAAAAGGGCTGCTGAACGCTATTGTAATCAGAGAGACCAAAGGTACAGGGGAGAACGTCTCCCTCGGGGCTGCTTGTCCTGGAAGAGAAGAGCAGTGCGGGGTTCTCTCTGGGCACTGGGTCTCCTGAAACTGTCGGCCGAGTCACATTATTCCGCCTCAGGTCGGCAGGCAGCACTTGGAGATGGAAACACCCTTTCTGTTAGTAAGTCTCTGTAGAGCCCCTTCCTTCAGTCTCCTCTCTGGCTTCCTCTTCCTCCTTGAAAACTCGGCTTATCCGCAGAGGTCGCGGGGAGAGGAGCAACAGTGATGGATGGATGAAGAAGAGGGGGACAGAAACAACCCGGGCTGCCCCCCGGACTGTTGGGTGTGCCGGGACATCGTTTGTAACCCCTTGGGGTTCCTTGCTGGATCTCCTTGTGATACCCCATCCTTTTAAAGCAGCGATTTCAATGTTGGTTGCAATTCAGAATCCCCTGGGGGTGGGGTGGGCTTGAGGGGCTTTTATAAAAGCTAATCCAACTCTAGTTTCAGCCTGAGGATTCGGATTTGATGGGACTTGTCGGGGGGCCTGGTCACTGAGTGGTCGCAGTACACAGCTAGGATTGAGACTTGTTCTTGAAGGGTGGGGGGGTCTCGTCCCATAAGTCAGTAAGCAAATCCACTTTTGGGGTGTGTAGTGTCCGCTGGGTGTTGGCTATGGCTCATTCTTTGCCAGTTAATGGCCTGTGTCACACCCAAACTCTGCTACTGGTTCTTCATGTAATTAGTACAGCAGCTTTAGCATGTAACATTTTGCTTTTGCTTTTTTATTTATGGGAATCGAAAACCCCATGCCTGATCATGCCAGTCACACCTAGTTACGCATTTGCTGTCAAGTCACTTCCTTTTTCAGAATAAAAAATAACTTCCTTTTGCAGAACAGAACACAGCGAGCTTGCCAGCTCCAAGCTGTCTTTCTGGAGGAGGGGGTGGGACTTCCACTAGGCGGGCTGTACTTGGCTTGCGCAGCGTAAGGGGGTGCGGGGGGACGATGATGCTGAGACATTTATCTCTGATCAGCATACATGGCTCAACTGTTTTCCTCTAGATTACGACGCTTGGAAGGTGTGCCTGCGACTTCGAGATAATGGACTTCTGGCCAAGCCGACCCATGGCGACGTCATCCGGTTCGCCCCTCCGCTCGTGATCAAAGAGGACGAGATTCAGGAGTCTGTGGAAATCATCAACAAGACCATCTTGTCGTTCTGAGGGTGGTGACTGGTTTCCTCGGGACCCGGGGCCAGCTGGCCGGGCACCTCGGTGACGTCCTGTAGAAAGCCCCCCGTTGCTGCTCTTCACGCAGGCGCATTCCACTCCTGGTGTCTTCAAGGACTTTTTTTTTTATGTATGTTCTTTTCAGTTCATTCGTTAACAGAGTGACATTTGTAATTGTGTAGTTTGCTATGGGAGAGAATGTCACGGCACCCATATTTGACTTGTGTTTTCGCGTGCTATGGCGAGATGCAGCTATCTGTATATAGGAAGCCTTTCAGTCAAGGCTCGTCTAATTTATATACGTTTTCATAATTTCCTCGCTGGTGTAAATGTATTATATTTCAGAGAGTTACGGGGTTTTATGTAGAAGGCTGGTTTAACCTTATCAAGTTGAATCATGATCACTGAATTTTAGGAAGGATTAAATGGTTAAGTTTATATAAACTACTAGATTTAAATGAAGTTCCTATTAGCCAACACCAGGGTGAGCGCCATTCTGAATTAAGAATTAATGTTTTGCATTCCCAAATGATGTTTTAAGTGTTGATATAATTCATAAAAAATAATTATTTTCAATATTTCTTTAAATTTAAAATAAAGCTTATGTTAAACATGTCTATTTTGTGATCAGTGTGCTGTTTGTTATTTTCCGTGTGTGCAGTATGACTGCTGACCGAACGTTTTTAAGCTGTTGGAGAATGTTCTCCGCTTGCTTTAATTTCCTGGCTTCCTAAGAGCATTTCCCTTTCTTTAGTGTCAGCTCTGCAGAACCAGGAATTGCGGGAGGGAAGCCTCTGAGGCCCCTCCCCCTTCAGAGCACCTGCTCTTCCTGTGCTGCCGTCGCCTCCCTCGTGGGCTTACGGTTCCGCCTCCCAGTGTGTTACCCGCTCTGTGTCACCCGTGGCCAACTGTTGGCCGAAAATATTACACAGAAGGTTCTGGAAATAAACCATCCACGGGTTTTAATTGTGTGCCACTCTGAGAAGCACGAGGACACCTCTTGCTGTCTCGCTTTGTCCCACCCTGGGCGTGCATCAACCGTTAGTCCAGCGTCACTTGGTAGCCTGTCGGGGTGTCCCACGGCCTGTGTTCACGTCACCCTTATTTTATGGGATGTGGCCCCAATTCAGATATACCACAGGGAAGCAGTCAAGTGCTGCTTTTAAGTGAAAAGGAAATCCTCAAGCTAAGGAAAGAAAAACAGTATGCCGAGGTTGCCAAGGTCCACGGGAAGAACCGTCTACCTGTGAAACCGAAGAAGGAAAGATTTGTCCTAGTTCTGCCATTACACCTCAGACTAGAAGTCACGACCACAGTGTGTGGTGAGTGCTCAGTTAAGATAAAAAAGGCATTTCATTTTGGGGAGCAAGAGGGGAACAAAACCTGTTCCAGGCCCTGGCCGGTTGGCTCAGTGGTAGAGCGTCGGCCTGGCGTGCAGGGGTCCCGGGTTCGATTCCCGGCCAGGGCACACAGGAGAAGCGCCCATCTGCTTCTCCACCCCTCCCCCTCTCCTTCCTCTCTGTCTCTCTCTTCCCCTCCCGCAGCGAGGCTCCACTGGAGCAAAGATGGCCCCAGCGCTGGGGATGGCTCCTTGGCCTCTGCCCCAGGCACTGGAGTGGCTCTGGTCGCGACAGAGCGACGCCCCGGAGGGGCAGAGCATCGCCCCCTGGTGGGCAGAGCGTCACCTCCTGGTGGGCGTGCCGGGTGGATCCCGGTCGCTGGGCGCATGCGGGAATCTGTCTGACTGTCCCCATTTTCCAGCTTCGGAAAAATATAAAAAAAACCCAAAAAAACCTGTTCTGACCAACAGCCACATATTGTGCCGGAACGTTCTGAGCCTATAGGGTTTCATCAAGGGTCCCCTGAAACGGGCGGCCACACTCACATGACCTCTATTACAGTATATTGTTAGAATTGCTCTATTTCATTACATATTGTTAATACCTTATGGCGTCTAACTCATAAACTATTATATGTATGTATAGGAAAAAAGTACAGGTAGGGTTTGGTATGCCGCGGTTTCAGGCCTCCACTGCGGGTCTTGGAATGTATTTCCTGTAAATAAGGGGAGGACTACTGTATTTACCATTTTATTCAAGTATCTTTTTTTTTTTTTTTTTTTTTTGTATTTTTCTGAAGCTGGAAACGGGGAGAGACAGTCAGACAGACTCCCGCATGCGCCCGACCGGGATCCACCCGGCACGCCCACCAGGGGCGACGCTCTGCCCACCAGGGGGCGATGCTCTGCCCCTCCAGGGGGTCGCTCTGCCGTGACCAGAGCCACTCTAGCGCCTGGGGCAGAGGCCAAGGAGCCATCCCCAGCGCCCGGGCCATCTTTGCTCCAATGGAGCCTCGCTGCGGGAGGGGAAGAGAGAGACAGAGAGGAAGGAGGGGGTGGGGGTGGAGAAGCAAATGGGTGCTTCTCCTATGTGCCCTGGCCGGGAATCGAACCCGGGTCCCCCACACGCCAGGCCGACGCTCTACCGCTGAGCCAACCGGCCAGGGCCTATTCAAGTATCTTATGCATGTAATTGTGCAACGTTTCTTCTCTTTGTTTGTTTGTTTTTGCCTGAACAGGATGCTTTTCTATATTAGTAATTTTGAGTTCATCTCATTCTAACGACTATTTCATGTCAGTATATAGTCGAATTTCATATTGGGGCACATTTGAATAATTTCCATTTTTTTCACTCTTGAAACAAAGCTGCTTGTGACCTCTTGCGTTTGTATCCGTTCAGTACTTCGGGTGTTTCTGTGGAGTAGGTCCCTAGAGATGGATTACTGTGTCAAAGGGAGTGAACTTTTTTGTGTGTGTGTGTGGCAGAGACAGAGTCAGAGAGTAGGATAGAGAGGGACAGACAAGGAGAGAGATGAGAAACATCAATTCTTCGTTGCAGTTCCTTAGTTGTTCATTGATTGTTTTCTCATATGTGCTTTGACTGGGGGGCTACAGCAGACCGAGTGACCCTTTGCTCAAGCCAGCGACCTTGGGCTCAAGCTGGTGAGCCTTGCTCAAACCAGATGAGCCCTCCCTCAAGCTGGCGACCTCCAGGTCTCAAACCTGGGTCCTCGGCATCCTAATCTGACGCTCTATCCACTGCGACACCGCCAGGTCAGGCAGGAACGAACTTTTAATTGAATAGTAACTCAGTTGCTCCCTGCCACCCCCAGGTTCTGAGTCACATCTCAGCAGCATGAGAGTTAATGACTGATGTGAGCTGGTGGGTACAGGAGGGTCTGCTCACACCAATGGCTTATCTGTCTGGGTGGGGGTTTCTGATCTAAATGGGTACACTACATTTTTTATAAAGCACATGGCAAACTTGAATGTCAGGTCCATTTCACAGATGAGAAACTAAGGCTTAGAGAGAGAAAACTTGCCATAGGTCATTGAGATTATAAGCAGTGGAGCCTAGATCTGGGGTGGGCTGGACAAGGCTTCCTTCTGGGGAGAGGCACCCGGTAGTCCCAGGTGTCCGGGGGTTGGGGTGGTTGGGCACTGCTGCATTTGTCTTGAGATGACTGAGAAGCTTCAGGTGTGTAAAAGCATTTCAATTTGGTTCCAGCTTGGGGGATGGATTCTTATTTTTTTTTTTTATAAATTTTTATTTTAATGGGGTGACATCAATAAATCAGGGTACATATATTCAAAGAAAACATTTCCAGGTTATCTTGTCATTTAGTTCTGTTGCATACCCATCACCCAAAGAGAGATCGTCTTCCGTCACCCTCTATCCAGTTTTCTTTGTACCCCTCCCCTTCTCCCTCCCCCTCCTCCCCTCCCTCCATCCCCCACCCCCCCCTGTAACCACCCCACTGCTGTCCATGTCTCTTAGTCTCGTTTTTATGTCTTGGGGGATGGATTCTTAAAGACACCAGCAGGAGCCATGCAAGGGAGTAACAGAGATGTAAGAGAAGCTTAGTCCGTTCAGGAGGAGCTCTCAGGTCTATTTCAGGACTTGACTGTTCCGTGAATGTATAATGGCTCAGAAAAGTTTTATCAGCTCCCCAGCCTTTCTTTTGATTAACTTGCAAATGAGATCCTCCCACCCCCATGCATTGGGCCAGTCTCTCAAATCATTAATAAAACATCTGAGCTAATAAGGCATTTCTAATCTGTATCACGATACTTCAGTGCGGGGCAGAGGGGAGCCACAGATAAGTGGGGGTCAGGCAGAGCCTGGTCAAGCAGCCTGTTCAGTACGACTGTATGGCCCTGGCTCCCATCGACGCGGGCAGTGGAGGGCCCGGGGGGCTTCTGGCCTTGGTCGCCTTGCCCACAGCCAATGGGATAGGTCTTCCTCTCTGAGATGGAAAGTGAAGGGTGCTAGAAAGATCCATCAGCCCCTAATCTCTTCTCCCTCCCCCAACCCCCCCCCCCCTTTTAACCACAAAGCACTTTAGTAGCTCCCGGTGCCAAACCATGATGTACTTATTACTGACCTGGAAGTAATTACTCCTGGAAGTAGTTTAAACATAAATATGCAAATAGCATGGAGAGCTAGGACCTGTGGGGGTGACGGGGTGAGGTGCTCAGCCCTGGGAATTCTAATATCATCAGCGAGGGTCTGTTGCCAATCATTTCCTGTTCCCCTCAGAGGGGAAGGGACATGCCCCCTGCACAGAGCCAGTGGTGTCAAAGCGGGGACAAGGGTGGCCGTCATCCCAGAGACAGAGATTCCATCTGAGGAGCCATGTGACCCCAGGCAAGCCACTGCCTGTCTGTCCTTGAAGAAATGAGGGGGTTGGAGTAAGCCAGTATCCCTTACAGAGCGGTTGGCCTGCAGTGGCTGAGTTGGTCTCTGGAGGTGAGGTCCTGGACTGGCCCGGTGAGCCTGCACCCCAGGCAGTGAAAGCCCGGTTCAGGTGGCTCTTGGCGGACCTGTAAGCTCTTAGAAGAGCCCGGGGCCCAGCATCCCGGCAGACGGTTTCCAATACAGACAGCCAGAAAGAGGCCAGAGGGTTGTGTGAGGTTCCCATTCCTCTTGTGACTCAGTTTCTCCCCAAACCAGCTCCTCGCCAATGGGATGCCCCATTTCTGCGGAGTGGGGCTTCGGGCTCTGGGAGAACTGCAGGGCTGTGGCGAGTTGACCCCCCTTTTCCAAGATCCAGCGCTCAGCAAACGCTGGCGCCAGGTCTTGGGTTCAGCCGGAACCACTCTCAGGGCGCAGGGCTCAGGGAGGTTCCGGACGGCAGAGGCCGCTGTCCGCAAAGCTTTGCTCCCGGGGCGACCGGAGCGGCGGTGCGCGTGCGCCAAGGACCCGCGGCGCAGACCGCCGGGCGCGGGCGGTGCAAGGGCTCCGGGGGCCGCCGCGCGCGGAACGCAGTGTGCTTTTTGCCAAAGTTTATTATTATTATTATTAAGTGTGCTCCGCGTAGAAAATCGAAAATGCAGAAACAAGTCTCCCGCGGCCGCCCCCCGCTGAGGCAGTAATCCCCATCGCAGTCCTGCAAAGTCTGTAGTTGACAGACCCAGTCCCAGGGAGGGCGGGCGGCGCTCAGGGTCTCCAGGTACGAGCTGAGGCTCGACCCCGTGGAGCCCGGAGCCAGACAGCGCAGTCTGTGCGGTGGAGTTAACAAGGGCCCGTGACACAGGGGTCTCCAACTCAAGAGTTTGGTAAGCAGGGCCCCACCTTGTTCCAGAGCTGGGTGAGTGTGTGTGTGTGTGTGGGGGGCTTCCAGCCCAGCCCACTTGGGGAGCCGCCCTCTCCCCAATGATCTGCCAGTCTGCCTTTTAGGGAAGCCAGAGCCCCTGAGGCTGGGGAGGGGCCTGTCCCGGGTCTGGAGGAGTGTCTGTCTCTGTGGAGCCTTCTTTAGGTTGCTCTGTCTCAAGGTGGGGGATCCCGCTCTGCATCCTTGGGGCGCCATGGGCGGGCCTGTGGGCAGGACTGGGCGGCAGGAGCCCCGGCCCCATGTGTCTGACTGCCTCCCTGCGGCCTGGCTGGCTGGCTGGCTGCCCTTCTCACCTCCAGGGCCTGTTTGTTTGGGTGGACACACCCCCTGCAAACAGCCAGCCTGGCCCTCTGCGGCCAGGGCCCTGCCAGCTGCCGCCTTTCCAGAGGAAAACGCGGCCCCCACTTGGCCCCACTCCGCTGAAGCGCAGCTTTGAAGGTGGGAGCTGGGAGGGAAGTCAGAGTTGCCCTGGGAGTAAACAGCTGAGGACCCAGTTTGGCCTGGTCAGGAGGCTGGCGACTACAAAGGGACACTGTGAGGGATGCCCCCGGAGCAGAAGGGACCCATTCAGTGCTCCCAGAACAGGACCTGCCTGCTAATTAGGTGGGGAGGACCCCAGCAGTGGGTGGGCTGCAGGAAGGGGTGGGGGTGGGTAGGGGGAGCTAGTGACCCAGTTAGGAAGAGCCAGCTGTTCGGATCAGCCAGAACCCGAAGTCCAAACCCAGCCCTGCAGACCCGCTGCTCCAGAACCGTGCAGGAAGCCCGTTAAAGATGGCACTGTCCCCTTTGAGACCTGCCTGATGAAACCACAGAACCCGGCACCGGGTAGAGGCTTAGCATGAGCCAGACCCCAGCCTGCACCTGCCAGGGCCAGGCCTTCAGCACGGCTGTCCCTCCGCATCCTGCTGCCGGTGACTGGGGTGCAGGGACTGAGAAGGGGGCCCCTCTAGCTCTGGGGTGGCTGGAGGCTCCCGGGCAGGAGGCACCTCACAGGTAGTCTTGTTCCTTTAGTCGGGAGCTGTGTGCATAGGCTCACATTCTCCGTGTTCCTGTTGTGATTAAGGCATGAAAAGGCGATGCTTTCATTTCACCTCATAGCAGGTCGGTGCTGTTATTGTCCCCATTCCACAGGTGAGAAGTACTGAGGCCACGTTCCACGAAGTTCACTGACTTGCCCAAGGTCACAGTGTGCTGGGGCCTGGGCCTTTCCCCATGATTCTGCCCTGTGGGGCTGGTCAGGGCCCGGGCACATGGATTTGTGAAAGGCTCCCCAGCGATGTGATTGTACCTGATTTGTGCCCTATCCGGATAACATCTTGCTACTGCTCCATGTCCACGTGTCCTCACTGCTTGTAGGACACGCTTCAGGACCATCTGGGGCTCTGGTTTTGGGAGGTGCAGGACATTCCCCTAACAGTGCCGGTTGACACACACAGGGAGGGCCTGGGACTTCCTGGGAAAGGGAACCACTTCCGTGCAGGGACACCTGCCCACGCACAGTGATATTCTACTGTCCATGTGACAGTGGGGGTAGCCGCGAATAATTTTTGGACCTTCTTGGTGATGCTGCTGTTCTTGTGACAGCACCAGCTTGTTTGCTTAAAAATGGTCTGCATGAATCCCGTTGGGCATCTGGCGGGCTCATTTGAGATCACCTGACTGTGCCCACCCTCTGTGCCTGGCACGGAGGCCGGCACCCAGCAGGCACTTGTACAGGGCTTGTTTGGAGGGTAGTAAGTGGATCCCAACGTTGGGACGAGTGGGGCGGCCAGCTGCCTGCTGCAGGAGTTAGGGACCCGGCTGAGCAGTATGTGGTGGCCCTGCCAGGGGCAAAGACAATGAGTGGTGCCCAAACAGGGCCGGAGGTCCTGAACAACATTAGTCCTGGGCGACTCCCTACAATACACCCAGGGGTCTGCAGCATGGCGTCTCAGTGGTCCTGGATGACTCCCTGCAGTACACCCAGGGGTCTGCCACATGGCGTCTCGGTGGTCCTGGACGACTCCCTGCAGTACACCCAGGGGTCTGCCGCATGGCGTCTTGGTGGTCCTGGACGACTCCCTGCAGTACACCCAGGGGTCTGCTGCATGGCGTCTCGGTGGTCCTACACCCAGGGGTCTGCCGCATGGCATCTCGATGGTCCTGGGTGACTCCCTGCAGTACACCCAGGGGTCTGCTGCATGGCGTCTCGGTGGTCCTACACCCAGGGGTCTGCCGCATGGCGTCTCGGTGGTCCTGGACGACTCCCTGCAGTACACCCAGGGGTCTGCTGCATGGCGTCTCGGTGGTCCTACACCCAGGGGTCTGCCGCATGGCGTCTCGGTGGTCCTGGACGACTCCCTGCAGTACACTCAGGGGTCTGCTGCATGGCGTCTCGGTGGTCCTACACCCAGGGTCTGCCGCATGGCGTCTCGGTGGTCCTACACCCAGGGGTCTGCCGCATGGCGTCTCGGTGGTCCTGGACGACTCCCTGCAGTACACCCAGGGGTCTGCTGCATGGCGTCTCGGTGGTCCTGGACGACTCCCTGCAGTACACCCAGGGGTCTGCCGCACGGCGTCTCGGTGGTCCTGGACGACTCCCTGCAGTACACCCAGGGGTCTGCCGCACGGCGTCTTGGTGGTCCTGGACGACTCCCTGCAGTACACCCAGGGGTCTGCCGCACGGCGTCTCGGTGGCCAGTGATGGGCTGGCTACAGGCACAGGCCTGGGGCTCCCTGGCCCGGACAGCTGGGCCTTTGCGGCTCCCCAACCTGCACCGACAGGCACACAGCCAAACCCCGGCCCTCCTTGCTGCACTGCCAATTGGGGTCAGTCAGGGAGCCTTGGGGATGGCTGTCCCCACACAGGCTGCTCACCCTCCTGCTCGGACCCCTGCTTGGAAGCCCTGGGCGGCACAGGGAATTCCTGTGGGAATTAACTCGGGCGGGGGAGTGAAAGGAGCCCTATTGTTCTCTCTCAAGGCCTCAGGAGAATGCGCCGGGACAGGTAAAAAGTGGGAGACGTTTGTTTAGGGAGCAGAGTGTCCCCAGAGCAATTTATAATTTGGATCGTAGAATGGATTGTGTTTCGGCCCTGGCCGGTTGGCTCAGCGGTAGAGCGTCGGCCTAGCGTGCGGAGGACCCGGGTTCGATTCCCGGCCAGGGCACACAGGAGAAGCGCCCATTTGCTTCTCCACCCCTCCGCCGCGCTTTCCTCTCTGTCTCTCTCTTCCCCTCCCGCAGCCAAGGCTCCATTGGAGCAAAGATGGCCCGGGCACTGGGGATGGCTCTGTGGCCTCTGCCTCAGGCGCTAGAGTGGCTCTGGTCGCAACATGGCGACGCCCAGGATGGGCAGAGCATCGCCCCCTGGTGGGCAGAGCGTCGCCCCTGGTGGGCGTGCCGGGTGGATCCCGGTCGGGCGCATGCGGGAGTCTGTCTGACTGTCTCTCCCTGTTTCCAGCTTCAGAAAAATGAAAGAAAAAAAAAAAAAAAAAAAAAAAAAGAATGGATTGTGTTTCTTAGCCCGTCCCTTGAGGCCTGGTTAGGTTTCTTATTTGGCTCGAGGCTGGGCGGATCCCAGGGAGGCCCCTGGGTGTCCAAGTGGCCAGGGACTCTGGCATCTGCCTCAGGTCCCCACCTCTGCTCCGGGTTTGCAGGTGATGGACGGAGTGTGGGCTGCGGCTGCTCAGCTGGGTCTGCCCTGGGGTCGGTGGGCTAGGTCACGGATTAGGGTATTTTTAGTGGCCTCAGAGAGATTTAATTTTATTTAAAAAAATGATCAAATGAGATAGTTTTAAAAGCTGTCATGGAGCGAAGCCGTGCTTGCACATAAGTAAATAAAATAATGTTCGTGGCCGGCGGCTGCTTTGTAGGATCTCCAGAGGGGTTTCTGGAGCCTTGGGGGGGACCTGTGTCATCAGAGGGTTACAGGGTTTTCTTGCATCTGTTTTACAGACGAGGACGTTGAGAATCTGACCAATGTCTGGTGACTGGCGCCAATGTCCCAGGATGCCAGCGGCAGAGCTGAGGCACAGTCCTCCCTCTCTGCCCCTCGGCGAGCCCACGGGTCCTGTCCCTGCAGGCGCAGCCTCCGCACCCAGTCGGGGCTGGGTCCACAGACGTCTTTGTAACTGACCCAGGTGCTTCTGCGTGCGGCAGAACGTCCAGGGTCAAGCCCAGAAGCTGTCTGGTCAGTGATGAGATGACAGCAGGCGTCATCCACTATTTGGGTAAGGGGCGGTGTCACCTGGGACAACTGCTGACAGATGGGTTTTCCTGGGATTTAATTAGACCTCAAAGTTCTGGTCAGCTGTTTAGTGCAGACCTGCTATCAGCACCCGCCGGCGGTTTGGGATCCATAATGTCCATCATCTTTATCGAGTGCCTACTGTGTGCCAGGCAGGGGGAGGCTGAGGTGGAAGGGACAGAGATCATCCCTGGGGGGGGGGGCTGGAAGCTCCATCAGGGGCAGGAAGCAGATTAGGCCCCTGGTGCTCTGAGTGGCAGGTTGGGGGAGCTGCTAGGATGTAGCAAGGTGCCACCTCCTGCCATTTTTTTTTTTTTTTTGAAGCTGGAAACGGGGAGAGACAGTCAGACAGACTCCCGCATGCGCCCGGCACGCCCACCATGGGGCGACGCTCCGCCCACCAGGGGGCGATGCTCTGCCCATCCTGGGCGTCGCCATATTGCGACCAGAGCCACTCTAGCGCCTGGGGCAGAGGCCACAGAGCCATCCCCAGCGCCCGGGCCATCTTTGCTCCAGTGGAGCCTTGGCTGCGGGAGGGGAAGAGAGAGACAGAGAGGAAAGTGCGGCGGAGGGGTGGAGAAGCAAATGGGCGCTTCTCCTGTGTGCCCTGGCCAGGAATCGAACCCGGGTCCTCCGCACGCTAGGCCGACGCTCTACCGCTGAGCCACATTTTTTTTTTTTTTTGAAGCTGGAAACGGGGAGAGACAGTCAGACAGACTCCCGCATGCGCCCGACCGGGATCCACCCGGCATGCCCACCAGGGGCGACACTCTGCCCACCAGGGGGCGATGCTCTTCCCCTCTGGGGCGTCGCTTTGCCACGACCAGAGCCACTCTAGTGCCTGGGGCAGAGGCCAAGGAGCCATCCCCAGCGCCCGGGCCATCTTTGCTCCAATGGAGCCTTGGCTGTGGGAGGGGAAGAGAGAGACAGAGAGGAAGGAGAGGGGGAGGGGTGGAGAAGCAGATGGGCGCTTCTCCTGTGTGCCCTGGCCGGGAATCGAACCTGGGTCCCCTGCACGCCAGGCCGACGCTCTACCGCTGAGCCAACCTGCCAGGGCCCCTCCTGCCGTTTTGATGTGTCTGCTGGGGCTTGTCTTCTCCCCCCCTTGGGTGCCTGTCCTGGCTGTGACATCGCAGACCATGTGACCCGGGCACCACCTGACCTTCCCACCCGCACTGTCTCCGGGTCTCCTCTGCAGGCTGCAGTTGTCACAGTCCTCATTCCAGGAATTCGCGCGTCAGTTAAACAGGATCCTCGACCGACAGGAAGGATTTTGATTTCCCGGTCACTGTTCTGTTCTCAGCTGCTGCGAGAGGCGCCTCCTGTTTCTAATGATTTATTGTGCTTACCACATTGATGTTTATAAGGAACTGCATATTTATTCAAGTGCAGGAGTGTGCTCCCCTCCCTCCATGTGTGGAGGAGAACGGAAGAGTCAGAGTGGGAGGGGGGTCACAGGAAGGGGGAGACTCCTCAGCACACCTGCCCCCTCTCAGGCCGGCATCTTGAATCAGTTCACAGACAGCGGCTCAGAAAAGCTTGAGGTGGATTAACTTCAGAAGTGGGCGAGCAGTTTCAATCTTAACCGGAGTTTGTAGCACTGGTCCTTGCAGCGCCAGGAACGGTGCCGGGGTTGGAGAGCGGGAGCTAAGAGAAGACAGACGGAGCCTCAGGGTCCTGGGGAAGCAAAGACCGAAAGAGCAACACGCAGGCAGTTCAGAATGGGAGGGGCGCTGCGGCGTCGGGGGGGAGCACGGAGGAGCTGGGGCATCAGGGCAGGTGCACGGAGGAGGTGACATTTAAATGAGGCCTCGTAGCCTGGGTAGGAGTGCGATCAGCAAAGGAAAGGGGGTCAGGCCCAGAGATCTGGAGGTGAGATGTGCGTGCTTCTGCCTGGCTGCAGAGTGGGCAGAGCTGACTGAAGGGAGGACCAGCTGGGCAGCTGATTGCCCAGCCCTCCCATCTATAGGACACAAGAGCGTCACAGAAAATAAGCCTAATATGCAAAACCGTAAGCTTGCATTCAGGCAGAGGACGGAAATCGCAGCCTCTCTTCCTGCCTCTCCCCTGCCTGGGTTGGAAAGTCTCTACTTTGCACAGTGTAGAAGTGTGGGCTCCTCCCCCGCACTGCACAAGTACATGTAAACACATGTCAAGAAGAGCGATCAGGTGGTACCACATTATCAGCCTTCCTGGGTACCTGCTGCTTCCCTGGTCCTTAGAGTCGGGCATGCGCCGTAAGCCATAGGACAACCAAGCTTGGCCCCGCCAACCTGTGCACGTCCACAAGTTTGCTCCACATCCCTGCGGTCAGGTGTCTGGCCTTGCTTAGATGGTGATTCGGAACTGAATGCCTGGGAGAGCAGCTGGCTCTCTTGGCTGGTATCTGCTCCTCGGGCACCCTGTCGCTGTCCAGAAGGCTTTCTCATCAACCTTCCTTCCTGTGGAACAGTCCTTGTGTTGGTCTAGGACTGCTGCCACCCTGGGAATGCCAGGGAAGTGGTTATACACACAGCTCCGGGGATGTTTGACTCTTAAAGGGGGCAAGCCCCTCGGCCCTCACCCCTTGCCTGTATTTCGATGCTTATCCACCAGCTCCCTACCCTGAGAACTCTGCTGATAGTCGGCAAACTGTCGGGAGAACCCAGAGATTGATGACTAAACCTTTTGGTAGCTTCATGCCCCAGATACGCCCTCGGTGTCTAAGAGGCCGAGAAGTGGCCTCCTTGCTTGGCTGTGGAATGTTCCCGCAATGCCAAGCAGGAGTGGGCACGGGCTCAGCTCTGCCCCAGGTTTTCCTGCGGCTGCCTCCTGAGTCCGCGCACCTGCTCTGAGTGGCCCAGGGAGCGAGGGAAAATCTGATGACATTTTAAATGGTCTTTTGTATTATAAAAGTGATGGGTGCTCATTGAGAAACACTTGCTATAGAAAAATATGCAGGAGGGCAGAAAAGTCATCCATAATTCCGTCTCTCTGAGAAGGTTCCCGGCAATATGTTAGCCCCTCTCCTTCCGGGCTTTCTGTCTCTACCCCATATGCTATTTCTCCCCAAACTCCAGCACTGAGGGTGATAGTGCCTTGCACCCATTTTACAGATGAGGAAATAGAAACCTGGGGAGCCACCCGCCACAGTCATGCCCCACCAGGTGTCTGCTCAGCACTGGCCACGGGAGCCCACAGTCCACTGAGGATATCCTGCCCCACTCGCTGGGAGTCTCCAGACACTTCAGGGAAGAAGCAGGTAAGGGAGGGAGCTTCTTCTTACCCCTCTTTCCCTTCTCCATTTCTTCAAAACTGTCAGTTCCCAAAGCGAGAGCTGGGCCTTTGGCCGGTTGCCATGAACACGAGGCTGATTCAGGGAAGGGAGGGGGGTGGGTGTCGGGGAGGAAGATGGGAGGAACGCTCAGAAAGGAAAGGCACAGGGAGGGGAGGCCTCCAAGACTGAAGGACCCCACTGTGTGGTCCTTACCCTAAGCATGGAGTGGTATTGAGGTGCTACTTGGTGCCATCAGCTGGGCCCTCTGAGACAAGCCTGGCAGCCTGGCCAGAAACCCCTCCCCCGTTCCCTGGAGACCTAGGCGCCTCCCATGGAGGGGGCAGAGCCACAGTCTCCCAACGCCATTCTGTGGGAGGTTTTCACGTGTGGGAGAAAATTCAGGTGTAATTTCTGTGAACAGCCGCAGGCGCATGGGGTCTGGGAAGGAGGGGGTGCCCAGGGGTGGCAGTGGCTGGAGCACACAGCAGCTCTTTGAACTGGAAAGGCCCCCCCCTCCCTGGGTCCTTGGGGCCACTGCCCTGGTCTGAGATTCCGGACTCCCATCTGCCGTCGACACACTTTTGACATCGTTGCCAGAGCCTCCAAAGTCTCTTTGCCCTCTTAGTCCTGAGGGCAAGCTCAGTGAACTTGGCCTACTTAGCACTTTATGTTTTCTTTGTCACCTGATACTGCCCTTGACAGGGGATCTGACAGTGTCAGTGGAGGGAACAGTAAGTAGTAACCAGGCCGCTGCTTTCTTGATCCAGGGTCTCAAAGACCCCGGACTAGGAACTGCTCCATTTATGGGGCCTCTTCTCCACGCGGGACCTTTCCTAATAGGTACATACAACTCTGCCTTGCTTAAAAAGGGCCCTCAGTGCAACCAACCCTGATGTTCTTACAGTATTAACCTGATATGATCTAGGATCCAAAATAATTCATAAGGTGCTTCTGGTGGGATACCTCATGGTGTTACACAGGAAGTGTCCAGGCACCAGCAGGGGGAATTATTCTTAGGTAGGACTCCCAGCAGGAAGTGATATTCCCCTACCCAAGAGGGTTCCATGGTGGAAGAACAGCATCCATAGGATTTAAAGTTAGACAAACCTGGAGCTCCTTATGCCTCCCACCCTTTCGAGCTGGGTTGCTTTTTGGCAAGTTGCAAACCTTTCAGCCTCAGTTTCCTCATCTCTAAAGCAGGGAAGAATGCTTAGCACAGCACCTAGCCCCCAGCACTACGTCAATGGAAGAATTTCGGGCACTGAAGCTTGGTGAACAGTGGGGTGGGGTATTTAAAAAGAGTTCAGATGTCTCAGACCTAGGTGAGCTCTAACACAACCCACACCTGACTCATTCCGCTTCCAGAAACTCATCCCAGGATTGATGGGTTTGGAGAGAGAAGAAGGGAAGGAGAGAGAGAAAGAAACAGTGAGAGAGAGAAACACTGACCTGCCATTCCACTTTTCATGCAACCACTGCGCGACCCCTGTATGTGCCTTGATCAGGGATTGAACCTGCAGCCCTGGTGCATCAGGACGATGCTCCAACCAACTTGAGCTATCCGGCCAGGGTGAAATATCCTTTTAAAGCCTACCTCAGTGGTCGGCAAACCGCGGCTCACGAGCCACATGTGGCTCTTTGGCCCCTTGAGTGTGGCTCTTCCACAAAATACCACGTGCGTTGCAACCTCGATAAGGAATGTACCTACCTATAGAGTTTAAGTTTAAAAAATTTGGCTCTCAAAAGAAATTTCAATGAGTGTACTGTTGATATCTGGCTCTGTTGACTAGTGAGTTTGCTGACCACTGGGGGTGGAAAATAGGAAGCAGCCTAAGTGTCAAACAATAGGAAGCTGGTGAGAAAACTGTGGACTGTCCTCACTGTGGATTGTCAGACAATAAAAATCAGGCTTTTGAAGAATACTCATGACATGGGACCATGTCCACAACTAAACGTTAAGTGGGATGGAAAGCGTGTGTAGCCAGGACCCAGCTAAACCCAAACTTCGCCTAACACTGGGCCAGCTGAGGTGTGCGCTGGGTACAAGCAGTCACCTTGGCCACGAAGCAGAGTGCCCTTTGGGGTGATGAAGAGAGGGACAGCGGAGCTGAGACCCAGCTCTTCCTGGCAGGACGGTGAGACAAGTCATCTGGAGCCTAGTCACATTGTCGAGTGTCCCGGCAGAGAACACCTGGCAGACTCTGTCTCAGCTCCGCACTCAGCCCTCTCCCTGTTCTCTCATTTAATCCGGCATTACTTCGAGGCTATTCTATTGAGATGAAAAAAACCAGTGCAAACCAGTTTAAGCTAAAAAAGAACACTGATTGGCTCATGTAACTAAAACAGGGTAGTCAGCCTTTTTATACCTACTGCCCACTTCTGTATCTCTGTTAGTAGTAAAATTTTCTAACCGCCCACCAGTTCCACAGTCATGGTGATTTATAAAGTAGGGAAGTTACTTTACTTTGTAAAATTTATAAAGCAGAGTTACAGCAAGTTAAAGCATATAATAATTACTTACCAAGTACTTTATGTCGGATTTTCGCTAAGTTTGACAGAATAAATCTTTATAAAACAACTTACTATAGTTAAATCTATCTCTTTATTTATACTTTGGTTGCTCTGCTACCGCCCACCATGAAAGCTGGAATGCCCACTAGGGGGCGGTAGGGACCAGGCTGACTCCCACTGAACTAAAAGGTACTGCAGTAGACTTAGTGTCGGGCCCAGCTGGATGCTGGATGGTGTCATCAGTGCCCCGTCTCCCCAGCTGGCATTTACAGGCTGAGTCCTAGGTCCGCTGACCCTCTCCTCATCACCCCAAAAGTCATGGCCGAGGTCACTGCCTGCAGCCAGGGTGCACCCCAGCCTTCACAGCACTCCCGGCACAAACTGATAGTTCTTTTTTAACAAGAAAGATCTTGGGAAACCTTTGGTGAGCTCCCTGGACACCCATGTCCCTCCTCAACAGGTAATGAAAGAATTTATCCTAAGAAAGACAGACTCTCTTTCGGGGAAGGAAGGGTTTCTGGGCTGACACGAAATCCTAGCTGTTTATTAAAAATGTTCAGTATTATTATCCTGATTTTACAGGTAAGAGCAAGGCTCAGAGAGGCTAAGTATATCATCTAAGAACACACAGCCACTGGGGAGCCAGGAACCTAACCCAGGCTGGCTGCTGTGCTCAGAACCCCTCTTCTCTCCCATTTCTATCACTGCTTGGGCTGCTGGTATGAAACACCATAGCCCGGGGGATCTAAACAACCGAAATGAATTTCCTCACAGCCCTGGAGCCTGGAAAATCCCAGAGCAAGGCCTGACACAGTTGGTTTCTTGTGAGAATCCTCTTCCTGACTTGTGGACAGTGCCTTCTCTCTGCGTCCTCCCAGTAGGGAGACTCATTGTCTCTTTCTTTCTTTCTCTCTCTCTCTCTCACTCTCTCAGGCCGTGAGTCCTCAAGAGTAGGTCCCACTGTCATGACGTCATCTAACCTTAATTATAATGGCCCTGTTTCCAAATACAGTCATAGTAGGGGTTAGGGCCTCACCATCTGAATTTTGAGGGTGAGGAGTACAATTGGGTCCATAGCATCCTTTGTTGGAAAGAGGAGTGAGCCTGCAGCCCAGCCTCGAATACGGGCGGTCCCACAGAGCGCAGTCCCTGGCCCTCGCCCCGAGCCTCCCACCAGAACCCCCCCACTGGAGGGCTGCATGCCTGCCCCAGGCTGCGTCAGTCAGAGAGCTCGGCCGCAAGCCACTACAGCTCACTCTGCTCATGGGAGCAAAACAGGAATGTATAAAGAGTGTGGAGCTCTCCCAGGGTGTCTGCACTGGTAGGACAGCTCAGTTTGGAGGCTGTGTAGCTGGGAACAGTGTTCAGAATCGCTGCAGACCTGCCCCGGGGGAGACCCCCGAGGCCTCCAGTGGGCACTGCCACCTCCATGTGTGCTGGGGGCCCTGCTAGTGAATGATCTGGTCATTGCTGCTTGAACCCAGCCCTGGAAGCCTCTAGAACCGACATGTGGGTATCTCTTCTGTCCTCAGCCTTTGCAGTATGACGCCCACACAATCTCAGACTCTTTGTGTGACTGGCTGTCGCGTCCACGTACTTGGCACAACCCTTATCAAGTGCCCGTTCCCCCGGCAACAAGGGAGGCTGAGGAGCAGGTCTGTGGCATTTTCAGCCTCCCCAGTGGGACAGGGTCTCTGCCTGCCTCCAAGCTACACGAAGCGAAGCGGGGAAGGAACCTGCGAGGATGCTGGCTGGCCCAGAGCGTGGCTCTGATCAGAGGAGCAGAACCACGCCTATAGTTCCCTAGGGCTGCAGTAACAGGAAGATCACAAACCGGGTGGCTTAGCACAGAAATGAATTATTCTCCAAGTGTGGTGGCTGGATGCCCAAAATCAAGGTGTCGGCCATGCTTGCTTTCTTCCCTGGCTTCTGGCGTTGCTGGAGGTGCGTGGCATTCCTTGGCTTGTGGCTGCACCCCTCCCGTCTCTGCCCCTGTCCTCGCGTGGCCGTCTTCCCTCTAGGTGTCTGCGCCTCCACATGGCATTCTTCTCTGCGCGTGTCTGTCTCCGTGTCTCTTCTCCAGTCATATTGGATTAAGGACCACCTTACTCCAGTATGACTGCATCTTCACTTACAACTAAATGAGACGTGAGGACCTGAACCCTTAATTACTTCAAACACCCCATTTCCAAATATAGTCACATTCGTAGATACCAGTGGTTAGGACTTCAACATACCTTTTTTTGGGGGGGGACAGAATTCACCCCCAGCATCCTCTTTTACTCCTCATACATCTTCCCTGGGACCACCTCCCAGACACATGGCCTGTACCCAAGTCCTCATCTCTGGATTGCCTTTGGGGGTCCCCAAAGGGCAGAAGGGAAATTCTGAAGGGAAAGCAGAAAGGGGATCAAGAGTCCGGGGAGGCAGAGAGTTAAGGATGAAGGCCCCCATGTCCCCAAGGTTAAGAAATAAGGCCAAGTTTGAGGAGGTCAAGTCAGGGAGATGCAGGAGCAGGGAAGAGCCCGAGGACTTCTGACAAGAGCAGGCCCTTGTCAGCATTTGGGGGCGAGGAAGCAGGAGGTGGGGCGGGCTGGGAGGTGCTCTGGCTGGGGCTGGGCTGGGGCTCCGGGGATACTGAGGCCCAGGGATGGGCAGCAGCTTGTCGTGAACCTCTCTCTCTGGCCCTCCTGTTTTGGCCTCTCCCCACCCCACTCACACACCGAGGGGCTCCCCTGGCGAGGGTGTGACTGGTTGGTGACCAGCCGGATGCAGGTCAGGTCTGTGGGAGTTCTGCGTACCACGTCCCGGGCCAGGGTGGAGGAGGGCCGACCCCACGGCCAAGCACCGATGCCTCGCCGGGGCCAGAATCGCCCACTGGACTCTGTTTATGGCTGTGTGGGCTGTTTGTGCGATGCCTCCTTGGCTCTGCTCCGCCCCCCTCCCCCATACATTTTCATTAGGCGGATACAGCCACATCTCCCTGCCCGTGAAGTCGGCCTGTTCCATTTACAGCTCTTGGACAGCTCCCTGGCCAAAGCCTCGAACCCTGGCCCTGCCAATGCCCCTGGTGGGCCAACGGCAGGCTCTCTCTTGAACATGCTAAGTTCTCAGTAAATGGTGGCTACGTACAAATAAGACACAGAGATTTCATAGTTACTTGGGACAGAGGGACACAGCCCCGCCTGCCTCTGCCCTGGCTGGGCTCACTTCCATGTGTGATTAACTCACACATATGGGACCTGACGGTGGCCATCTTTAGTTAGCAAGAATGGCTCATGACATCATTTGCTATGAAGCACACGGGCTGATTGAAACAACTGCGTGGTCTTTGGGAGCCAACGATATTCCCAGGGTCCTTTGCTGTTGGGAGGCAGTGGCTTAGAGGCCGCGTCCCAATGGTTTTGTGTCTACCCGGTGCTCCATTTAAACGCTGATGGTAAGGGGCTTCCCAGGCCCTCGGACTCTGGTTGCAGTGCTGTGTGGCCCACTGGGTCCGTGGAGGTGCAGGTCCCTCCCAGGGCTGAGCTGCGTGGTAACATGGTGGGGGGAGGGCCCACCCACCCCCTGCACAGCGCAGTGAATGGCCTTCAGTTCTCCCCACCCTTTTGTCCTTCATCACAGGGCCCTTGTACTAACCTGCCTGCCTCTTTGCCCCCATTGTCTGGGCAGCCGGCCCCAGAAGCTGCGTGTTGTCCTGGCGTTGTCCCGGGTCCATAACTGCCTTGTAAAAATCGCTGGGGAACAAGAGCACTTTATGTTGGTGGCGACTCAAGCCCAGACCATTAAGTGTGTCCCAACGGAGTGTGGGGGCCTGCAGTGGCTGGGCTCACAGGCTTTGTGTGAGCCCCTCACGAAGGTCCCCACGCCAGCATTGCTGTCCCCTCTGCCTGGCCCTGATGGGCTCTGGCCTAGGGCTGGGTCTCTGATTTATGCTGTTTCATATCCTCTACCCTTTCCTGCGTTTCCCCCTTGCGCCTCTTCATTCTAATGTCCTTAGAGGAGACATTCTCCCGCTGGCTCCTCCTCTTCCTTCCATTCCTTACACTGTTTGAAACACACGTGTGTTTGTATGTTACATCATACCATATCATCATATCATACCACGTGATGTCACACACATTGCTTTTCACTTTCTGTTCTTGTCTTTATGTGCGATATGAAGGCTTCCCCAGTACCACCGACAGTTGCATTTGGAGAGCTTTTAGTGTTTTTATTTGCTTTCTTCATCAGCTGGACCGAGAATCTACAATGTTTTTATTTCAAAAGGAGATAAATGTCCAGGGCAAGTACTTCCCTTCAGAGTTCGTTTTGTTTCTCACTCTCTGGATGCTAATTGGTGGAACGGGAGGACAACTGCTCGTCTTGGCAGCTCACATCCAGTGTTGGAGTTTCAGGAACCTGCTCTTCATTTAGATCCTGCCCCTTTTGATCACTCTTCTTCTGTGTGGGAGAAAGTCTGGCTTCCACGAGCGCGCGAGTTGCATTCAACACTGAATGACATTGCAAGCGTGTGTTGACATGGCTTCATTTTCTAAACAATTCATCTTTTCCTCTTTGGTTATTATTATTTATTTAGCAAGAGAGAGACAGACAGATGGGAAGGGAGAGAAATGAGAAGCAGCACCTTAGTTGTTCATTGATTGCTTTCTCATATGTACCTTGACCGGGGGGCTCCAGCAGAGCCAGTGACCTTGGGCTCAAGCCAGTGAACATGGAGTTTCAAACCCTGGTCAGGCTTCCTCTCTGATTTTTGATGCCACTTCCATCATTTGGGTGTGATTCTGGAATTTTTATTCTTTTTTTGTTTTTCTGTTTTGTTTTGTTTTTCCCCTTCCAATACCACTTCTTTGATCTTTTAGTCCTTTGTGAATCTTTTTTTTCTGTGTGGCTTTTCAAGTCTCTGTGAAGTTCCTGAACATGTGTTCTGTGGCTTTGATTGGGTCGCTTTTAACGTCTGGAGGAGCTTCAGGAAAATTGACCTTGGCAATGTTACGTTGTGCCCGCCATGAAGAGGGCACATCCCCTTCCCGCCCCCATTTTCCCATGTCTTCTTTTGTGCCCTTACTGGATTCATCATGATCTCTGTAGAGATCCTATGCACTTTCTAGAAGCCTAATTCCTAGATGCTCTGTGGAGTTTGTTGCTATGATCGATGCTATTATGATTTTGGCTGCATCTTCCCGGTGAGTCTTTGCTGGAACAGGGAACGCTGGTGCTTTCTGTGTTGATTATGCACCTGGCAACAGCAGGGAACTCTCCTCGTTGGTCTGTTGTATCTCTTGGGTTTTTACTTTCTTTCATGGTTATTGATCAATGCAACCTTTCTATTTCCACTTGAGCCATTTTTGGCACTTCATATATATACATATT
This sequence comes from Saccopteryx leptura, assembly GCF_036850995.1. Lineage (NCBI taxonomy): Eukaryota > Metazoa > Chordata > Mammalia > Chiroptera > Emballonuridae > Saccopteryx > Saccopteryx leptura. The sequence continues at coordinate 7,033,128 of NC_089515.1, forward strand.
TTCCCAGAAATGTATTGATTTAATCATCTTTTAAGTATTGGCCTGTGGTTGTGAATAATATCCCTTAAATATTTAATTAAAAAACTATTTTTTTCCTATAGAGGAGTTGTTCCCAGCCTTCGTTTTATATCTTATGTGTTTGTGTTTTAATTGTGCTTGTTATTTCTGTTTTGGACTCAGTTTTATTGAATTCTGTCCTTATCTAGTTACTGGGAGGTTTCTCTTGTTGCCTTGATTTGTCTGTTCTTCTCCCATCCCCTCAAGCTAAGCGCATTTGTTTTCAAATTAATATAGTAAATGCTTTGAATTTTCCTCTGAGAACGACTTTAGCCATGATCCCCACCTCTTGACAAGTAGTATGTTCATTTTTATTTATTTTTTTAGCAAGAGAGAGAGAGAGAGAGAGAGATATGAAGGGACAGACCGAGACAGACAGGAAGGGAGAGAGATGAGAAGTATCAATTCTTCATTGCAGCACCTTAGTTGTTCATTGATTTGCTTTCTCACATGTGCCTTGACTGGGATTGGGGTGGGGGGCTCTAGCTGAACCAGTAACCCCTTGCCCAAGCCAGCAACCTTTAACTTCAAGCCAGTGTCCTTGGGCTCAAGCCAGTGACCATGGGGTCATGTCTATGATCCCATGCTCAAGCTGGTGACCCCACACTGAAGCTGGTGAGCCTGGGCTCAAGCCAGCGACCTCAGGGTCTCGAACCTGGATCTTCAGTATCCCAGGCCGACGCTCTATCCACTGCACCACCACCTGGTCAGGCATATGTTCATTTTTGTTTGTCAGCTACTCAGTATTCTGAATGATTATTTCCTGTATCCTGTTCACTCTAATTTTTAATAAGGCTAGGGGGGCTCTTTCAAGCTTTCAGACTTTCATAAAAGTTACCCCTGACTTGACAACAACCTGCTGGAAGGTATATAACCAACCCTGAGAGGAGTATGCCAGGTGAGGTGGCGTGAGGTGGAGTGGTGATGATATCACAGGAGCCCCTGGGTCCTGACAGAAAAATCACCTCTCCTCATTAATTCAGTTGGTGTGGGCAGAGTTTCTGTCACTTACAATCAGAAACCGTCACAGGCTGTTGTTGGGGAAGGCCTGCAGATCCCTGAGTCTGTATGTGCCTGGACCATTAGGTGGGACCTGGGCAGCCCCCGAGGTCGGGTTCGGGGTCAGGCTGGGGGGGGCTTGTGGGAAGGGGGGTGGAGGAGAGTAGAGCTCACACAGGACAGGAGGCAGGATTCTCCCACACGTGGGGAGGAGGCTGAAGGACCTTAGACCTCCGGAGTGAAGTTCATCCCAGCAGGGCTCATGTGTTGCCAACAACAATAGCGGCTCAAACCTCTCTGTGAGGCGAGTCTGTGCCAGCCGCCATTCTGAGGACGTCACAGGCGTTCCTCCAATGAGTCTCCACAACTGTGCACATCACCGGTGCTCCGTGATCCTCAGGTGCAGAGATTCAGACCCAGAGATGTTAAGGAAATCGCCCGAGATGATCCGCCCGCAAGGGCCCGAGCCGGCATCAAGTCCAGGGTCAGAGCCCAGTGGCCCTGTGCCCCTGCTGTGCTGTCCGGCTGCCGACCACTTTATGACATCTGCGTTACTGTGACTAGAACACTTTTCTTCCTGATGTCTGAAGTAACACGTGCTCGTTGTTGAGAAGTGGGAAATACAGGGAAAGAGGAAGCCATCGCAAACCGCACCTCACTCCACCGTCCAGGGCAGACAGCCGTTGCCGTGTGCGCGGGCTCCGCATTGCCACCAGACCGCGGTTCTGGAATCCTGTCGTTTCCTCGTAATCCTGATGAGGTAGCTCCTGTCCATAGCAATTCGTTTATGGCAAAACTGGCTCTGCTGTACGTTGTTTGGCCGCAGTCCCCAGAACCTGTCATCGACGTTCAGGTGCAAGTTAAACTTGCACCTCCATATGCTTATCTCTATATCTGTTACATTTTGCAGATGAAGCTTGGATCCTGCTTTGCACACTGTTCTATAATTTGCTTTTTGCTTAATAACAGGAGGGGAATACTTTCCCGTTATTGTTAGACACGCTCCCAATCGTTAAGTTTATGGCCATATGACATTCCATCTTATTAATGGGCCATGATCATTCAATTACTTTAATTTCCTTGATCAAACAGAAGGTTTTAGTCCAATCAAGTAATTAATCCGTTCACCTAACAGACTCATTGAACACCTCCGACGTTCGGACGGGAGGAACCGACGGTCTGTAGTGCTGGCCGGCCGCGCTCTGGCTTCTGGTCTCACCTCGGACAGGTGCACTCGCCTGCCCCGAAGAGAGCGTGGTGCCGCTTGGTTCTTAGGATGATGAGTCCCCACCCCCCACCCCCCAGAGACTGTTTCAGTAATGTCTTGGTCTTTTGCACTCTACCCCAAAGGGGCATTGCCAATAACAAGAGAAATGACCCTTATTCTTCTTTGTGTTTTTTTTTGAGAACTGTAAAAACTCCACCATTAAAAAATTAATAAAAAGCGCCTGACCAGGCAGTGGCACAGTAGATTGAGCGTCGGACTGGGATGCAGAGGACCCAGGTTCGAGACCCTGAGGTCGCCAGTTTGAGCGCAGGCTCATCTGGTTTAAGCAAAAGCCCACCAGCTTGAACCCAAGGTCGCTGGCTCCAGCAAGGGGTTACTCGGTCTGCTGAAGGCCCACGGTCAAGGCACATATGAGAAAGCAATCAATGAACAACTAAAGTGTTGCAACGTGCAATGGAAAACTAATGATTGATGCTTCTCATCTCTCTCCGTTCCTGTCTATCTGTCCCTGTCTATCCCTCTCTCTGACTCACTCCCTGTCTCTGTAAAAAATAATTAAATAAATAAAATAAAATTTTAAAAAAATATTTAAAAAAATTAATAAAGAGCAACAGGATGATTCCGCCGTTGCCAGGGTTTACACTTCCGACATTTATCCCACTGTTGCCTCCCCTGAAAAAATAAAATGTTTCTAATTAGACAAGCTCTTATAGGGAGAGCCGAGCGCCGGGCTTTCTGAGGTCAAGGGAGAGAGGGAGACGAGGCTGTTTAGGGTGTGGATCAAGCCAGGCCATCCGTGTTCCTGGGCCACCCAGTAGGGAGGGGCTGGGGGGACAGAACCCCGTCTTGTCCACTGACCACCTTCTCATCCATGTCGTGGACCTTCAAGGGCTCCCTGGGGAGCTGAGCCCTAAGGCCCGCTGTGCTGGGAAGACCTCCCTTTGGCACGCCTAACCCCATGTGTGTGGCGGGAGGGTGCCCACACAGGATGGGGGGGCCACAGGCCTGCACTGGGAAGCCAGGCTGGGGAGGGGGGCTTTGTGTCAGGGTCATCCCAGCCTGAACGCGGCCTCAGCTTGCCAGTGCTGTCCACACAGCCCTGGGCTCAGGCCCAGTGAGGGGAGTCCGTGTGGCATTCTCCAGTTCCTAGGTCTCCTGACCCAGTGGGGGACCCGGATGACAGAGGGCAGCAACGGGCCCAGGGAGAGGGAGCTGGCAGGGGACTGCTCCTCAGGCCCTGAGAGGACAGCTGCTGGAGAAGGGCACCAAGGACCCGCGGTCTGACCTGGGACTGGCCTGGGCTGGATCCCACTAAGGAACCGTCTGACCTGGGACTGGCCTGGGCTGGACCTCACTAAGGAACCGTCTGACCTGGGACTTGCCTGGACCTCACTAAGGAGCCGTCTGACCTGGGACTTGCCTGGGCTGGACCCCACTAAGGAACCTTCTCACCTGGGACTTGCCTGGACCTCACTAAGGAACCGTCTGACCTGGGACTTGCCTGGACCCCACTAAGGAACCGTCTGACCTGGGACTGGCCTGGGCTGGACCTCACTAAGGAACCGTCTGACCTGGGACTGGCCTGGGCTGGACTTCACTAAGGAACCGTCTGACCTGGGACTTGCCTGGGCTGGACCTCACTAAGGAACCGTCTGACCTGGGACTTGCCTGGACCTCACTAAGGAACCGTCTGACCTGGGACTGGCCTGGACCCCACTAAGGAACCGTCTGACCTGGGACTTGCCTGGACCTCACTAAGGAACCGTCTGACCTGGGACTGGCCTGGGCTGGACCCCACTAAGGAACCGTCTGACCTGGGACTTGCCTGGACCCCACTAAGGAACCGTCTGACATGGGGCTTGCCTGGACCCCACTAAGGAGCCATCTGACCTGGGACTGGCCTGGGCTGGACCCCACTAAGGAGCCATCTGACCTGGGACTGGCCTGGGCTGGACCTCACTAAGGATCCATCTGACCTGGACCCCACTAAGGAGCCATCTGACCTGGGACTGGCCTGGGCTGGACCCCACTAAGGAGCCGTCTGACCTGGGACTGGCCTGGGCTGAACCTCACTAAGGATCCATCTGACCTGGACCCCACTAAGGAGCCATCTGACCTGGGACTGGCCTGGGCTGGACCCCACTAAGGAGCCGTCTGACCTGGGACTGGCCTGGGCTGAACCTCACTAAGGATCCATCTGACCTGGACCCCACTAAGGAGCCATCTGACCTGGGACTGGCCTGGGCTGAACCTCACTAAGGATCCATCTGACCTGGACCCCACTAAGGAGCCATCTGACCTGGGACTGGCCTGGGCTGGACCCCACTAAGGAACCGTCTGACCTGGGACTGGCCTGGGCTGGACCCCACTAAGGAACCGTCTGACCTGGGACTGGCCTGGGCTGGACCTCACTAAGGAACCGTCTGACCTGGGACTGGCCTGGGCTGGACCTCACTAAGGATCCATCTGACCTGGACCCCACTAAGGAACCGTCTGACCTGGGACTGGCCTGGGCTGGACCTCACTAAGGAACCGTCTGACCTGGGACTTGCCTGGACCTCACTAAGGAGCCGTCTGACCTGGGACTGGCCTGGGCTGGACCCCACTAAGGAGCCGTCTGACCTGGGACTTGCCTGGACCTCACTAAGGAACCCTCTGACCTGGACCCCACTAAGGAGCCATCTGACCTGGGACTTGCCTGGGCTGGACCTCACTAAGGAGCCGTCTGACCTGGGACTTGCCTGGACCTCACTAAGGAACCGTCCTACCTGGACCCCACTAAGGAGCCATCTGACCTGGGACTTGCCTGGGCTGGACCTCACTAAGGAACCGTCCTACCTGGACCCCACTAAGGAGCCATCTGACCTGGGACTTGCCTGGACCCCACTAAGGAGCCGTCTGACCTGGGACTTGCCTGGACCTCACTAAGGAGCCGTCTGACCTGGGACTGGCCTGGGCTGGACCCCACTAAGGAACCATTTCTAAGCACGAATTAGGGTGATTTAGGCTGTCAGGTACTAAGATCCAGGCCAAAGCCCAGTTCAAAGATTACCTGCCACGTGAGTGTGGGCCAGGCTCCTCCCCTTGCTGAGCCTCTGTTCTGTTGTCTGTGAAATGGAGACACGTCTATGGGAGGGAGGTTGTAAGGATTCACTGAGATCAATGTGACCATGTTTGCTCTTGAGAACTACGTGCAGGAAGGAGCTGTCACAAAGTTACACCTTGTGGACTTCTCACTGCAAAGAGCTTCGAGGTGTTTCTGCCCCGGGGAAGTCAGGTCCTGAGGTCGGTGCCTTTAGTCCTGGGGTGGAGGACGGTGGGAGAGTCCCAGACGGCAGGGACGGGACCAAAGCCACACACCAGAGCTGCTGACAGTTCCGAAAACTGTTTTCATCGGAAGAGATAGATGATGGTCCTTGAATTTTGTCTTAAGCTCAGCAACATAGAGGGTTGTGTCCGAGAAGGCAGGTCTGATGCAGGAAGACTCACGGGGAGAGGGGGAGACCAAAACCTTCTCCCAGCTGTGTCTCCCTCTCTGAGCCAATCCCATAGCAGGAAGACTCAATGTCAACAGCCGTTGAATCAGATGGCTTGTGTGCCTGACCAGGCAGCAGCGCGGTGGACTGTCGGACTGGGACGCAGAGGACCCAGGTTTGAAACCCTGAGGCTGCTGGCCTGAGTGCGGGCGGGCTCATCTGGCTTGAGCGTGGGCTCACCAGCTTGAGTGTGGGATCACAGACATGATCCCATGGTCGCTGGCTTGAGCCCAAACGTCACTAGCTTGAAGCCCAAGGTCCCTGGTTTGAGCCCCAGGTCAGTCACTGGCTTGAGCAATGGGTCACTCGGTCTGCTGTAGCCCCCGGGTCAAGGCACATATGAGAAAGCAACCAGTGAACAACTAAGGTGCTGCAATGAAAAATTGATGCTTCTCATCTCTCTCCCTTCCTGTCTTTCTGTCCCTCTCTCCTCTGTCTTTCTCTGTCCCTGTCACACACACACAAAATCAGATAGCGAATGCTTAATTTACAAAAGTCTTGCTTTCCCGATGAATTTAACATGTAGTTTGATTCAGGGGAAAATTATATGCCTGGTGAGGACTTTTCCAGAGCACAGCTAGGGGCTTAAGTGAGATATAGCTATCTTGCGAGATAGTTACAGACATCTCAATATAAAAATATGGAGCTGCGCAGACGTATAAAACCAGAATCTCAGCGGGTAAATGTGGGAGGGGGGCAGCGGCCTGAAGAGTCTTACGTACGTGGCCAAGGCAATCTTATTACAGCTTCCCGTTTATTTACTTAGGCATCATTGGTTCCAGAGTGAGTTGGAGGGCGGTCAGTGCGGCAGGGGTGATCCTGCGCTCACAGCCCCTGGCACTGGGCAGGCGGGTCTGGCAGCCGGGGAAAGATTGGTTGGGAGGAGTGGGGTGTGAGAACAGGAGTTGCCTGCATCTGTTCCAGGAGCTGGGGGGCGCCAGTGAGGCCCCACCCTGGCCCTGCACCTCGAGTCTTGGGCTTTGTCACAACGGGGAGCAAGGAGTCTGGAATCCCCTGTGGCTTCAACAGTGGCTTCCACATGGGTGTGTCTGGGTGGGTGTTTGGAGGAGCTGCGTGTTCATCTGGGAACGCACTGCTGCGTAATAACAGCTCATGGCCAGCACCAATTGAAGGTTCCCGGGCCACCCTGGGAGGTATAGCGGGTGGCCAGGCAGGGGGCGGTCCTCGCGGGTGGGGCTCTCCGGCCTTCCTGGGCTGCCAAGCCTCAGGCTCATTTTGGGCTGTTTCTTGGAGGTCAGGGACTCAGACGGAGATCTGTGGGTATTGGGAGCCGGGGTCTGCGGGTTGATGGTTCTCCAGGCCCAAAGTCACCGGGACAGCCAGGTCCTGCGCGGAGCCGTCAGCTGCAGGGGGAATCGGGTCTGCAGCCCTGTGGGGGGCTAGGGACAGAGGGAGTTCTTTGGATGACAGACAGCCCAGGGAGAGGGCAGAGGCAGAAGAAGGTCAAGGAGAGGTTGTGAAGGCAGCCCAACATTTAAGGCAGGGGTCCCCAAACTTTTTACACAGGGGGCCAGTTCACTGTCCCTCAGACCGTTGGAAGGCCGGACTATAAAAAAAACTATGAACAAATCCCTATGCACACTGCACATATCTTATTTTAAAGTAAAAAAAAAACCAAAAAACAAAATGGGAATAAGTACAATATTTAAAATAAAGAACAAGTAAATTTAAATCAACAAACTGACCAGTATTTCAATGGGAACTATGCCTCCTCTCACTGACCACCAGTGAAAGAGGTGTCCCTTCCGGAAGTGCAGCAGGGGCCAGATAAATGGCCTCAGGGGGCCGCATGCGGCCTGCGGGCCGTAGTTTGGGGGCCCCTGATTTAGGGGGTAGGCTGTGGGGAGGCTGTAAGAGAGACGGGAAAGTCGCAGCTGGGGAGGGAGGAGACGCAGGAGGGTGTGAGGCCCCAGAAACCTCGGAGGAGGAATTTCCAGAACTCAGGGCGGGAAGCACTCTGGGAACGCAGATCACCTTATAGACAGAGGGGCTTGGGACCAGCCAGCACCCCCCTCGCTCCCTGGGCTGTGCGGCCACCCCGACCCCGGTGCAGCCCGGAGAGGCACGAGGGCCTGTGGCAGACGTCCTCCCTGCTCTCCTGTCCTGCATGGCTCTGAGCAGGACCAGGCAGTGCAGTCCATCGGATGGACAGGGTGATCCTGGTTGGTCTTGTTGATGGGCATCACCCGTAGGGAGCCTGGGAGCAGGTAGTCTTTCTCGACATTTTTGGGGTGACACTTAAGGTCAGGAGGAGGGGTGGGAGGATGGCTATTCTCCAGGCCCAGAGGCAGGCTGAGCCAGGGCGGGGTGGCAGGTAATTACAGAGCAGGAAGAGCTGGTGGGAGGGGGCAGTCAGGGTGCCGTCTGCTTTGGCCACAGCCACTGACAGCTGTTTGGGCACCGTGCTGGCCACAAGCTGACAGGCCCTGGGACGCAGAGCCAGCCGTGCACGGCCTGGCCTCCCTCCTTGTTGAGGTTGGCAGTTTCCGTGTAGGTGATCCATGTCATTCCCTGGGACCGAGACCTCCTCCTTGCCCTGGGTCACAGGGGCTTTGAAGTCCAGGGGCATCCTACCAAGGCCTGGTTACATGTAGCAGCCAGAGGCCCCAGCGCTGCCTGGGCCCTCTTGTGAGCCTCTGAGTATGCGTGTGTGAGCACACACGTGTGTGTGTGTGTGTGTGTGGGTGTGTGTGCGCGCGCACGTGTGGGAGACAGAGGCAGATCCAGTCTGGCTGTGGAGGTGGGGAGGTAGCTTTTCTGCTGGGAGAGCCCATGACAGTCCCTGAGGTCACTCCACTAAGCCCCAAGCCTGGCTGCCACCCCGCTCTTCTCAGGGGTGCACTGATATGATTGTGCAAAGTGAGTGTCAGCCAGTGACAGGTAGCCCTGCGTGCCCAACAGTGACTGATGTGACAAGAATGTCCTTTTGGGCCCCTGCCAATGACAAAGAGTAGACAGCGAGAATATCCTAGGGCACAGTAGGAAGAACTTCACTTTATAGAGCAAGTCTGTAGTGAGAGTTGACCCTTGACCTGGGGGTGAGTGTGCTGACCTCCCTCACAGTTGAAAACCCGCCGTAACTACAGTTGACCCTGTGCATACAAGGATTCCCAACCCTTGAAAAACAGGGGTTTGAACTATGCACATTAGTTGAGCTTTGGTCAACTGAAATATCAGGTCTACTGGAAAGTTCTGTCCGTTTCTATCACAAGTTTCAACACGTAAGCACGTTTATTTGGCGCATGTGTGCCTCTCTATTTTTATCACTTAATGTATACATACTGACGTAGCAAATTAACTAAAACAAAGTTGATTCACGTTAGTCTTATGTGTGAAGTGATAGTGTACCCATGGCTACTGATAAAGTTCATTTACACCACTGTGATTTTTTATGAATTTCAACAAGGAAGAAATGCTACAGAAGCATGTAGAAATTTATTGAAAGTGTTTGGTGAAGGTACAGTTTCTGATAGGACATGCAGAAGATAGTTGGAAAAATTCGAAACAGGTGATTTCGACCTTTCTGATAAGCCACGTTCTGGACGATCATCTTTTAATCAATGATGATGTTGTTAAGACCATGTTGGAGCAAGATCCTTTTCTGACAACATCGGAGATCGCAGAAAGGCTTAATTCAGCTCAGCAAACCATTTTGGACCATATTCGGAAGATAGGATTGGTGTGGAAATATTCAAGATGGGTGCCACATGAATTAAGTCAGAAGAATTTGGATGATCGAGTCGTCATATGCACATCTCTGCTTGCTCGGAACAAAATCGAGCCCTTCTTGAACCAGATGATAACTGGGGATGAAAAGTGGATTACCTACGAAAACATCGTAAGGAAAAGGGCATATTGTGAACCCAGAAAACCTAGCCCTTCTACCTCTAAACCAAATTTGACTCTGAATAAGAGAATGTTGTGTATATATATATGGTGGGACATTCGAGGACCAATACATTATGAGCTTTTAAAACCGAACGAAAAGCTCAATTTGGAGAAGTATTGTCAACAACTGGATAATTTAAAGACAGCAGTCCAAGAAAAGAGGCCGGTGATGTTCAATAGGAAGAACATCATACAGCATCATGATAATGCCAGGCCACGTGCTGCTTTGGGGACTCGTCAAAAAATTGCAGAACTAGGCTGGGAAATTCTGTCGCATCCACCATATTCCCCGGACTTAGCACCCTCCGACTATCACTTGTTTTTGTCCTTACAAAATTTTTTGAAGGGCAAAAAATTCAAAAATGAAGAAGATATCAAACAAGCACTGGTTCAATTTTTCGCATCAAAAGATAAAAAACATTTTTCAAAAATGGGATATACAAATTGCCCTCACGCTGGCAAGAAATCATTAATAATAATGGCAATTATATTATTTAATAAAGTTTATGGACGGTAAGAAAAATTTGTATTTTGTTTATTCCAAAAACGGACAGAACTTTCCGGTAGACCGTATAAAACCCACACATAAGGGGACCCAGGTAGCTCAGACCTGCGTTCGAGGGTCAGATGAGTTTCCAAATTGGTCTTTGTTTAGCAACTCCATTTTAGATGAGGGGACTGAGGCAGAGAGGTGTCAAGTAACCTACCCTGTGTCACACAGCCAGGAAGAGTTTGGGCTGGGGATCGAACCTGAGCAGCTGGGAGCTGTCTTCCTCCCCGGGGTGGATTCCACCCCATCCCCAGCCAGCTGGTCCATGCTGCGCTGAGCGCACAGCGTTCGAGTTTGTCCTTGGTGATGCCCCGATCTCAGGAGTAACTGAATGTTGTCCTCAAACTCCAGAGCTTGACTCCGGACTGCACAGGCTGCCCGCAGGACTGGGGTGAGGCCAGCAGGGCCGTTCCTGGGCCGAAGGTGCCCTTGGCCGGAGATCAGCCTCGGGTCCCGCTGGCGGAGCAGGTCGCCGGGACCCAAGTCCTGGCTCTGTCATTTCCAGATGCACCCATCTGAGGGGAGCCCCCTGCCCTGCTCAGCCTGCCTTCATGCCCGCTGAGCACAATCACAGCAGTAACTGTCGTCACTTGACCTGAGTTTTGTCTGCCTATCAGCTCCGGGAGGTAAGGGACATGTTGCTGTCTTTTGTAGGCCCGTCCCCGGCATCTGGACAAAATGCACTCCTGTTGAGTGAGTCTGGCAAGGCCTCGCCTGGGGACTCAGTCGGCCAGTGGCCTGGACACTCTGGAGAAATGCTGCACTGGGGACTGTCCTTATTTTTCAGAAGAGCCAGCACCTGGCCCTCCGGCCTGTGCGCAGCCATGGGACCGGCTCTTTCCCTCTGCTCCCAGCCCCGTGGGGTCCCAGCCCCGTGTGCTCCCAGCCCCGTGGGGTCCCACCCCAGGACGCATCCTCCCCCACGTGTCCCGGCGGCTGCTGCACTCTGCTCTTGGCCGGGGCCTTGTGGATTTTCCGAGAAGCTTGATGCCCTGGGAGGCCCCGCTCTGACCGACTCCAGACCTCACAACGGGCCCTCCCTCTGTGCCGCATGGTTCGGGGAGGGGGCACTTCGAGGACAGGTTTTTCCCAGGTTCTTTGAGCCCACCTGCCTGGAGCCCCCATTCTGGCAGATTTCAGTCCTGTAGGGCAGCCAGGGTGGGTGCTGGAGGCCAGGCCTGTGCGGAGGAGGTGACTGCCTGCCTCTCTGCAGAGCACTGCCAAGGGCGCCGTTTCCTCCACCATTTTCATGTGTTAAAGCTTCGGGCAAGGAGCTGACGGCTAAGGAACCAGGCTTTACAGCAGCTCTGCGGAGCCTGGCCCAGGACACGGGGTGGACAAGCCGTGTCCCCAAGCTTCCCGAGATTGGGCTGGGCTTGCTAAAGGCGGGATGTCACCCTCCTATTTTTTTTGAGGAAGGTGCTGAGGCTCAGAGAGGGCAAGTAACTTGCCTAGGGTCACAGAGAGAGATGCAAATCGCAACCTGTATGTTTCAGTCCCCGGGCCACCCGGAAACTCAGACAGGGAAGCTGCCCCTGGTTCTTCAGACTTTGGGAGCCCCGCAGCAGGTTGTGTGGACGTTTCAGAGTACACGGTGCTCACTCAGAGGACACGGCGCTGAAGCCTGCCTGCTAGTGGGGAGAGTGTTTCGGGTTTGTGCACAGGAGCCACCTCTGCAGGCCTCCGCCGGGGGCAAAGGCCGGGGCTTGCGGCTGTCCTGCTTGAGAGGAAGTGTGCCCCGGTGGCAGAGGTCCGTGCATCTGGGAACTTCGCCCTGCCCCCGTCGCCCTGCTCTGCACCTGGCTGGCTTAGTTAGCTGTTGACCAGGAACTTCTTTCGATGATGCCAAAAGTAGATCTATAAACATTTCTGGGCACCACTGAAAGTTGACGGGGGAAGGGCGTCTCATAGCCCTGCCACTCTGACAGTCTGCAGGGGACCTGTTACCATGCCCACCTCAAGGGTCCAGAGATGTGTATCTCTGGGCAGCAGGGATTCTGGGGGGTCACTGAGCACCTGTGGCATTCCTGAAGATATTTTCTCAGCAACCATTACTTGGACCCAGAAAACTCTGGAGAGGAACCAGGTAGGAGGCAGATGGTCCTCCTGCTGACCCTGCTGCTTAGGGCAACACGCCCTTGCAGCCTCTCCTGGCTGCCTCCTCAGGAGGGCTTGTCCCCTGGGGTGCAGCGGAGGGGGACAGGCCCTCCCCTGGACTTGGCTGTGCTCAGAGCTGAACTGGGTCTTGAAGCCCGCTGGAGGCTGCTGGTGGGGTCTCTTTTTCCTGTTGCTGTAGATCAGGGGTAGTCAACCTTATACCTACCGCCCACTTTTGTATCTCTGTTAGTAAAATTTTCTAACCGCCCACTGGTTCCACAGTAATGGTGATTTATAAAGTAGGGAAGTAACTTTATAAAATTTATAAAGCAGAGTTACAGCAAGTTAAAGCATATAATAATAATAATTACTTACCAAGTACTTTATGTCAGATTTTTGCTAAGTTTGGCAGAATAAACCTTTATAAAACCACTAACTATAGTTAAATCTATCTTTTTATGTATATAAATTATACTTTGGTTGCTCTGCTACTGCCCACCATGAAAGCTGGAACGCCCACTGGTGGGCGGTAGGGACCAGGTTGACCAGCACTGCTCTAGATGAATCATAGTCCCCGTGACCACAGTAGCCTCAGTGGGGCACCGGACTGTCCATACTGGGGAAGGAGGTAAGGGTCTGGAGGTCCTGATGGGGTAACCTCAGGCTATACCTAGTGCAGTCACTGTGGGGCCTGCACAGACACCTTCACCAGGGTTTTGAGAAGCCCGGAGGCCCTGCCGGTGGCCCTGGACTAGTGGCCTCTGGCCTCACCAGGCTGGTGGGGTCCGAGGAGCCAGAGGCCCAGGCAGCAGCTGTGGGCTGCAGTGTGCTCCTCTCAGAAGCCCGTTGGCCTCGGGAGGGTGTTTGCAAGAGCAGGCCTTGAGAAACATAAATGTTTTGAAAGCAAACAATTTGATGGGGAAAGAACCCTTGGTCAAGTCATGGGAAAGTGGCAGATCACGGCATGAAAAGGCCTGCTCTTGGCGGCTGTCCGAGGTCAGGGTCAGATGTCAACACGGGGCTGCAGACCCCGCCGCGACCCCGAGCTCCCATGAAAACCATCAGGCATGTGGCCACAGCGGCACAGACTGGTGACGGGGAATTGGGAAATGACATCGCAGAGTGTGTTTCCCTCCCCCAGGCCCCGGGACCAGCATGGGCGGCTTTGAAGATCTTTTCTCGTAAACCCTGGTTCTCAGTCATTTGATTATGTTTTTGCCTTGGATTGCTTTTCTGTACGTTCATCCTGTGTGGAGTGACGTAGGCTCTTTGGGTCTGTGAGTGTATAATTTTCATCAACATTCCAGCCATGATTTCTTCAAATATCCTTTCCTCTCTCCACCTGGGACTTCATTACACACGCCAGACCCCGGACATTACTTTACAGCCCTTCTTTCTCCCTGCGCTTTGTTTTAGGGCATTTCTGTTGTTCTGTCTTTAAGGCTGTGAATCTTTTTTCCTTCAGTATCTAATCTGTGCACCTCTTTTCTCATTTACTTTCCACTTGTATTTTTTCTTTTTTTGTCTCTGGAAGTTTATTTGTTTCTTTCTTAAAAAAAAAAACCACTTCCGTTTCTCTTTTTGTCATGTTATTATTTTCTTTCACATGCTTGGGTTTATAAAGCATATTTATAATAGTCTTTAAAAATCTTACTTTAAAATTAACATATAGGAAGGCAGATTTTTTTCGTGGTGTCTAGTTTATGAATTTACCGTGTGCATCGATTTGTATAACCATCCCCCTAATTAGAATACAAAATGTTTGTCATCGTTTCTCCCAAAACTTCTTCATGCGACCCCTTGGTGAGGACCTCCCGCTGCCACCTTAGACCTCTGGAAACTTCTCATTTGTACCGTTACACATTTTGTGACAAAAATCTCTTTGAGGATGCCATAGGAGTAGAATCCTAGAGGATGTGACCTCTTGATACTGACTTCTTTTGCTGGGTGGTAATGCCTTTAGGATTCATCCACATTGTTGCATGTCGCTGTATACACCGGAGTTCATCCGCCCACCTGCTGCAGAAAGGTTGGGCTGTCTCCAGTTTCTGGCTATTCCGTTAAGATGCTCTGAACATTTCCTGTACGTTTTTTTGTGTGAACACACATTTTCATTTCTCTGGGGTACACATCTAAGGGCGAGGCTGCTGGGTCGTAGGGGTCGTGTACGTTCAACTTTAAACAAAAACTGCCCAAACATTTCAAAGAGTCTGTACCGTGTTGTCTCCCTGCTGTAAATGTTCAAGCGTTCCAGTTGCTTTTCGCCATCACCCGCATTCGGTCTCGTCATTGTTTTTGATTTTGGCCGTTCTGATAGGTGTGAGGTGGTGTCTCACCATCATTTCAACTTGTATTTCCTTAATGGCTAATGATGTCAAATGCCTGTTCATCTGCACATTCGCCTCCTGTGTGTGTCTTCCTCCTTCCAAACATCCAGGGCAGAGCAAGAGGGTCCGATGCTCACTGCCCAACATGTCTGACGGGGTCCTTTGTGCCCGACTGTGAGCCCGGCACTGGGGACATGAGATGACTGGGACTTGGTCCTCATCCTCAGCGAGCTCAGATACCCCACTCGTCTCTGACCCTTATGTTATGGGTCCTCAGGGTAATCAGTCTTACGAGACGTGGCTGTGGGCTGGTGGAGTCCCTTCCTCTGGAATATCTGGAATATTCCTCCCTAAGGAATATCTGACGCGTGGGGGGGGGACTGGTACTCCCTGCACCACATCTCATTAATACTTTTAATTGACCCAAGGCGGACCTGCCAGCACTAACCCGGGCTGCGAGGTGGGCTGGAGTGTGCTGGCAAAGCCTTGGCCACGTGGGACTCGAACAGCTTGCTCTGGATGGCCCCAAACGCACAGCGTCTGTTCCTTTAGCTTTTCCCACTGCTGAAGCCCACCGCCCGCCGTTCCTCAGGCCGGGTCACCGAGTTACAGAAAACGCTGCCCAAACTGGTCCTTCCAGAGCTGTCACGGTGCCTCGGAGGAAGTGTTGGCACTTCTCTGCCCACGGACAGGGGCCTGGTGCTCGTATGATGGGATGCCGACCTGCCGGATGTTCCCAGCCTGACTCCCAGGCAGAAGCCGGGTCATGTCTCCCTGTACCTGAAGAACGTCACCGTGAGTGAGGGGCCATTGCCAGCTTGGCGTGGCCCTGCCTATGTGTCTCCTGGTTGTTCAGCCTGCTCTGCTCTGCTCTTTGTGTGAGGAGAAATGCGAACAGGGCCTGTGGCAACCCCTGAGTGTCGGCCACGGTCTCATCTCAAACGTATCGTTTCCAATGGGCTTTCAGCAGAGCCGACTCCGCAGTTTTGGAGTCTGCGGATCCCATCGGGGCCACATCACAGAGCCCCCTCAGCAGTGCTGGGCCATCGCGACAGCCTGACTGGCCGGCCTGAGCCACTGGTTGTGTGTGGAGGGAGCAGGAAAGTCACAGGCTGCACCCCTGAGTGGGACACGAGCCGTCCATAAGCAGAGACAGCAGGTCTGCAGTGAAGGGACGTGTGTGTGCAGGGGTCGGCCCCGCCGCTCTCTGAGAGCCGAGTCCGGCTGTGACCGACGGGAAGGAAAGGTCGGCGTCTGTCCAGTTCAGGCCGGGCTGCCCGCCGGCCCCCACCCACCGGCGCTGTGATAGTCACCCTGCGTCATCTAAGCCTCGTCTGCGAGCGGAGACTGGATGCTTGCTGTGGGTTCTGTTTAGGATCCAAAAAAAAAAAAAAAAAGACCCAAGGCTGATTCAGGCTGAATCACTTCAGACATTTCATCGCAAGGACCAGAAACGCCGGCTCAGACTGGTTTAAGAGATGAGTGAATGCTTCCAAATAAATGAATGAGGCATCTAGTGGCTTGCAGAGCTGAGATGCCCACGGGCTGACTGATCCAGTGTCATCGGGACTTGACTTCTCTCTTTCGTCTCTTTTGGCCCCTGTGCTGGCTTGTTTCTGAGGCTATCTGGGTAGGCAAGGCAGGCCCAGCAGCTCCAGGCTCCCAGACCCTCACGTGCAAGAACAGCAGAGAGGAGAGGAGGCCTCCGGAGCAAACAGAAGACACAGCATTCCGCAAGGAGATCAGTGCCCAAGAGAACACGTGTCCTCACAAAAACCTACGTAAACGTTCCCCGCAGCATCACTCGTAACAGCGACAGGGAGAAAGCCCAGAGGTCCATCAGCTGATGAGTAGATAGATAAAAGCAGTCTCTTCATACGAGGGAATGCTACTTGGGCAACAGAAAGAAATGGAATAGCTCTATCCACAGGAACCCCATGGTTAGGGCAGAGAGGGAAGAGGGAACTGGGAGCAGACGGCATTGTCCAGGCAGCGTTCCCGTCTGGATGGCCCTGTTGCCCTGATGGTCAGGAATCTAGGGCCTGGAGGACAGAAGGTCTGAAGGCCAAGTCTGGGCTGGAAGTGGAGTCTGCAGAGCAGTGGGGAGAGGGGGGACGTGATCAGAGAGGCAGGGTCCAGGGAGCAAAGCATCACCCAGGGGCAAGAGGCTGCCCAGTGGTCTGCTGCCAGTCTGCCAAGTGGAGCAGACATAAGCCTGGCACCAACAATAGGAACTGAGCAGGGATGGCAGGCCTGGACAGAGGTCCGGGTGAGGGCCCATCTGAGGGCAGGTCCGAGGGCAGCTCAGGAGGCAGGTCAGGGATGGGTCAGGGGGCCGGTCAGGGGGTAGGTCTGAGGACAGGTCAGGGAGCAGGTCTGGGGGCAGGTCAGGGATGGGTCAGGGGGCCGGTCAGGGGGTAGGTCTGAGGACAGGTCAGGGAGCAGGTCTGGGGGCAGGTCTGGGGGCAGGTCAGGGAGCAGGTCAGGGGCAGGTCAGGGAGCAGGTCTGGGGGCAGGTCTGAGGGCAGGTCAGGGAGCAGGTCTGGGGCAGGTCTGAGGGCAGGTCAGGGGGCAGGTCTGGGGGCAGGTCAGAGGGCAGGTCAGAGGGCAGGTCTGAGGACAGGTCTGGGGCAGGTCTGAGGGCAGGTCAGGGAGCAGGTCAGGGGGCAGGTCTGGGGCAGGTCTGAGGGCAGGTCAGGGAGCAGGTCAGGGGGCAGGTCTGGGGGCAGGTCAGGGGCAGGTCTGAGGACAGGTCTGGGGCAGGTCTGAGGGCAGGTCAGGGAGCAGGTCAGGGGGCAGGTCTGGGGGCAGGTCAGGGGCAGGTCTGAGGACAGGTCAGGGGCAGGTCTGAGGACAGGTCAGGGAGCAGGTCTGGGGGCAGGTCTGAGGACAGGTCAGGGGCAGGTCTGAGGGCAGGTCAGGGGCGGGTCAGGGGGCAGGTCAGGGAGCAGGTCTGAGGGCAGGTCAGGGGCAGGTCTGAGGGCAGGTCAGGGGCAGGTCTGAGGGCAGGTCAGGGAGCAGGTCTGAGGGCAGGTCAGGGGCAGGTCTGGGGGCAGGTCAGGGAGCAGGTCTGAGGACAGGTCAGGGAGCAGGTCAGAGGGCAGGTCAGGGGCAGGTCAGGGAGCAGGTCTGGGGGCAGGTCAGGGGCGGGTCAGGGGGCAGGTCTGGGGGCAGGTCAGGGAGCAGGTCTGGGGGCAGGTCTGGGTGCAGGTCAGGGAGCAGGTCAGGGAGCAGGTCAGGGAGCAGGTCTGGGGGCAGGTCAGGGAGCAGGTCAGGGGGCAGGTCAGGGAGCAGGTCTGGGGGCAGGTCAGGGAGCAGGTCTGAGGGCAGGTCAGGGAGCAGGTCTGGGGGCAGGTCTGAGGGCAGGTCAGAGGGCAGGTCAGGGAGCAGGTCTGAGGGCAGGTCAGGGAGCAGGTCTGGGGGCAGGTCAGGGGGCAGGTCTGAGGGCAGGTCAGGGAGCAGGTCTGGGGGCAGGTCAGGGAGCAGGTCAGGGAGCAGGTCAGGGGGCAGGTCAGGGAGCAGGTCAGGGGGCAGGTCAGGGAGCAGGTCTAGGGGTAGGTCTGGGGGCAGGTCAGGGAGCAGGTCTGGGGGCAGGTCAGGGGGCAGGTCTGAGGGCAGGTCAGGGAGCAGGTCTGGGGGCAGGTCAGGGAGCAGGTCTGGGGGCAGGTCAGGGAGCAGGTCTGAGGGCAGGTCAGGGAGCAGGTCTGAGGGCAGGTCAGAGGGCAGGTCAGAGGGCAGGTCTAGGGGTAGGTCTGGGGGCAGGTCAGAGGGCAGGTCAGAGGGCAGGTCAGGGAGCAGGTCTGGGGCAGGTCTGAGGGCAGGTCAGGGGCAGGTCAGAGGGCAGGTCAGGGAGCAGGTCAGGGGCAGGTCTGAGGGCAGGTCAGGGAGCAGGTCTGAGGGCAGGTCAGGGGCAGGTCAGGGAGCAGGTCTGAGGGCAGGTCAGGGAGCAGGTCAGAGGGCAGGTCAGGGGCAGGTCAGGGGCAGGTCTGAGGGCAGGTCAGGGAGCAGGTCAGAGGGCAGGTCAGGGAGCAGGTCTGGGGGCAGGTCTGGGGGCAGGTCAGGGGGCAGGTCAGGGGGCAGGTCTGAGGGCAGGTCAGGGGGCAGGTCTGGGGGCAGGTCTGGGGGCAGGTCTGAGGGCAGGTCAGGGGGCAGGTCTGGGGGCAGGTCTGAGGGCAGGTCAGAGGGCAGGTCTGGGGGCAGGTCTGAGGGCAGGTCAGAGGGCAGGTCTGGGGGCAGGTCTGGGGGCAGGTCTGAGGGCAGGTCAGGGAGCAGGTCTGAGGGCAGGTCAGGGAGCAGGTCTGGGGGCAGGTCAGGGAGCAGGTCTGGGGGCAGGTCAGAGGGCAGGTCTGGGGGCAGGTCAGGGAGCAGGTCTGGGGGCAGGTCAGAGGGCAGGTCTGGGGGCAGGTCAGGGAGCAGGTCTGGGGGCAGGTCAGAGGGCAGGTCAGAGGGCAGGTCTAGGGGTAGGTCTGGGGGCAGGTCAGAGGGCAGGTCAGAGGGCAGGTCAGGGAGCAGGTCAGGGAGCAGGTCTGAGGGCAGGTCAGAGGGCAGGTCAGAGGGCAGGTCTAGGGGTAGGTCTGGGGGCAGGTCAGAGGGCAGGTCAGAGGGCAGGTCAGGGAGCAGGTCTGGGGGCAGGTCAGGGGCAGGTCTGAGGGCAGGTCAGGGGCAGGTCTGAGGGCAGGTCAGGGAGCAGGTCTGAGGGCAGGTCAGGGGCAGGTCAGGGAGCAGGTCTGAGGGCAGGTCAGGGAGCAGGTCAGAGGGCAGGTCAGGGGCAGGTCAGGGGCAGGTCTGAGGGCAGGTCAGGGAGCAGGTCAGGGAGCAGGTCTGGGGGCAGGTCTGGGGGCAGGTCAGGGAGCAGGTCTGGGGGCAGGTCAGGGAGCAGGTCTGGGGCAGGTCAGGGGCAGGTCAGGGAGCAGGTCAGGGAGCAGGTCTGAGGGCAGGTCAGGGGGCAGGTCTGGGGGCAGGTCTGGGGGCAGGTCTGAGGGCAGGTCAGGGGGCAGGTCTGGGGGCAGGTCAGGGGGCAGGTCAGGGGGCAGGTCAGGGAGCAGGTCTGAGGGCAGGTCAGGGGGCAGGTCTGGGGGCAGGTCTGAGGGCAGGTCAGGGAGCAGGTCAGAGGGCAGGTCAGGGAGCAGGTCTGGGGGCAGGTCTGGGGGCAGGTCAGGGAGCAGGTCTGGGGGCAGGTCAGGGAGCAGGTCTGGGGGCAGGTCAGAGGGCAGGTCAGAGGGCAGGTCAGGGAGCAGGTCTAGGGGTAGGTCTGGGGGCAGGTCTGGGGGCAGGTCAGAGGGCAGGTCAGAGGGCAGGTCAGGGAGCAGGTCTAGGGGTAGGTCTGGGGGCAGGTCTGGGGGCAGGTCAGAGGGCAGGTCAGGGAGCAGGTCTGGGGGCAGGTCAGGGCTGAGAGAAGGTACCGCTGGCCAGATGGGGGGTGAGGAGGGGCAGTCAGGGCACCAGGTGAGGGGCCTCTCTCGAGAATTTTGCCCCATTCCGCAGCAGGCCGGGGACAGAGAAGCACGTCCTGGGGGAAGTGCTGGAGGGGAGCCGGGGTCCAGCAGAGGGGAGCTCGCTCTGGTCTGAGGGATAGGATGGCGGCTGAGTGAGGAGGGAGGTCGGGGCATGACCTTGAAGGGTCTGTGGACGTCCGACAGAAGGTGGTAGAAGGCCTTCCCAGCTGGGAGAGCAGCTTGAATGAGGGAGGGGGGTGTTGGGAGTGCAGCCTGGTGGGGGGCAGGCGGTGGGGTGGAAGTCTGCATATCGGCCGGGGGAGGAAGAGTGTGGGGTCTCTACACGAGATCTGGAAAGTGTGGGAGACTTCACACCAGACTGAGGGGATGAGTCGAAGCCTTTACATCAAAAGAGGCAGATAGGAGGGGCTTTCCCTGGGCAGGGGGTGGATCAGGGAGGGGTTGAGCGCCTTGGGATGGGACCATGGAGCTGTGAGGATAGAGAAACAAGGCCTGGTGTGAGAGATCGGATTCCTGGCATCCGGGCTGGAGGGGCAGGCGGTGGTGCAGTTGCTGGGTGGGGCGTGGGGCCAGCCGGGCTTGGAAGGCTCCCATTTTACGGGGTGGGGGCTGCTGGGCACTGGCCTGGCAGGTCTGGCAGCTCAGGAGTCGGGCTAAGGGGGGCAGGGGCTCATCCTTGAGCCAGGGCAACTGAGGGCAGGCAGGAGAGCAGCGTGACCATGCCACATGGGTGTGTGGGGCTCACCTCTGGAGCAACATGACCTGGGTTTTGGGGCAACACAAGTTCTTCCCCACAAACCCAGTGTTCATTCATTTATTCAGTTCATTCTTTTTATCCTCCTCCAGGCAGCTGATCAGCACGCAGGCGCTGTGTCAGGGACAGAAGCAAGCTGACCAGGGTCCTGTCTGGCCCTGTGGAGCTCACAGCCTGGAGGGGGGAGATGGACAAACCAAGAGGTTCTTCCCTCCCGGAGTGACAGATGAGCTTATGCAGGGAGCTGAAAGAGAGGGTGGAGGGGCAGCTGCTCCTGTCTGGTGGGGGTCAGAGAGGGCTCCCTGGAGGAAGCAACACCCAGGCTGAGAGCTGGAAGGCCGATGGGAAGGTGCATCGCGGAGCAGGTGGGGAGAGAACAGCTTAGGGGGCCCGGAGGAGGCAGGAGAGAGTAGGCAAGGCCGTGGAGCATGGAGCAGCCCACTGTCAGGCTGTGCTGTGGGATTCTGGCCCCGGAAAGTGATTGAATTTTGCTCCGTCCTCTCCCCATGGTCAGGGCTGCTGGTAATTCCTTGCCTGGTGCTGATGGATGGCCTCAGGCCTGGGGTGGCTCCGTGACTGTGCAGAGAGGGGGTACGGGGCAGAGAATCAAAGAAGTGCTGACGCTGGGTGTGGCTCAGTGGCCACAGATGCTCTGGCCCCTGTAGCCTCTGGACACGGCCTGTCCTTGCGGTGCCTGGAAAAACCACGGCTCGTCTAGCAGGACGAAGGCAGCTGGAACCCCCGCAGAGGCTGCTGGGAACTGCGTTTGAAAGCTCAAAGGTGACAGATGTGCTGCCTAATTCCAGGATGGTGGAGCAGGAGAGGGAGATGTGGCCCGTTGTGCACGTGGACGGGGTATCCTGATCGGCCATCGCACCTGCCAGGGGCCTCTGCCTCTGCCCACAAAGGTTATTTCCCTCCTGGCCCTGCTGGGTGATGACTTACGTGCCCTCCGTTCCGTGGAGCCCCTTGTGCAGATGAGTGAGGATGGTGCCTCAGACGCAAACAGGCTGCCAGGCTCAGGCAGCCTGGCCTCCTGCCTGCGGCTCCTGCTGGCCTCGCTGCCTCGCTGGCTGCGGATCACACACAGGACGCAAAGCGGTGGGCGGGGGCCTTCTCCACGCACATGCCCCCCACAATGTGAAAATGAGCTCCAAGTGTGCCAGAAGCTGCCCACAGATCAATACTTCTCCATGATCAGCGGCCTCCTGCCGGTGAGGTCGGACTGTGGTAATGAACACATGTCCTTGTCCACGCAGGAAGGCGTGGTTTTGTGCATCCGCACCCTCCTCTGGATCTCTGAAGCTTCAGGCCCGCTGTGCTGCGTGCCGGGCAGAGGGGAGGAGGCGTCCAGGTCTATTCCATCCTGCCCAGCATGGAGGGGGCGCCAGCAGGACGGGCTGGGTCCTGATGACGCCCCTGGGCCTGCACCACTGGGTTTGATGCTGGGTCAGCTCAGAGGGTCCTGCTCTGCCAGCCGGGCAGCCCACGGCTCTCCCCAGGGGACCGCCGTGGCCAGGCCTGTGGCCGGACGTTGGCGACACTAGCTCGGATTTGCTTTCTTGTGCTGGGACGTGTCTAAATGCCCCTCCGGGAGCTCGTTGGCTACACCAGCCCAGAGAGGGAGGATTAGAAAGGGCAGGCAGGAGGGCTCCGTCTGCGGGCTCCTCTGCTGGTGGAGACAAAGGGCGATAAACCTTGGACAGAGTGCACAGCGGGCGGTGGGGACTCGCTGGGCAGGCAGCGACGGTGAGAGCAGGAGGCCTGGGTGAAGTGGCCGCGAGCAGACCTAGCCCAGGCTCTGCCGCAGTTTTGTCGAGGATTGTCAGGTGGTGTCTTTGAAATAGTGTCAGCGGAGCTGGAGGCCTCTGGGGCAGAGGCCACGGGGCTTTGCGGGCGAGAGGTCTGTGTAGCGAGGCCACAAGGTCCAGGAGGGGCGCCTGCTCCCCGAACTCCATCAGATCCTCGCCAGGAGGTGAGAGGCCATCTCAGGGGCGCCCTGGGGAGCTGTGTGCAGTTCTGGTGGGAGGGCAGACCTGCCCCGGCCACTTACTCACCGGGTAAGTGGCCCAGGCGACTTGAGATCGGGCTTCCCTACTGCAGGGTTTTGGAAGGTCAATAGAAACGGTGCCTCCTCACTCTCTAGTACCTCCTGTGTGCCAGGCCCTTGGCGTGTCTGTCTCCTCTCGTGCAATCACCCCACACCCTGGAGGTGGGCACGGGCGCATTTCATTGAGGGGTCGGAGGAAGCCTTGGGGAGGTCGTTAACCCATCCAAGCCCAGAGACCAGGAACCTGAGTCCGTTCCGTCCTCTCCACCGCCCCGCCCCCCACAGCAGCTCTCCTCTGGGCTGTGGAAATCTCCGAACTGGTCACCCATGTCCAGCCTCTTCAGTTTCCGCCCGTCCCCAGGGGGGCGGTTCTAAAACCCATTGGCATCACTGGTCATCGCGCTGATGCTTTAAACACTTCCCTCGACCCCTTAGTGTTCACGAGATGAACTGGATGTTCTGGGCGGCCTTGCTCCCACTCTGTTCCCGCACCTGCCCCTCTGTGGCACCCCAGGTCCGCGCGCCCCTCCCTGGGTTTTCACATGCTGCTCTTTCTGCCGGGAAGACCTTCACATGCCCGTCTCGCCTCGTCTGGAGGGTGACTCAACAGGCCTGGTGAGGATCAGGGTGGCCATGCCAGAGTCGATGGCACCTTTTTCTGTGAGCGACAGGACAGCTTGCTGTCTGGTCAAGGGGTTGGTAGGTGCATACGTGTGAGTGTGTGTGATACACGCACCTTTGCGTTTACAGCCAGGCTCCTGGGAGCACCCTGCATCAGGAGAAGCTTCCTGAGGCTGCTCGGGGCCGCAGCCCCTGGAAGGTGTACCCCGTCTAACTGCAAGCCACTACCGGACATCTGGTCGCACCCAGCATGAGCCTTTGAGATGTGTTTGCAAGCACGGCCCCGTGGAGCTGGGGGGTGGCCTGGTGTGGGGATCTGAGCGACTGCACTTTGCACAGGTGACCCTCAGACAGTCACGGCGCCGCCGACTTCTCGGTAAGCGGCTGTATCAGCCTTTCGCAGCATAACAACAGGGAGTGTGGGGGCCGAGCACCTGCAAAGGCCTTGGCGAGGGAGCTCTTTCAGCTGGCGCCATCTTTGCCGGCTCCTGTCACTCAGCAGGTGCGAGAAAGCCCTCAGCCAGCTTCCTGGGGTATAGAGCCAGCCTGTACCTCTGCTGGCAGGGCTGCCTGTGCCAGGCACCTGGCCTGGTCTCATCCTCACCACAGCCACAACAGGTAGATGTTCCTATCCCTTATGAAAGATGGAGGCAATAGGGATTAGCAAGAGGCCTTCCAGGACAGAGCTGGAATTAAACCCGGGCATCTGACTCTCAAACTCCGTCCCCTTCTGTCACAGTCTCTGTCCCCAAGGAGTCAGGGATGAATGCCTTTTGCGCCCAGCCCCTGCCTCTCTCTCCAACCTCATCCCTCCCGTCCCTCCCGGACACCTGTGCTCTTGGTGCTGGGGGCTCAGGCCAGGGAGTAGAGAGCAGCACTGCTCTGTGTCCCCTGTCGTGTGGGCAGCCACCATGGGCTGGAGGCTTACTTTGTGCCAGAATACGATAGACCACAAAAATGGCCACGGACCCTTTCCCTCCCAACATCCACCCCTCTTTGCCATGTCCCTTTGGGAGCCTTCTCATTCTTACTCTGGCCGTGGCCGTGTGACTTGCTTTATTTAGCCAATGAAATCCTGGAAAATGTGTTGTAAGTAGAGGCTTGAGAAGATTGCGCAGGGGGGCTGGTCCCCTCTTGCTGCTCTTGGAACTCTGCTTTCTTGTGATGAAGCCTGAGCTAGTCTTCTGGATGATGAGAGACCCATGGCTCAGTTCATCTGCTGCCTTGTGGATAGCTTGCCAACTGCCAGACACGTGAGTGAGGTATTCTAGACCATTCAACCACTCGCCAACCCACCAGCTGATGCAGACATATGAGAGAACCTAGCTGAATCAGCCCAAAGCACAAGAACTGCCCAACGGACCCACAGAACCGTGAGCTAAACAAATGCATGCTGTTTTAAGCCACTAAATTGTGGGATGGTTTGTTACACAGTAGAAGCTAACTGATACAAGATGTATTTTTGTTACTACTGCTGCACAACAAACCACTCCAGAGCTTAAATTATTTAGAACAACATTTTATCGTGCTCCTGGATGTGAGTGAGGGATTTGGGCTGGGCACAGCGGGAGGAATGACATCTCTGCTCCATGACGTCTGGGGCCTCAGATGGGAAGACTCAAGGGCTGATGCACTAGGCCACAGGGGTCGGCAAACTCATGAGTCAACAGAGCCAAATATCAACAGTACAACGATTGAAATTCCTTTTGAGAGCCAAATTTTTTAAACTTAAACTGTATAGGTAGGTACATTCCTTATCGAGGTAGCGCCCACACGTGGTATTTTGTAGAAGAGCCACACTCAAGGGGCCAAAGAGCCGCATGTGGCTCGCGAGCCGCAGTTTGCCGACCAGGGCACCAGGGTATTGATAGTGGGGGTGGGGTGGGGAGCTGGAATCACCTGCAGGGGTCTTCACGCACTTCTGGTAGCTGGTATTGTCTGTCCGCCTGCCTCTCAGCAGGGGCTGTCCATCGGGGCAGCAGCACGTGGCCTCTCCATGTGGCCTGAGCTTCCCGATAGCCTGGTGGCTTCCAGGTAGCTAGACTTTAATGGAGGCCCAGGGCTCCAAAGGTGAGGACCCAGCCAACAAGGGGAACGGTACTTGCCGTGATGCCTCCGCCTCAGAAGTCACACAAAGTCCCTTCTAGCAGTCGCTAGCCCTCTGCTCCCTTCAGGTTCAAGGGGAGGGGACTCGACTACCCCTTGATGGGGGTGGGATGGCAGGAAATACTCTGTGATCGCTTTTGGGAAACATAACCTGCCAGCCATCGTCTCTTCCTACAGCCACCTGGTGAGGAGGCTACGATTGTCATCCCCATTTTTCAGGTGAGAAAACCGAGGTTCATTCAGATGATTGGTGAAGCGCTTGAGGGCATACAGTTAGCGCAGGTTGGAGCCGAGTCTAACCATTGTCCTTCACTGCCTTTCACCATCTGCCTTTGACACTTGGCTCTAGTGTCTCAGCTGACTTTACAGTTTTTTTTCTTTCAGCCTTAGGTTTTGTCTCCACCTTAATGGGACAACATCTGATTAGCATCCGTACTTCTCAGGGTCTGTCTCCACCTTGTGTGTGTGTGTGTGGGGGGTCCCCCGCTCTTTCCTAATCCCCATTCAGAGGCCCGGGGTCTGCACTGTGGGGGAGGGGGAGAGGGACTCAAATAGCATGCTTAACTGATCACCCTTGGCCTCCCTCCTTCAAAAACAGATAGAGTGTGAAGGCACCTCGCAGGCAACTTGAATTTAAATCCGCAGAGGATGACAATGGGGTCGTATCTCTGGTCATGGAAAGGTTTACTTCCTGTGTTACAAAAATTATTACTACATGAGTCCTTGCAGCCCTGTTTCCTACTCTGCCCCCTGCCCAGGCCTCTAACAATTCCAACTTTGCCCACGGACCTCCTCCCTCTCCCTTTTTAGGACAGAAAACCCCGAGAGGACTCATATTGACTGGAGAGTTCTGTGCGGTTTTTTATAACTTTGATGGACATATAAAATCTACTTATGATGTGTGTTGAGGGACACAATGACAGTTAGCCGGGGGATGGGACAGTGGTGTCAGCTAAGACACAGCACACGCTATTAAATTTGATTCTCTGATGAACAACAAATACCCTTTGCTGTAAGCGTGTCTCACACTTATGAAAGGGTGCCTCCTATCATAACCGCAGAGCGAGATGAGTTTTCACCAAGTGAACATGTCTGCATCACCAGCACCCAAAAACAAAGAAAAAAAAGGAATATTCCAGACTTGCCAAGTGCCCCTTGTGTTCCCGAGCAGGCACATCCTGTGCCTCCACTGCCCTGAGCGCTAGTAGCACGGCAGAGCTCTGCCTGTTCCTGCCTGTCATCTACGTGGACCGCCCAGTGTGTATTGTCTTGTGTCTGGCCTCTTTCGTTTCTCCTCCCGTCTGTAAGATCCAGCCGGCGTTGCTGTGTCCAGCAGTGGTTCGTTGTGGGTCACGTTACTACTATACCGGACATACGGATGTACCGAGAAATTATTTGTTGTCTATTTGAAATTCAAATTCCCATTGGCTGTCCTGTATTTTATGTGGCAGCCCCATTCCATTCTCCTGATAATGGGCATTTTGTCGTCTTCCGCTTGGGGCTGTTATGAATAAAGCCATTTTGAATATGCTAGTGCGTGTCTTTTGGTGAACATATGGACCCATTTCTTTTGGGTGTTTACCTGGGAGTGGAATTTTTGGGTCATAGGAAATGCATATGTTCAGCTTAGTGTATCTGCCAAAAGCCATTCCAAATGGCACCAATTTACATGCCAACCAGCGGCATGTGACCTGTCCAATTGCTCTGCACCCTTGCCAATACTTGGAATTTTCAGCTGTTTTCACTGTGGTCTTTCTAGTGGGCGTGTCCTGTTTTAATTTCACTGTGGGTTTTTTGTTTTTGTATTTTTTTGAAGTGAGAAGTGGTGAGGCAGAGAGACAGACTCCCGCATGCACCCAACTGGGATCCACCCGGCATGCCCACTAGGGGGCAATGCTCTGCCCATTTGGGGCGTTGCTCCGTTGCAACTGGAGCCATTCTAGCGCCTGAGGCGGAGGCCAGGGAGCCATCATTAGTGCCTGGGCCAACTTTTCTCCAATGGAGCCTTAGCTGCAGGAAGGGAAGAGAGAGATAGAGAGGAAGGAGAGGGGGTAGGGTGGAGAAGCAGATGGGCACTTCTGTGTGCCCTGGCTGGAAATTGAACTCAGGACACCCACACGCCGGGCCGACACTTTACCACTTAGTCAACCAGCCAGGGCAATTTCACTGTGGTTTTAATGTGCAAATGCCTGAGGACTCGTGATTTCTGGGCACCATCTCACCTGCTCGGGGGGCTGTTCAGGTCTCCTCTGCAAATTGCCTGTTCAAGCAGGTTGCCCTCTGGTGTGCAGGTAGGTCTGCCTTTTTCTCATTGCTCTGTAGACACTTCTCATATAGATGGATTACAAGTTATCTGTCAGGTATATGTCAGCCGCCTTCTTGGGGAGTTTGGGGGAACCGCAGAGAGAGGTTTATGGGTAACTCTGGGTCTTGTGAGTGACTTAGAGTTGGTTGGGAAGAGGATTGGTAAGAATTGTTCTGGGATGATAGGATGGGATAAAGCTGGAGGGAAGGGGGAGGGTGCTATGGGGAGGGGGGATGCATTCGGGGCAACACTAGAATCTATGTAAACACAGTAAATTAAAAATCAATAAAAAAAGAAAAAAGAATTGTTCTGGATAGTGAATTGGGTTTCCTGAACTGGCCTTTGAGAGGCACCAGTGAAGACCACGTAGTATTTTTCTGAATGACATACTCACTCTGAGACTGGGCCATTTGGGAACCCTGACCCTCGGATAAATTCAGATCTTGACAGGAGGGTGCAGAGAACTTTCCACTGTGTCGGGTCTCTAATGTATCTTGGAAATTTAACGTGAGGAGGCTGGAAGCACTTTCAAGAAATTTGCAAACGTTCCCACACAGATGGAGTCACGCCTTTCACCCCCTGAGGGCAGAGGTTATCTCTAAGAGCATGGAGAGCCTTATTTTTCATAGGAGGACAAACTCCCCCGCCCCACCTGAGGACGCACACTTGATGAGAATGAAATGTTTAGTGCTTGCTCGCTAGTGGCATTTGAAAGGTGCACTTAATTCATAAATCAAAGCTGCAGGCAGATGATGTTTATGGTAATTCCTGCTGGAGGAGATATTAAAATTTGTTAGAATTATAAATGCTGTAACACCAAATACTACAGTCGCCAGTCATAATTGATGACTTCCCCTCGAATGCATCGAATAAATTAATTTGATTGCTCTACAGATGACATTAATATGCTTTTATAATTAATTTAGTTCTGAGCTCTGCTTTGGGTGCAAGAGTTCAGTGGAGGCAGAAGGGAGCCCGAGGCAGGAGGTGACTCATGAAGAATAACTTTGAAATCAAATAAAGAATAACACTCCGATAGAAAGTAGCAATTTTGGGAGGAAGGACCCTCTTGTAAAAGAGGACACACCAGGGATTTGTGGGGAGGTGGCGGGTACAGTTGGGACTACGTGTTTCCATTGTTGCTCCATCTGCCTTTAGTGTCCCACGTGTGTGGCTTAGGAATCGGGATTCAGTGGTTCAGTGGGGACCAGAGAGCTACCTGGAGCCTTCCCTCTGCAAGCTGGTCTCATAGTGGGCTTCGGAGGGACCCGAGGGAGGGCCGTCAAGTGACCAAATGATGCCCGTGGTTTGGAAATCAGTCTCCCTATCAGAGGAGGGTTCTTTATAACGAAAACAACCCCCAAACAAGTCACATATATGAAGCCCTTTCCTCTCGTCAGGTGCTGTGCTAAATTCTTTACATTCAGGGTGTAATTTAGGGTTGTTTCTTTTCTTTTTTTTTTTTCTTTTTAATAACCTTGAATTTATTACAAAATAATGCACATTGATCGGATATTGTTTAGAACATATCGTTCGACACACTCAGCCATGCCTCGTCGTGGACTGTCCTGTTCAGGGAGGTTTGGGAGCTGCAGCCTCGTGGACTAGGTGAATGTCAGGCCACGGACTATTTTTTCCAAAAGTTTCCCTTTTCTTTAAAAGGACCCCCTTTTAAGACTTGGGGAGGGGGTTTGCATGGAGAGCATCTTTGTGTGTCCTCTTCGCCCTATTACTTGAGTTAAAGTATAGGTCTTAGTCCCTGACTGATTTACAAAGTCATGTTTCCTTAAAAAAAACCCCAAAGCACGGTCCAGTCAGGTGCAGTTGTAGGAGAGAGGCGATGTTTCTCTAACTCTGAGGGGCATGAGTTTGGGAATACCCGAGAGCCAGAGGTAAATGGCTGGAAAGGTTAGAGCAGGGGTCCCCAAACTATGGCCTGCGGGCCGCATGTGGCCCCCTGAGGCCATTTATCCGGCCCCCATCGCACTTCCGGAAGGGGCACCTCTTTCATGTGGTCAGTGAGAGGAGCATAGTTCCCACTGAAATACTGGTCAGTTTGTTGATTTTAATTTGCTTGTTCTTTATTTTAAATATTGTATTTGTTCCCATTTTGTTTTTTTACTTTAAAATAAGATATGTGCAGTGTGTGTAGGGATTTGTTCATAGTTTTTTTTATAGTCCGGCCCTCCAATGGTCTGAGGGACAGTGAACTGACCCCCTGTGTAAAAAGTTTGGGGACCCCTGGGTTAGAGGAAGGAAAGGGTCCCCAAACCTGATTTCCCCAGATGCGGAACCCCACACGTGGGGGCACCTGGCTTTGGCTCCTCATGGGGGGCTTTGTGCAGCTGAGGGAGAGGAGCCTCAGCTCTCTGCCTTGAGATGACCCAGCCTCCTGGACCGCCTCCCCCTCTGACTCCGGTGAGGACACGCCCAGCTGGCCCTTGTCCGCCGGTGAGCCCAGGGCGCAGCATGGACGTGCTTGCTATTCGTGGGGGACCTCACTCTTCCACCGTGCTGGGCAGCTGAGGAGGCCCCTGTGTTCCTGAACTTTCTGCCGTCTCCGCAGAGATGAGGGAGGGTAAACTGTCTCTCCGAAGCTGTATTTCCACCCTCCATCCGGGTCCCACAGCTTCTGCAGAGAAACGTTCTGTGGTTGTTAGTATGCTAGAAACTATTGACACTTCAATCTACCCTTCCATAGACCATACTGGTTTTAACTGGGAGAACGTTCTCTCTCCAGGTGTGGAGGTAGCTAGTCAGTGCTACCTCCTTGGGTATTAGAATGTGACAGTCCTTTAGCCTAAATCTTTCTGCAGGCACCCGCCCTGTGCCTCCTTTCAGAGTACGTTTGATCCACGAGTGTTTTACGAGACAAAGTCCACCCAACGCGTTGCTGTTATGATTCTTCCGGGGGGGCCTTGTTAAATTTAGACGCTGCCCAATTGCAGACTTTTTTAGTCTCATGTCTTTCTGGGACAGAATGTGTTATTTTATTTTTTCTAATTAAAAATAGGAGTGCCATCAAAAGATTCTTACAAGTCAAGATGTTTGGAAGCAGCCTTGTAGAATTTCAATATTGAGCTCTTATCACATAATGTGTTCTGTTCCTCCGTATTTTTTTAGGGGTACATTCCAATGTCTTTGTAATTGGCAGGTTTGTTTTCAATTAATGCAACCTTTCAAAGCTTCAAAAATGGAAAGCCGTGGGTTGAATAATTTGATCAAGGCTCTCCAATTTTTTTTTGAACACTGTACATCCAGAACTCAGAGGACTCATTTACAAAAAAAACCCAGTTCAATATCATTGTAGGACACTGAAGGACTTCAAAAGCTCCACCCTTTTCTAAAATCTGGTAGGTGGCGGGGGCACGGGACTGCAGAAGCCAGCCTTTTGTGTTTTTGTTTCTCGTTCTTCACCAGCTTTGTCACATAACGGTGGCAGCTGCAGCTTTCGCTTAAATTGGTAGCTAATCACAGCTTATTTGGGTCTGATTAAGAATTACACGTGCATTGTCACCGACTCCAAGTGATGTTATGCTTCAAAGGTCCCTTAATTTAGTGAGTGTGTTGTTTTCAACCATGATACCGTGCTCCGCCACAAACTGTACTTGTGTTGTCATCGCAAAGACAAGTACTATTTAGCACCACAGTAGTATTCATCATGGTCTCAGACAACGCACAATTAATACAGAGAATTCCCGAAAGCTTTATTTACTCTGAGCCAGTGACTTAAACTAAAATAATGAAAACCTGTGGAATGAACTTATCTTTTATTTGAAGAATCGGACGACCCCAAAATAAAGCACATCATTATTTTTTTATTATTGGTATAGTTTTT